>NC_065582.1:45463629-46096308 GCF_024542745.1 Macaca thibetana thibetana | reverse complement strand
GCACTCATAGCACCTGGTTTCAATTTTCTATCACAGAAAGAGGCACCAAAGAGACAGAAAAAAACAGTCCTGAGTCACCAACACCACCCTTACCCCACCCCCCAGCAACAGCAACTCTGGGTGCTGGAGGAGGGAGAACACAGCAATTGTGAGGCATTGAACTCAGTGCTGTCCTGTTAGAACAGAAAGGAAAACCAAACCAAACTCAGCTGACAGGGAGTGAGCATTTAAACCAGGCCCTAGCCACAGGGAAATCACTGATCCCATCCCAGTGGTCTGAACTTGAGTTCCTGCAAACTACAACGCCAAGGGCTATGGCACTCTGTGTATCCAAGTACATTTAAAAGGCAGTCTAGGCCATAAGGACTGCAGCCCTGAGCAAGTCCTAGTGCTGAACTAGCTCCAGAAACAGTGGACTGTGAGGGGAGCACATGACATACTGAGGCAACAGCTAGGGCAGCCAAGGGAGTGCTGGCATCACCCGTCCCCTAACTCCAGGCTGCACAGCTCATGACTTCAAAAGAGACCTCTTCCTTTCACTTGAGGAGAGGAGTGGGAAAAGTGGGGAGGACTTTGTCTTGCATCTTGGATACCAGCTCAATCAACCACAGCAGGAAAGGGCACCAGGCAAAGTCTTGAGGCCCCTGTTCCAGGCCCTAGCTCTCAGACAACATTTCTAGACACACCCTAGGCCACAAGGGAATCAATCTGCTGCCTTGAAGAAAAGGATCCAGTCCTGGTGGCATTCATTCACCCACTAACTGAAGAGACCTTAGGCCCTGAATAATCAGTAGCAATAAACAGGTACTACATTGAGGGCCTTGGGTGAGCCTCTGAGACTTCCTGGTTTCAGGTGAGATTCAGAACATTCCCAGCCTTGGTGGCTATGGGACAGAACTTCTCCTTCAAAAAGCAGAGGGAAATGTAGGGGACTTTGTCTTGCACTTTAGGTACCAGCTTGGCCACAGGTGGGTAGAGCACCAAGCAGACTCTTGGGGTCCCTAGTTCCAGGACATAACTCTTGGACAGCATTTCTGGACCTGCCCTGGGCTTCAGGAGAGCTCGCGGCCCTGAAGGATGCATCTCAGGTCAGGCAGCATTCACAACGAGCTGGCTCAAGAGCCCTTGGGCCTTAAGGGAACATCGGTGGTAGTCTGGCAGTACTCCTCATGGCCAGGGTAGCAGTGACTATGAGGTGAGGTTCCTCTGTCTTTGGAAAGGGGAAGAAAGAGTGGGAAGGACTTCATCTTGTGGTTTGAGTGCCTGCTCAGCTGTAATATAATAGAACACCTGGTAGACTTCTGAGGTTTTTAAATCTAGTCCCTGACTCCGGGACAGCAGTTCTGGACCCACCCAGCACCTGGGGGACCTTGCTGCCCTGAAGAAAAGAACAGAAGCCTGGTTGGCTTTGCCACCTGCTGATTGTAAAGCCCCAGGGCTTGAGCAAACATAGGCCATGGCCAGGGAGTGGTTATAGCAGGCCTTGTGCAAGATCCAGTGCTATGCTGCCTTCAGGTCTCACCCAACACAGTCATAGTGGTTGGTCACATGGGTGCTTGTGTTACTCCACCCCCAGTTTCAGGTGGCTCAGAACAGAGAGAGATTGACTCTGTATGCTTGGGAGAGAGTAACGGAAGAGAACAAGAGTCACTGCCTGGTAATCCAGAAAATTCTGCTGCATCTTGTCCAAGACCATCAAGGCGGTACCATTATGAGTCTGGAAGAACCACAGAGTTACTGGGCTTGGGATGACCCAAAGAGCAAATATAGCTTAGATCACAACAACCAAGTCTTTTTTAATATCTGGAAAGACTTCCCAAGAAAGATGGCTATGAATAAGCCCAGACAGTGAAGATTACAATATATACCTAACTCTTCAATGCCAAGACACCAAAGAACATCTACTAATATCAATGCCATCCAGGAAAACACGACCTCACCAAATGAATTAAGTAAGTCACCAGGAACCAATTCTGAAGAAACAGAGCTATGTGACCTTTCAGACAGAGAACTCAAAATCGCTGTGTTAAGGAAACTCAAAGAAATTCAAGATAATGCAGAGAGGGAATTCAGAATTCTATCAGATAAATTTAACAAAGAGATTGAAATAAAAGAGTCAAGCAGAAATTCTGGAGGTCAAAAATTGCAATTGGCATGCAGATAAATGCACCGAGTCCTTTAGTGGCAAATTTGGTCAAGGGGAAGAAACAATAAGTGAGCTTGAAGGCAGGGTATTTGAAAATACAGGTCAGAAGAGACAAAGGGAAAAAGAATAAAAAAGGATGAAGCACACCTACAGGATCTAGAAAATAGCCTCTAAAAGGCAAACATAAGAGTTATTGACTTTATGCTGTGCATGGTGGCTCACACCTGTAATACTAGCACTTTGGGAGGCCAAGGCAAGAGGATCACAAAGTCAGGAGATCAAGACCATCCTGGTCAACATGGTGAAACCTCATCTCTACCAAAAATACCAAAATTAGCTGAGAGTGGTGGCGTGCACCTATAGTCCCAGCTACTCAGGAGGTTGAGGCAGGAGAATTGCTTGAACCCAGGAGGCAAAGGTTGCAGTAAGCCGGCATCATGCTACTGAACTCCAGCTTGAGTGATAGAGTGAGACTCTGTCTCAAAAAAAAAAAAAATTGTAAGTACACAGAAAAACAAAGACTATTATAACACTGTAATTGTAGTGTGTAAACTACACTTAACCTAAGTAGAAAGACTAAACAATGAACTGATCAAAAATAATAACTAAAACAAGTTTTCAAGACATAGTCAATACCATAAGATATAAATAGAAACAAGAAAAAGTTAAAAAGCAGGGGGACAAAGTTAAGGCATAGAGTTTTTATTAGTTTTCTTTTTGCTTGTTTGTTTATGCAAATAGTGTTAAGTTGTTATCAGGTTAGAATCACGGTTATAAGATAACATCTGCAAGACTCATGGTAACCCCAAACCAAAACACATACAATGGGTACACAAAAAATAAAAAGCAAGAAACTAAATCATATCACCAGAGAAAATTACCTTCACTAGAGGAAAACAGGAAGAAAAGAAAGAAGGAAGAGAAGACCACAAAACAACCAGAAAACAAATAACAAAATGGCAGGAATACATCCATAAATATCAATAATAACATTAAATGTAAATGGACTAAACTCTCCAGTGAAAAGTCACAGACTGGCTGAATGAATTAAAAAAAAAGACCCATTGATCTGCTGCCTACAAGAAACATGTTTCACCTGTAAAGACATGTAAACTGAATATAAAGGCATGAAGAAAGATATTCCATGTAAATGGAAACCAAAAAAGAGCAGGAGTCTCTATATTTATAACAGACAAAATAGGTTTCAAGACAAAAACTATAAGAAGAGACAAAGAAGGTCACCACATAATGATAAAGGGGTCAATTCAGGAAGAATATATAATAATTGTAAATATATACATGCACCCAACACTGGAGAACCCAGATATATAAAGGAAATATTATTAGAGCTAAAGAGAGAGATAGGCCCTAATACAAAAATAGCTGGAGACTTCAACATCCTACTTTCAGCATTGGACAGATATTCCAGACAGAAAATTAATAAAGAAACTTCAGATTTAATCTGCATTGTAGACCAAATGGATGAAATAGATAATTACAGAACATTACATCCAAGTGCTGCAGAATACACATTCTTTCATTCAGCACATGAATTAGTCTCAACAATATGCCACATGTTAGGTCACACTAAAGCATTAAAAAAAAACTGAAATTATATCAGGCACCTTCTCTTACCACAATGGAATAAAAACTAGAAATTAATAACAAGAGAAATTTTGGAAACTATGCAAATACATGGAAATTAAACAACGTGCTCCTAAATAACCAGTGGGTCAATAAAGAAATTAAGAAGAAAATTGAAACATTTCTTGAAACAAATGATAATGAAAACACAATGTACCAAAACCGATGGAATACAGCAAAAGCAGTACTAAGAGCAAATTTTATAGCTATAAGTGCCTACATCAAAAAAGAGGGAAAACTTAAAATAAACAACCTAACAATGTATCTTAAAGACCTAGAAAAGTAAGAGCAAATCAAACCCAAAATCAGTAGAATAAATAATAAAAATCACAGCAGAAATACATGAAATTGAAATAAAAAAATACACATGATCAATGAAAAAAAATGATTTTTTGAAAAGTTAAATCACAATTGACAAACCTTTAGCCAACTAAGAAAAAAAGAGAGAGGATTCAAATAAACAAAATCAGAAATGAAAAAGGAGACACTACCACGAATACTGCAGAAATTCAAAATATCATTAGTGGCTACTATGAACAACTATCTGTTAATAAGTTGGAAAATCCAGAAGAAATGACACATTCCTAGACACATACAATCTACCAAAATCAAAATAGGAAAAAGTCCTAAACCTGAACAGACCAATAACAAGTAACAAGATCGAAGCTGTAATAAAAACTCTCCCAGTAAAAAAAAGTTCAGGCCCTCATGGCTTCACTACTAACTTTGATCCAACATTTAAAGAAGAACAAATATCAATCCTACTCAAACTATGCTGAAAAATAGAGGAGAAGGGAATACCTACAAACTCATTCTACAAGGCTAGTGTTACTGAATACCAAAACCAGACAAAGGCACATCAAAAAAAAGAAAACGACAGGCCAACATATCTGATGAATACTGATGCAAAAATCCTCAACAAAACACTAGCAAAGCTAATTCAACAATACATAGAAAAATCACTCATTGTGATCAACTGGGATTTATCCCTAGAACACAAGGATGGTACAACATATACAAATCAATCAATGTGAAATATCATATCAACAGAATGAGGGATAAAAGCCATATGATCATTTCAGTTGGTGCTGAAAAAGCATTTGATGAAATTCAACATCCCTTTATGATGAAAACCCTAAAAACACTGGGGATAGAAGGAACATACTTCAACATAATAAAAGCCATATACAACAGACCCACAGCTAGAAGGCTTAGAGGAAAGAAAATCTTTCCTCTAAAATCTGGAACATGACAAGGATGCCCACTGCCATCACTTTTATTCAACATAGTATAAGATAACAAGACAAGAGAATGATATAAATCAGACAAGAGAAAGATATAAAGGGCAACCAAATTGGAAAGAAAGAAGTCAAATTATCCTTGTTTGCAGATGATACGGTATTACATTTAGAAAAAACTAAAGACTCCATAAGAAACAGAACTGATAAATTCAGTAAAGTTGCAGAATATGAAATCAACATATAAAAATTAGTAGCAATTATAGTACTGTTCTATATGCCAACAGTAAACAATGTGAAAAAGTAATACCATTTACAATAGCCACACATAAAATTAAATACCCAGAAATTAACCAAAGAAGTGAAAAATCCCTATAATGAAAACTATAAAACACTGATGAAAGAAATTGAAGAGGACAGCAAAAAATGTACAAATGTTCCATGTTCATGGATTAGAAGAATAAATATTGTTAAATGTCTATACTACCCAACGTAATCTACAGATTCAGTGCAATCCCTATCTAAACACTAATGACACTCTTCACAGAAATAAAAAAAATCTAAAATTTATATGGAACCACAAAAGACCCAAAATAGCCAAAGCTGTCCCAGCAAAAAGAACAAAACTGGAGGAATCACATTATCTTACTTCAAATTATACTACAGAGGTATAGTAATCAAAACAGCATGATACTTGCATAAAAACAGACACATAGACCAATGGAACAGCATAGAGAATCCAGAAGCAAATCCACAGACCTACAGTGAACTCATTTTCGACAAAGATGCCAAGAACCTACATTGGAGAAAAGATGGTCTCTTCAATAAAGAGTGCTGGGAAAACTGAATATCCATATTGAGAAGACAAAACTAGACCCCTATCTCTCACCATATACAAAAATCAAATAAAAATGGATTAAAGACTTAACTCTAAGACCTCAAACCATTTAACTACTACAAGAAAACATTGGGTAAAATCTTCAGGATATGGGTCTGTCTGGGCAAAAAAAATTATTGAACAATACCCCACAAGCACAGACAATGAAATTAAAAATGGACAAATGGGATCACATCAAGTTAAAAATCTTCTTCATAGCAAAGGAAACAATCAACAAAGTGAAAAGATAACACACAGAATGGGAAAATAAGGAAATACTACTCATCTAAAAAAGGGATTAATAACCAGAATATACAAGGAGCTCAAACAACTCTATAGGAAAAAAAAAACCTAATAATTCTATCAAAAAATGGGCAAAAGATTTGAACAAACATTTCTCAAAAGAAGACATACAAATGGCAAACAGTCATATGAAACGGTGCTCAATATCACTGATCATCAAAGAAATACAAATCAAAACTACAATGAGATGTCATCGTACCCCAGCTAAAATAACATATCCAAAAGACAGATAATAACAAATGTTGATGAGGATGTGGAAAAAAGAGAACCCTTCCTTATACATTGTTGGTAGGAATGCAAATTAGTGCAACTACTATAGAGAACAGTTGGAGGTTCCTAAAAAACTAAAACTTGAGCTGCCATATTGATCCTGCAATCTCACTGTTGGTTATAGGCCCAAAAGAAAGGAAATCAGTATATCGAAGAGACATCTGCATTCTATGTTGGGTGCAGCACTGTTTACAATAGCTAAGATCCAGAAGCAACATAAGTGTCCATCAACAGATGAATGGATAAAGAAAATGTGGTACAAAGATACAATGGACTACCACTCAGGCATAAAAAAGAATGAGGCTGGGTGCAGCTCAGAAGTATGAACAGACTCAGGCCTGTAATCCTAGCACTTTGGGAGACTGAGGTGGGCAGACTGTTTAAGCCCAGGAGTTCAAGGGTTGCCTGGGCAACATAGCAAAAACCCATTTCTACAAAAAATGGAAAAATTAGCCATGCAAATTGGTGCACACCTGTAGTCTGAGCTACTTGGGAGGCTGATGTGGGAGGATCACCTGAGCCCAGGAAGTCAAGGCTGCAGACAGCCATGATCATGCCACTGCACTCCAGGCTGGGTGACAGAGTGAGAACCTGTCTCAAAAAAAAAAAAAAAAAAAGAAAAAAGAAAAGTAAAGAATGAGGTCCAGTCATCTGCAACAACATTGATGGAACTGGAGATTATTTTGTTAAGTGAAATAAGCCAGGCACAGAAAGACAAACATCACATATTCTCACTTATTTGTGGGATCTGAAAATCAAAACAATTGAACTAGTGGACATAGAGAGTAGAAGATTGGTTACCAGAGGTTGAGAAGGGTAGTGGGAGACTGGGGCAGTGAGGGAGGTTGGGGAAGGTGGGGGCTGGTTAATAGGTACAAAAAAATTTAGAAAGAATGGATATCTACTATTTGATAGCACAACAGGGTGACTATAGTCAATCACTTAATTGTAAATTTTAAAATTAAAAAAAAGAAATCTGTGTTTCCCACAAATACACATGGCATTGGCATTGTCATATCCATGATATCTCAACCTGTTTGGAACAAGATTTTATCCTTGCTTGGTCCCCTCACCAATAGGAAGAGTTTATCTACAATAAGTTTCTGAAAAATCCCAGTCTGAGCTATCCTTTGAAAGTTAAAGTTTCTTACACTGTAACAGACTCAAGTCTGGCTACTTGCTGCTCAGAGACTAAAAACAAGAGAGGCAAGTTTTGGTGAAAGAAAAGCAACTTTATTTAAGTGCCAGCAGTTGGGGAATGGCCACGCTTATGTCCTTAAAAGACCATTCCAAACTTTAGGCTGAGGAGAGGGGACTAAAAAGGTGAAGGTGGAATGGGAGGCATGTGTAAGTGGTGTGAGACACAAGGTGTCTGTTTCCATGTTCCAGGGGCTATCTTGAATCATGAACCACATGGAGCCTGGGCTGGTGTCATTTCAGCAATGGCCAGGGCTGACGCAGTGGCTCATGCCTACAATTCCCGCATTTTGGGAGGCCGAGGCGGATGAATCTCCTGAGGTTGGGAGTTCGAGACCAGGCTGACCAACATGCAGAAACCCCATCTCTACTAAAAAATACAAAATTAGCTGGGCATGGTGGTGCATGCCTGTAAACCCAGCTACTTGGGAGGCCGAGGCAGGAGAATCGCTTGAACCCAGGAGGCATAAGTTGCGGTGAGCCAAGATCGCGCCACTGCACTCCAGCCTGGGCAACTAGAACGAAACTCCGTTTCAAAAAAAAAAGAGCGTGTACCATTGTTTAACATTCAAATTACTGGCCATGACCTAGAAAGATTATTAATAGAGTCTCTGAGGCTTTTTTTTGCTATGAGGTTTTTCTTTATATTCTTCTATTATAGTTGATATGAAAGTAGAAAATAAATTCTTAGCCTGTTCCATCAATGATATAATAGTTACATTTTGATTCATCAATGATGATCTGGTTTGTTGCCCAAGCTGGCCTTGAACTTCTAAGCTCAAGAGAACCTCCTGTCTCAGCCTCCTGAGTAATATGATAACATGATCTGTTTTACATGAAGTACTTATGGATTTAAACTATTGCTGGGACCCAGCAATAGGATATTGGTATAGTAAAGAAATGGAAAAAAATCTGAGCTGCAATATAAAATGTCAAATTTAGCCAGTATGCCAGTACCAATAGGAGATTGTTTTAAGTTTTCAAGACATTTGATAATCATTACATTAGCCAGAAAAATAGCGCTTTGTTTATAAGCATGGGTTATTTTAGATATTTTAGATATTAAATCAGTGAGATTTGTCATTTATCAAATTTGTTCCTCTTTTACAAGCAAAATATCAATCAGATTAGAAAATGGCCCTTCCATCTGTTAGAAAATTATAATACACTGATTTTGTTAGAATAAGATACATTAGTACCATCTGTTGGAAAATTATCACTATAATTATACAAATCATCTGAAATAATTAAGATATCTGTATTAGTCATCTATTGTTCCTTAACTACCTGACAACTTAGCAAACTTAAACAACAATATGATTAGCACCTTACACAGATTCTCGGGATCAGCAGTTGGAAGTCTCTTAGAGGGCAAGGGATTGTAGCCAAGATGTCAGCCTAGGCTCCAGTTATCTGAAGGCTTGACTGGGGCTGGAGAATCTGCTTCCAGCACAGCTCCTTCACATGGCTGTTGACAGGAGGCTTCAGTACCTCACCCAATGGGCTTCTACTTAGGTCAGCTTAAGTGTCCTAACATTGTGGCATCATGCTGAAAAGCAAGCAGAATATTCCTACAGTGCTTTCCTATTATTTTATTTAACATGTAAATAATTAATTTAGAGATGAAAATCTAGAGGCTTGAATTACAAAATAAAGTCTTCATAACAGGTCATATCATACTGTTTAGAAAAGGGTGGCTTAGTCCAAACCAAAATACTTAGAAAACCTAGGAAGTTAGGTCCCAGACTTAGAATGTGGCTAGTGAAATGGTAAGAAACATGCCTTGATCCATATGAGCTAGACCATGGGCACAAATCCAGAATTTCATTTAGTTTTATGAAGTTATAGTGGCCTAGGTCAGGATTAAAATAAAACAAAATAAATAAAACAAGTTGTCTTCCTATTCCCCTTGAACTGAAAGCAGAGTTAGAGAAAACATGAAAACTCATAGAAATTTAAGATTTAGTTGCAATTGTATCTTTGAGTGTATTTTTTATTTACAGTTTTCACTCTTCTAATAAAAATTGTCTGTAATGTGAAATTAAACCCTATTAATTCAAAGCAATAGATTATTTTCCCAATCAGAGGTGGTTACCAGAACACTCAGTTGCCTAACTTACAAAAAAATCACCTAGTAAGGTATTGGAGCACTAACTCAAGAAGAAAATAATAAAAGAGAATAAGGCTTCTAACAAGAGAGTGGGCAGTGCAATATTCCAGCCAGTAATCAGCTCTGGAAATATGATGTGTGAAATAACACTTGTTTGGGGCAAGTTTTGGATCAAGCCAAGGGCCTTTTCACTATATTTAGGACCCAGCGTTGGCTGGGCGTGGTGGCTCATGACTGAAATTCCCACACTTTGGGAGGCCAAGGTGGGCGGGTCACTGAAGGTCAAAAGTTCGAGAGCAGCCTGGCTAACATGGTGAAACCCTGTCTCCACTAAAAAACAAAAAAACAAAAAAAACCCCCAAAATTAGCTGGGTGTGGTAGCAAGAGTCTGTAATCTCAGCCACTCCAGAGGTTGAGGTGGGAGAATTGCTTGAACCTGAGAGGCAGGAGGTTGCAGTGAGCCAAGGTCGTGCCACTGTACTCCAGCCTGGGCAACAGACTCCATCTCAAAAAAAAAAAAAAAAGACGCAGGGTTGTTTGCAGTCAGAGCAGTGCCACTTGGCTGAAGACATCTGTATTTAGGCAGAGGTGGTGGCAAGAAAGAGCTACTCGGCATAAAACATAAATGTAATCAAGAGTATTATTTAAAATGCCACCAACAAGATCGACTCATCTGTCCTTCTCATACATTGCATGTGATTTGGCCTTACTAATATGAATTTCGCTAATGTTTCAACTGCCTGTTCTTTGTGTTATTATTTTTAACAAGGAAATAGAGGTTGAGAGAAGGGAGAAAAAGGCTACTGCCTTAGTTCCTGAATCAGCCAAGGCTTTTTACATTTTTATCTTTTAATCCAAATTATCCTGGAATCAGATTCTCAGCATATTGGTCAAGGTTTTGCTTTCTGTTAGCAACTAAAGACAGCATTCCATACTTTAAAATAGAAAAATGTGTTTCTCTCCCCACAGAGCACACTGGAGAATTCAAAAACAGAAAATACTTGTCTTAGTCAACTCAGGCTGCTATTAGGTTGGTGCAAAAGTAATTATGGTTTTGGCCATTACTTTCAATGGCCAAAACCACAATTCCTTTTCCACCAACCTAATATAATGAAATACCTTAGACTGGGTAATTTATAAACAACAGAAATTTATTTCTCATAGTTAGGGAGGCCGAGAAGTTCAATATGAAGGTGCCAGAAGATTCAGTGTCTGAATCCTCATATTCCTCATAGATGGCACCTTCTGTCTATCCTCAGATGAAGGAAGGGGCAAACAAGATCTCTCTGGCCTCTTTTATAAGGGCACTAATTCCATTCATGAGAGCTCTGACCTCATGACCTAGTCACCTTACAGATGCCCTACCTCCCAACACCACTGCACTGGTGATTAAGTTTCAACATATGAATTTTCAGAGGGCACAAACATTCAGACCATAGCAATACTTTAGATAGAAATCCATAAAACTAACATAAAATAGAAATGAAATGGCCAAAAAGGCAACAAGCCTTTGAAATTTTGCCTTAAGTTCTTATTTAACTCTTTATTTTTATGGACACTGATGTTCTCATTTATCTTTTATTATCAGTGGCATTGTTGTTGAATTCCAAGTTTTTAAAAAGGCCTTTATTTTAAATCCAGATATCTATTATCTTATCACTCTGCTGGCTCAACTGTTAAATGTCAACTAAGTAGTTAGCATACATAAACACAACTAATTGAGATCAAGTATTAATTGATATTAAGAGCCATCAAAGACTTTTCAAAAAACCTGATCTAAAAAAGTTAAATAGGACAAATTTGGTGGGTCTGTTTTTGGAACACTGCTTAGGTTCCATAAGGATTAACATAAGATACATTAACTATACATACTCATTATGGGATATTTCAGTTGCAATTTAATATTTACACTACATTTAGTTAGGCCCCGATACCCTTACAATTAATTTTCCTTTTCTTCTCCTCCTCCTCCTCTTCCCTTCTTTTTCTCTTTCTTTCTTTCTTGAGACAGTGTCTTGCTCTGTCACGCAGGCTGGAGTGCACTAGGGATCATAGCTCACTGCAACCTTGAACTCCTGGGCTCAAGCAATCCTCCTGCCTCAGCCTCCCAAAAAGCTGGGACTAAAGGTGCATGCCACCATGCCCAGTTAATTTTTAATTTTTGTTGTTGTTGTTGTTGTTGTTGTAGAGATGGAGATCTTCCTATGTTTCACAGGCTAGTCTAGAACTCCTGGACTCAAGGGATCCACCCTCCTCAGCCTCTCAAAGTCCTGGGATGACAGGTTTGAGCCACCACACCCAACCTCTTCAGGCCATTTTAATAGTCATTTCACAAAGAGCTTCACATTTCCCAGCGTGCGATCAGGTTCCTGGGTCCCCTCTTCACTCTGCATTGGATCACAGTTGATAAGCCCTTGTGAATGTGCTTGTTTTCAGCGATTTCTCTTCTGAGACTGTATTTTTACCCTCCTCATTCTGGTGCTTGAATTTTTCTCTCACCAAAACCTGGAAACACATTTTCTACTTCATGTCCTTTCTAATTATGTGGCACGAAGCTGGGCAAGGAACCCTACAGCATGCTTGGAGCTCCAACCCATAGTAGGAAGGCACAAGCTTGCTCCAGAGCCTCATTCCTCTTTCAGGTTTCTGGTAGCAGAGCTCCAATCTGTAATAATACCTTGTTAATGAACTGGAAAATTGTTTTCCTCTCTTTAATACTGGTCATTTAACACCTTTCCATCATTTACTGAAGAAGAGGAAGGGACAGTCTCAAAATTCTACCTATCCCCAACTCCATTTTCCCCATCTCTAAGTCCACAGAAGCCACAGACACAGGGCAAGCTCACAAGCTAATATAAGCTATTATACTGTTTTTTTTTTCCTCCAAGACTTAAACAATTGGTGATTTCCAGCCATGTGCTTAGCTTCTCCTACTTATCTCAGCCTGTCATAGTAATCTTTACTTAAAATTATATATGAAATAGCAAGTTATCTAATATTTTGGTATAGTGTGAATACAGTTTGATTTCAGTATATATAAAAACAGTGGGTCACCTTTGGAATTGATGAACCTTTTAATTTTGATACATTAAATTTATTTTAAACAAACATTTGCCATTGTGTCTGGACAGGTGACATAGACACATTTATCTATAAAGCATTATTTTTAAAAAGAAAATTGTTGGATGCTTGAGAAGTATGACTTTTATGTGTCAATGATGTCCTTTTGTTTTCCATTAAAGGGCACCTGCTGTATGTGCAAAAACATTTTTCAGTCTCTGTTTCTAAATAGTTTTTTCTCAGTTAGTTTTGAAAATCATAGTCTCAAAGGCTAGCATTATTCAAAGGAGAAAAATTAAACATGGTATTATTGAGGAATTGCATGAGGAATTGCACTCATCCTTCACTCACATGGTTTGACTCTGTGTCTCCATCCAAATCTCATCTGGAATTGTAATCCCCATAATCCACATGTGTCAGGGGAGGAACCCAGCAGGAGGTGATTGGATCATGGGGGTAGCTTTCTCATGCTGTTCTCATGATAGTGAGTGAGTTCTAACAAGATCTATGGTTTTACAAGGGGCTCTTCCCTCTTCACTACTCACACTTCTCTCTCCTGCCACCATGTGAAGAAGGTCGTTGCTTCCTCTTCGCCTTCCACCATGATTGTAAGTTTCCTGTGGCCTCCCCAGCCATGTGGAACTGTGAGTCAATTAAACCGCTTTCCTTTATAAATTACCCAGTCTCGGGTATTTCTTTATAGCAGTGTGAGAACAGACTAATATACATGACCACCTCTGGCAACACGGGAGGATGAGAAATGAAGACTTTATTCAGGATGGACAGACGCCTGGTTAACTGAGAGAGTACTGGAGAATGGTTGTTGAAGGACAGCTCTCAGTTGGTCATAATCACACATTGTAAAACACTTTATCAGGTAAAATTTAATATAGGAACTAGCAGAGGCACTAACCTTTTGAGTGTTCATAGAACCAGGTTTCTTCACTGTTGTATTTACATACACTATACATACACACACATATATGGTATGTATACATATGTGTGTCTATACATTGTATATATAGTACATATATACATATGTACAAATGGTACAGCATACACACATACCTATGTATATATAATTTATATATTTGTTTAATATTTTATTAAACATTTTTATTAAAAATTAAACAGTATATTAAATTTTATTGGCATTTAATATAAACTAAATAGCATTTTATTGATATTACTATTAAATAGAAGCAAACTATTGTCAGCAGAATTATTAAGATAAGTTGGGTGATTTTCCCCGTGAGGGACTGAATATACAAACTGACTCTATGCGACCACAGAATTGTGACACACAACTCTGTAGCAACTAGTTGCAGAAACTATCTTAGTCCCTTTGGGCTGCTATAACAAAATACCATGAACTGTGTAGACTGAAAAAAAAGAAAACTAGAAATTTATTTATCATAGTGTTGAAGACTGGGAAGGCCAGATCCGGGGCTGGCAGATTTAGTGCCTGGTGAGGGCCTGCTTCCTGGTTCACAAATGGAGTCTTCTCACTATGTCCTCACATGGTAGAAAAAACAAACGAGCTCCCTTGGGCCTACTTTATTAGAAAACTAATCCCATTCTGTGGAGTTGTTATGACCTAATCACCTCCCAAAAGGCCTACCTCCTAAAACCATTACCTTGAGAGTGAGAATTTCAATATATGAATTTGGAGGAGACACAGACATTCAAACCACAGCAGGAGCTATACCACAACCTCTGCAGCAACAGCTCAGTATGGTCACAACTTGGTCAATGACTGCTTACTTCTCTATTTTTTGCATCAGGACAACTTTCAACTCAGGATCAACTAGAGAAAGCCAAATATACTTCCCAAACCAGTCATCCTAGATGTCTTATTTGTATTTAGCCTGCCTCCAGTTCCTCCATGCCAATGAGCTCTACTTAGAGTACAACACTATAAAGCTTTTCCAGTTCCCACTCTACCACTGTTCTACTTTGCCAAGAGCAAGTGACGGTGGCTAAGTCCCTTGATATAACAAGTTCTGAATAAATAGCATCTGTTTGTTCTTGTCTGGATGACCTTCAATTATTTCCACGATCTCAATAAGTTACCATCCTTGAGCTACAGGTTTCATCTTTTACTCTTATGCAATTTAGTCTAATTAATCTGCCATATCATACTTTGACTGTATAATACTATGTAAGCCACTCCATCTTCTGTGTTTGTTTCTCCGTCTGCAAAATGGGGACAATTATTATCCCCTTCACAAGAGCTAATGTGAGGGCCAATGAGTCAAAACAAAAAAAACTTCAAACACTACATGCAGCAAATAAACTTTAGGTATCATTATCATTATCATCACTGTGATCATCAAAATACAAATCTTCTTTCATCTAAATTGTATTTGAGTACCTGGGATCTCTGTGAGTCCAAAATCAGGGTTCAATTATAAATATGTGTTTTAGTTTTCACCCTGAAGATTGTATAGTGTGTGTATGTGTGTGTGTGTAAAATTAGCTGAAATTAATTAAATTTAAAAGATGATGAATTTGTTGAAAGTATACTTCTGTCTCTTTCTATAATATGTCTATATATTCTTGTGGTGACCATGAAACTATGACACTCAGATCTACTATGGCAGTCCCAGCGGTAGCCCCTCTGGATCCACCTCTCCATCCCTCCATCCTCTCATCCTTACTCCCCACTTACTCCATGTTTGTGCTTAGGGCCCACTTTTCTCAGGTTATTCCCAGCAGGCAGTGGTACTACTGCAGGAACATTCTCATGGAACATACTGCTCATGTAATGAGCGACTTTGGCTTAAAGATGCCCCATCAGCCTGGCCAAAACTTTCTCAGAGCTCTGCTACGAACTGAAATTCTTCTTTCACAATCCTCCATCCTTCCCTTGTCTTTACAAATGTTAGTTCTGCCTCTCTGTCTCAAGTCGCTCCCTCTTTACTCATGCTTCCTCCCTTTATTTTTATTCATGTATTTTTTTTTCTTTTTTTCTTTTTTTTTTTTGGTATGGAGTCTCGTTCTGTTGCCCAGGCTGGAGTGCAGTGGTGCCATCTCAGCTCACTGCAAGCTCCGCCTCCCAGCTTCATGCCATTCTCCTGCCTCAGCCTCCCGAGTAGCTGGGACTACAGGTGCCCGCCACCACGCCCGGCTAATTTTTTGTATTTTTAGTAGAGATGGGGTTTCACCGTGTTAGCCAGGATGCTCTCCATCTCCTGACCTCATGATCCACCCGCCTCTGCCTCCCAAAGTGCTGGGATTTTAGGCCGGAGCCACCACTCCTAGCCCCTTTATTCTTAACAGTTAGTACCTCCAGTAAATATCTCACATGCTTGACCCTGTCCTGCTGTCTGTTTCTGTGGGGACACAAACACAATATGTAAATAAAATACAAAACAGCTAAATTATATTATTGCAATCTATACCATAGGTTCTGGTTTAGAATCAAAGTGCATAAGATATACTCTTTTTATACAGGTAATTGCAGCTCCATAAATATTTCATTGTGAGTTCAATTATGAATCTAGAATTAAAATTCAGTCTACTTCCAAATATCATTATTCATCAATTCATATTACTGAGAGAACTGTAATAAAAGAAAATTCAATAAGGAATTTAGGTTTGAAATGTTCAGCACAAGCTGTGACAAAAGTGACAAGCAAGAGCAAGCTGCAAAGGTTAGTCTTATTACTGTCAAGGTCTCTGTTCTATAATTCCTGATTCTCTTCCAAAATAGTAAGTGGAAAATTCCATTGACGTAACATCCTTCTCTCTTGTGTCTGAAAGTGAGACTTACAAAATCTCCACTTCTTTCCACTAATTAAGACCCTGAAGTAGCCTATCTTGATAGGGCAAAACCAAAAGTGCACTTTTTTTAAGAACACAACTCAGTAGGTCTTCTGACCAGTAACAGAGTCACAAGGCTTCCTCCTTACATGCGTTCTGGAGCACTTACCATTCAGAGAAGATTAAGTTCAACAGTTGTGAAGAACAGGTACTTTGAGATGAATCAGAAACTAAAAAAAGTTTTTTTTTTTTTTTTTTTTTTTTTTTTTGAGACGGAGTCTTGCTCTGTCACCCAGGCTGGAGTGCAGTGGCCGGATCTCAGCTCACTGCAAGCTCCGCCTCCCGGGTTTACGCCATTCTCCTGCCTCAGCCTCCCGAGTAGCTGGGACTACAGGCGCCCGCCACCTCGCCCGGCTATTTTTTTGTATTTTTTAGTAGAGACGGGGTTTCACCGTGTTAGCCGGGATCGTCTTTCGATCTCCTGACCTCGTGATCCGCCCGTCTCGGCCTCCCAAAGTGCTGGGATTACAGGCTTGAGCCACCGCGCCCGGCCAAAAAAGTTTCTTTGAGTTTGTAAGATACTAAGTCCATATCATCTTTCATGATGAGTTATTATAGAATAATAATTACATACCTACAAGTGTTATGAAATTTTCAAAAGGCCAAAATTAATCTCCACCTCTCACAAAAACATACTTCAAATACATTTTAACTGAGTAACTCAATTTCAAGTGCAACTGGGCTTAGAATTGGCAACTTGGATGAAAATTGAACCATGAAATGAAAATTAAAAGGATCATAATGCTTGAATGGGAACATTAATAAATTTTTCTATCACAGATAGTTTACTTTTCTGCAACATAAATAGATCATAAACATATGCTACAGATGCCAGTCAATGCTTTGCACTAATCTACTCTTCTTTCTAAGAAAGCCTCCATTCCTGGCTGCTGCTCAAGGGGTGGCCTAGGTAGCCATGTTTATATCTAGTGGCCTGATCTCTATTTACACCTAATGAATCTGGAACTGGCACCTGACCTAAACTGAACTATCTGTCTCCCGACCTTGAGATTTGTACTTGAAACACTGGTTGTTGTCTATGAGGTACCATAATGCACAGCCAATTGGATTTGGAACAGACTAAACACAGTGCACTTACTTAGAAGCAGAGAAACCAAGAGAAAACAAAGAAAGCTATTCTGGAGAGATGCAGAATGACAAAAATACATGCCGCAGTGGTTACAAGCTTGCATATGGGTGGAATTTCAGTTCTTTCACTTGGTGTAAAATAAAGGCAAATTAACTAGTGGGTTACTTAAGAGTCCAAATGAGAATTATTTACAATAAAACTAAAACAATAGCACATAGGGGAAAACATTTGCTTAAATACAAAATCATGAATTGTCTTGACTCCAGAGGACAAACTTTTGGGTTTTCTGACTCTATGGGAGCTATTTTACAACTCAGTAAATTGTAAATAATTTATACAAGTGCAAAATAATTCTTGTCTGTACATATGCAAGTGTTCTCCTATGCATTAGAAGGTAAATTGACTTCCTTCCCCTCGTGTGGAAGAAGATAATTTTACCTCCACTTCCACATTCAACTTTTCTTTACCCAATATAAATGTGTTTTTCCTTTTTTAATCTTTAAACTGGTTGTAACACCTCACTAACTTCCTTATTAGTGAGTTAAATAATATCTTTAACAAGTGTTCTTTTTTATATATGTATGAGAATCATGCTTTTACTTTTTTGAAAAATTTCTTTTAACAGTTTTGGGAGTTTTCCACGACCATGTCTGGTGGATTCACTTAACAAGACCAGGCGTATTAGTCTGTTTTCACACTGCTATAAAGAAATACGGGAGACTGGGTAATTTATAAAGGAAAGGTTTAATTGACTCACAGTTCTGAATGGCTGGGGAGGCCTCAGGAAACTTACAATCATGGTGGAACGGGAAAAGGCACATCTTACATGGCAGCAGGTGAGAGAGAGAGAAAGGAGCAAAGGGGGAAGAGTCCCTCATAAAAACCATCAGCTCTGGTGAGAACTCACTTGCTATCACAAGAACAGCATGGGGAAACTGCCCCCATGTTCCAGTCACCTCCCACCAGGTCTCTCACTAGACATGAGGGGATTATGGGGATTACAATTCAAGAGGAGATTTGGGAGGAGATACAGTCAAACCATATCACCAGGTAAACTGTCACCAGAGAAGTGCATCTGATGGGTAGTTTAAGCCTAGCATGTCTTGGCTTCCTAAGGTAAATCCAAATCAGCAATAGAAATTTGCTGATGATGTTTTTCTATTTTTAGTTTTCTTCTCTACTAATTTTATGTTTTGTTTTTTGTTCTTTTGCAGCTGATAAGTTATTTCCCATTAGAGGCAGCAATAACTGGCAATTTGGTTTTTATGATCTGACCATTTGATTTCTGTAGAAGAATTTGTGGCTGATAAAGATCTATTCTCTGCTGAGTGCGAGACAACGAAGTGTTGGATTTGTTAGTCTTTCGGTTTGTCAATTTATCTATTTAGGGCTCAAATCAATTAAGAATTTCCTATCAAGAAAGAGAACAGCTCTTTAGTATCTGAACTGGAAAGTTATTGTGATACTGTATTTACTCTTGCCCAATGGCTGAAATTTTAGAATTAAAACTCTAAGTGCTATCTATCTCTGTCTGTGTATGTGTCTATAATTCAGAAAGAATTTTACTTTCCTTGTGTGGGTGTGTAATGTTTTCCATCTCAGGATGTTATCAGTAAGTTCAATTACAAACTGTTAAAGGGGCCTGTTCTGATTAATAGAGACACTTACACAGATTGGTAATCCAAAAATTCCCAGAAAATAAACTTCTAATAATTTAAGTGTGCTAAAATCTAAAAGAAAAGTATTCTTACTGAAACTAACAAGTAGAGAAGCCATGTTCACAAAGTTTAGGTGAATCTTTGGCAAACAAGACTAATTTTTTTGTTTTAATAAAGTCATCTATGTCTTATCTAATTTATCGATGTTAAGTATAATGCAATCCTATACTTATTTTAGTTGGGAATGTTTTTCCTAAATTAATACTGATTTATTGATCAAATAAAATAGCATTACTTCCACTTCATGGTTAAAGATTATGAAAAATATAAATTTGTATTTGGCCAAATTGAGTCATTATTCTGATTTTCAACAAAAGTTTTATTTTATGTCAGTTTGAAGATAATTTCAGTGATCTCTATTTTTCCTTTTCAGCACTGTGTTGAATATGAATGGTATAAGCAGAAAACCTTCCCTTATTAGAGGGAGAGGATTCAATCTCACTAAACATAATGTTTGCTGTAGGTATTTTGCAGATGCTCCTTATTAAGAGGAGGAAGTTCTGCTCTATTTGTTTTCTCTTTTTTTTTCTAAGAGTTTCGTCATAAACAGGTGTTGGAATTTTGTCAAATGCTTTTTCCTCATCAATCAATATAATCATGTGAGTTTTCTTCTCTAGCCTGTTAATATGGCAGACAACATTGACTAATACTCAAATATTGAATCAGTGTTGAATATCTGGAATAAATCACATTTGGTCAGGCTGCATAATTATTTTTACACATTGTTTAATTGTATCTGATAATATCTTGTTAAGGATTTGTCTGTATTCATCAGTGATATTGGTCTGTCATTTTCTTTTCTTTTTTTTGTAGTGCCGGTCTGATTTCGTATTAGAGATATAGTACCTTCATAGAATTAATGATAAAGTGTATCATCCTCTTCTATTATCTGTAGGAGGTGGCATAGTATTGGTACTAATTCATCTTTAAATATTTGGTAGAATTTTTCATTGAAAGCATCTGTGCCTGAAGATTTCTTTTTTGGGAGTTTTTAATTTCTAAATTTAATTTCCTAAATAGTTATAGTGCTATTCAAATGACTTTTATACTGTTTGAGTTAAAGTGGCTTGTATTTTTCAAGGAAGTAGTTTATTTAAGTTGTCAAATTTATGTGTGTCGTATTCCCTTACTACTCTTTTGATGTTTTCAGGGTCTACAATGATAGATCCTGTTTTATTCCTGATATTAGTGATTTGAGCCTTGTTTCTTCCTTCCTTCTTTCCCACTCTTTTTTCCTTTCTTCCTTTCTTGTCAGACTTCCTAGAGATTTGCCAATTTTATGTATCTTTTCAAAGAACCAGTTTTTGCTTTTTATTTTCCATATTTAATTTCATTGACTTCTGCTCTTACCTTTATTATTTCCTTCCTTTTGTTTACTTTGGATTTATTCTTGCTCTGCTTTTTTTGGGTTTTGGAGGTGAAAGCTTGCATTTTAGACTACTCTGTTTTCTGAATGTAAGCATTTAGTGTATAATTTCCCTCTAAGCACTGTTTTAACTGTGTTCCACAAATTTTAATATATTGTATTTTTTTCTGTTCCATGTACTTTTTGATTTCTCTTGAGACCTCTCTTTGACCCACAGATTATTTAGAAGCATGTCATTTAGTTTGAATATATCCCTGGTAACATTTTGTTATTGATTTCCAGTTTGATTCCATTGTGGTTAAAAAACACACTCTGTATGATTTCAAATCTTCTACATTTGTTAAGGTTTATGGTCTATCTTGCTATATTTTCTGTGGGTTCTTGAAAAGAATGTGTGTAGTCCTACTTTCGTAGAAGAAAAAAAATGTGTGCAGTGTTCTATAAATGTCAATTCGATCCTATTGGCTGTTGTTAAGTTCTTCTATACCCTTGCTGGTTTTCTGCCTAGTTGTAGTATCAGTTGTTGTGAGATGCTGCAGTCTCCACATATAATTGTGGATTTGTTATTTCTAATTTCAGTTCTGTCAGTTTTTGCTTCACATATTTTGCAGCTGTTGTTTGGTACATAAAGATTTCTCGTTTGATACTCTCATCATTATATAATGTCCCTCTTTGTCTCATAATTTTCTTTGCTCTGAAGTCCACTTTATCTGATGATATAGCCACTCCTGTTTTCTGTTTACTAATATTTTAATGATTAATCTTTTCTATCATTTTACTTTCAATATTTTGAGCAAAAGACTGCCTAATTTCCTTTGTCTGAAGTTCCTTTTAATAAATGAGATAAGAACTAAATAAAAATCTCTAATTTCTTAATTGAAGTTTTGTAGTTTATTCTTTCAAAAATGTTTCTAAGATGGTGGATAAAATTTTAACTTTGGATCATAATATTTGAGTTCCTAGGAATACTTTACCTACAACCAGTCCAACAAAAAAGAAATTATTTTTTCATGAGCAGGAAGAAATGCAGAGAAAACCTGAAAAACTTTGACTACATAAACATATGTGTACATACCAAGCAGCTATAAAGTCTCCCACTATTTAGTTGGTGACTAAATATGAGGGGAATTAAGGGAATATATCCTTACCTATTTAACAGTACAGTTGTTGTTTCTCTTTAACTGAAATCTCTGTACACTGACAAATGACCTATGTGGGAGAACTCTAAAAAAGATACATACAAGGTGTAAACATTGGTATCCAGTGTTGGAAATACCCATTCTTAGATACAAACTGAATATGGTTTTATTGTCTTGCAGTAATCAGACTTTATTTTCTTAGGCTTTGACAAAAGAAGTTGCAACAAAGAGAGGTGCTGCATTTCTTCTTTGTCCTTGAGAAAACATTAACTCCTTTCTGTTACCATTCAAGGACACAATGCTGAGAGAGCCCTGGCTCTTTGGCACATTTTTGTCCTCTGGCAACATCTCTTTGTTCCACTGTCTTTCTGTACTGTACATGCTGTTCTAGCACATTAAATCTAACAGAGGAAATTTTAGGTGTAAACTGTGTATATACATATTGGAGATAGAATACTAACATTATTTTACACTGTAGCATTCTGTTGCTGGGAACATGGCTAAAGCTCTAATCCTTTCTGGTGTTTTCTTGGTACCAAACCCCTTACCCTCCTTCTTCTTTGGTTCCTCCTTTCAATTAGACTCTGAACCTTAGGCTTATGATTCTCAAGGATAAGACTATCTGACACTTGAACACAGAGCTCACTATATGTCAGGCACTGTATCATGCACCTTGTACTGTCTCATTTAATTTTATGACATCATAGTAAGAATATTATCTCAAAATAAAGCTAGGATAATATAATAATAAAAAGATGAGAAAACTGATTTCAAAGAGGTTAGATAACTTGTCTGCATTCACACAGCTACTAAGTTTTAGAGCCTGCACTGGAATCTAGGCTTGCCTGCTCCCCAACCCACTCTTTTACCAACACATGAATTCCGTATTATGCGATCACTTCAACAACTAGCTGCTAGATTTAGCCTTTTAGCAGGATTTTGTGATTTGGCCACCACATTAGTACTGCTATCTGCCTGAGGAACACAGCTAATGTCCCTGTAGCTGTTTCTAGGCTTCCTGTCTTTTCTGTAGCTCTTCTCTGCTTTTCCTTTCTGGTTCTAAACTCTGCCAAAAATCTTTTTCTCTATCACTCATGCTAGATAACTGAGTCCAAACATTCTGTGTCCTCTTTCTAGTTTCTATCTTTTCTCTATAATTTCCCCCCAAATATAACACAGCTTTCATATGATCATATGAGAAACTCACATATAAATGCACATGTTAAAAGACAATCACCATTTTTGATGCAATTTTTATTTATTTATGTGTATTGTTTTCCTTGCTATTTATTGCTTTCTTTAAATAGTTATCAGACTTAAGATCCTTCCATTTATATACCTACGTATAACTTTAGGGTTTCCAGACCAAGACCCAAGATTTCTACCTAAGACTATAAAAAGTGAAGAAATATTTTGAGTACTAAAGTAATGTTTTAGTCTATTTAATGTAAATACAAAAAATTATTCATCAAGCATTTATTACGTGTCAGGTTCCACCCTAGATGCTACTTTCTTACCCTTCCACATAATTTTTTTTTTCAGTGAAAGAACATTTTTTAAAATTAAAAATAAGTTTTCTAAAAATGGGGAGATGTTGGTCAAAGGATACAAAGTTTTGGTTATACAGGATGAATAATTTCTGGAGATGTAATGTACAGCATGGTAACTATTGCTAATAATACTGTTTGCATAGTTGAAATTTGTTGAGAGTAAATTTTAAATATTCTCACCATGCTGGCAGGCAGTAAATATAAGAGATGATGGATATGCTTATTAGCTTGATTGTGGTAATCATTTCACAACGTGTTTATATATCAAAACATCACACTGTATGCCTTATATAAAATTTTTGTCAATTATACCTTAGCAAAGCTGAAATTTTTTTAAAAAAGTTTTCTTAATAATAGGCAAATTCAGCAGTCTGTCACAGTGGCTGTCACCTGTAATCCCATCACTTTGAGAGACTGAGGCAGGTAGATGGCTTGAGCCCTAACTGTTGTTCAGGACTAGTATGGGCAACATGGCAATCCCTGTCTACACACAACAAATACAAAAATGAGCTGGGCGTGGTGGCATGCACCTGCAGTCCCAGATACTTGAGAGGCTGAGGTGGGAGAATTGCTGGACCCCAGAGGCTGAGGCTGCAGTGACTCATGACTGTGACACTGCACAGCAGCCTACGAGACAAAGCAAGCTGCTGTCATTAAAAAAAAAAAAAAAGGGCAAATTCATTTTATACAAATGAAAAACATGCAGTCAGGCAAAAAATAATTAGGAAATACCAGCAACAATCACTTTGAATACTTTTGTAAATATGCTTCCAACTTTTACCTACATTTTTGCACTGTTAAAAATTTTTTTTCAGTTAACACTTTATAAATTAACATTCTTCGGGGCTGGGTGTGGTGGCTCACGCCTGTAATCCCAGCACTTTGGGAGGTCTAGGGGAGCAGATTACTTGAGACCAGGAGTTTGAGACTAGCCTGGCCAACACAGCAAAACCCTGTCTCTACTGAAAATACAAAAATTAGCCGGGCATGGTGGTGCACACCTGTAATTCCAGCTACTACGGAGGCTAAGTCATGGGAATCCTTTGAACCCGGGAGTTGGAGATTGCAGTGAGCCGAGATCACACCACTGCACTCCAGCCTGGGCGACAGAGAAATTCTGCCTCAAAACAAAACAAAACAAAACAAAACAACCATTATTCTACATTAACGGTTGTTAAAGGTTAATAGTTCATTTTCTGGGTGTACTATAGTTTTAAAGACGTAACTTTTAATACTGGATTCAGCCTACTGCTGTTAGCTTTTTGCAGTTACATATGAAGAGTATGATGAACATCATTGTAGGTATTTATCTTTGCACATATCCTTAGACATTTCCTTACAGTCTAAGAACTAGCATTTCTAGTGGAGTGGGGACATTTTTCCAGATGTCAATTAAAGAATTATTCCATTAGTTAAAAAATTTGCAGGCTATATATTCAAAGGAGATCCCTTTTGTTTGGAATTCAACATAACCAGTTAGCTCAAACCTCAACTCTTGAAAAATGTGCCTCCTTTATTCAACAAACATTTATAGAATACTGGATATGACGAATAAAAAAAGATAAATAAGACCCTGTGCTGGGCAGATAATCTACTGTAGTATGCAGATTTGTTATCAAATAGACTACAATGTATTTAAATTTTGCAGGAGATGAATGCACAAGGCCCTTAAGCTACATTGAAGGCTGCCTAAGGCAGTATACAAAATTAGTGCTGAACACTTGAGAAAGTGCGTTTTAATTTTAATGTTTGATGCTTGAGGAAAAGATTACATCATACCACCTATCTTCCCCACATACTATTTGTGTTTCTCACTTACATGGTAGTGTGCATGTTATTTGCTTACCTTTAGCATATAAATTCAGAAGAAATAGCATTTAACTCTGTGCTTAAAGAGGATATTTAGAAATAACTGACGCAGCTAACATGAGAAGGCAAAAAAAAAAACAAAACAAAAACCAAAAAAGAAAAAACTAACGGACTTTTTTTTTTTTTTTTTTTTTTTAACAAAACAGTGAGACGTCACTGGGGGTAACCATAACGTCGTCAAGGCTGTGGCGTCACGCCTCTAAGCGGATACGGCAGAAGTTTTGGGGTCAGACACAAGACTTCCAAGTTTGAATGGGCAGTGCAAAACTCGGGCAAGTTTTCCAGTAGTGCCGCCGATCCCAGCCAGGCCCGGAAGACACAACGAGAACCGTGAGCCGTTACGAAAGCCTAAAACACTGAGCTCGCGTCCTGCCAGACAGCAGACGCACAAACCTACGCCTCCGAGCGCTCCCTCCAGGTCCCGCCTACTCTTCTCTCCCGAGCCCGCTAGAGGTCTGGAGGAGGAGGGGCCAAGGGTGAGGAGGAGGGGCCAAGGGTAAGGAGGACAGTATGAGCATGCGCACTCAGTACCCAGTCAGTGAACCAATAAGGAATCTCGCGAGGGTTGAAAGTCGGTGGCGTAGGTAGTCGTCCTGGATGCTGGCGAGATAGACGATATCTGCCAGAGGAAGAGGAGGAGGAGGCGGCGAAGCGTTTTCCCAGCCTCAGTCTCTGTTTCGTTTTCCTTTTCCCTTCCCCCAACCCTCCGCCCTTCTCTAAATCAGCCCGCCTTCCTTGACCTCAGTGACCCGTCTGGCCCCGCCCATCCTCGTCGACGTGATTCCCGCCGTGAGGTAAGCGCCGGTGGAACCTAGAGCCCCGCGGAAGAGCAGAACGTCTGGGAGTGTGCAGCTCCTGGGCCCGGCTCAGGCCCGTCGCGGAGGCGCGGCGCGGGGGAGCGCTCGGGTGGGAGTCTCGCTCCTCCACCAGTTTATTGCGACGTAGCCACCCGGGCCTAGGCCTCCCCGTCCATCCCCGCCGGACTCGGCCTCTGGCAGCAGCGGGTGACGCAGACGGAACATCATGTCGTCCGCGGCCGAGCCTCCGCCACCCCCGCCTCCCGAGAGCGCGCCTTCCAAGCCCGCAGCCTCGACCGCCAGCGGCGGGAGCAACAGCAGCAACAAAGGCGGCCCCGAGGGCGTCGCTGCGCAGGCGGTTGCGTCTGCGGCCAGCGCGGGTCCCGCAGACGCCGAGATGGAGGTGAGGGCAGCTTGCGGCGTGGGGAGCGGGCGCAGCGGGGAGGAGGAGCTGGCTCCCTCGCCGGATCGTGGCGATCGGACGCAGAGCCGGGCTTCTCTCTCTGCACCAGACTCAGCTTCACACCCTGTGGATACGAAATGATGCTCTCACCCTTGCTCCCTTGTTCTTAACCTATTGGAGCCAAGCAAAATGGATTTCCGGCTCCTCACATTGAAATTATTTGTCTCTTTCGTGAATCTTGACAAATCTTTGAATGCTCTCAATGAACAGATGTTCTTGGTTACCGTGGCCCAGGGGGACCCATCTTTTTTTCGCACTAGACTCCCATAATTCCCTCTCCTACCTCTGAATGTGGTTTTTAGTTTCCACCAAACTTCGGGGAAGGGCGAGGAGATGACCCCTTAGGAGCGGGATGCACGGCCAGGGTGAAGGAGGCATTTAAAAGCAGCGCGTCCGAGGACTTGGGCCTCTTTTTCTTCTTCCCGGTCCTTGCGGGGGCGGTATCTGTTCTGGGCAGAAACAATGGCGAGAGCTGGATGGCCGAGTGCGCAGTGGGGATAAGCGGGGCGCAGCTGCTTCTGTGAAGGGAGAGGAAGCCCCTCCCAGGCACTGTTCCACTGGAAGGGAAGCAACCAAGGCAGCAGCAGCTGTCTCGGATCCCCCATCGAATTTAGGGGGGATGAGTAAGTGTAGGAATGAATTAGAGAACCAGGCGCAGTTGATTGGCTCTCAGTCCGGCACTTTTTCTCTTTTTGGCCTCTCGCCTTAAAAAAAAAAAAAAAAAATTAGTACCACTCGGCTCCCGAGACTTCTGGGTTTGGGTTGTCCAGAGGATGCTGACGGTACTGAGGGGGCTGGAAAGATGGGGAAGCTGCCAGGCGGGTAAGTTGGATATGCCTCCAGGCTTTGCAATATCTGGGGAAAAAGTAATTGCTCCTTCCAATTGTTATTCTTGGCCTTCGACCTGTTTTGAAATATTTTGTAAGTCGGATCCCAAAGATTTCTGGGATTTTCCTATCCTTAGAATGAAGGTAATACTGCTCCGAAGATGAGTCTTGACGCACAATCGTTGTACAGTGGGGAAATGGGAGCGTAGTTTACCATTGAGGCATTTGGCACAGTAGTTTTATTTGGGTAGCTGGGGTTAGGTAACATTAATGTTAGTAATCTTTTAAAGAACTTTTAGTGTGAGGGTAGGTTTAGTGACATAGGAACTCCTGATGGTTTCTGTAGTTTTGAGTGATTAGGATAAGATTTCTTTCAAATTAAAATATATTCAGTGTTGCCTTTTTTCCCCTTAAGGAAATGGTTCTTTTGGGTTACCAGGGCTCTTTAACTTGAATTCCGGTTCCAAGGCTTAAGGGGTTTGACACAAAGCAATTGTGTGTAAATGTGCAGTTCTGGACAAAAATCTGTTCATAGTTATCCTCAGCCTCTCAAAGGGGGGTCTGCCATCCAAACTTTGGAAAAATAAATTTTCACCAGAGGTCTTGTTAATATCTGAACACAGTAATTTTAAGCCAAAAGCAAGTCAACTTTTTTGACTTGAAGTTGTTATTTTAAATGAAAATTGATTTTAAGTTTAAATGTGAGTATAGATGATGTCACTACCGTATTAAATTAGTGATATTTTCATTTGCCAGATGGGGAATTTGAGTTCTGCTAGGTAGAACCTGTGATAAAACTCAGGTCTGCCTTTAAAAGTGAGCCTTTTCCCACCCATCTTACTCTGCCGTGTTCTTACCAAAAAAACGTATTTGGCAGTTCAATTTATTGAATAACATAGTTATTTTTACCTTCCTAGTATAGAAATATTAGGAATTTTATTTTTTATCCATCTTATCACTGACTCATTTTGTTGTTGTTGTTGTTGACAGTGTGATTTTTTTGTCTTAAAATGCACCGTCAGTTTCCTGTTCAGAATCACTGCAATTCATGATCAAAACTAAGTTTGAGCACACATGCCTAATATATGTCACAACTTAATCTGTTTTGCACTTGGAAAATGAATATTTTATAAATGACTTTTTCTTGTTTGGAAGTATGATCTAAGGTGTTTTTCTAAAATCACAGAATAAACTCAGCATTCATGAATTGTGTGTGTGTGTGTGTGTGTGTGTGTGTGTGTGTGTGTGGCAAAGCTGATTTTCCCAGAAATAGCCTCCCTATGTATTCAGTTACTTTTTTTCTTTTTGCATGATACTAACAGGTCAATGGAGCAACTTGTTTTTTAGTTATCCTTTTGGCAATGTGGAACTCTTCTGTGTTCATCCTCATCTTTATTGACTAGATTGATATGCCAATAATGATGATGTCAAAATGCCTGGAAGTCAGGTTTTTTGGTTTTTTTTTTTAAACTGTGGAAGAAATAATGACTACCATTGGAAAGCACATTTTATTCTTGTAGGTTGCATTTCATGACATTTTGGAATTTTGTAAACGACTGGGTAGGTGGCTTTGTCACTTATATATGGAGACCAGAGATTTATGAAGAGCATAGGGTCACACAAGTGCCAAGGGTCTTAACAATGAAGTTAGACTTCACTTAAGGTCATTTTACCTTTTATTCCAGTACCATACCAGGTCTCCTCCCCACAACCTCTTGGTCACAGATAGTTTTATTATAGTATGTATTGCTAAGCATAGATTTGTGCATCATTAGTGAAGATTATACTTCTGCCAATTTTTTTTAGTGGATGAATAGAACTTTGCAGTGTAGAAGTTGTTGATTTTGTTGCTTGTCACATATGAATGTCAGGATAAATACATTTGCAAGAGTAACATTTATTACTAGTTTAGGACTCAGACTGTAGTTAGAGTATTCAGTGTAGGCTGGGAGAAAAAGTTTTTGTAGTATTCCAGATGGAAATCAGGGTAACTAATCCTGATTTCTTTGTATACATTTGTGTAGTAGCACAGTAGATACTGTTGTTTTGTGACAAAAAGGGAACTTTCCCCCATATTTTATACTGTTTAATTTGGTTTCATGGTTATTACAGGAAAGAGAAACAGATTGGCTTGTATTAAATGTAGTTTCTTTTAGGATGATGAAGATAATCTTGTGTTCTAATCTTGGCAACAATCATACAGTTTATATAGGTTAAATAGGTTGTTATCCCCATAGTATCTAATATCATTTTATCAGTTTTTCTGTTAGTTTAGATGACAACCATTTAAGTTTCTAGGAAGTTTGAGGTGAGAATATATTATTAGAGATGTGGTTTGGGCAGAAATTGGTCTATAATGGTATGTTTACTATTTTTGAAGACCAATTCTATTTAATGTTTTCTTTCTACCAGGAAGTATTTGATGATGCATCACCTGGAAAGCAAAAAGAAATCCAAGAACCAGATCCTACCTATGAAGAAAAAATGGTATGTTCTAGGCTTATGAATAGAGTCTGTAAAGAAAACTTTTTATTAGGTGATTAAATGTACTAAACGTCTATCTTAGTCCATTTTGTGTTACAACAGTACCACAGACTGGGTAATTTATAAAGAAAGGAAATTTATTTCTTAGAGTTCTGGAAGTTGGGAAGTCCAAGGTCAAGGCCAGCATTTGCTGAGGGCCTTCTTGCAGTGTCATTGTATGGAGGAAGGCCAAGAGAAGAGAGCAAGACAGGACTGAGCTTTCTTTTATAACAAGCCCATTGGTGATAACCTTCTCCTGAGATAATGACAGTAATCTTTTCCTAATCACCTCTTATTAGGCCCTACCTCCCAACACTGTTGCACTGGAGATTAAATTACAACGTGGGAGATTTGGAGGGGGACACAGTCAAACCATAGCAACATCTGTTCAATTTTATAATTAGGGCACAGATATCCATTTGAAGTATGTGTAATGTGGAATACTATAACTTCCATATCTTATGTGTCTATGTAAACCAAATGGAAGTATTGTATGAATTAACATAATATGATGTTATTATCTGGTTATGTTAACAACACCTTTGGAAATTTAACCTTGAAAGTGAGGTGACCAGAATAGTTACTCAATGTATGTTTATTCTGCACCTGGCTAGCATTATACTCTGCTAGTTACCAAAAAAAGAAATATGCTCCTTGCTCACAGCATTTTTACATTATAGATGCGATCTTTACAAAAAGAACATGACATTGTACTGGAATCATTTAAGTCCCAGTTCACATTCCGTATCGTCTAAGAAACTTCTCAAAACTATGACTTAAACAGTACCTACACAGAACTTTAAATTTAAATTCAGTTTTAATAATAGTAGTAGTGGCTAACAGTGAATGTATGCCGTATCTGGCCCTGTTCTGAATGCTTTATATGAATTAAACTCATTTAATTGTATTGAAATCTTAAAAAAGTTAAAATAACAATGTATTAAATAAGAATACCACTACACAGTGTGCTCCTGTAGGGTAAGAACAGTGTCTTAATCTTTCTGTCTTCAGTACCCAGAACAATATCTGGCACATAGCTGATCTTACATATTTTTTAAAACATACTTTTTTCTTGTCCTTTGACTTTCTCTTCCAAATCAGTAAATATTTTTGAACTCTTAAATAACTTCAAAATCTTAAAATTATGATGTATATTCTATGGGCATATAATACTATGTAAATTATAAATGATTTATCTTTAGGTTTGATTTGTTACGTAGTTTACATATGTATATATGTAACTGTCACCTTTTTTGCTATCAAACTTAGAGAAAAAATAGATTTGCCTCTGTTTTTTAAAGTGAATACGATTTTGAATACAGTCTACATATTTTAATACTGCTTTAACTTTTTATAGTTTAGATTCTGACACTATGCCAGTGAATCTAATTGCCAATTCTGAGGCTTAGTTTTAGTTTCTTGATTTGTGCTTGATACTGTTGACCATTCCTCAAAAATCTTGACTTGCCTTGAAAGACGTTTTTTCCCTTGATAATATCCTCTTTGCTTTTTTATTCCTTTGTCTTTCCTTATTAAAATTTGAATGTTTCTTCCTAGACAGTTTGATTCTTACTGGTTTTTACCTGGTATCTTTAAACTGAATATTTTCAAATACTTAACCTCTAGCCCAGAAGCCTGTAATCAATATTTTCATTTACTTTAAAATCCTATTCATACCTCTTACTTGAGAATATCCAAAACTGTATTCATAATTTTTACTTAACATACCTTAGCATTACCTCAGTGAATGAAAGCTCCTCTTCAGGTGTACTCAAGATGTCCATGACATTACTGCATACTTTTTAATAATAAGTTTACTTACAAGTTTATTCTCTTTTCCATATCACCCTTGTTCATTATTTTTCTATTATTGCATAGATTATTTTGTGCTTCTTTATTTGCCCCCTTTCTTATGATCTGGCCCCTTCCGAGTTTCTTTTTTTTTTTGTTTTTTTTTGAGACGGAGTCTCGCTCTATCGCCCAGGCTGGAGTGCAGTGGCCGGATCTCAGCTCACTGCAAGCTCCGCCTCCCGGGTTCACGCCATTCTCCTGCCTCAGCCTCCCGAGTAGCTGGGACTACAGGTGCCCGCCACCTCGCCCGGCTAGTTTTTTGTATTTTTTTTAGTAGAGATGGGGTTTCACCGTGTTAGCCAGGATGTTCTCGATCTCCTGACCTTGTGATCCGCCCGTCTCGGCCTCCCAAAGTGCTGGGATTACAGGCTTGAGCCACCGCGCCCGGCCCCCTTCCGAGTTTCTTAACATTTTTGCAAAGTATTATTTGGGACACAAATTTGACTGTGAAATGGAGGTTTTTCAGTGGTTTTCTACAATGCTTTTCATTTTCTTAGTGGCCTTTATTGGAACTTTTCTCATTTCTTCCAGGTTTTTCAGTCTCCCAGCATCATTTCGTTTTTTGACATCATGATCTTCACCTGAACAGTTTTTTCCTAAGCAAACTCCCTTGTCATCTGCTAGTTCCTAACCATAGATAAGTTCACTATCCGCTCTTCATTCTTGAACCCAGAATGCTGAGTACTACTTCAGAAAACTAAATACTAGTGCTGATCGGTGTCAGAATAAGTTTATGGTTTTTATTTTCTTGGACTTTGAGTATTTATTGCCTGTCAATCTCATTTAGCCATTCTAAAATGTGCCCACTCTGATCAGTCTTCCTTCTCCATTTCTCCCATGCCCTCATTTTCAGTCTTCCTCCACAAAGAATTGCAGGCCTGTCTTTATTTTCTTTCTCTTTTCAAACATATGTATAGCCTCTGCTGTCCTACCTCATTTCTTCCTCTCTCAGAGAAAGAAGCTAATCCAAAGCTATTCACTTTAATTTCCATTTGATTTTGTAATTGATTTCTTCCAGGTTGCTAATCATTCTCTCTTGTTTCTGCTTTTTAGGTTCTGTTAGTTTTTCTCCCTCAAGACATTTCAGTTTTAACCTTTTAATTCTCTCAGTTTGTCTTGATTCCAGACATAATCACAATAATTATTTTTTCAGTCCAAACATCTTCTAGATGCATGATCTTGGCTTATCTTTCATTATCTATAAATTAAGAAATGTAATTATGTAAAATTTGGATTCACATATGTATCTTATTCAGTACTGTAAAAACAGTCCGTAATCTTGGGAAACATAAATAGCGGAGGCTTGTCATCTGTAGGACATTACAGGGGTTCTAGCATGTTCACAGTCTTGTTATTGTGCAGATTCATTTGCTGCTGTGACTGCCATTTGTGACCCAATGAAACACTATAACCATGTGCCTTCCTAATAGCAAGTTGGGTTTCAGTTTTTACATTGGTGTGACCTTAAAAAATGATTGTGTTCCTTTTCAAAATACATAGTTGTTACAACATTATGGCATTTGGATACTTCTTGTGTTTTTAGGCAAATGTCTTTTGTAATTCATTCCCAAACTGACATTTTAGACATTTATAGACGGAGATGTTGAGTAGTTGGTTTCCCTGTTTATTGAGCTTTTCTTGTCTTGCTTCTCCTTTGTTTCATCAAACTATTATTGTTTCTGTATAAAGGCTGCCTGATGGCTCTCAATTTCATTATTTTTATGAAAATTTGTCTTCAAGACTCTTAAGGGTTTTTTTTTTTTTACCCAAGTAAATGTCTTCCATTCTCTTGGTTTTATAAAAATAGGGAACATTCAAAGGGGCAGATGGCAGATACAAAAGGAAGGAATAGTATCAAGCCCAATATCGTTTTAAAATTTGTCACATTTTTTCCAGCTTGTGAATAAATTCACTGTGTTGCACAATGCCTCTTAATATTTTAAAAATTGTTCCAATCAACTATATTGAAGTATAATTGACATAAAATAATTTTAAGTTTGCAATTCAATGAGTTTTAGCAAATATTTATTTAAATACTGTCACAATCATGATGCAGAGTAGTTCCATCATCCCCAAAAAGTTTGCTCCTGTTCCTTTGTAATCAGTTCTTGCTCCCACCTTCTTGCCACTTCTGATCTGCTTTCTATCACTAGTTAGCATTTCATTTAAGTGGAATCATACAGCATGTAGTCTTTTGTGTTTGGCTTCTTTCACTTTGCATAGTGCTTTTGAAACTCATCCATGTTGTTGCATGTATCTGTAGTTCCTTTTTTTTTTTTTTTTTTGCTGAGTTCATTGTATGGAGGCATGCTGAAACTTTTTGATTTCTGAAGTTTTAATTGATACTCTGATAAAATGTATCTTAAATTTTTTTTCAGCAAACTGACCGGGCAAATAGATTCGAGTATTTATTAAAGCAGACAGAACTGTTTGCACATTTCATTCAGCCTGCTGCTCAGAAGACTCCAACTTCACCTTTGAAGATGAAACCAGGACGCCCACGAATAAAAAAAGATGAGAAGCAGAACTTACTATCAGTTGGCGAGTGAGTAATAGTTCCAACTTCATAGTTCAACCAAACTTATTTTTGATTGTCTTCAGTAGAAGCATAAAATCACTATGATAAATAACTTAAAAAATTATTTTAGTGCCATTATTTATTTGGCCCTGCTTGGCTTGGCATGATTTAGCCATAAGTGCGTAAGTATATAAAAATATGCATATTGGTTAGAGCACAGTGGCTCTTGCCTGTAATCCCAGCATTTTGGGACGCCAAGGTGGGAGGATTGCTTGAGTTCGGGAGTGTGAGAGCAGCCTGGGCAACGTAGGGAGATCCCATCTCTACCAAAAAAAAGAACAGTAAAACTGTATAACGTCTTATTTTTTGTAGCATTACATAGTTTATGAATTGTAACAATCATATTGAGTATGGAATTTAGATGTCATGTCATTCCTCAGAGAGGAACCAAATGCAGAGGTTAAGTGGCTTGTTTAATATCACATTGAAAAATGATCCAGACTTGAATTTGAATCTGACTTGGGTGTGCTCTAGGCTCCTCCATCACATACAGACGTTGACGATATTTTATCTAAAGTGTGGTGTATGGGATATTGTGATGACTTACATCACAGCAGCTTGTTTAAACTTTTTGTTACATACTTAGTTGTTTTTATATAAATTGAAGTGTCAGGTTGTATGCCATCCTTTGGTGGTTGTTGAAAGTAATTCTTAGATGTTGAATTTGGAAATTCTCTAGAATTTTTGTCCTGGTTGGATAAATAAGATGTTTAATTAGTAATAGTAGATTTAGGGCAGTCTTGGCTCCCTGAAATGGCTTTGTGTAAAATTCCCAAAGTGAAAACTGTGATCAGTAATTAAAATACAAAAGATTGTCTAAAATATCAACAAGGTTAAATTCACTACACAGTTTGTTGAAAGGAAAGTACGAGCTTCATCTCGAAGGGGTTATCGTTGTAAGCATAATACCTTTTATTTGGGGTATTCCACTCATTCAGTATATCTTATTTCTCATCCATTGTGACCAAAACACTATTTTAATACTTCTTAAAATATTTCAGACTTCAGAAGTTTGCAGATATTTAAATATCATTAGTGTCATGGTGTGAAACTGGAAACTAATGAATATTGTTATGGGATAGTCAATATGATGTCTCGAAAAGAAACACTTCTGTTATTCTTTTCTATTTTATTATTATCCTAATTTATCTTTTTTATAAGATAAAAAAGATTCTATTGGAAATACATAATACATTGTTCAGCTTGATGTATTAAATAGTGTTATTGGGGAAAAAGAGTCCTAGTTAACAGATTTCTTTACTCTTCAAACCATTTTAAATGGGAAGCTAATTTACCTAAAGTAATGAGGGTGATAGTATTGTCTTTGAGTATCAGGAATACATTTTTAAAAATCTTTTTGTTGTTTGTTTATATTGAGACAGAGTCTTACTCTGTGACCCAGGCTGGAGTGCAGTGGTGTGATCTCGGTTCACTGCAACTTGTGCCTCTGGGGTTGAAGCGATTCTTGTACCTCACCTGGGATAACAGGCTCACGCCACCAAGCCCAGCTCATTTTTGTATTTTTAGTAGAGATGGGGTTTCACCATGTTGGCCAGGCTAGTCTCGAACTTCTGACCTCAAGTGATCCACCCACCTCGGCCTCCTAAAGTGCTGGGATTACAGGCATGAGCCACTGTGCCTGGCCAGGAATACATTGTTTGTTTGTTTTTTAAGGCATTCACAATTATATTCAGTTTTTAACAATAAATGACAACTCAGCTTTTAAGTTTTACAACTGTAATAAGCATTTTGAGAGTAACTATAAAGGATATTTTATAAAAATGTTAAAATTATCTCCCAGTTTATGGAGAATAAATTGGGGATGGAAGTAGATCTTTGTACTCAATTTCATAGGCTCAGAATGCAGAGAAGTACAAGGAATAACAGACTAGGATGTACTGATTATGATTAGAAGCATATATAACAAACAAGAAGGCCCTTGAATTTCTGAGGAATGCTTCTATCTTGGAAGGCCAGTTATCCTTTTACCAAGCATGTAGTTTTGGTAGAAATGAAGTTACAAATTAGATTCAGGGGTCTCAGTAGGGGCATAACCTGCCTTTTTCTAAATAAGATGAAAATATTTGTTGAAAGTGTCAGAATTGGGGAGTAAGTATTAATAGTTTTATTGAACCGAGCCCTTTAGAGATTAATTGGCAGTATTAAAACTTGAGAAAATCAGTTTTTAAGGGGGTATGTCTGATTCTCTTAGGATGTAGAATTTAGATGTGTATTTAAAAATATTTTTGATTAATCCCTGGTCACTGCTTAAATTTCTGAGTCCTCATGGTGCCCCTTTTGCTCAAAGTTGCAGTTTTAAACATGCGGTTTCTGGAACTTTTTTTTCCTTTGGCAGAAAGATTTTTAAAAAGGTACACTTTAAAATTCAAATATTGAGATTTTCTGACTACATAGTTCTTGAAATTTGACTATCACATTTGAGTTTATTGGGTTCTGGTTAATCTATAGTACTGCTGTATTTTAATAACTAATGTATATTTTAAATAATTATCTGAAATGTTGGAGATTTAAATTTACTCATATTTTCTACTGTCCACTGGTTGATGCCTATTAGAAATTTAATTTTGTGGAATCTTGGTCAGCCACTTGACTATGATGTTGAAATAGTAGCTGATAATTAAAACCAAAACTCAAATCAGGTAATTTTGTTTTCATCTTAACAGTTACCGACACCGTAGAACAGAGCAGGAGGAGGATGAAGAACTACTAACAGAAAGCTCCAAAGCAACCAATGTTTGCACTCGATTTGAAGACTCTCCATCATGTATGTTAAACACAGTTGTTTTTTAAAAAATTGCCCTTTGAGACATCCTTTGGTTAATGTTTTGGATTTGTGTAGGCTACTATCTGTGAAGCAGATTTTTAGTAATCTTAGATGTTTATTGGTTGTGAAATAAACTTCAGATTTTGATGGAGATGAGAGCATATTATAGGACAGTAGTGCTATGTTTCAAAGTTACATAAAATGTCATTGTGTTTGTTATTGCCCTGAAGTATATGTAAAACTAGGGATCATTTTGCTTTATATTTGTCCCAGATAAAACTAATTTATTTTAAAAAGGGTACTTCATGAACACATCTGCTTAGTTATTTTCTGATGTTTTTATATTAATTTGTTTTAATATTTTGTGAAATGTATTTGTTTGTTGGTTAGCTTTTTATCCTCAAGTGTTTTTCAAAAGGAAATGGGGGGTACGCTGTGTACATATTAAAAAAGAAAAATCAGGTGACTGTTATGTATATTTGGTAATTATTCTGGGGAGCAAAATAAGTAGTATACCCTGAAAGAGAGCACATTGGAATGTATAAGATATATTGGAAAAGTAACTTAGGAATTTCCTATTTCCTTTTTTTATTAGAAAGAAAATAAAATCTGCAGATAACCTGTATCTGGTCTTTATGAAAGCTGAAAATACTTGGTTAGGAATACTTGGGTTGTCATTAAAAAGACAAGAGGCCAAAGAGTCTCTTGGACCAGTATATGGGTAACATAAGAACTGAGTTGTTGGAGTGGGTACTCTGATTCCTGCAGTCATGTTTCCCGTACTTGGTTATCTTCCATGTCCAGCGTATCTACTTCAGACCATGGCAGCTACCTCTAGTAGTTTGGAACTTGCAGAGTTCCTATTCTTCAAGAATCCCTTAGTAATGAAAATGAAGTCAGTATATATGTGTAGGCCCAGATGAAGAGATTGCCTTGTATTTCTTGTCTTAAAATGTATATTGTGCTTTTCTTTTGTTCTTAGATGTAAAATGGGGTAAACTGAGAGATTATCAGGTCCGAGGATTAAACTGGCTCATTTCTTTGTATGAGAATGGCATCAATGGTATCCTTGCAGATGAAATGGTATGTGTTGGTAGATTTTTTGAAGGGTATGTTTTGTATTTAAAATATCTTATACATTAAATTGACAAAAGTTTCTTACAGTCTACAACTGTTAGCAAATGGATCCTCTCTGAAACTAGTGTAAGCAGCTTGCCTTAATTGCGTGTGATCTGTATTTTAATTGTGAGAAATTTCCATCTGTGAAAATATAATAAATTTAAAAACAATACATTTGAGAAACATGTTTTTGGATGACTTTTATAGTACACTGATTTATTTCCTTCCAGTTCTGTAAAACACAAGTGAGGTCATTAGTTGTTTATAAATGATAAGAATTTTTTCCAGGTGGTAGCTTGTACAATTCTTATAAAACATTTTATCTTTTGTTAACTGCTAGATATGTAATGAATGTTTTAAAAAGTTTCCTTATTGCTATAGTGCTAAAACGTTTAATTGGTTGGAGAAAGTATGAAGTCAAAAGAAACGTGTTTCAATGCTAGCTGTGCTAGATGGCTTTGGGAATGTCACTTCAACTGGGCCTTATGCGGGTGATAATAATACCTCCTTTAGAGACTTGTGAAGATTATATGACATAACACTTACAAACTTTGACATATGTTAAGTTTTTGCCATTTATTAACTATTATAAATATGTGGCATTTCTCTTAAATATTTATCTCTGTTTGTTGGGAGGTATAATTTTGAAATAATGTTTTTGTTTTTCATTGCTTCATGGTTATTTTGAAATCTTTTAGGGCCTAGGAAAGACTCTTCAAACAATTTCTCTTCTTGGGTACATGAAACATTATAGAAACATTCCTGGTCCTCATATGGTTTTGGTTCCTAAGTCTACATTACACAACTGGATGAGTGAATTCAAGAGATGGGTACCAACACTTAGATCTGTTTGTTTGATAGGAGATAAAGAACAAAGAGTAAGTTTCTAGTATTTCATTACATTTTTGATGCTAAAATAATTTGAATTCAGGCTTGAGTATGGGTATAATGGGAGGAAGGATAAAAGAGATGAGATCTTCGCAAATATTAGTATTTACAAATGTAGCATCGTCTTGGTGAATAAAAAACAGCACTTCAGGAGGTCGAGGCAGGCGGATCATGAGGTCAGGAGATCGATACCATCCTGGCTAACACAGTGAAACCCTGTTTCTACTAAAAACATAAAAAATTAACGGTGTGGTGGCACACGTGGCCTGTAGTCCCAGCTACTTGGGAGGCTGAGGCAGGAGAATCTCTTGAACCTGGGAAGTAGAGGTTGCAGTGAGCCGAGATGGTGCCACTGCACTGCAGTCTGGGCGATAGAGCAAGGCTTCATCTCAAAAAAAAAAAAAAAAAAAAAAAAAAAGATCATACTGGAAAGAAGACACTAGAAACTGTAGAAAGCTGTAAGAATATATAGTGTTTCCCTTTTGGGAGTGGTTGTATAAAATCAGTGGTTTTGCTCTCATTAGAAGTATTTTCTCGTTTTTAAAAGATGTTTTGAAATGTGAGTTGGTTGGAAATTTAAGGAGCCACATTTTTAGATGAACGTGTGTAGTGGTAATAGTCACAGAATTACGGTTTTTAAAGACAGTTGAGTCATATATAGTTATTTGGTGATTTATTATGATATCTAACAAAATAAGTTAAAATTTCGATCAGTTAACAACATCCTTGTGGGAAGAAGAGATGGAAATAATAACATTAGTATATAAAGCTCAGATTTGGAAATTTATTCAGACTCTGCTGAATAGCTGTGTACTTGTTTTTTATTTCCCGTTCATTTACCTGTGAGTGAGAAGTCTAGATTTTTTTCTTTCCTTTTCTAGTTACGTTGGGTATTTTAAGTTATCAATTTTTGTTTGTTTGTTTGGGAGCCCAGAGAGTGGTAATTACTTAATAACCACTCTTTGCTTCAGTTTTCTTACCTTTAAAATAATACTATTAGGAATGTGTTAATACATTTATAAACCTGAAAGGAATGCAGATGCCTACTACTGCTAACTATCTTTCCGCCCTGTTCCTTTCTTTATGTTAAAACCTCCCTCTTTTTTGTCTAAACCTGTCTCCTAAGGATTTCCATATCTAGTGGAATTGCAGAAAGCCATTTTAAGTGTCTATTGAATTTTGCACAGGTTAACTTTGTCAGTTTTTAAAAATTTAATGGTTCTGACATTTAAATGATTAATGATGTTACTTTAGTGTTAAGAAAGCTGATTCTAAACATTTGCATAATATAGCTACTCTACTCCTTTTTAATATTCCCACCTCCTTTTACATATTAGATTACTTGTCATCAGTAAATTTAATGCGTGGTTTATTCCTGTGTGATGTAATTTTTTTCTTTTGTTACACAGGCTGCTTTTGTCAGAGACGTTTTATTACCAGGAGAATGGGACGTATGTGTAACATCTTATGAAATGCTTATTAAAGAGAAGTCTGTGTTCAAAAAATTTAATTGGAGATACTTAGTAATAGATGAAGCTCACAGGATCAAAAATGAAAAATCTAAGGTAATTTGATACTTAGATGTGAAAAGCCTTCATGTAAGAATTTGATTGAAGTACAGATTTTTTTTTCGTCTAACTTTGAGTTATGAGATACACGTGCAGAACGTACAGGTTTGTTACGTAGGTATGCATGTGCCATGGTGGTTTGCTGCACCTAGCAACCTATCATCTAGGTTTTAAGACCCGCGTGCATTAGATATTTGTCATAATGCTCTCCCTCTGCTTTCTCCCCACTCCCCAGCAGGCCCTGGTGTGTGATGTTCCCTTCCCTGTGTGCATGTGTTCTCATTGTTCACCACCCACTTATGAGTGAGAACGTGCAGTGTTTGGTTTTCTGTTCCTGTGTTAGTTTGCTGAGAACGATGACTTCCAACTTCATCCATGTCCTTGCGGAGGACATGAACTCATTCTCTTTTATGATTGCATACTGTTCCCTGATACATATGTGCCATATTTTCTTTATCCAGTCTATCATTGATGGGCATTTGGGTTGGTTCCAGGTCTTTGCTGTTGTAAATAATGTAATATGCAGAATATTCTAATGGTGTATTTGGTTCTTTTCTTTCAGTTGTCAGAAATAGTGAGGGAATTCAAGACTACAAATAGACTATTATTGACTGGAACACCTCTTCAGAACAACTTGCATGAGCTGTGGTCACTTCTTAACTTTCTGTTGCCAGATGTGTTTAATTCAGCGGATGTAAGTATTTCCTGATGCTTTCTGGTAATAATAATATTTTGCTTAATGCTATATATTTTTGTAATAAAAGTGGCCTGTCTTTTAGCGTGGCTTGAGATTATTATTAATTTTTTATGCTTTTATTTGTATAGTTAGCCTGGTGTTATCTCCTAGGTTGTCTCTGTATAATGGGAATTTACTTTTGTGCCTTTAGTTTCAATCTTACTTCATTATTATTATTATTTTATATTTTTTTGAGACATAGTCTCACTCTGTCATACAGACTGAAGTGCAGTGGTGCGATCTTGGCTCACTGCAACCTCCACCTCTGGAATTTGGGTGATTCTTGTGCCTCAGCCTTCCCAATAGCTGAGATTACAGGTGTGTGTCACCACGCCTGGCTAGTTTTTGTATTTTTTGTAGGGATGAGGTTTTGCCATGTTGTCCAGATTAGTCTCAAGTTCCTGGCCTCAAGTGATCTGCCTGTCTCGGCCTCCCGAAATGCTGGGGTTATAGGCGTGAGCCACCACGCCAGGCCTCAGTCTACTTTAAATCATTGTTTTCTCTATCTGAAATGGCATAAATTGTCACTTCTATTTGGTAAGTCATGTTAGCCTGATTTTGTTTCAGTGGCTCTAGGTTGACTGGTTATGGTTTTAAGGTGCTGCTCAAGGTATTCCTGAAGTGATTTGTATACCTCACATTGCTTATGTTTTAAGTGCCAAGGGTGACTGTCAAATTTAGTGAAATCCGTCTGGCTTTTCTTTTACTATAGTCTAACAAACAAATATAACCTAATCTTTATGGATTATTTGTAGTCATAGAAATGATAGCAATCGTTAATTAGCTATTTGAACTGTTAATAGTAATATAATAGCTATGTCAAGAGTTTTTGCTATTAGAAATTGCAGTTTTGTTTTTTTTTTTTTGCTGGACCAGCGTTTATTTTTGAAACTTTGTTTGCATAGCTGGCATCTTGTGTGTGTTGGAGGGATTTGAAGAGCACCACGTTAGTATATTTTTCTACAGTTAAGTTATAAAAAGGTATTAATTTTGTTTTTTTCTGTTGAAGATTATTTTGAAAGAATAGTGATTTTGTGTTGTAAAAAGATATTTAATCAAACTCGAAAAGCAGTTTTAGTTTCGATTTTACATATTTCGATGTTCTTGAGATAATTCCTTTTTTCTCACTACATTGACACTTTCATTTACTTTAGTTAAAGCAGTGAATTCTAAGATTATGTTTACTCAAAAACAAAGCACATATATAATACATATTTTCAAGAGATGAGGTTAGAGAAACTGTCCTTGTATCCTAACCAAATATTAATGAAATGCTGGTAATTTCAATTTCATTTAGTAAGTTTGATTAAAATTGACATTGTTCTGTAAACTGGTATTTGAGAAGTCTGAATGGTCTTAGAGAACAAACTATAAAATGTTTTAATTTTCAAGCTTTTATGAAAATTGAAAGATATTTTTCAAGAATATTAATTTTCTAATACTATAGAACTTGCTTTCCAAGTTATCTTTTTACTGTGAAACTTGTTATTTTGATGTTTTCGAGAAGAATATTTAGAAGGTAGTGTGATTTCTGATCTACTTGTTTTAAAATTTGTTGATAACAGTGACACAGGAGAAATGGGGTTGGACTAACTTTTTTTATTGTGGGTTACAATTAAAATTACTAATTCTAGAAATCATTTCTGTATCTGGTATTATAGGGTATTTATTAATATTATCTCTGATCTGAGTATTTTTTTTTGTTAATCTAGGACTTTGATTCCTGGTTTGATACAAACAACTGCCTTGGGGATCAAAAACTAGTTGAGAGGCTTCATATGGTAAGTATTTTGGAGTAGTGTTAAAGCATATTTCTGATGGGAAAAAGGATAAAGGTTTAAATTAGTAGATTATTTTCCTGCTAATAAAAAGCTCAATGGCTTAAGAATCAGATCTGCTTGAATTCTGACACTTAACTGTTACATCTTACAATCAATGTAGGGGATGATGTGTGGTTGTTCAGTGTTAGAACCTAGAGTGGAATCCTGACTTAAGGGAAAAAGTAATTTCTTACAGTTATACAAAGTACAGTGGGGGAAAGAAGAATTGCATAATAATTAATATAGACAAGTTTTTGTTGTTGTTTGATCTTGGCTCACTGAAATCTCTGCTTCCCAGGCTCAAGCAGTCTCTCCCCACTCAGCGTCTAGAGTAGCTGGGATTACAGACACTCGCCACCATGCCCAGCTAATTTTTGTATTTTTTGCAGAGACGGTGTTTCACCATGTTGCCCAGGCTAGTCTCGAACTTCTGAACTCAAGTTATCAACCTGCCTCCCAAAGTGTTGGGATTACAGGCATGAGCCACCACGCCTGGCCTTATAGACAAGTTTTTAAAGCTTAGTTCAATTAACATTCCGTAGAAGAATCTAACAGGTTCACTTTTGAAAGGGCGAAAGATCCATCTGTTTTTCTTAAATCTAGTGACATTGTGTGTAAGCAACTGCCTTGCATAATGAGCAGAGTTGGTATGTTTTTGCTTTGCCGTGTAGCTTTGTTTTTACATACAGCTTCCTGGGATGGTTCACAGGTAAAAGGTGGTAGGTAGAGAAACTTCTCTAACAGACCCCAAATTAAAATACCCTGGTCAGCAGGTTAAAGCAGGAGCTTGTAAGAATGTTATATAAAGCCCTTAATGACCTAACTCAGGAATTTTCAGCCTCCTTTGACATTTTGGTCTGGGTATATCTTTGAGAGGGGTAAGGAGAGAGGGGAGAACGTGATTGTCCTGTGTGGTGTTGTATGTTTAATAGCATCCCTGACACTTCTACTCACTAGATGGCAGTAGTAACATTCCTCCAGTTGTGACAACCAAAAATTTCTCGACATTGCAAATGTCCCCTGGGGAACAAAATTGTGCCCTTCCATGACCTAACCTTTTTAACGTTCTTTGGCATCTGTTTTACTTAATATATTGAGCTTTAATTTGATAGATTGCTGACCCCACTGTCAGTTTTCTGTAAACATTGTGGTAATTTTAATCTATTTTTGCTTATCATTTTTGCTACATCTAGAATCCTTTTTCCTGGTCTCTTTACTAATACCTAGTCCAAGACTCAGTGACATCACCTCCACTGAACCAGCCAGGCTGAGGCTGGCCTAGTCATCTGTGTATTCCATCTTTAACAATCTGAGCACCCTAACGTTATAGGACTTTGCAGAGGATATTGAGATGATTCACAAGTGTTTTCTATACTGGATTGTAAGCACAAAGGCAGGAAGCGCATATTTATTTGTCTTTGTATACCTGGCACAATGCCTAGTTAGAGTGGATATTTGAGCAGGGAAAAAAAATTAAGTTCATAATTGTTCAAATATTTCATTATAAAGTACTTTAAAATTCTTAAATACTGAGCGTTTTGTTAAATATTTGAAGGTAGTAATTTCCTAGCTACCTTTATTTCAATTCAGATGGCATTCATGCGTCTGAGCACTCTCTTCATGTTTACTTAGACCAAGGATTGTGGAGTGTATATGTAATCTTGGGGGTAGAAAAGGAGGCAGAAGAACATGATTTTTTTCATGCATTTTTTTTTCCCTTATTCTTCTGCTCTTGGCTTTCCTGTAGTAAATACGTAGGTACATCTAGGTAAAGCAAACAAATAACCCACAGAGCAGAATCAACCAGATTTGGAAACTGTTTTGTTCACAGGGTATTTTGAAAATGCTTATGAAGTCAGGGAGAAGAGGTCTTGTAGCTACCTCTCAATTTTCTCCTGCTCTTTACTTTGAAGTTTCTACAGTAGTACCTGTGGTCTCATAATGAAAGGAAGGTTTAGAAGTCAGTATGGATATGCTTAGGAATGAGATAACTCTTATATGATGCGTTAGTTATCTAATGCTGCAGAAGAACCCCTTATTCCCTCCACCCCCCAAAAACACCTTAACCCCCCTTTAGGGGTAAATAAGACTCCCTTATTTCCCCCACCCCCAAAACACTTAATAGTTTATTAACAACCCTAGAATTTATGGGTTGACCGGGTGGTTTCTTTGTGGGTTACACCTGGGTTTATCCAGTTAGATTTATTTAGCTGGACAATGCCAGAAGAGAACCATTTGGAGCTAAAGGTCTTCACTTACACATCTGGCAGTTGTTGGCGCCTGTCAACTAGGGCTAAACTAGCTTTTCTACATGGTGATATTAGAGAGATGTTGATGATACTTTCCCCAGTGATATCTAATTTGTTTTGTGATATAGTCACTGTTTTTAAAAACCAGTGTAGATAGAAGAGAGGTACAAAAAAGTGTATCTTTAGTTGTATAGTTAATTTTAAAACTTACTGTTTTATGAAAATGAGTGAACTACTACTACATATAACGTGGAAATGTCTCATTGTTTAATATAAGAAACCAGATATAAATGGGTGCTTATTGAGTCCATGTATATAAAGTTAAAAATGATAGGCGAAATTAATTTATGGTGTCTAAAAGTAAGAATATTGCTTACCCTTGGGAAGGAGAAGAGGGAATAGTGACTGGAAGGGACACAAAAATGATTTCTAGAGTGTTCTATTTAGGTAATAACATGGGTACTTTTACAGTACTTGAATAAAATTTCTAGAACTGTACACTCATGATTTATTGAAGTGTATACTTGTATATTCCTTCCGTAAGTTAGGACAGTAAGTTTAAAGACCAACCATAAAAGAGATGTTAATGAGACCCTTGCCCATTCTTAAGCAATGTTAGACAGTCTGCATGCAAGTAACTAGTTTTAGACCTGAAAGGCAGCGAATTGTTGAAAACATCATTTTAAAAATTTACTACTGTTTTTAGTATTTTATGGTAGTATAACAGGTACATACTCATTATGTATACAGGCACATCTCATTACGCTTTGCAGTGCCTCACAGATACTGTATTTTTAAGAAAAATTTACTTTTCAAAACAAATAGATGGTTTGTGGCAATCGTGTGTCAAGGAAGTCTATCAACACCATTTTCCCAAAGCATGTGTTTACTCTGTTTTTAAAGCAATAATGTATTGCTTTAAATAATGTATCACATTTTTAAAGTAATAATGTATTTTTAAACTAAGGTATGTACTTTTTTTAAGACATAATGCTATTGCACACTTAATAGTGTAAATGTAACTCTCAGGTGCACTGGGAAATGTGACTTGCTTTATTGAGGTAGTCTGGAACTGAGCCTACAATATCTCTGAGGTATGCCTGTATTGAATAAGTAATGATCTTGTATTATTACCCTTCAGGAACCCTGTAGTAATAAATTATATACAGTTAGCCCTTCATATCCGTAGGTTCCACATCCATAGATTCAATCAACTATGGATTGGAAATATTTGCCCCCAAAAAAGATAAAAATAAAATGGATGGTTCCATCTATGTTAAAGATACTGACCTTTTCCTTGTCATTATTCCCTAAACAGTATAGTGTAACAAGTATTTACATAGCATTTACATTCTATTAACTGTTATTACAAGTAATCTAGAGATGATTTAAAGTATATGGAAGGATGTTTGTAGGTTATATGCAGATACTACATTTTATATAATGGACTCGAGCATTTGTGGCTTTTGATATTCAAAGGGAAGGGGAGGGGAACTAGTCTCCCAGAGATACTGAGATATGACTGTATTTGCAGGAAGAAGTCCTAAGAAATCACTTGATACTCATGAAGAGAAATTTCTTTTTCATATATTTTATATACAATTCTAAGATGCTGAAATATGACCTTATGTGTAATATTGGTATTACCTATTTATTTTTGTCCTTTTTAAGGTTTTGCGTCCATTCCTGCTTCGTCGAATTAAGGCTGATGTTGAAAAGAGTTTGCCTCCAAAGAAGGAAGTAAAAATCTATGTGGGCCTCAGCAAAATGCAAAGGGAATGGTATGTGTTCTCAGATGTAGTTGATAGCACTATTGATTCTTCCCTAAATTTCTTTGTATTTTGTTTTCCTCATTTGTGTTTTCATGGAATTGCAGTTTGCTGGATTGAACTCAACCTGAAAAGAGGTTTCTCGTCATGTAGTAGAGGTCTTGCTCATTAAGTTCGTTATAGAAAATTTTGAACTTACTAGATGACAGAATCAGGATGGAAGGCTTATAAATCCAAAATTAAAATTGGGATTTAAATCAATGGGTTTCATATGAAGCCATCTATTTGGGGTTTTTACGAAGGAAACTGTGATAGCACAGTGTGGGAGATACACAGTTCACTTAGTAGTTCATAAATACTAGGTCAGCAGTGTAAAGTGGCTGCAGAAGAAGATACTGTTATGTAAGTTTTGTGTTCAAAGGAGGGGAAATAAATTTACCCTTTTCTTTAGTGGTCTCATTATATTTCATGTATATTTAAGTGCATACTTAAATTTTGATAAGTATTTGCAAGAGACCAGAGTTGTTTGGTTAAAGGACTTAATATCATATAGAGAACTGGGCATGTTATCTGGGTAAGAGGTTATCTGTAGAAGGTGGTCGGTCCTAAATGTCCTCAAAACTTTTGAAAGAGTAGCAGATACTAGGCTTAGCTTGGATGGCTCTAAAACAGAACTAAAATGAGTCAATGCTAAGAGAAGACAAATATTTTTTAGTTAAACATTTGAGTGAACTTTATATCAGAATTGAGATGGAAAGATCTGCCTTGTTGTTTAAGCATAGATTGCTTAGGCTACTTATTTTGTTCAAAGGATCCAAGGCTCTAAAACTTTAGTGCTTAGACAAATTACCCATTCTTTCATAACAATGTCTAAATTCTTAGTATACATTCAAGGCTTTTTATAATCTGGCCTTAGCTTATGGCTGTAGTAGCTTCACAGACCTACCTCACAGACATAGCTCCCTCCCCCTATGTATTTATATATATATGTAAATCACGTTGTATTCATATTATTCTCATCATCATGCCTTACCATTTCATTAGTCTTCTTGTCTTCTCAGATGTTAGGGTTCTTACCTAAATACTGCACTAGCTATGGGGTATATAAAAATCGAATAGTGGCACTTTCTGTTGCAAAAAACTACAAACTAAAATTATGTTTAAAACTTACATTTTTTAAAGTTTTGCTTTATTACTTAAAGATATAATATCTTACTGCTTTGTTTTAATTCTACCCAAGGGAACTGTTTTTGTACTTTTAAAATAATATCCTCAAGGCCCAAGGCATAAGTGTGAACATTATAACACTATGTACAATAAAGAAAAATGGAAGCAAAAAGAAAGAGGTTACAGATGTTAAATTCCTAACCATCCCTAGAAGTTGATGAGTAGTTTCTTACAGATATTTGGGGGTTCAGGTGGGGAAGGGGATTAAGTATGTAAAGTGGCAGGGGTTGATCAAGGAACATTTAAGCTCTAAAAATATTTTTCTTCTTTGAATAGGTATACTCGGATATTAATGAAGGATATAGATATACTCAACTCAGCAGGCAAGATGGACAAAATGAGGTTATTGAACATCCTGATGCAGTTGAGAAAGTGCTGTAATCATCCATATCTCTTTGATGGAGCGGAACCTGGTCCACCCTATACAACAGATATGCATCTAGTAACCAACAGTGGCAAAATGGTGGTTTTAGACAAGCTGCTCCCTAAGTTAAAAGAACAAGGTATCTATTACCCGTATCAAATTATCAAAACTGTTTTAAAATGCTCATGTTAAAACAAAGGAGCACTATACTTTGAAATGACTGCTCTGATGCTTTCTAAAGTTGAAGTGTAGAACATTAAAAAAACCTATTCATTATCTGAGCTCTAACCCCCACTCCTGATTTTAGGCCTTAAGTCTCTTAGAAGGTAAGCAATAGTTAGAGCAACCATACTCCCTTGATTTTGGAAAGAGTTTACACTTTATATATACTTTCCTAGAAATTACAGCTGTCATAAAATGTGAAGATTGCACCTCCCTCCCACACATGGTTCCCAGATCCATTGTTAGACAGTGGTGGTGTGTTCATGATATTGTTTTTTAATTATTTATGTGGGGTTTTAATTAGGTACCATGTACATGGACCTGAAACATTTTTATCTATAGTATGTTGACTTTTTATATGAAAAGGGGTATGTCGACCGGGCGCGGTGGCTCAAGCCTGTAATCCCAGCACTTTGGGAGGCCGAGACGAGTGGATCACGAGGTCAGGAGATCGAGACCATCCTGGCTAACATGGTGAAACCCCGTCTCTACTAAAAAAAATAAAAAAAAAAAAAAGAAAAACTAGCCGGGCGAGGTGGCGGGCGCCTGTAGTCCCAGCTACTCGGGAGGCTGAGGCAGGAGAATGGCGTAAACCCGGGAGGCGGAGCTTGCAGTGAGCTGAGATCGGGCCACTGCACTCCAGCCCGGGCGACAGAGCGACACTCCGTCTCAAAAAAAAAAAAAAAAAAAAAAAAAAAAAAAAAAAAAAAAGAAAAGGGGTATTTAAATTACACGAATGTAGAAAGAACTTAGAAGCCAGCTTCCAATTTTAACTAATAAAAAATGTTTTTAGTCTACTATACTTTTCCTCCTCCCAGATTATTTGAAGCAAACGCCAGACACTATAGCATTTCATAAATTATTATCTGTCTCTTAAAGATAAGAAATATCACTGATACAGTATTAAGTGTACAGATTCAAGTTTGTTTGTGTTTCTCTCTGTATTTTAATAAGAATGACAGTTGTACCAGTAGATGAATCTCCTCTATGATACTATCAAAAGCATATTGTAAGAGTTGTCAGTGAATGGGTTTACTTTTTCCTTTTTATACCTTTTTGTAGAGATAGATTTTTAAAAAATGCTTTCCTTGAAAGCAAAGTAATTAAAGGAATTGAATTGGTGGAGAGGAGTGGCAGGAACTTGGTGGGAATATTCAGATATTAATGTAAAGTATATTAAACTCTGCAAGGAAAATGGAGACTATTAAATGTTCTCATGTTGCAGTACTTTTTGGAAGGCTGAGGTGGGCAGATCATTTTAGGTCAGGAGTTCAAGACCAGCCTGGCCAACATGGTGAAACTCCATCTCTACCAAAAATACAAAAAATTTAGCTGGGCGTGGTGGCATGCACCTGTAGTCCCAGTTACTTGGGAGGCTGAGGCAGATGAATCACTTGAACCTGGGAGGCAGAACTGAGATGGCGCCACTGCACTCCAGCCTGGGTGTCAGAGCGAGACTCCGTCTCAAAAAAAAAAAAAAATATTCTTACACATTTGAGGTGCAGGAACGTGTGACAACAGCAGATTGTCAGCCTCCACTTATAAGACGGGATCATTTCATAATCATTACTTTTCAAAATGATCCTTTGTCTTGATGCATTCTACTGAAAGTATTATGTAGTTGCCTAAAGAAGTGGAAGGCAGTCAGATAGTTTGAATCATGTCAGATAAGTGAAGGATAGTCATTGTAGATATATGAGGTACATATTATGGTCCTTTGATCTGGAATGGGTCTTCAGAACCAGGTTGAAACCTGGAGTATTAGGTGTGTGTTGGGGGTTTGGGGAGTCATACGCATTGAAGAGGAGTTGTGGAGTAGTGGAAGGTTATTTTTAAACATACGTGAGGTAACAAGATAATGATTATCTTACCCTTTGAGATGGGAAAGCCTTCCAGACCAGAGGCAAATATGCTTTTCTGTACAAATGTTATCCTTTTTTATTTGTGCCATGGTGAGAAAAAAGTGGGAAATGACTGACTGGGATGATAATGTGTAGATTTTTTTGCCCCCTTGTAACCAAGTAGGTAACTTTGGAATTAAAGATAATTGGTTAGTCTTACTTTTGGTTACCCTTAAATTTTTCTACTTTTGAATATATTAATATATTCACTAACAGGTTCACGAGTATTAATCTTCAGTCAAATGACAAGGGTATTGGACATTTTGGAAGATTATTGCATGTGGAGAAATTATGAGTACTGCAGGTTGGATGGTCAGACGCCCCATGATGAGAGACAAGTGAGTAAAATTTGGGGAGGGAGATAAAAAAGAATCATAAATTTTTTGACAATCATTTTATTTTATCCGTAGGACTCCATCAATGCATACAATGAACCAAACAGCACAAAGTTTGTTTTCATGTTAAGCACACGTGCTGGTGGTCTTGGCATCAATCTTGCGACTGCTGATGTAGTAATTTTGTATGATTCTGATTGGAATCCCCAAGTAGATCTTCAGGCTATGGTAAGAGATAACAAATAAATGTATTCTGTGCTTAGTAGATGAATTAGTTAGGGTGAGGTAATTCTTCAGATATCAGTGACTTAACCCAATAGAATTTTATTTTTCTCCAATCCAGTGGTTCAGTGAGAGTATATTGAGTTGATGTTCCATCTAAATAAGGGTATTTCCATCTCAGAGATCTGCCATATCTTAGGACCCTGGAGTCCTCTGCTATATCCTCTGCATCCTATTGGCAGAAGGGGGAAAGGATAGAGTTGGGGATTTTCCAGGAAATTTATGGGTCAGACCTTGAAAGAGCCTCCTTGTCTCTCCACCCTCTTGATCAGACAATTGGACAGAACTCAAATCATGTAGCATAACTGACTGCAAGGGGATTGGTAAATTATATTGTTGTTGTATCACAGGACGAAAGAGAATTGAGTTTGATGAGCAACTAGCCTGTCTGCCACTTTAGATATTTAAAAGATACACCTGTGTGAAAGTACCAGTCAGATCAGGAATATTATTTTTAGATTGAGAGAATTGATACTGCAGATTGGCCTGACCCGTGATACTGGTGACCATAAACCCAACTGTAATTAGTCACTTTCTTTCTTTCTTTTTTTTTTTTTTTTTGAGACAGAGTCTCACTCTGTTGCCCAGGCTGGAGCACAAGGTCCGCCTTCCGGGTTCACACTGTTCTCCTGCCTCAGTCTTCCAAGTAGCTGGGATTACAGATGTGCACCACCACGCCTGGCTAATTTTGTATTTTTATTAGAGATAGGGTTTCACCATGTTGGTCAGGCTGGTCTTGAACTCCTCACCTTCAGGTGATCCCCCCACCTCGGCCTTCGAAAGTGCTGGGATTACAGGAGTGAGCTACTGCGCCCAGCCCGTTAGTCACTTTCATCTTGTGCTCTTACTAAGGTTGACTGGGGAAAATTGTCCGATTATTAGAAATAAAGGAGTTTTTTAGGAATGTAGTTAGCAAAAGTGAAACAGAAATTCCTATTCAAACTAGTTTGACTACTTGTATTTAGTTAATTGGGTAATATTTAAAGATTAGAATTTTTATGTTGTTTGATAAGTTCATTGTTTCATGTCACTTTGCCTGATACAGTAACAATTTGGGTTTGATATAGATAGAAAAACATTTTGAATTTAAACCTAGGGAAAAAGACTTAAAATCTTTTCTCATCAGACTTAAAAATTATAATTTTGTATATTGTTTGGAGACATTGTGTGTGTTTTATCTCTGTAACCTAGCAGAATTCATCTGATTCTTACAGATTCATTGTTACTACAAATTTTTAAAAGTTTTATACTTCAGAATATTTTAATTTTGTTTCTCAATGTACCCATTTCAGTGTTATTTATGTGACTTTTAAACTCAATTCAAAATAACATGGTAATTTATTTAGGACCGAGCACATAGAATTGGACAGACCAAGACAGTCAGGGTGTTCCGCTTTATAACTGATAACACTGTAGAAGAAAGAATAGTAGAACGTGCTGAGATGAAACTCAGACTGGATTCAATAGTCATTCAACAAGGTAAGCCATGGAACTTTAAAACTTTACCAAGCTGGATTGACACAACCTGTTTTTGTTTGAACATCGTCTTAGAAGATTCTTGTTACTAAGCATCCATTGAGTCAAGCTTGCAGCCAGTAGAGATTACTTGTATTGCAAATACAGTAAACTTTAGTTTTGTCCTTAAGATTTATTTGGGCTCAGGACAATTGAGTTTTGAATAATGACTCTGCCAGTTAGCAGTTCTCTCTCGTTACATGAACCCATTTCCTCATCTGTTAAGTGGGGATAAAAATACACTTAAGGATTTTAAAGGATTAAAGGGGATAATGTATATAAGATATCTGATATTCAGTGTGGTGGTTAATGATTTATATGTACTAATTACTCTTGATTACTGTGGGGAATACTGAAGAAATAAAAATCAAAGAGCCTGATTTTATTCTTTTTTCTTGTCTGCAACTTATTGAGTACCCACCAGATGCTAGGCACTGTTCTTGGTGTTGAGAATTCAGTGGTAAATGGAACATTCAAGTATTCTTACTTTAAAAGAGTTTACAATTTAGTTGGGAGGGCAGATGAAGTAAACAAGGTATAAGTAGGAGTAGGGGGTGAGAGTGGGATTTTATTTTGAATCGATTGAAGGAAACTTAAGTTCTCATTCCAGATCAACTTTTAAGGATGACATAGTTTATGTTTTCATGAAACTTACTGTAAAGTTGATGATGGGAAATATAAAATTCAAGAAAAGGGGTGGGAAACTTAATAACTTCAAATGTTCATTAGTTTCCTTTGTAACTGCATTGTGAGCGTATATTTACTATCTGTCTAAAAAGCTGAAAGGCATATTGTTACATTGTTTACTGATTATGTAGGTGTCTTGATTTTGTCAGTCTCTTATTTCCATGTAAGAGAGTATTTTTCATGTCTTTGGTATCCCTAATGCTATTGCATACCTAAAGACAATAAATTATTGCTTATTTTTACAAATTGTTTCCGTTAATAAAGTGTTTACTTTGTGCCAGGCAGTGTGAACATTTCATTTTCTCCTTTAGTCTTCATGCCAACTTGAGATGTTAGCATCAGAGGTAAAGGCTTTTGAGAGGTTAAATTACTTGTTCATTGTACATACAGCTGGGAAGTGACTCAAGGGGGATCAAGAACTTTGTTAACTATTAAGTATTTAATTAGGAAGGCCTTTGGGGGCTTCTCGAGGCTACCAACCCATGAGGTTATCTCATGGGTGATAAAATGGCTAATGTTTTATTTTTCTTCACACATCTGTGTGTTTTGAAAAACACCTGCCATGTGCTTCTTGTTCTCAGTTATTTTCATCCATGAAACACTTTTTTTTGAGGTGGAGTTTTGCTCTTGTTACTCAGGCTGGAGTGCAATGGCACGATCTTGGCTCACTGCAACCTCCACTTCCTGGGTTCAAGCAATTCTCCTGCCTCAGCCTCCTGAGTAGCTGGGTTTACAGATGCCCACCACCAGTGGTGCTTGGCTAATTTTTTTGTATTTTTAGTAGAGTCAGGGTTTCACTTTGTTGGCCAGGCTGGTCTCAAACTCCTGACCTCAGGTGATCCACCTCAGCCTCCCAAAGTGCTGGATTACAGGTGTGAGCCACCACGCCTGTCTGAAACACTTTTTTTTTAGAGATTAAAAAACCTTAATTGATTCATAAATTTAGAAATCTTGAGGTTTTTTACTTCATATTTACTGTGGCAATTTTTGGAGCAAACCTTCAGGCTAATAGCTTTCTTGTGCCATTTGTAGACATGTTAGTCAAACAGCAAGCCTTAAGTACATACCTCTGTGTTACTGTTTTTTATTTGAGGGACATAATTGAAAATGAGAGTACACAAGCACTTTACATCTGAAGGTTCCCTCTCTGCCCAACTTGGAAGTAGCTTGTATAAGCATGAGACCATTTTGGTAGCAATGGCAGCATCCAATCCAAAGAAACGTACTTTCTGGATATTGCCTCACTTTCAAAGTCACAGATGTTTGGTTGTATATTCTGTTATGGGCCCCAAACCATGATACAAGTATTTAAAGAAGTTGTTGAAAACTTGGATCTTTTTCCACTTAATTACAAGTTGGTTGGCGTATAAAAATCAAAGCTTTGTTTAGATGTATGTGAGTGACCCTTGAGGTGGGTGAAAACAAGTCTTTCTGGGTTTTTGTTTTTGTTTTTATGTCTGTATTTTTGAAAACACAAATTACAAGGTTGTCCAAATTCCTGCCAACTGAAAATCTTTAGTAATTTATTAATGATGAGTTTCTTTGATGATCCAGATACATTTTCTCACCAGGTGTGGTAGTGCATGCCTTTAGTCCTAGCTACTTGGGAAGCTGAGATAGGAGGATGGCTTGAGCAGGGAGTTGAAGGCTGCAGTGACTATGGTCCTGTCATTGCACTCCAGCCTAAGCAACAGAGCAAGACTGCATCTCAAAGAAATAAACGAATAAAATAAGTTTTTAGGAGTTCCAGTTCTTCTGGAAGTTTTCTTTAAAAAGAAACTGATGTTACATATTTCAGTTCTGTGTAAAGTTTGGCCTGTGGGAAGGATTTTTCACTTTTCTAAGGAGAAAAAGCTGATTTGAGGAGTATTAGTAATAACACCTTTCTGCTCATCAGAAACTTGTGTAATACATAATGCTTCCATCTGTTGAAACTTGTAGGTTTTTGAAAACTTCATCATATGCAGCTTTCACAAAAGATTATATTTCATTGACACAGTATACAGTAGGGTTCATTATATAATACATCAGCTTTAGGAATGTTTTGTAGCTTACCAACTGAAAATTTGGCATTAAATTTAGTGCAAAAATGAAAATTATCAGATGTGAATAAACAGTAAACAGAAATGATTGACATTTGAGACAGAATTATAAGGCATTAAACCTTACATTTAAAATTTCAAGTTTCCAGTAAAATAAAGTCTGTTCAGTTAACATTATACAACACAATCTTTTTTCAGGGAGGCTTGTGGATCAGAATCTGAACAAAATTGGGAAAGATGAAATGCTTCAAATGATTAGACATGGGGCAACACATGTGTTTGCTTCAAAGGAAAGTGAGATCACTGATGAAGATATTGATGGTATTTTGGAAAGAGGTGCAAAGAAGGTGAGATGTAGATTAAATAATGCTTTTAATATAGAATGTTTTAGACCAGAAACAGGAAATATTTGTTACATTGATGATAAATAATTTTATTTCTCTAACAAAAAAGCTTTTGTGTACCTGAAGTTAATTTATTTTGACTGCAGGTTTCATGCTTTCTTTGTTGTGAATCTAAGAAGTTGATTGTTTTGTTCTCTAGACTGCAGAGATGAATGAAAAGCTCTCCAAGATGGGCGAAAGCTCACTTAGAAACTTTACAATGGATACAGAGTCGAGTGTTTATAACTTCGAAGGAGAAGACTATAGGGAAAAACAAAAGGTAATTTAGAAATAGGTTTGGGTTACATGAAAGCTTTATTTTACTGGAAACCTGGAATTTTAAGTGTTACTGTAATGTCTTGTAATTTTGCTTAAAACAGCAGTCATTTTTGCTTATTCACATCTGAATATTTTCATCATTATGTAAAATTTAATGCCAGTTTTTCAGTTGGGAAGCTCTGAAATATTTTTAAAGTTTTTGTAATGAAGTTTGTGGTGTATGTTTACAGTGAAATATATTCTTGTATGAGATGAATAGTAATGTGGGATGGCAACCTGATTCATTTTATTTTAAACAGCAGAAGTGGCTGGTAATAAATGGAAAATTTTCCTAACTTCATAAGTAATACTTGGTAATATAGAGATAAATTGAAAAATACCGATAGAGTATAAGAAAAAAATAATTCTACCCAATGTTTTTCGTGTTAACATTTAGGTCTATATCTTCAGAATTTTTTCTAGGCTAATTTGTGTCTACACTTTTCTCCTAGTTTAGATTTATACGAAACATTCAGTAGCGTTTCTCCCTCATTTAACAGTTGTTCCTTTAAGCAAGAAATACTGAATGCTTACACTGTTGACTGGACACTGTCTCATGTGTTAATTATATACATAATATTGAGCAAAGTATCATATTCCCCACCCTCATAGCTTATAGCCTAGGATTTTGTGAATATCTTTCCATTTACAAACATCCTTCTTGATGATGATTTGTTACTGTGGAATAAGTCGGTGATCTGAGTTGTTTCCCGTGTTCTAGATTGCATTCACAGAATGGATTGAACCACCTAAACGAGAAAGAAAAGCCAACTATGCTGTTGATGCATATTTCAGGGAAGCTCTTCGTGTTAGTGAACCTAAAGCACCCAAGGTGAGTTGACTGACACAGCATAAAAATATCTAAAAGTTTTGAAAATGTAATTTTTTTCTTATATTCTTTGGAAAAGATTGATAATTACATTTTGTGTTTCTTTTTTTTTTTGAGACAGAGTCTTGCTCTGTTACCAGGAGTGCAGTGGCGCAATCTCAACTCACTGCAACCTCCACCTCCTGGGTTCAAGCAATTCTCCTGCCTCAGCCTCTTGAGTAGCTGGGACTACAGGTGCCCACCACCACCCCTGGCTAATTTTTGTAATTTTAGTAGCTATGGGGTTTTACCATGTTGGCCAGGATGGTCTTGATCTTTTGACCTCGTGATCTGCCTGCCTTGGCCTCCCAAAGTGTTGGGATTACAGGCGTGAGCCACCGCCTCTGGCCTACATTCTGTATTTCTTTGGAGTGTACTCCCTTCTGTTTTTAGTTATCATTTTTAAAAAATTAATTTTGAATCTGTGCATTTAAAATTAAGATATCAATTCAGTTTTATTGAAAGATGCATTCAGTTACTTGCAGAATTGGCTCTCATGGTTTCTGAAGTGAGGACTAAGAATACATTTAAAACAAAATTTCTTTTTTATGGATAACACTTATTTTTATTTTTCGTTAGGCTCCTCGACCTCCAAAACAACCCAACGTTCAGGATTTCCAGTTTTTTCCTCCACGTTTATTTGAGTTACTGGAAAAAGAAATTCTGTTTTACAGAAAAACTATTGGGTACAAGGTAATTGAAATTATCCACCTTTCTGTTCATTCCTATCCAGAAATTACGGAAAGTATAAACATTAGTTATAAATATTTAATTTGGACCTAGTGGGAAAAATAATTGCTTTAGCCTAGCCTAGTTGTATATGTGAAATATGTAAACTTGGGTCTGTTATTCTTTAAAAAGAAAAAATAAGACTTCATGACTAATCTAGTTTGTTTTTAATGTCATAAATGCAATGTATCAGTGTATTTTCTCTCCTGGTTGAATCGAAACTTGTGAAATGTCAGTTAGTTGGTTTATCACATGCTCTTTAAAATTTACTGATTTAATGGCATAGGAAAATATCTTTTAGGTACCTCGAAATCCTGAGCTGCCTAATGCAGCACAGGCACAAAAAGAAGAACAGCTTAAAATTGATGAAGCTGAATCCCTTAATGATGAAGAGCTAGAGGAAAAAGAGAAGCTTCTAACACAGGTATAGCCTTTAATCAGTACAAACTTTAGTAACAGTTTGTTGTAAAGGACTGTGTTAGGTTATGTTGGGGCATACACATAAATAAGTTTGTGCTTTTAAAGATGGAATAATTGGAGACAATTATGGGCATGTGGATATAAATGCTCCGTTTGATTGTCACTAGTTGAGGTAGTTGAGAAGACTATGGATTTTATTACTTTGGCCTCGGTAGAGTGGGTATCCTTTTTATCACCTTACTTTGAATGTTCCCATCTTTCCTATGAATTTTCCACATTGCTACCCAGTCACCATTTTCAATTATAAATCTTGGCTTGGTATTTTTTAAACATCCTTTGGTGTTCATCAAAGTCTTTCAGAATCTGGCCTTTGACTTACCTTTAAAGCTTTATTTTCCTTCCATTTTTCTACTTGCTCATATTTTTGCCCTTTATGTTTTTCACTCTTTCTGGCCAACTGCTAATAATCCTTCAAAGCTCAGTGAAACTGTCACCTTTTCATACAGTGTTCCTTACTCTCTCCCACTCATATTTAATTGCTTGGGTATTTGAGCAATGTATAATGTGTTGTCAAAAGTGTACATTTACGTACACGAAAAGTTACCACTCTAAAAGAACTTAATAAATAAACTAGCAGCAATTGAAAATTTGTTTTTGTAATATTTAGAAGGATTGCTAAAGTTTTCATAGCATGTTTTCCAGTTTAATGTGCTGTGATTAAATATTTTGTTTCTGTTCCTGTGAAGGGATTTACCAATTGGAATAAGAGAGATTTTAATCAGTTTATCAAGGCTAATGAGAAGTGGGGTCGTGATGATATTGAAAATATAGCAAGAGAAGTAGAAGGCAAAACTCCAGAAGAAGTCATTGAATATTCAGGTAATAATTTTAACCAGGCTGTTGGAGTTTAGTAAGAGCTGTTGGAAGGTTCTTGTTTTCTTACTCTGAATTATGTTGTGATTAACTAATTTTTTCACAACGTAATTAGTACCTTCGTTATTTTTTACAAATTAGAAAATGTCCCCTTCCCAAAAATAGCGTAATGGTTTCCTTTTAGAAAATTTTTTAACCCTAGCTAACTCTAGCTACAGCAGAGAAAATCAGAATAAGTCACTGGATAATTGCCCTTGCATTTTTATCTTAATTTCTCTCCATAACTTCAAGTATTATGTGCTGTGTTTCCTGAAGTCTGTTGTATTATCAGGTTAATATGTGAGGGTATGCTGTGGTGAGTCTGCTTAGAATAGCAGAAATTTAAGAATTAGAAGATAAATAATCTAGTTGATCCCATTTTTGTTTACACTAAAGAAATAAAAATATAAATGATTTGTTTACTTTGTCCAATTTTTACAGCTGTGTTCTGGGAAAGGTGCAATGAGCTCCAGGACATAGAGAAGATTATGGCTCAGATTGAAAGGGGAGAGGCGAGAATTCAAAGAAGAATAAGCATCAAGAAAGCACTTGACACAAAGGTAATTTACTTGTTAATAAGTTAGGGTAGTTAATAAAATAACTCCTAGCTGAGAGTTACTTTTATATAGTGTGTTGTAGTCAGTGATACAGTCACTTAGAGAGTGACTTTTTATAAAAGGAAAAGAGGTAAGGGTTCACAATTTAAAATTTCTTTGAGTAGCATTCAAATATGGTGCTGTCAACAGAATTTACCTATATGCTAGACTAATAGATCTGAGTCAGAGGCACTAAGATTAGCTTTTTACTAAGTAGAATCAGAAAGTCTTAGTCTGTATTTCTCTTTATAATAATAATAAAGACTATAAAGGTCTTTCAGAACAAAGGTTATATAAAGCAATTGAGGTGCTCTGGATAAAAAATTCTGATTTGAAATGCAACATTTCAGCTAATTATACTAAAGCTGCGTTTGAAATACAGATTATATAGCGTTTGTATTTTATATAATACAAAATCTGACTTTCATAGATTGGACGGTACAAAGCACCTTTTCATCAGCTGAGAATATCATACGGTACTAACAAAGGAAAAAACTATACTGAAGAAGAAGATCGTTTTCTGATTTGTATGCTTCACAAACTTGGATTTGACAAAGAAAATGTTTATGATGAATTACGACAGTGTATTCGCAACTCTCCTCAGTTCAGATTTGACTGGTTTCTTAAGTCCAGAACTGCAATGGTGAGTGCTCAGGGCTTTTTTGTGTACTATAGCCAAGTTCAGAGTAATGTCATCTTTGGTATTCTTTAAGGTGACCTTAAAAAAATCTATGAAGTAGACATTTGTTACAATATTGTTAGTATCATAAAACCTAATAGCAGGGATAACTTACAAGTTTATTGATCCCATCCTTTAATGTCTTACATCTTTAAACGTCACTATATGGTAAGACTAGCTTTTCAAGTTCTACGTGGGAGGAAGTATCAGTTTCAACTTCTTAGTGTTATGACTTTTTGGTTTTTCAAACGAACATATTTCTATAAAGAAAAATGGTCCTTGCATTCAGGCATCTGCATACCAGAATGCTGAGTCTGGATTATTTTAAGATGGCTTATTGTAGTAAACACTATTTTTGTACTGATTTAATGCTAGGTTTTGTTTTTATTCCCAATGTCTGGCTAACCATTTCTGACCAAATAGCCCCATTTCTAATAACCTAAAATTTGAATACAGAAAAGTTTAGCTTTGATGGATTGCTCCTTTTCTTCCTTATTTCACCACCATTGAACTTTGAGCTTCAACTTGTTTTCTGCCAGATGAGGATAATGCTAATAAGTTCTGTAGTCTTAAGGTTGGGATATTCTGGGATAAACAAAGTTTAAACATCTTTTTGTTTATAGTAAGATTTCTCTGTATGTTTAAAGTAAAATGTCACTTTGTAAGACAGTGGATAGTAAGCAGTATTTTCGTGTTTGACCACTGAAATTTTTATTTCACTAGACATCACTATTTTGTGATACCCAGGTTTGGGAAATGTACTAAACTTAAATACATGAAGCTACTTTGAAGATAAAACACTGTGTAAATATATAATTAGAGAAAAGATCCAGTTGCTGAAAGCTTATTTCTTAAGTGGGAACAGTTATAGAGTTAATAAAGAATAATTTTATAGTGATTGTAACAAGACAGTGCCATGTTAATTTACCTAGTACAGTACCATAATTTAAAACTCTGTTACTTCTTAACATGTTCCATGTTAAGATGCACAAAAAATGATAATGTACTTTTCTATCTCTATATACTATTTCTAAGCCTTGTGTGGTGTATTCTATAGAGTAGTATTTTATTTTATTTTATTTTATTTTATTTATTTATTTTTTTATTTTTTTTTGAGACGGAGTCTTGCTCTGTCGCCCGGGCTGGAGTGCAGTGGCCGAATCTCAGCTCACTGCAAGCTCCGCCTCCCAGGTTTACGCCATTCTCCTGCCTCAGCCTCCCGAGTAGCTGGGACTACAGGCGCCCCACCTCGCCCGGCTAGTTTTTTGTATTTTTTAGTAGAGACGGGGTTTCACCGTGTTAGCCAGGATGGTCTCGATCTCCTGACCTCGTGATCCGCCCGTCTCGGCCTCCCAAAGTGCTGGGATTACAGGCTTGAGCCACCGCGCCCGGCCAGAGTAGTATTTTAAAATTATTTTACTGTAGTTGTGTGTGTAGTAGTATCACTTACTATAAGAAAAAAATAATTTTGCCCTATAAGAAAGGGAGCTGCTAACCATGCTAGCCATGCAAATGGACTTCTCTTTCTTTCAGGGTTATCTGCTACTTCTAGGTTATACTTTAAATCTTTTCTGGAGACTGTATGTCCAGTTTGCCAGAGAGAGATGAGGTAGAACTCATCGTAGACTTCCATGGCTGGTTTTCCAAAATTGGGAAAGGTGCCATGTGATTGATTGACCACCATAATTCTAGTGATACTTTGAAGGGAAAGATTATACACACCTGTTAAAGTTCTTGTTTTTGACCCTCACATACGTACGCTATTAATCTATTTAAGTTTTGGATATGAGTAGCACAGTACTTATCAGACATAAACACTAAGTAGCAGTATTGCATATGTTATGAGATGTTCATTTTTATTGCTTTAATTCCTAAGTGAAGGAAGAATTTTTGAAGAACACACAGTAGTTTGGCTTTAAAGAATGGAGTAAAAACATTATTTACAAATATCTTGCTTTTAATCTTCATAGCATGAATTGTGTATGAAAATCGTTTTTTTTTAAATTAGGGTATATTAGTGGTTTTATACTATCCTATTAAAACATACTTTGTTTTAAAATTGAAATCATGAAACTTGTAGATGGAAAGTACATGTACTGTGTTTGTTTATAATTTAGGAGCTCCAGAGGAGATGTAATACCTTAATTACTTTGATTGAAAGAGAAAACATGGAACTAGAAGAAAAGGAGAAGGCAGAGAAAAAGAAACGAGGACCAAAGCCTTCAGTAAGTATTCATGAATATGTAAATATGTGGATAATGTAAATTTCTCCTTTCTAAGTATTTAACACTGCTTGGCTGTCATTGATGTGTTAGTCCCTGTTGTGCACCCCATCCATTGCCTTTAATTTTTATTTTTCCCTTAAGGGGGAACCCAAAGTCATAATTTGAGATTCTTCCACTTTCAAATTTAAGTAGTGGTATAAATTTTTTATTTTTAGTTGTTATGAGTAGGTATATGTATTTATAGGTTATGTGAGATATTTTGATACAGGCATGCAATAAGTAATAAGGACATCGGGGTAAATGGGGTATTATCATCTCCAGCATTTACCCTCTGTTACAATTTAACTCTTAGTTATTTTAAAATGTATAATTAAATTATTGCTGTAGTCACCCTGTTGTGCTATCAAATACTAGGTCTTAAGTCATTCTTTGTATTTATTTATATCCATTAGCCAGCCCCACTTTCCCCCACCCCACTACCTGTCTCAGCCTCTGATATCCATCCTTGTACTCTCTGTCTCCATGAGTTTAAATTATTATAATTTTTAGCTCCCACAGATAAGTGAGAATATGCCAAGTTTGTCTTTCTGTGCCTCGCTTATTTCACTTAACATAATAAACTCTGGTTCCATCCATGTTGTTGCAAATTATAGGGTCTCATTGCTTATGGTTGAATAGTATTCTGTTGTGTATACATACCATGTTTTCTTTATCCATTTGTCTGTTGATGGACACTTAGGTTGTTTCCAAATCATGGCTACTGTGAATAGTGCTGCAGTAAACATGAGAGTGCAGATATCTCTTTGATACACTGATTTTTTGGGGGGTGTATACCTAGGAGTGGGATTAGTGTATTGTAGGGTAACTATATTTGTAGTTTTTTGAGGAACCTCCAAATTGTTTTCACAGTGATTTGCATTCCCACCAACAGTATATGAGGGTTCCCTTTTCTTCACATTCTTGTCAGCATTTGTTATTGCCTGACTTTTGGATAAAAGCCATTTTAACTGGGGTGAGATGTTACCTTATTGTAGTTTTGATTTGCATTTCTCTGATGATCAGTGATATTGAATAGCTTTTAATATGCTTGTTTGCTATTTGTATGTCTTCCTTTGATAAACATATGTTCAGATCTTTTGCCTATTTTTAAATTGGACTGTTAGGATTTTTTTCAGTAGAGTTGTTTGAGCTCTTAAATATTCTGGTTATTAATCCTTTGACAAATGGGTAGTTTGCAGATATTTTCTCCCATTCTGTGGGATGTCTCTTCACTTTGTTGATTGTTTCCTTTGCTGTGCAGAAGCTTTTTAACTTAATGTGATCCCATTTGTCCATTTTTGCTTTGGTTGCCTGTGGGGTATTATTCAAGAAATCTTTGCCCAGTCCAGTGTTCTGGAGAGTTTTCCCAATGTTTTCTTGTAGTTTCATAGTTTGAGGCCTTGGAGTTAACTCTTTAATACATTTTGTTTTGATTTTTGTATATGATTAGGGATGGGGTCAGGTTTCATTCTTCTGTTTGTGGGTATCCAATTTTCCCATTACCATTTATTGAAGAGACTGTCCTTTCTCCAGTGTATATTCTTGGTACCTTTGTCAAAAATGAGTTCCCTGTAGATATATGGACTTATCTCTGGATTCTCTGTTCTTTTTCACTGTTGCACTGATCTATGTATCTGTTTCTATACCAGCACCATGCTGTTTTGGTTACTATAGCTCTGTGCTGTAAGTTAAGTCAGGTAATGTGATTCTTCCAGTTGTATTCCTTTTGCTTAGGGTGGGTTTGGCTATTTCTGAGTGTTTTGTGGTTCCATATAAATTTTAGTGGTTTTTTTTTTTTCTATTTCAGTGAAGAATGCCATTGGTATTTTGATAAGGATTGCATTGAATCTGTGGATTGCTTTGGGTGGTATGGACATTTTAACAGTACTGAATTTTCTAATCCATGAACATGGAATATCTATTTTTTTGTGTCTTCAATTTCTTACATCAGTGTTTTGTAGTTTATCGTAGAGATCTTTCGCTTCTTTGATTAATTCCTGGGTATTTTATTTCATATGTAGTTACTACTTTTTATTTTTCACATTTTTCACTGTTGGCATAGAAATGCCACTGTTTGTTGTATGTTGATTTTGTATCCTGCAGTGTCACTGAATTTGTTTATGAGTTCTAATAGTTTTTTGATGGAGTGTTTAGGTTTTTCCAAATGTAAGATTATGTCATTTACAAATAGGGCAATTTGACTTCTTTGTTTCCAATTTAGATGTCCTTTATTTCTTTCTCTCGTCTGATTGCTGTAACTAGGACTTCCTTGAAATACTTAAAAAGTACAAATTTAGCTTGACTGGGTTGTGTGGGAAAAAATCACATCTTGATGATATGGTAGTCCTTAATATGGGGCTTCATAAAAATCTGGGAATGTATGTCTCGTAAATGCCAAGTGTGTACACATCTCATTGGGAATACAAGTTATAATTTTAGAATAGGAAACATTGGAAAAGCAGTGGTATTATGACTTTTACTGTTAGTCTCTAAGCTTTGATTGATTGTTTCAGTGATGTTTTAGCAACGTGAAGGCAAATACTTTAAGGGAAAAAATATTATTTAATAATAGTTAATTTAATAAAAAATGGTTACTTTATAAAGTCATGAGTAAATGAATATCTCTGGATAATATTTCATATTTATGTAACTGCCTTTTAAAAACTCAGGTGTTTCTTATTACTCTTTTGGGAAGTGTGCATTTATTTGATGCTGATTTACTACTGTTAATTGTGCATTATTTTTATAATGTCATTATTAACATTAAACTTTTTTATTCTGTAAGTAAAATAAGTAGGTAAGATTATTTCGAGGCTTTATAGTTTGCTTTGAAAGATTTATATAGCCTGGGAGAAAAATCTCATATACCTATTACTTTGTAGTAGTTGTTATTACTAAAGTGTTATAATGTGTCTGCAACTATATTTCATGTTTATATGAGTCTTGTGAAAAGTAATCCTTTTGTCTGTTTGTAGACACAGAAACGTAAAATGGATGGAGCACCTGACGGTCGAGGAAGAAAAAAGAAGCTGAAACTATGAATATGTTTTTGTTTCATAATCACTAACTTTAAACCAGTAGTTCTTTAATTTACGGGTCTTCATAAGATGTACTGTACAATGCTCAATTGTTATGTCATTTAAAGACATCAGGTTCATCTGTTTACTGAGCTAGAAACATAGTATGTAGTTTCACTTTTTTAAATGCAACAGCTGTGCTGAAATTTTTTTATCATTAACACTTGAAGTAATAAAATAGGCTTCATTTATTACTAAGTGTTTCATTTGATTTATTTTTCTGTTGTAGTTCCATTTGTGAAGATTGTGACTTTTTGTTTATTAGCTATAATTTCTATACTTGTAAGGTTTAAAAACAAGTTAAAAAGAAAATTGCAAATAACATTTGTCCCTTTCAGTCTTCATTTAGTTGTATAATTATTTTAATTCACTTTGCCTTTGCAGAAATTTGGGTATTTTCTTTGTAGTGCTATTGAGTCTCATCTGGAAAGATTATATAAATTGCATTCTCCTTGCTTATGTGGGTAGAATGGGAAGAGAAGGCAAGACAAAGTATACTTAAATTCTATGCATATTTCTGTTATGCTTTCTGTTTTTTTAGTTGATTTTGAAATGAATACGCCCTATTCTTTTGAAAGAATGGCCTTTTAGTTGTATAGCCAAAGACATTTAGTATTTTCCGGTTCCTTAAGGTATTACTGTACCATTTTGTAAAAGGAATATTATTATTATTATTTTTAATTATTTGGTAAATATTTTGTCATATGACCTTCTGAAGCAGCCACAACTTAGATAATGTCAGAACTAAGGTGATTTTTTTTTTTAATTTTGAAAGAACCAGCCAAAATGAGGTGTGAATTTGTCATACTGTTACATTGAAATTGGTAACAAAATGTATCCCCTCCCATTTTGAGTTTTAGGGTAAATGAAAATTTTATTGTATTTTAAAGTAATTTCTAAGTGTTAGCAAGACTGACTGTAATTCCACTTTCTGTTTTCTATGGACAGACTTGATAAACTGGAGACCCTAAAGCAGGAATACCCAAATTATAGTGTCAGGATTTTAGCTGTACCAGAGGCCTTTATGTGCTACACATAATTTGTATAAAATTTTATATGTGCAGATTGGGTACATAAACAGTTCTCCATTTTTCTAAGGGAATGCAATAAATGTAGCATCGTGAATAAATATAACTTTTATAATCTGTAAAGTGGTCTTTCCATTTCTTTAATTTTTTTCTCAATTTTTATTCACTTTTTCCTTTAGGACACATTTCCCTTAATTGGATATCTTTCCCTTAAATTTCTATTAGTAGTTGTTTTCATCTGCCCACATGTAATTGAAGATTTTTTAAAAAAATTGATACCTGCAGTATTACTAATACTGCTTAATTTCTTGAAATGTGGAATTGCTGCTGTTAATGTCAAGCAAAACGTAGTGTTAAATTGTAATTTGAATTTAGTGCTCCCTCAAAATTAACTTTTTAAATACTGTGTTAGATTCTTAACAGTTAAAGGTCTAATACATGTGTGAGGAATGGTTACCTTTTTCATGAAAGGAAGAATTTGTACGAGTTATGACCTCAGTTTGGAAGAAATTGAAAAAATGTAAGGCTGAAGAAAACTTAAACGGAGGTCACAAAAGTGATGTTTTCAAGAAGAGAAACTGGGAGGGAGATACACAGGGGAAATGCAAAATAAATCAAGTGTAGTGCTAGCCCTGAATGCTTAGGGACTCAAATGGAAACTGTGTGAAGGGAAACTAACTCGAAAAAAGCGTGAACTAGCTAGGCCCTGCCACTGTGTTTGACCGAGTTCACAAATCTGTTTTAACCTGTCGCTTCCCTGTCACCTCTGGCTTTCCTCTCCTGCTAAGCTTTGTTTCCTGGCAGTGATTAAAATCTTCTGTCAGTGCCACAGCTACTACTGCTGCTGGAACTGCCATAGCCACCTTGGTATCATGGTTTGGCAAGGTATTGGCCTCTACCACCATAGGGGCCAGAGCTTCTGCCTCCAAAGTTTCCTCCCTTCATGGGTCCAAAATTTGAAGACTGATTGTTGCCATTGCCAAAATCATTGTAGCTTCCACCACCTCAAAAATTGCTTCCATCATTACCATATGTATTATAGCAATCCCCACTGCCACCATATCCACCACGACCACCATGGCTGCCACCAAAGCTATCACGATCACAGAACTTGATGGCTGTATTTGTGACTAATTATATAATAGATTAGTCTCTGTTCTGTGGAAAGTGTAAAGCATTCCAACACACGGCTTCAATGCAGAATTTTTTGTTTTGTACCCATGCTGTTGATTGCTAAATGTCTTAATAGTCTAGTCATGATACTGAATAAATGTCTTTTTTTTTTAATTTAACAAAGCATGAAAGATTGCTTAATTGTACATCTGACAAAGTGCTGGCGGCTCTTATAAAGTATAATTACTATTACTACCTTTTAAGAGACAGGGTCTTGCTCTGTCACCCAGGCTGGAGTGCAGTGGTGCGATCACAGCTCACTGCAACCTCAAACTTCAGGGCCCAAGTGATCCTCCCACCTCAGCTTCCCAAGTAGCTAGGACTACAGATGTGCATCACCATGCCCAGCTAAGTTTTTTTAGTTTTTGTAGAGATGGGGCCTTGCTATGTTGCCCGGTCACGTCTCAAATGCCGACCTCAGGCACTCCTCTTGCCTCTCCCTCCCAAAGTGCTGGGATTACAGGTGTGAGCCTACATTCGGAAGTGCTGGGATCACAGGTGTGAGCCTACATTCCAAAATGCTGGGATCACAGGTGTGAGCCTACACCACACCTGGCCTACATTTTAATTTTTTCGTAAAGTTGAGAGAAGCAAATCCTAAGCATAGAGTACAGGTTGAGCATCCCTAATCAAAAAATCGAAAATCGGAAATGCTCCAAAATTGGAATGCTCAAAGGAAATCCTTATTAGGGCATTTCTGATTTTTGGATTAGGGATGCTGAACTGATAAGTATAATGCAAGTATTCTAAAGTCTGGACAATGCTAAAAACTGCTGGTTCCAAGCATTTCAGATAAGGATTGCTCAATTTGCCCTTTGAGTATTTAATATATGCTGATTGTTTAAACTGATCAGGATTTAATTACATAAATGATCTTTGGCTTAGTGCCTTTCTTAAAAATTTCAATTTTAAAAAGCATTATGAAACACCCCTGTGGCTTTTCAGAAAAAATTGAGTGAAAAATTTCATCTTGTTCTATCCCTTTTAATCTAAAAACAAATCTTTTTGAAAGAATGTGCTACTATATTTCAAGCCAGTTGTTTTGGAGTAGAACATTGCTAAAAAAACAGGTACTAAGGAGGGTAATTTAAACAAAGTAGATTAATGACACAAGGATTGATGAACTCATAAATCCTAATGAATGGAATGCTAGAAGACATGTATTAACAGTAGAAACTTTGAGGTACATAGCTGTTACCAAAATATATCCTTGCTTGTTGGAATCTGACGTGAAGATCAAAGGTGATGGCATCCCACAGATGACAGATAATGGGCAAAATATATTCTTGGTGTGGAGCAGTGCTGCCGAATTAACTTCCCTGTGTACATCCCAGAATCATTTTGGATCTGCTAAGGTTTTTATTAGAATGATTTAATAGGCTTTTGCAGGATTAACTTCACAGTAGTTACCAGAAAAGGCTATGCTACAAGAATGAAAATTGAAGAACAAAGACCGAAATGATATGATTCTAAATGAAAAAAATAAAGAAGTGGAATAGTTTCTCCAAAGGCATAGGAGGCAAAGCATTGTTTCAGAAGTGGACTGGCACCTCACCTGAGATACTCAAGACTGGCAACATGGGTCTTCATTCTTTGTTATCACTGAGGTTGTGTCCTGAGAGATTCCCTAGCTCTAATGACAGATTTTGGGGGGGGGCGGGTAATGAGGCTATGAGAAGATTGAGGATCTAGGTGCTTGCCTCTAATTCTATAGCATAAAGGTGTGTCGCTCTTATCTCTAGGACACCAATATTTTTAATGTTGCATATCATGTATCTCCAGTACGAGAAGAAAGTTTATCAGAATTTAGTTAATGTTGGAAACTTTGTAATACAAACAATGTAAACACTACATTGACAAAAATATTAATAATTATGCATATAGTTTGCTTACTATAGAAATTCTTGTTTTTGATGTTGGATACAACCCAAAGGAGTTTTTATGTATAGAGATGGTGAATAAATTGGGAAAAGAAATAGAGATAAGCAGAGATTATTTCATTTCGTTAAACTTTTGAAGTCCTAATTTAGTTCATGTGATTATTTGTAAATTTTTCTTCATTAGTCTTCCTCAATCATTGAAGAACCCAGGATTCAAATACAATACTTAATGGAAACACTTTTTCATCCCTAACTAAATCCTGCCCTGAAAGCAGAATTCACTGTGAAATCTGAGATGAAACCCCACGGCTATTATGCTGGCCAGTGGAAGGTTGGTTCACCCCTCAAGAGGTGACATTAGGGTGGTCTGCAGACATCACTGGAGTGGACAAAGAGATGCCTGGGCGGCTGGGGAAAGGATAGATCATAGACAACAGCAGCCTCTTTCTAGAGCTCAGTTGCAATAAACACCACGGTTACTCATCAGACACACTGTAAGTTCTACTTCTTCCCGTATTTCAAAACTCTAGAGAATTCTAGCGTGGACTAAGCACTGCTTCTGTAGACCATGGGTATTTCTCCATGGCTGTTTGAATTTTGGGGAAAGCTTCTGTGTCTCATGCAGACTAGTGACTTTTGAGACAGAATCTTACTCTTGTCACCCAGGTTGGAGTGCAGTGGTGTGATCTAGGCTCACCACAACTTCTGCAACCTCCGCCACCCGGGTTCAAGCAATTCTGGCTCAGCCTTCTGGATAGCTGGGACTACAGGCATGCACCACCACACCTGGCTACTTATTGCATTTTTAGTAGAGAGAGGGTTTCACTATGTTGGCCAGGCTGGTCTCGAACTCCTGGCCTCAAATGATCTGCCTGCCTCGACCTCCCAAATGTTGAGATTACAGGTGTGAGCCACTGCATCTGGCCTGATGCAGAGGGATAATTTCTTGAGCGAGGCAGTGCTGTTGTCTAGAAGCAAGGCTTAGCTGGGTGAGACAGTACTAGCTGCCTTCAGAAGAGGATCTCTGCCCTGAAGTTTACCACCAGCCTGCTTTCCTTGATGCGCATGCTGGCTGGGTGTAGGGATGCTGAGTGGAGGGAAAAAGAAGAATATAGATGATACAGATTCACTGTGCAAAGGCGGAGTTCTTACCGGCTCTTCCTCACAAACAGGCTGGTGATTAGCTGACTTTCAGACTCCTTTCTACAAGGTGGCGAGGGGCCATCTGGTCATCCTAGCTTTGCAAGGAATAACTTTTTTTTTTCTTTCATTTTGTATTCCCTTTAATCCCAGTAGATGGATAGGTCTGCTTTCTTAGTATGCTTTCCAGTTGTAGAAAGGTCTTTTCTCTGGTTACTGGCTTTCCCCCAGCCCCCTATTTTTTGTGCTCCCCCTCTTCCCCAGTCACCTCTTTCCCTGGGAGCAAACTTGAGAAAATTAATGGCACAGGTCTTGCAGAATACTCCTACCAATCTAAGTGCTGCAGATGCCACAGTGCTTTCTTACCCATAATAGTCATAAGTTAGAGGGAGCTCCTTCAAGAGCACGCTGAGTTTAGTTTCTTCATAGCAGGAATTAATCTTAAAAAAATTATCTTTGGGCTCCTTATTGTACCTGGACAGTACTGGGACTGGGTGCTTGATAAGAGAATGAATAGTTTAGGTAGTTACAGTGAAACCACAGGCACCTGTAGAGGTCTCCCCAGGCTCACCTTGAAGCTCTGATTGGAGGCTGCAGACGGATGGCGGTGTCATGAACAAAGGTGAGCTGCAGCTCCCACTGCAGGTCAAACGCTGCCAGCTACCAGCTGCAGCTGGGAGTGAAAGACTAGAATACAGAGAGGCACAGGCAGTCACTTAGGACGGGGCCGGGTTTAACCTGAACAGTGGTGCTAGAAGGTCAGAGTCTTCTAGGTATGTGTTGGAAACATCCTTGATTGTCTAGCACCAAGACTTTTAAACACGGGAACAAATCATCCCTTTGGGTATTTGTAATTGTTCCTCAGTTCAAATCTCTTGGTTTTTAAAAAATACTTTTCCTCGGCGCGACCGGTGCATCACGTCGCGCGCGACCAGTCCGCAGGGCTCCTCCTGCGCTGCTCATAGCCCGGCAGAGGGCGGCCCAGCGGAGGAGCGGAAAGCATGGTCTGGGGGGCGGCGGACGCCTGGTCGGCGCTCTGGCCACTGTTGTGGGGCTGCGTGCTGGCGCTGCAGGGCGGGATGCTGTGTCCCCGAGAGAGGCCGTCGCAGGAGCGCAAGAAGCTGGACGGCCTCTGGAGGAGCTTCTGCGCCGACTTCTTCGACAACCGGTGCCGTGGCTTCTAGGAGCAGTGGTATCCGCGTCTGCTGCGAGAGTCGGACCCCATCCTGGACATGCCGGTTCCCTCCAGCTTCAACGACATTGGCCAGGACTGGCGGCTGCGGCATTTTCTAGGCCAGATGTGGTACGAACGGGAGGTGACCCTGCCAGAGCAATGGACCCAGGACCTGCACACAAGAGTGGTGCTGAGGATTGGCAGTGCCCACTCCTATGCCATTGAGTGGGTGAATGGGATCGACGCGCTAGAGCATGAGGGGTCTACCTCTCCTTCGACACCGACATCAGCAGCTTGTTCCAGGTGGGGCCGCTGCCCTCCCACCTCCGCATCACTATCACCATAAACAATATGCTCACCCCCTCCACCCTGCCACCAGGGACCATCCTCGACATGGCGACACCTCCACGTGGGTACCATCCTGCCTCCACCGCAGGCGCCCACCTTCCTGCCCCATCCCGTGGGGCATTACATTAGGGTAATGTAAGAACATATCAGTGACTTACAAATTTTGTAAGTAATTAAGACATTTTCAGTGAGAAGTATGGAGCTGAATATTTACATGAACCCTTCAAAAAGTGATAGTTAATAGAATAAATGAAAATAACAAGAGAGACTTTGTTGAAAGAAGACAAAATAGTCAAGGAAGTGATAGAGGATACAAAAGAAAGATGAAAACTTACATTCATTTAATGTCTACCATATGCCAAAGACAATATTATTATTTAGTTTTTATAACCACAACATTTGGTGGATATGATGACTTCCATTATATAGGTTAGGAAAGTAAAGCTTAGAGGTTTGTGAACCCACTAGTTTGAAGTTGTGTAGCGAATAGGTGGCTGAGTGAGAATTCAAAACTGGAACAGATTTGCTTGATCCAGAATGGTATGACTTTATTTTCCATGCATTTTATTCTACATTGTACTGCCTGTAAAGTGGCAGTCAGTTATGGGAGGAGACCCAGAATGTCACAAGTTTTGAAAGCTGTTGTGGAAAATTTGGAAAGAGGCATTGGTTTTAATGACTGATACAGGTGAGTGAAGAATGACCTTGGAGAGAACAGTTTTCTTCAATGGCATGGTAATGTTCAAAACAGAATTTGATGGTAAAAAAATGTAGAACCAGTGTGTGTAGACTCATCGATGGAAAAGTTTATTTGTAAAATATCAGAGGAAAATTGTAATATAGTTTGTCCATTCAAACCCCACCCCCCCCCCACCACAAAGTCCAGATTCTTACTACATTCTTTGATGTAGCCAATATACAGCAGTTGAGTTCAATTTTGGCCCCTGTTTATGTGTATGCCAAAGAAAAATAACAATCCTAAGTATATGCCACTTAAACAAGAGGATGTGATTATGCTATGAAACACTTTTGACCATAGGAATATAGCAGTGCTAAGGCAAGATAGGTCTTAACTCTTGCTGTGATTTGCTGCCATTGTTTGCCAAAGGTCTAGCACCCATCTTCAGAGGAAAGTCAATAAATTAGTGCTCAGCTGGTGGGATGAATTCCTGAATTACTGTTGGCTCTAGCAGTTTCTTCAGATCAATTTTATAGTTTCTTTAAAACTAGAAAATTAGTTCTCAGAATGGCACTTGGCCACCCAATGTGTATAATGCAATTACTCAACCAGCTGCTTGAAAGCAAGGGGCAACAGAGAAGTCAGCTACTGGCTGACCTCAGGCAACAGGAATTTTGATGATACTCCTTGGTCAAATCCTTCATTTAACATACATTTATATAGAACCTTTCTGTCAGGCACCATTCTAGGTACCATAGATACAACAATAAAGAGAACTGACAAAACCTCAGCCTTCATGGAGTTTATATGCTAACACATATGCATAAACAAACACATATAAAAATCCAGAAAGTCATTACTGCTGTGAAGACAAACAACACAGAGTAAGCAGATACTGATATTGGGTTGTTGCCTTAGGGTGGTCAGCAAAATTGTTTCCAGGGAAGTGACATTTGGATGAAAAACCGAATAATGTAAGAGAGTTAACCTTCAAGTATCTGTGTGAAGATCTTTAGGAGGAGTGGGGGAACAGCAAGTGCAAAAGCCCTGTGATGGGAAAGTGCTTGTTATGTTTGAAGAACAGCAGTAAGACACCATGGCTGGAGTGTAGTGGGGGAGGGAGAGAGAGGTGGGAAATAATAATGGAGACTTAGTGAGGGCCACATCATGTGAATAGAGCTTTTGCAATCCTGTAGACAGGAAATATGTTTTGATTTTCCCCTAAGTCCACAAAATAGTTTATGATAGAAAGCCATCGAAAGATTGAAAACAGGGGAGTATTATCTGTAACCTCAGTTGCTGTTCCATGCAGGCATAGGAAAGAATAATGCTTCCTTGCTCCATATCTATTGCTGAAACAGTTCTCCATGATCTCTTTAGTCTGAGGACAAATGACATTTTTCTGGTTACAAGACAGAGGGCATATGTCATCCTAGGCATTGAGATTGGGAAATATCAAGCATGCATGTGACTGCCAAGTATTAAAACCCATTTTCTGATGACCACTAGGATTCCAGGTATCAGCCCATAAAGTGAGCTTTTTCTGAGAAGAATGAAAGATGGCAGGCAGAAATGATTGAGCTAGTAAAGAGGACTGAGGCTTATTGTTAAAGTCTGGGACCCAAAAATGTCAGGGTTCAAAGTGATCAATTTGGAAAATAAAGAGATTTGGACCCTCCTCTGAAACCAGGGAGTAGGGAATATGTGGAGTCAGAATGTAACTGCAAATTCTGGAGAAACTGTGGAAGCAGCATTTTGTAGGAGGGTGGGGGAAACAACACCCTCAACTAGTATTCCTACCTTCTGGTAAATCTATAACTTTACCTCTGCCAGTCAATAAAACGTTTCATGTTTTGGTACATTTAAATAAATACTTTTCCTCTTTCTATTACTTAAATTTCACCTTAGAGCTTGATGTTGGCACCCAATGACAGCATGTACGGACACATTTTTCTACTGTGTGGTTAACTCTGCTTGGTATCTGACTTGTTACAGATCTTCTTGTTAGATACATATCTTTAGGAACAGAATTAATCTTTTTTCCATTTTAGAGGCCAGAAAACCCATGAAGAAAGGTAATAAGAAATTTGAATCCTGTTTATATTATACATTATTGAAGGTAATCTTCAAGGTAGCCTCTCCCTTCACAAGTCCAGAGGTCTAGGAGGAAAGATGATTTCGGGAACCAAGCCTGGAGCCCCTCATTACCCTGTACAGAGTCAGGACACTGTTCCCCGAATCCTAGCTGCTTTGGCTCCAGCCTCAGCTCAAAGGGCCCCAGATACTGCTTGGGCAACTGCTCTGGAGGGCACAAGCCATAAGCCTTGTAGGCTTCCACATGGTGTTAGTTCTGCAGGCGGGCAGAAGGCAAGAGTGGTGGAGCCTTGGCAACTTTCCTGTAGATTGCAGAGGATATAGTGGAAAGACTGGGTGCCCAGGAAAAAGCCTCCTGCAGGAGTCGAGGCCCTGTAGAAAGACTCGATAGGGCAGTGCTGAGGTGAAATATGGGGTTGAAGCCCCCCATGGAGAGTCCTCACCGAGGCACTACTAGTGGAGCTGTAGGAACAGGCCACTACCTTCCAGATCCCAGAATGGAAGAGCCAGCTATACCTTCAGCCTTGAAAAGCCGCAGGCATTCGACTCCAACCCATGAAGGCAGCCGTGTGAGCTGCACCCAGCAGGGTCATAGGGGTGGGGCTGCCCAAGACCTTGGGGGCACATCCCTCGTACCAGTGTGGCCTGGATGTGGGACATGGAGCCAAGGGAGATTATTTTGGAGCTTTAAGGTTTAATGTCTGCTCTACTGGATTGCAGATTTCTGTGGAACCTGTTGCCCCTTATTTTTGGCCTATTTCTCGATTTTGGAATGGAAATATTTATCAATCTTTATTTCATCATCGTATCTTGGAAGAACATAACTTTTTTTTTATTTTTCAAGGTAATATTCTCAATATTATTTATTATTTATTGATAGCACATGACTTCAAGAGAGTTAACACATTTAAGTTTAAAAAATGATTTGCTTATAAGTAAAAAATAGAATGTAACATACAGAATAGAAATCTATATAGAGAAAATCATATACAGTAAAGATAACTGAATTAATTTAAAAAGGCACATAATGAATAACAAGTACTACTTTTAAAAAGAATGTTTATGCTTTTGGTTAAATATTATAGTGAATGTATTTTTATTACTTTTCCAGAATTATGAATAAATAATACCCCATCATATTTATCATTTTCTAAAATTATGTTTTATATTCTAGAATAATTTTTATGTCAGGCAATTCTGTCTTTCTATACCTGTCTTTGTATCCCTTGCTATACAATTCTATCTTTCATATCAGATGAAAGATTAAATTTATCTAAAGCCATTTCTACACAGGTTCAAGATAGATAGATATTTGATATTTGTGTAGTTAATTACTGAAGATAACCTATATTCTTCCAGGCTGTATTTCACTTTGTCCCTTCTGTTTTCACCTAAATATTGAGGGAAGAAAATTACTTTTTGGCAGATAACCATTTTCCTCCAGGTTTTTAATCTAAAGGTGGTTATATGCTAAAGACAATATGATATTAAGAAAGCACAATGTGTCATGTTCTTACTCAAATGCTAAACCTTTTCTTAATGGAATGAAAATATGTAAACTAAATATATAGTTTCTGAGACCTGAAGATTATAACTTTTTAAATGTATTTCAGTCTAAAAGGTTAGGATCCCATGTATAAACATGGCAGTGCATAAGACACAACTGCGAGGCGAACTGCTATACTATACAGAATTGTTAGCAGTTCTTGTGGCTGGTGTATGCTTCAGAAAAAGATCAGTAAGTTACCACACTTTTCTTGCAAAATTGTATATAAATTAACCTGATAATCCTTTTATACCAAATCGTGGTTACTAAATATTGCTATTCTGTAAAAGTACCTAGGAATCATTATTTTCAACACTATCACCCCAGAAACAGTAAGAGAAACAGGAAAGTGGTAGGAGAGAATGAAAGGCCTTATTAGTCATTGAAATTATAAGTGTTCTTTTATGTTGTTAATGTGGACATTGTAATTATAACTCAGTATTTTCTTTAGGTCCCTGACTCATTGTTCTTCACTCACTCTTACTAGGACCTCTGGAAGATATAATTTATCCTATTTAAGTGAGCAGGATTTCCCCCTCTAGACATACTTTATAAGCATTTTCTCATTAGAAAACCAGATGTGCTATAACAGTAGTTTGATTTGCTCTTTACAATATCAACAGATACTACTTGTTTTTGTTTGTTTGTTTGTTTTTTGTTTTTGTAGAGACAGGGTTTCATCATGTTGATCAGGCTGGTTTCGAACTCCTGACCTCGTGATCCGCCCACCTTGGCCTCCCACAGCGCTGGGATTACAGGTGTGAGTCACCATGCTCAGGTCGTTTTTGTTTTCTTATTTCAATAGTTTTGGAGGAACAGGTGCTGGTTGGTTGGATGAAAAAGTTCTTTAGTGATGATTTCTGAGATTTTTGTGCACCTGTCACCCAAGCAGTGTACACTGTACCCAAGGTGTACTCTTTTATCCCTCACCCCCCTTCCCACCCTTCCCCTAAGTCCCCAGAGTCCATTATGTCACTCTTATATATGCCTTTGCATCCTCATAGCTTAGCTCTCATTTACAAGTGAGAACATATGATGTTTGGTTTTCCATTCCTGAGTTACTTCACTTAGAATTATGGTCTCCAATTCTATCCAGGTTGCTGTGAATGCCATAATTTCATTCTTTTTTAGGGCTGAGCAGTATTCCATGGTATCTGTATACCACATTTTCTTTATCCACTCATTGGTTGATGGGCATTTAGGCAAGTTCCATATTTTTGCAATTGTGAATTGTGCTGCTATAAACATGCATGTTCAAGTGTCTTTTTCATATAATGATTTCTTTTCCTCTAAGTAGATACCCAAGACTGGGATTGCTGAATCAAACAGTAGTTCTACTTTTCACCACATCCACACCAACATCTGTTATTTTTTGATTTTTAAATTATGGCCATTCTTGCGGGAGTAAGGTGGTATCGCATTGTGGTTTTGATTTGCATTTGCCTGATCATTAGTGATGTTGAGCATTTTTTCCCATGTTGGCCATTTGTATATCTTCTTTTGAGAATTGTCTATTCATGTCCTTAGTCCACTTTTTGACAGGAGTATTTTTTTTTCCCTTGGGGCTGTTTACTCTGCTATTTCTTTGCTCTGCAGAAGTTTTTTAGTTTAATTAGGTCCTACCTATTTATCTTTCTATTTGTTGCATTTGCTTTTGGGTTTTTGGCTTAAGCCAATGTCTAGAAGAGTTTTTTTGATGTTATTTTCTAGAATTTTTATGATTTCAGGTCTTAGATTTAAGTTCTTTTCCTGTTTTTCTTTTTGTTGTTGTTTTTTTTCTTGAGACAGAGTCTCGCTTTGTCACCCAGGTTGGAGTGCAGTGGCACGATCTCAGCTCACTGCAAGCTCCACCTCCCAGGTTCATGCCATTCTCCTGCCTCAGCCTCCCTAGTAGCTGGGACTATAGGTGCCTGACACCACGCCCAGCTAATTTTTTGTATTTTTTTTAGTAGAGATGAGGTTTCACCGTGTTGGCCAGGATGGTCTCAATCTCCTGACCTCATGATCCACCCGCCTTGGCCTCCCAAAGTGCTGAGATTACAGGCATGAGCCACCACGCCCAGCCAGATTTAAGTTCTTGATCAATCTTGAGTTAATTTTTGCATAAGGTGAGAGATAAGGATCCAGTTTCATTCTCCTACTTGTGGCTTGTCAATTATCCTAGCACCATTTGTTGAATAGGGTGTCCTTTCCCCACTTCGTTTTTGTTTGCTTTGTTGAAAATCAGTTGGCTGTAAGTATTTGGCTTTATTTCTGGGTTCTCTATTCTGTTCCATTGGTCTACAAGCCTATTTTTATACCACTACCATGCTGTTTTGGTAACTATATCCTTGTACTATAGTTTAAAATCAGGTAATGTGATATGTCCAGATCTGTTCTTTTTGCTTAGTCTTGCTTTGACTATGTGGGCTCTTTTTTGGTTCCATATGAATTTTAGGATTGTTTTTTCTAGTTCTGTGAGGAATGATGATGGTATTTCTATGGGAATTGCATTGAATTTGTAAGTTGCTTTTGGCAGTATGATCATTTTCACAATATTGATTCTTCAAATCCATGAGCATGGAATGTGTTTCTATTTGTTTGTATCATCTACAATTTCTTTTAGCAGTGTTTTGTAGTTTTCCTTGTAGAGATCTTTCATCTCCTTGGTAGGTATATTCCTAAGTATTTTATGATTTTTTTTTTTTTTTGTGGCTATTGTAAAGGGGGTTGAGTTCTTGATTTGATTCTCAGCTTGGTCATTGTTGGTGTATAATAGCAGTGGTACTGATTTGTGTATATTGATTTTCTATCCTGAAACTTTACTGAATTCATTGATCAGATCTAGGAGGTTTTTGCATGAGTCTCTAGGGTTTTTTAGGTATATGATCATATCATTGGTGAACAGTGACAGCTTGACTTCCTCTTTACCGATTTGGTTGCCCTTTATTTATTTCTCTTGTCTGATTCCTCTGGCTAGACTTACAGTACTATGTTGAATAGAAATGGAACAGAAATGGTGAAAGTAGTCATCTTTGTCTTGTTCCAGTTCTCAGGTGGAATGATTTCAACTTTTCCCCATTCAGTATAATGTTGGCTGTGGGTTTATAATAGATGGCTTTTATTACTTTGAGGTATGTCCCTTTCATACCGATTTTGCAGAGGGTTTTGATCATAAAGGGATGCTGGGTTTTGTCAAATGCTTTTTCTGCATCTGTTGAGATGATCACATGATTTTTGTTTTTATTTCTCATAACTTGTTTTTGATCGTACAGGCTTATAGATGGAAGGAACTTTCCTTGAGTCTCAGATTGGACTTTTAAAATTTATTATTATTATTATTATTTTTTTTTGAGAAAGGGTCTCACTTGGTCTCCCAGGCTGGAATGCAGTGGCACGATCTCAGCTCATTGAAGCTTCTTCCTCCTAGTTGCAAGTGATACTCTTGCCTCAGCCTCCCAAGTAGCTGGAATTACAGATGTATGCCACCATACCTCACTAATTTTTATATTTTTAGTAGAGACAGATTTCACCATGTTGCCCAGGCTGGTCTCGAACTCCTGACCTCAAGTGTTCTGCCCACCTTGACCTCTCAAAGTGCTGGAAATACAGTTGTGAGCCACCATGCTCAGTCTCAGATTGGACTTTTAAGCTGATGCTTGGAGTGAGTTAAAATTTTGGGGGACTATTGGGAAGGGATGATTCTTTTTTGCAGTGTGAGAAGGTCATTAGATTTGGGAGGGAAGGGGTAGAATGATATAGTTTGGATATTGGTTCCCTCCAAATCTCATGTTTAAATTTGGTCCCCAGTGCTGAAGGCAGGGTTTGGTTGAAGGTGTCTGGGTTATGGGGCGGATACTTCAAGAGTGGCTTGGTGCATTTCTTACAGAATGAATGAGTTCTTGTTCTGTTTTTTCACAGGAGAGCTGGTTGTTTAAAAGAGTGTGGCACCTCCATCCCCTTTGTTCCTTTCTTGCCATGTGACACACCAGCTCCCCTTCACCTCCTGCCATGGTTGAAAGCTTCCTGAGGCCTCACCAGAAACAGATGCTGGTACCATGCTTCCTGTACAGCCTGCAGAATTGTGAGCCAAATAAACTTTTCTTTATAAATTACCCAGCTTCGGGTATTCCTTTAGAGCAACACAAATGGAATAAGACAGCAATTTTCAAAGCTTTATACATTTGGCTGTATGTCTGTTTTCTCTTCTATAGCTGTCTAACCTGCTTCTTATTTGCCCCAAAGGAGGATATAGAGAAACTTTGGGCTCATGTTAATGCTCATAGGTACATGTCAGTAATGATACTTCTGGATCAGGTGAGGCTATCCATTGACTTTTACACTTGAACCCATCAGAAAGCTTTACTACTGTGTTAGTCCATTCTCATGCTGCTAATGAAGACATACCTGAGACTGGGTAATTTATGAAGGAAGGAGTTTAATGGACTCATGTTCCACATGTCTGGGAAGGCCTAACAATCATGGTGTAAGGCGAATGAGGAGCAAATTCATGTCTTACATGGCAACAGGCAAGAGAACTTGTACAAGGGAACTCCCATTTATAAACCCACCAGATCTTGTAAGACTTATTCACTACCGTGAGGATAGTTGGGGGAAACTGCCCCCGTGATTTAATTATTTCCACCTGGCCCCGTCCTTGACACATGAGGATCATTACAATTCATGATGAGATGTGGGTGGGGACACAGCCAAACCGTGTCATTCTACCCATGGCCCCTCCCAAATCTCATGTCCTCACATTTGAAAAACAATCATGCCTTACCAACAATCCCCCAAAATCTTAGCTCCCTTCAGCATTAACTCAAAAGTCCACAGTCCAAAGTAATCGCCCTTGACACATGGGGATTACTACAATTCAAAGTGAGATTTGAGTGGGAACACAGCCAATCCATAGCAACTATCAACATTAAATCACTTTTAAAAAGGTGCCAAGAAATCTGATACTTTGCTTTACATTTAAAAGAAGAGGATAAGAAGTCTAAAAAGGCTTTAGGAAAAATCTTTCAAATCACCCTCCATTAGGTGGAGTAAGCACGGGGCTAGCTAGCAGCCAGGAGAATAGAGTTATTGTCTCAGCCCTATCACAGCCAATGTGATGCTGGGAAAAATAATTTGCTGCATGGAACAGGAGCTCATCTATTTTTTTTTTTTTTTTTTTTTTTTTGAGACAAGGTCTCAACTAGGCTGGCTGGAGTGCAATGACACAATCATAACTCACTGCAGTCTTGAACTCCCAGGCTCAAGAGATGCTCTTGCCTCAGCCTCCCAAGTAGCCAGGACTACAGGTGTACAACACCACACTCAGCTAATTTTTACATTTTTTTTGTAGAGATGGGGTCTTGGTTTGTAGCCCTGGCTGTTACTGAACTCCTGGCTTCAAGCCATCCTTCTCCCTTGGCCTCCCAAGGTGCTGGGATTACAAGTGTGAATCACAACACTCAGCTAGGGGCTCATCATTTTAAAGCACTTTTGCTTGTACATTTCAGTTGAATCAACTCAAGCCTCTGTTTCCTCAGATTCCATGATTCTTTATATAATTCTATACTTACCAGCTATGAGTATAAGCACATCAACAAATCACAGGTACTTCAATTCACGCTTTTATGGCAAGATGTGGAAGAAATGTAAAATTAGGAGTCAGGTGATGTGGGCTCAAATCTTAGCTCCACCCCTTGATACCTGAATGACTCAGGAGTATTTTTGTTTCTATTATGGGATATTAATAAACACCTCATATTGGACAAAGGATGATTAAATGAGAAAAGGATATGAAGGCATCTTGTAAATTCCAAGTAAGGAAACTGTTGACAGTGAATATGATGGTATCTAAAGCTCCATTTGAAATTTCAGATGTGGAGCTGCCTCTTCAATTACTTGATTTATCTGGAGTTCATTCACATTTACACTCACATTTAGGATTGCTCTAAGCCTTTAATGGATTATTCTGTCCCCAGTTAATGAGTATGGATTGCTGCTCTGCTCCAGCTGTCCCCCACCATCCATCCCTATCAGTCCTCCTGTCAGAAGCATACCTGGCCATCAGTGCCAAAGGAGCCACTGGAGCACACTCAGTCAGCAGTTTGGGCATGTCATAATATCTGCTGAATTCACAGGGGCAGGCCTCCAGGTTGAGGTTCTAGTGAAAGCAAAGGGTGCCATCAGGTCTTAGGGAGGTACTGCACTGTTGTGGGGGGCTCTGCCTGGGCACTTCCAGGTGCTTGGCGTGCTTTGTGGTGAAGCCATCCTTGGTGTGGAGCTTGCTGTCACCAGAAGATTGGAGCACTGGGTTTGCCCACATGGGAGGAATCTCAAATATACTTAGTGTCTGCCCAAGAGAAGGAAGCTCAGGTATATTTAGTGTCTACCATGGCCTGCCATCAGGGCTGAGAGGGAGCTCAAAATTGGCAAGAGGCCATGCGGACATGACAGGCAGCATTCTGGGAACCCAGGGAGACAAGCTGCCTAGGGCAGAGCTTGGGGATGGGGTGACTGGGTCCTACTTGTATCTTCAGTTGTTACAGTGGCCTGAGGCATGGCCCTGAGGTCCCCCTTCTCCTCACAGAGAATGCATGCTTGTGCCTTTTGTCTTGTGGTAACACCTATCATTCATGTGTGGTATCATCACAGTGATTTTGATAAAATTGAGGTAAACAGTATCATCGGGCACCATATATTGAATCTTGGCTGAGAAAGGCTCAGCTCCCACTGTGTCAGACAGATGAGACTGACAGAGACCTGGGAGAACAGATGTTAATGAAAACATAAGGGACTGGCCATTCCAGGATAATAAGAATAAAACAAGGAACAGTAATTACAGTTGGCTGAGTGCCTAGTGAACACTAGTGTACATATATCATCATATTGATTCTCAATAATCCTGTGAAGGAGATATTCTCATTTTGCAGGTGAAAAACTGAGTCCTTGACACAATTATCTCTGTAAATTATTGACTTCTATATTATAAGGGAAAAAGACTTGGAATAAATTGATTAATAATAATCAATTACTGATTTTTGAGATATCAATGTACTTCTCTCAAAAAGCTCCTTGTTCAAATGTGGCCTAATTTCTTGTTGCTTCAACAAGGTGAAAACATATGGAGCTCTTCCTTCAATGGTTGTGCTTAGGAGATCCTCTGATGAGATTTATTTTAGTCCTTGGAAGATGTAATTGTGGACATAAAAAATCATAAACACACACACATGCACACAACACATATTTAGTGAAATTACTTCACATTTGTTAACTATTATGTTAAAAAATACAATACATTTTTACTTATTCAGAATGGCCTAAGAAAATAAAGAAGTGGAAGCTCAAGTATACTTAGTGTCTACCACGGCCAGCCAGCCGGGGAGAGCTGAGGCGGGGTCTGGACCCAGTGAAAAACATTCATTAGGGCTAATGAATGTTAGCACAGGCTTCCTCCTCACTGGGAGCCCCACTCCATTCTGCTCTGACTTGGGCCCTGTCTCACCAGTGGGGTGTTCTGTCTTAGAAAAGGTTGCTGTCGACCTCACTCAGCGACACTAGGAGTGCATTCTATGAGGGGATGTGCCTATACCTTTGCTTTAACATTCTTTGAATGAGTATAAGAGTTGCTTAATTTCAAAGTTCTTCCTTAGTTAGTATATTTCTTGTAGCATTATGTCTATGTAAGTTAAGCACTTCTGTTCAAAACAGATACTTTTACAATTCAAGATGCCTCTTAATATGCATATTATATATTATGTAATATATTAAAATATACATGAGATATATATTGATTCAGATATTGTAAGAGCAATAAAAATTATCCATAAGAAGGCACTTATGGATCTTACAGTACTTGGGGGACATCATTACATTTGCTTTTTATTATGGCACAATACAATATCGAGGACCAGAGTGATCCGGAAAGAACTGGAGCTTTAGAATGAGACAAATCCAATGTGATAAAATGGTCACGGTGCTTAATCCAGGGAAGTATATATATATGATTTTTATTACATTTTGTTACATTTAAAATATTTAAAATGTATGAAATTAATGGGGGTATGGTGGAGAAGGTAAGCTCTTGTGATGATTCATAACTTCCTATCATACTTTTTTCTTGTCGATGCTCTATTGTAGAATCAAAGGACATAGCTTTGTAAAAAGTCCAACATATTTGTGCTTGCTCTGAATTAAAATTCATTTGATCTACTGTAGTGTCAATATATGCCATAATACCGAGAATGGAGGAGTCTGAGGCCCTGGTCCATCAACTGACGGCGTGAACTTCACGTCAAGAAGTGAGATTGGTGAATAAGTGAAGACAAAAGGAAAATTGGAGATACAGCTGCATATATGGACCCTGCTCTGAAAATACTCTTTAAAGGTATAAAGATTCTTATTAACAAATTTTATTTGTTCTTTATCTGATCATTATTTTATTTTGATTTATAGAGGAATATATAGAGGGGGATATCTATCTATAAAGACACACACGCTTATGTGTGTATATATAAATATATATGTGTGTGTGTGTGTATATATATATATATAGAGAGAGAGAATATATATATATTCTCTAGTCATGCTCCAAATTTGGAGTCTTTTTCTATAGTCTTGAAATTATTAGTGCGATATTGTGATATAATAAGAAATATCATTTAAGGTCTTTGTTCCTGATTCCTGTCATAGAGCTAGTAAAACCTTTGGAATTTCTGAGTGATAGAAGTAAGTGGAGAGTCTTTTGCTATTCCTAATACACCCCTGTTAACCATATATGAGTTTATGCTAATGAGGTGACTCTTATTTTTTCTTTTTTTTATACTTTAAGTTCTAGGGTACATGTGCACAACATGCAGGTTTGTTACATATGTATACATGTGCCATGTTGGTGTGCTGCACCCATTAACTCATCATTTACATTAGGTATATCTCTTAATGCTATCCCTCCCCCCAACTCCCTCCCCACAATAGGACCTGGTGTGTGATGCTCCCCTTCCTGTGTGCAAGTGATCTCATTGTTCAGTTCCCATCTATGAGTGAGAACATGCGGTATTTGGTTTTCTGTTCTTGCGATAGTTTGCTGAGAATGATGGTTTCCAGCTGCATCCGTGTTCCTACAAAGGACATGAACTCATCCTTTTTTATGGCTGCATAGTATTCCATGGTGTATATGTGCCACATTTTCTTTTTTTTTTTTTTTAATTTATTTATTATTATTATGCTTTAAGTTGTAGGGTACATGTGCATAACGTGCAGGTTTGTTACATATGTATACTTGTGCCATGTTGGTGTGCTGCACCCATCAACTCGTCATTTACATCAGGTATAACTCCCAATGCAATCCCTCCCCCCTCCCCCCTCCCCATGATAGGCCCCGGTGTGTGATGTTCCCCTTCCTGAGTCCAAGTGATCTCATTGTTCAGTTCCCACCTATGAGTGAGAACATGCGGTGTTTGGTTTTCTGTTCTTGTGATAGTTTGCTGAGAATGATGGTTTCCAGCTGCATCCATGTCCCTACAAAGGACACAAACTCATCCTTTTTGATGGCTGCATAGTATTCCATGGTGTATATGTGCCACATTTTCTTAATCCAATCTGTCACTGATGGACATTTGGGTTGATTCCAAGTCTTTGCTATTGTGAATAGTGCTGCAGTAAACATACGTGTACATGTGTCTTTATAGCAGCATAATTTATAATCCTTTGGGTATATACCCAGTAATGGGATGGCTGGGTCATATGGTACATCTAGTTCTAGATCCTTGAGGAATCGCCATACTGTTTTCCATAATGGTTGAACTAGTTTACACTCCCACCAACAGTGTAAAAGTGTTCCTATTTCTCCACATCCTCTCCAGCACCTGTTGTTTCCTGACTTTTTAATGATCGCCATTCTAACTGGTGTGAGATGGTATCTCATTGTGGTTTTGATTTGCATTTCTCTGATGGCCAGTGATGATGAGCATTTTTTCATGTGTCTGTTGACTGTATGAATGTCTTCTTTTGAGAAATGTCTGTTCATATCCTTTGCCCACTTTTTGATGGGGTTGTTTGTTTTTTTCTTGTAAATTTGACTGAGTTCTTTATAGGTTCTGGATATTAGCCCTTTGTCAGATGAGTAGATTGCAAAAATTTTCTCCCATTCTGTAGGTTGCCTGTTCACTCTGATGGTATTTTCTTTTGCTGTGCAGAAGCTCTTTAGTTTAATGAGATCCCATTTGTCAATTTTGGCTTTTGCTGCTGTTGCTTTTGGTGTTTTAGACATGAAGTCTTTGCCCATGCCTATGTCCTGAATGGTATTACCTAGGTTTTCCTCTAGGATTTTTATGGTATTAGGTCTAACATTTAAGTCTCTAATCCATCTTGAATTAAATTTTCGTATAAGGAGTAAGGAAAGGATCCAGTTTCAGCTTTCTACTTATGGCTAGCCAATTTTCCCAGCACCATTTATTAAATAGGGAATCCTTTCCCCATTTCTTGTTTCTCTCAGGTTTGTCAAAGATCAGATGGCTGTAGATGTGTGGTATTATTTCTGAGGACTCTGTTCTGTTCCATTGGTCTATATCTCTGTTTTGGTACCAGTACCATGCTGTTTTGGTTACTGTACCCTTGTAGTATAGTTTGAAGTCAGGTAGTGTGATGCCTCCAGCTTTGTTCTTTTGACTTAGGATTGTCTTGGAGACGCGGGCTCTTTTTTGGTTCCATATGAACTTTAAAGCAGTTTTTTCCAATTCTGTGAAGAAAGTCATTGGTAGCTTATGGGGATGGCATTGAATCTATAAATTACCTTGGGCAGTATGGCCATTTTCACGATATTGATTCTTCCTATCCATGAGCATGGTATGTTCTTCCATTTGTTTGTGTCCTCTTTTATTTCACTGAGCAGTGGTTTGTAGTTCTCCTTGAAGAGGTCCTTTACATCCCTTGTAAGTTGGATTCCTAGGTATTTGATTCTCTTTGAAGCAATTGTGAATGGAAGTTCATTCCTGATTTGGCTCTCTGTTTGTCTGTTACTCGTGTATAAGAATGCTTGTGATTTTTGCACATTAATTTTGTATCCTGAGACTTTGCTGAAGTTGCTTATCAGCTTAAGGAGATTTTGGGCTGAGACAATGGGGTTTTCTAAATATACAATCATGTCATCTGCAAACAGGGACAATTTGACTTCTTCTTTTCCTAACTGAATACCCTTGATTTCTTTCTCTTGCCTAATTGCCCTAGCCAGAACTTCCAACACTATGTTGAATAGGAGTGGTGAGAGTGGGCATCCCTGTCTTGTGCCAGTTTTCAAAGGGAATGCTTCCAGTTTTTGCCCATTCAGTATGATATTGGCTGTGGGTTTGTCATAAATAGCTCTTATTATTTTGAGGTACGTTCCATCAATACCGAATTTATTGAGCGTTTTTAGCATGAAGGGCTGTTGAATTTTGTCAAAAGCCTTTTCTGCATCTATTGAGATAATCATGTGGTTCTTGTCTTTGGTTCTGTTTATATGCTGGATTATGTTTATTGATTTGCGAATGTTGAACCAGCCTTGCATCCCAGGGATGAAGCCCACTTGATCATGGTGGATAAGCTTTTTGATGTGTTGCTGAATCCGGTTTGCCAGTATTTTATTGAGGATTTTTGCATCGATGTTCATCAGGGATATTGGTCTAAAATTCTCTTTTTTTGTTGTATCTCTGCCAGGCTTTGGTATCAGGATGATGTTGGCCTCATAAAATGAGTTAGGAAGGATTCCCTCTTTTTCTATTGATTGGAATAGTTTCAGAAGGAATGGTACCAACTCCTCCTTGTACCTCTGGTAGAATTCAGCTGTGAATCCATCTGGTCCTGGACTTTTTTTGGTTGGTAGGCTATTAATTATTGCCTCAATTTCAGAGCCTACTATTGGTCTATTCAGGGATTCAACTTCTTCCTGGTTTAGTCTTGGGAGAGTGTAAGTGTCCAGGAAATTATCCATTTCTTCTAGATTTTCCAGTTTATTTGCATAGAGGTGTTTATAGTATTCTCTGATGGTAGTTTGTATTTCTGTGGGGTCGGTGGTGATATCCCCTTTATCATTTTTAATTGCGTCGATTTGATTCTTCTCTCTTTTCTTCTTTATTAGTCTAGCTAGCGGTCTGTCAATTTTGTTGATCTTTTCAAAAAACCAACTCCTGGATTCATTGATTTTTTGGAGGGTTTTTTGTGTCTCTATCTTCTTCAGTTCTGCTCTGATCTTAGTTATTTCTTGCCTTCTGCTAGCTTTCGAATGTGTTTGCTCTTGCTTCTCTAGTTCTTTTAATTGCGATGTTAGAGTGTCAATTTTAGATCTTTCCTGCTTTCTCTTGTGGGCATTTAGTGCTATAAATTTCCCTCTACACACTGCTTTAAATGTGTCCCAGAGATTCTGGTATGTTGTATCTTTGTTCTCATTGGTTTCAAAGAACATCTTTATTTCTGCCTTCATTTTGTTATGTACCCAGTAGTCATTCAGGAGCAGGTTGTTCAGTTTCCATGTAGTTGAGCGGTTTTGATTGAGTTTCTTAGTCCTGAGTTCTAGTTTGATTGCACTGTGGTCTGAGAGACAGTTTGTTATAATTTCTGTTCTTGTACATTTGCTGAGGAGTGCTTTACTTCCAATTACGTGGTCAATTTTGGAGTAAGTATGATGTGGTGCTGAGAAGAATGTATATTCTGTTGATTTGGGGTGGAGAGTTCTATAGATGTCTATTAGGTCTGCTTGCTGCAGAGATGAGTTCAATTTCTGGATATCCTTGTTAACTTTCTGTCTCGTTGATCTGTCTAATGTTGACAGTGGAGTGTTGAAGTCTCCCATTATTATTGTATCGGAGTCTAAGTCTCTTTGTAAGTCTCTAAGGACTTGCTTTATGAATCTGGGTGCTCCTGTATTGGGTGCATATATATTTAGGATAGTTAGCTCTTCCTGTTGAATTGATCCTTTTACCATTATGTAATGGCCTTCTTTGTCTCTTTTGATCTTTGATGGTTTAAAGTCTGTTTTATCAGAGACTAGTATTGCAACCCCCGCTTTTTTTTGTTCTCCATTTGCTTGGTAAATCTTCTTCCATCCCTTTATTTTGAGCCTATGTATGTCTCTGCGTGTGAGATGGGTCTCCTGAATACAGCAGACTGATGGGTCTTGACTCTTTATCCAGTTTGCTAGTCTGTGTCTTTAATTGGAGCATTTAGTCCATTTACATTTAAGGTTAAGATTGTTATGTGTGAACTTGATCCTGCCATTATGATATTAACTGGTTATTTTGCTCGTTAGTTGATGCAGTTTCTTCCTAGCCTCAATGGTCTTTACATTTTGGCATGTTTTTGCAATGGCTGGTACCGGTTGTTCCTTTCCATGTTTAGTGCTTCCTTCAGGGTCTCTTGTAAGGCAGGCCTAGTGGTGACAAAATCTCTAAGCATTTGCTTATCTGTAAAGGATTTTATTTCTCCTTCACTTATGAAACTTAGTTTGGCTGGATATGAAATTCTGGGTTGAAAATTCTTTTCTTTAAGAATGTTGAATATTGGCCCCCACTCTCTTCTGGCTTGTAGAGTTTCTGCCGAGAGATCTGCTGTTAGTCTGATGGGCTTCCCTTTGTGGGTAACCCGACCTTTCTCTCTGGCTGCCCTTAAGATTTTTTCCTTCATTTCAGCTTTGGTGAATCTGGCAATTATGTGTCTTGGAGTTGCTCTTCTCGAGGAGTATCTTTGTGGCGTTCTCTGTATTTCCTGGATTTGAATGTTGGCCTGCCCTACTAGGTTGGGGAAGTTCTCCTGGATGATATCCTGAAGAGTGTTTTCCAACTTGGTTCCATTTTCCCCCTCACTTTCAGGCACCCCAATCAGACGTAGATTTGGTCTTTTTACATAATCCCATACTTCTTGCAGGCTTTGTTCATTTCTTTTTCTTCTTTTTCTTTTGGTTTCTCTTCTCGCTTCATTTCATTCATTTGATCCTCAATCGCTGATACTCTTTCTTCCAGTTGATCGAGTCGGTTACTGAAGCTTGTGCATTTGTCACGTATTTCTCATGTCATGGTTTTCATCTCTTTCATTTCGTTTAGGACCTTCTCTGCATTAATTACTCTAGCCATCAATTCTTCCACTTTTTTTTCAAGATTTTTAGTTTCTTTGCGCTGGGTACGTAATTCCTCCTTTAGCTCTGAGAAATTTGATGGACTGAAGCCTTCTTCTCTCATCTCGTGAAAGTCATTCTCCGTCCAGCTTTGATCTGTTGGTGGCGATGAGCTGCGCTCCTTTGCCTGGGGAGATGCGCTCTTATTTTTTGAATTTCCAGCTTTTCTGCCCTGCTTTTTCCCCATCTTTGTGGTTTTATCTGCCTCTGGTCTTTGATGATGGTGATGTACTGATGGGGTTTTGGTGTAGGTGTCCTTCCTGTTTGATAGTTTTCCTTCTAACAGTCAGGACCCTCAGCTGTAGGTCTGTTGGAGATTGCTTGAGGTCCACTCCAGACCCTGTTTGCCTGGGTATCAGCAGCAGAGGCTGCAGAAGATAGAATATTTCTGAACAGCGAGTGTACCTGTCTGATTCTTGCTTTGGAAGCTTCCTCTCAGGGGTGTACTCCACCCTGTGAGGTGTGGGGTGTCAGACTGCCCCTAGTGGGGGATGTCTCCCAGTTAGGCTACTCAGGGGTCAGGGACCCACTTGAGCAGGGAGTCTGTCCCTTCTCAGATCTCAACCTCCGTGTTGGGAGATCCACTGCTCTCTTCAAAGCTGTCAGACAGAGTTGTTTGCATCTGCAGAGGTTTCTGCTACGTTTGTTATTGTTTACTGTGCCCTGTCCCCAGAGGTGGAGTCTACAGAGACAGGCAGGTTTCCTTGAGCTGCTGTGAGCTCCACCCAGTTCGAACTTCCCAGCGGCTTTGTTTACCTACTTAAGCCTCAGCAATGGTGGGCGCCCCTCCCCCAGCCTCGCTGCTGCCTTGCCTGTAGATCACAGACTGCTGTGCTAGCAATGAGGGAGGTTCCGTGGGTGTGGGACCCTCCTGGCCAGGTGTGGGATATGATCTCCTGGTGTGCCTGTTTGCTTAAAGCGCAGTATTGGGGTGGGAGTTACCCGATTTTCCAGGTGTTGTGTGTCTCAGTTCCCCTGGCTAGGAAAAGGGATTCCCTTCCCCCTTGCGCTTCCCAGGTGAGGCAATGCCTCGCCCTGCTTCAGCTCTCGCTGGTCAGGCTGCAGCAGCTGACCAGCACCGATCGCCCGGCACTCCCCAGTGAGATGAACCCAGTACCTCAGTTGAAAATGCAGAAATCACCGGTCTTCTGTGTCGCTCGCGCTGGGAGTTGGAGACTGGAGCTGTTCCTATTCGGCCATCTTGCACACATACCATGTGCCACATTTTCTTAATCCAGTCTGTCACTGATGGACATTTGGGTTGATTCCAAGTCTTTGCTATTGTGAATAGTACCACAATTAACATACATGTGCATGTGTCTTTATAGCAGCATGACTTATAATCCTTTGGGTATATCCCCAGTAATGGGATGGCTGGGTCAAATGATATTTCTAGTTCTACATCCTTGAGGAATCGCCACACTGTTTTCCACAATGGATGAACTAGTTTACAGTCCCACCAACAGTGTAAAAGTGTTTCTATTTCTCCACATCCTCTCCAGCACCTGTTGTTTCCTGACTTTTTAATGATTGCCATTCTAACTGGTGTGAGATGGTATCTCATTGTGGTTTTGATTTGCATTTCTCTGATGGCCAGTGATGATGAGCATTTTTTCATGTGTCTGTTGGCTGTATGAATGTCTTCTTTTGAGAAGTGTCTGTTCATATCCTTTGCCCACTTTTTGATGGGATTGTTTGTTTTTTTCTTGTAAATTTGACTGAGTTCTTTATAGGTTCTGGATATTAGCCCTTTGTCAGATATGTAGATTGCAAAAATTTTCTCCCATTCTGTAGGTTGCCTGTTCACTCTGATGGTAGTTTCTTTTGCTGTGCAGAAGCTCTTTAGTTTAATTAGATCCCATTTGTCAATTTTGGCTTTTGTTGCTGTGCTTTTGGTGTTTTAGACATGAAGTCTTTGCCCATGCCTATGTCCTGAATGGTATTACCTAGGTTTTCTTATAGGAGTTTTATGGTTTTAGATCTAACATTTAAGTCTCTAATCCATCTTGAATTAATTTTCGTATAAGGAGTAAGGAAAGGATCCAGTTTCAGCTTTCTACTTATGGCTAGCCATTTTTCCCAGCACCATTTATTAAATAGGGGATCCTTTCCCCATTTCTTGTTTTTGTCAGGTTTGTCAAAGATCAGATGGCTGTAGATGTGTGGTATTATTTCTGAGGGCTCTGTTCTGTTCCATTGGTCTATATCTCTGTTTTGGTACCAGTACCATGCTGTTTTGGTTACTGTAGCCTTGTAGTATAGTTTGAAGTCAGGTAGCATGATGCCTCCAGCTTCGTTCTTTTGACTTAGGATTGTCTTGGCAATGCGGGCTCTTTTTTGGTTCCATATGAACTTTAAAGCAGTTTTTTCCAATTCTGTGATGAAAGTCATTGGTAGTTTAATGGGGATGGCATTGAATCTATAAATTACCTTGGGCAGTATGGCCATTTTCACGATATTGATTCTTCCTATCCATGAGCATGGTATGTTCTTCCATTTGTTTGTGTCCTCTTTTATTTCACTGAGCAGTGGTTTGTAGTTCTCCTTGAAGAGGTCCTTTACATCCCTTGTAAGTTGGATTCCTAGGTATTTTATTCTCTTTGAAGCTATTGTGAATGGGAGTTCATTCATGATTTGGCTCTCTGTTTGTCTGTTACTCGTGTATAAGAATGCTTGTGATTTTTGCACATTGATTTTGTATCCTGAGACTTTGCTGAAGTTTCTTATCAACTTAAGGAGATTTTGGGCTGAAACAATGGGGTTTTCTAAATATACAATCATGTCATCTGCAAACAGGGACAATTTGACTTCATCTTTTCCTAACAGAATACCCTTTATTTCTTTCTCTTGCCTGATTCCCCTAGCCAGAACTTCCAACACTATGTTGAATCGGAGTGGTAAGAGAGGGTATCCCTGTCTTGTTCCAGTTTTCAAAGGGAATGCTTCCAGTTTTTGCCCATTCAGTATGATATTGGCTGTGGGTTTGTCATAAATAGCTCTTATTATTTTGAGATACGTTCCATCAATACCAAATTTATTGAGCATTTTTAACATGAAGGAATGTTGAACTTTATCAAAGACCTTTTCTGCATCTATTGAGAGAATCATGTGGTTTTTGTCTTTGGTTCTGTTTATATGCTGGATTACGTTTATTGATTTGCATGTGTTCAACCAGCCTTGCATCCCAGGGATGAAGCCCACTAGATCATGGTGGATAAGCTTTTTGATGTGCTGCTGGATGCAGTTTGTCAGTATTTTATTGAGGATTTTTGCATCGATGTTCATCAGGGATATTGGTCTAAAATTCTCTTTTTTTGTTGTATCTCTGTCAGGCTTTGGTATCAGGATGATGTTGGCCTCGTAAAATGAGTTAGGAGGATTCCCTCTTTTTCTATTGATTGGAATAGTTTCAGAAGGAATGGTACCAGCTCCTCCTTGTACCTCTGGTAAAATTCGGCTGTGAATCAATCTGGTCCTGGACTTTTTTTGGTTGGTAGGCTATTAATTATTGCCTCAATTTCAGAGCCTGTTATTGGTCTATTCAGGGATTCAACTTCTTCCTGGTTTAGTCTTGGGAGAGTGTAAGTGTCCAGGAAATTATCCATTTCTTCTAGGTTTTGTAGTTTATTTGCATAGAGGTGTTTATAGTATTCTCTGATGGTAGTTTGTATTTCTGTGGGTCGATGGTGATATCCCCTTTATCATTTTTTATTACATCTATTTGATTCTTCTCTCTTTTCTTCTTTATTAGTCTTGCTAGCAGTCTGTCAATTTTGTTGATCTTTTCAAAAAACCAGCTCCTGGATTCACTGATTTTTTGGAGGGTTTTTTTGTGTCTCTATTTCCTTCAGTTCTGCTCGGATCTTAGTTATTTCTTACCTTCTGCTAGCTTTCGAATGTGTTTGCTCTTGCTTCTCTTGTTCTTTTAATTGTGATGTTAGGGTGTCAGTTTTAGATCTTTCCTGCTTTCTCTTGTGGGCATTTAGTGCTATAAATTTCCCTCTACACACTGCTTTAAATGTGTCCCAGAGATTCTGGTATGTTGTATCTTTGTTCTCATTGGTTTCAAAGAACATCTTTATTTCTGCCTTCATTTTGTTATGTACCCAGTAGTCATTCAGGAGCAGGTTGTTCAGTTTCCATGTACTTGAGCGGTTTTGGTTGAGTTTCTTAATCCTGAGTTCTAGTTTAATTGCACTGTGGTCTGAGAGACAGTTTGTTATAATTTCTGTTCTTGTACATTTGCTGAGGAGTGCTTTACTTCCAACTATGTGGTCAATTTTGGAAATAGTGCGATGTGGTGCTGAGAAGAATGTATATTCTGTTGATTTGGGATGGAGAGTTCTGTAGATGTCTATTAGGTCTGCCTGGTGCAGAGTTGAGTTCAAATCCTGGATATCCTTATTAACTTTCTGTCTTGTTGATCTGTCTAGCGTTGACAGAGGGGTGTTAAAGTCTCCTATTATTATTGTATGGGAGTCTAAGTCTCTTTATAAGTCTCTAAGGACTTGCTTTATGAATCCGGGTGCTCCTGTATTGGGTACATATATATTTAGGATAGTTAGCTCTTCCTGATGAATTGATACCTTTACCATTATGTAGTGGCCTTCTTCGTCTCTTTTGATCTTTGATGGTCTAAAGTCTGTTTTATCAGAGACTAGTATTGCAACCCCTGCTTTTTTTTGTTTTCCATTTGCTTGGTAGATCTTCCTCCATCCCTTTGTTTTGAGCCTATGTGTGTCTCTGCATATGAGATGGGTCTTCTGAATACAGCAAACTGATGGGTCTTGACTCTTTATCCAATTTGCCAGTCTGTGTCTTTTAATTGAACCATTTAGTCCATTTATTTTTAAGGTTAATATTGTTATGTGTGAACTTGATCCTGTCATTATGATATTAGCTGGTTACTTTGCTCGCTAGTTGATACAGTTTCTTCCTAGCATCGATGGACTTTACATTTTGACATGTTTTTGCCATGGCTGGTACCTGTTGTTCCTTTCCATGTTTAGTGCTTCCTTCAGGATCTCTTGTAGGGCAGGCCTGGTGGTGACAAAATCTCTCAGCATTTGCTTGTCTGTAAAGGATTTTATTTCTCCTTCACTTCTGAAGCTTAGTTTGGCTGGATATGAAATTCTGGGTTTAAAATTCTTTTCTTTAAGAATGTTGAATATTGGCCCCTATTCTCTTCTGGCTGGTAGAATTTCTGCTGGGAGATCCGCTGTTAGTTTGATGGGCTTCCCTTTGTGGGTAACCCGACCTTTCTCTCTGGCTGCCCTTAACATTTTTTCCTTCATTTCATCTTTGGTGAATCTGACAATTATGTGTCTTGGAGTTGCTCTTCTCTAGGACTATCTTTGTGGCATTCTTGGTATTTCCTGAATTTGAATGTTGGCCTGCCTTGCTAGGGTGGGGAAGTTCTCCAGTAATATCCTGAAGAATGTTTTCCAAGTTGGTTCCATTCTCCCCATCTCTTTCAGGTACACCAATCAGATGTAGATTTGGTCTTTTCACATAGTGCCATACTTCTTGGAGGCTTTGTTCATTTCTTTTTACTCTTTTTTCTCCACACTTCTCTTCATGCTTCATTTCATTCATTTGATCTTCAATCGCTGATACTCTTTCTTCCAGTTGATCGAGTCGGTTACTGAAGCTTGTGCATTTGTCACGTATTTCTCGTGTTATGGTTTTCATCTCTATCAGTTCTTTTAATGTCATCTCTGCAATGATTATTCTAGTTATCCATTCATCCATTCTTTTTTCAAGGTTTTTAGTTTCTTTGTGCTGGTTATGTAATTCCTCCTTTAGCTCTGAGAAGTTTGATCGACTGAAGCCTTCTTCTCTCAACTCATCAAAGTCATTCTCCGTCCAGCTTTGTTCCCTTGCTGGCGATGAGCTGCATTCCTTTGGAGGGGGAGATGTGCTCTGATTTTTTGAATTTCCAGCTTTTCTGCACTGCTTTTTCCCCATCTTTGTGGTTTTATCTGCCTTTGGTCTTTGATGATGGTGACATACTGATGGGGTTTTGGTGTGGGTGTCCTTTCTGTGTGTTAGTTTTCCTTTTAACAGTCAGGACTCTCAGCTGTACATCTGTTGCAGTTTGCTTGAGGTCCACTCCAGACCCTGTTTGCCTGGGTGTCAGCAGAGGAGGCTGCAGAAGATAGAATATTGCTACACAAATAAGTGTTGCTGTCTGATTCTTGCTCTGGAAGCTTTGTCTCAGGGGTGTACCCCGCTGTGTGAGGTGTGAGGTGTGAGGTGTCGGTCTGTACCTAGTGGGGGATGTCTCCCAGTTAGGCTACTCAGGGGTCAGGGACCCACTTGAGCAGGCAGTCTGTCCGTTCTCAGATCCCAGCCTCTGTGCTGGGAGATCTACTGCTCTCTTCAAAGCTATCAGACAGGGGCATTTACCTCTGCCAAGGTTTCTGCTGCTTTTTGTTTAGTTATGCCCTGTCCCCAGAGGAGGAGTCTACAGAGGCAGGCTGGCCTCCTTGAGCTGCGGTGGGCTCCACCCAATTCGAGCTTCCCAGTGGCTTTGTTTACCCACTTAAGCCTCAGCAATGGCGGGCGCCCCTCCCCCAGCCTCACTGCCGCCTTGCAGTCAGATCTCAGACTGCTGTGCTAGCAATGAGGGAGGCTCTGTGGGCGTGGGACCCTCTGGGCCAGGTGTGGGATATAATCTCCTGATGTGCCGTTTGCTAAGACTCTTGGTAAAGCACAGTATTAGGGTGGGAGTTACCCGATTTTCCAGGTGTTGTGTGTCTCAATTTCCCTCGGCTAGGAAAAGGGATTCCCTTCCCCCTTGTGCTTCCCAGGTGAGGTGACGCCTTGCCCTGCTTCACCTCTCGCTAGTTGAGCTGTACCAGCTGACCAGCACCGATTGTCCAGCACTCCCCTGTGAGATGAACCCAGTACCTCAGTTGAAAATGCAGAAATCACCCGTCTTCTGTGTCACTCACGCTGGGAGCTGGAGGCTGGAGCTGTTCTTATTTGGCCATCTTGGGCATGCCCTATGAGGTGAAGGATGGGCTGCTTCCAGAGGAGCCAGCCATGTGATTACAGGGCTTGAAATTTCAGTTCCACTTCCCAACTTCGAGGGAGGCAAGAAGAGCTGGAGATTAAGTCAATCACCAATGACCAATGATTTAATAAATCATGCCTATAAAATAGAGTCTCCATAAAAACCCTAAATGACAGGGTTTTGAGAGATTCCAAGTCAGTGAATGCATCCACATGGTAGGAGGGTGGTGCATCCCAAACTCCAGGGGACAGAAGCTCCTGTGCTCAGGACTCTTTGGGACCTTGCCCTATGTACCTCTTCATCTGGCTGTTCATTTCTTTTCTTTTTTTTCCTTTTTCTTTTTCTTTTTTTGAGATGGACTCTTGCTCTCTCACACAAGCTAGAGTGCAGTGGCGCAATGTTGGCTCACTGCACCCTCTATCTCCTGGGTTCAAATGATTCTCCTGCCTCAGCTTCCCACATAGCTGGGATTACAGGCACATGCCACCACACCCGGCTAATTTTTGTATTTTTACTAGAGACAGGGTTTCACTGTGTTGGCCAGGCTGGTCTCAAGCTTCTAACCTCAAGTGGTCTACCCACCTTGGCCTCCCAAAGTTCTGGGATTACAGGTGTAAGACGTTGAGCCTGGCCCATCTGGTTGTTCATTTCTATCTATTGTAATATCCTTTATAATAAACCAGTAATACTAAAGTGTTTCCCTGAGTTCTGTGCTGTTATTGCAAATTATCAAACCTGACAGGTGATTATGGGCATCTCCAATTTGCAGCCAAGTTGTTCAGAAGTATGGTGTCTGAAGTGGGGCAGTCTTGAGGGACAGAGCCCTTCGCCTGTGGGGTCTGATGCTAACTCCAGGTAGGAATCGTAGGGTACCCAGTTGGTATCCCAAGAGTGGGAGAATTGGTTATTGGTGTGGGAAGAACCCACACATTTCATGTAAGAAATGTTGTGAATAGAGGAATAGAATCAGAGTTTTATCTTTGTTTTGTTGTTTTGTTTTGTTTGAGACAGGGTCTTGCTCTGCTGCCCAGGCTGGAGTGCAGTGGCTCACTGCAGCCTCAAACTTCTGGGTTCAAGTAATCCTCTCACCTCAGCCTCACAAGAAGCAGGGACTACAGGCTCAGGCCATCACACCTGGCTAATTTTTTGTTTTCTATAGGGACAGGGTCTCACCGTGTTGCAGTGGCTTGTCTCAAACTCCTGGGCTCACGCAGTCTTCTCGCATTGGCCTCCCAGTGTGCTGAGATTACACCAGCAATGTGTGAGCCACCATGCCCAGGCAAGGAATACTTTTTATTTCATTAGATTTCTTAATTATTACATTATTGGTAGATTAGGCTAATGCCGGACTGCCTACAGCTTCTTTCTAAATATAGGTCTACTAAAGCCTCAGATTGGAATTCCCATTGCTTTCAGGACATTGTATATTTGCTGATGCTGCTTCCAAGTATTACCTCTGTCAGATGAACCGCATTATGTCTTCAGGACAGGGCCTTGAATCTGTACAGAAAGATCCCCTCACAGCAGACACTGAGTGTCGCCTCTGTCTGTATTCTCTGAGCGTGCTTTCTAGTGTTCTTCATTTTACTTCGTTGCCAATACCAGCAAACTCTCCTGATCTCTCCCTGCCTGTGGTACTAGTTTCCTATGGCTGCTAAAACAAATTACTATAAACTTGATGGCTTAAAAAAAACAGAAATTTCTCCTAGTTCTGGAGTTTAGAAGTCCAAAATCAGTATTACTGGAACAAAGCCTAGGTGTTGGCAGGGCTGTGCTGCCTCCAGCAGGAGAATCTACTTCTTGCCTGCCAGCTTCCAATGGCTGCTGGCCTTCCATGGCTTGTAGCCCCCTCACTCCAATCTCTGCCTTTCATAGTCACATTGCATCCTCCTCTTCTGTATGTAACCTCCATCTCACGTCCTCTTATGAGGACTCTTGTGATTACATTTAGGGCCCATTCAGGATAATCTTCCTATCTCAAGATCCTTAATTACACGTGCAAAGATGCTTTTTCTATATAAGGTAAAATCCATAGGTTCCAGGGATTAGGACAAGTCAGCACTAAACATTCCTGCAGGGACTCTATGAGACTTCATCGCAAATTGTGATAATAATAACAGAATGAGGTCATTATAATCTGTTTAATTTCCTTAATTTCATAAATAACTTCCTAATGAGCACATATATTTACCGATTAAATAACTTTAGAGTACATTCACAAAAAAAATGACTGATAATCTCATTACCCTAATAGAAAGTTATTACCATTTCCAGGCATTTTCTTTTAGTGTTTTCCATATGTTTAAGGATTGCAATAGCCACATGGTTGCGGATACTCTAGAATTCATACTATTCTATCACGTAGATATCCTATAATTCAGTTAAACATTTCCTGAGTACTGGGCTGCTTATAATTATTTATTATTATAAATAAGGTTAGGAGCAGCAACATTGTGCTGCCTTAGTGACGAACACATTTTTGAATGCTTAGTTGGCAGAAAACCAACTGTGGAGTCATCAGTGTTGGGTTGCTCCCCATAGTTCAGTCTCCTGGGCTGAGCCCTGGTGGGTACAGCATTTCACCAAGGACCTATGGCTGGTGTCTCTGCTCCAGTAAATGATGGCCCTTAGCTGCCTCTTTCATTCTCCCTGTCAGTGGACCCCTTAAATTGGGCCCTGGGTACTGAAATAAAATATACAACACCTTTCCATTTAAAGTTTACACAAGAATAGCAACATCTAGTATATCTCCATTACACTTTCCAGCTCTGAGAAAACTAAAATATTAAGTGAGAAAAAAATATTTAATTTTTCTATAAAAATGTTAGCCTAGGGAAGAGTATATAAGGGATGACAAATGAGCCCAATTTTCAATAGTGTGCAATTCCATTCTTGGTAGGAAATCAGGTATTTTTTCACTCTTTCAGGACACTAGATTACTTTCATTACTGAACTGTAGAATATGCTGTAAGTCATAACTAGAATATACCAGGTTTTATCCTAGAAGCCTAAAAAATGTAATTTTGCTTCTCTGGCATGTCTTAATGGGTAGAAACTGGGAATGAAACAGACTTTATAAAAAGCACTGTTTGTGATATCCTCCCTCCAAAAATATGAATGCCTAAACACTGCATTCATCTGAATGTACCTAAGTAACAAAAAATACAGTGAGAAAGAAAAAGAGTGATTTTCTGGAAAACACTGAAAGAATGGAAATAATTTCGAGTTCAAAACAGATTCCTCCATAACGCTGACAATGTGTATTTCCCCTGGGCACACACGTACTCAGCAGGAAACTCAATTGTGGCTTCATCTGGGGCCCGAACCAGGGCATCTGTGGGGTCTCTTAGGTATATCTGAGAGTTATCTTGGTCCATGTGTAGTTTTTCTATTACTTTTTTTCTAACGCATGTGAAGGGGACATATCTCTTTGACCTGAAGAAGCAGCCCAATAACTATTTGTTGAATTTGAGTTTAAAAGATTTTTGACTCTGGGAGTTGGGCAAATTGCAAGGTGAGGGAGGGTGATTTTCTGTTGGTGGATATGCACTCAGACAGGAATCAGACAGAACTGGAAGAGATCTTAACAGAAATCGAGTCCAAATTTCTCATTTTACAGAGCGAGAAGTGAGGTCAAGAGTTATAAGGTAGTTTAGAAAAATATTTTCTCTGATTGGGAAAATGAAAGTCTAGCAAAGAAGCAAAACCTGGGCTAACAGTAGACAAGGGCTTCTTGGCCTATATATGCAGACTATATTACAGTCAAGAGCCTTGTCATCCCCATTCAACATTTGGAAAACATGCATCTGGGAATGGTTTCTATCATACACTATGTTGGCTTGAGAATAAGTTAATGTCTGAAACACAAATTTTAAAAAAAGACTTGCACAAGAAATACCTAAAAAGTAATGATGGGGCACAAAGATGTGGTTTCAAAATAATTTGGGAACTTTGGTTTATGTGGTATTAGCCATATCTATATATATTGTCAATTTAACATTAGTTAAGAACTAACTGGGCAGTTTGTGAACTACGCAAATCTTCAACTCTTCTTTCTTCTCCTTTCTACTACTTACATTTTCATCACTTTACTGTTTATTATCCTTTTTTTTTTTTTTTGCAAAAGAGTGCAAAGGAATAAAGAGTTGAAAAATATTCCTACCAAGTAGTTCTGATAAAGAGTTGTGAAGAAAAATTGAAGAATTCACTAAAAGAACTTTATATATGGAGAGACAGTTGAAAAGTGTTTCATATGCGGCATCAATCAGTAAAGAGAGGTTAATCTTTTGATTTTAACTTTTGATTTAATTGATCACAGTGGATTTCTTGCTTGCCTCAGAAACAAAGTAAAACAAAATAGAAAAAGAACATGAATACGGTCTAATTCTTTGTGGGCTCAATGTTTTCTATGTATATATATTTCTATTTCCATGCAGGCACATAAATTACATTTCCACATATCACCAGAATATAACACCAATGATGGTACAATATCACTGATATCCCAGAATTGCTAAGATCTATAAACAGTAGAGTTTCATTCTGTTGTTAGGAGACATAACTTGACTCTTTTTTTTCCCTCTTAAAGTCTTTCAATCAAAGGAACTACAAGCACTCTGCTTACAGTCAGTGATGGTATCCTTGATGAAAACAGTAGTTTTATTTGGTTCTCCAAGCACTGCACCAATAGGCATCTGAAGAACTAACTCAAACTTCTCTGGGCCTTCCAAGGTGGGCTGTCCCAGGTCATCAAGGATGGTCACGCGGAAAGTCTGCATGCGCACGCCTGGAGCAAAGTCCAGATTTCGGCTGATGCCAACATAATCTGTTCCAGCTAGTGGAAGAGGAAAAGGCACTAGTGAGACAGCAGAATTTGTCATAAGTTTTCCTTCAGAGAAAAATGATCATCATCAACTCTGCGGCATTCTCCTTTGTACCCAGCACTCTCAGGATCATATATTTTGGGTTTGATCCCCAGTAGGGGGAACTTCCATATTCTGCCAAATGCCTTGTAGGCCCTTGTGCTATGCCCACCTGCCATCCTCACCAGGGCTTTACACGTCTAGACCAGGCACATCACCTTCCAACTACTTCCACCAAGATTCTGCCAATTGATGGAAGGATCTCTGAAGGTAGCTTCAATTTGAAATGAAAGGATGTGCCTTTTTAATTTTTAATCTTGAAGATAAATATGATACATTTTATTTTGATTAGGTTTCACTCATTCGCTTTTGCCAGACATCTGTTTTAATCTCACAACATTCTGCTCAATGTTATGAAGCCGTGAAGTTCTGCCATTCTCTGCGTTGTTATTAATCATTTTTTCAAGCTGGTCCACCTCACCATACAGCTTCTTTGAGACTTATTTGGAAAGCCATTAAATGTAATGATTGTAACATATGATAATCAATGGAATTAAATAGAAACCCCTGAGTGATATAAATATAAAAATAAATAGAGGAACAGAATATTTATATTGTCTCAAGGTACTCCTCCATAAAATATTAATTGCAAAGGAAAAAAGGGAATATAATGAGGAACCCTGGCAGATACTACCTTCCCCAAGTGACCAAAGTTAACACCACCATAATGGGACAAATGGAAACTGTGTGCCATTTGACAGAATACAATGAAAGGATAGTATCATCTTTGTGATATTCCTGCTGAAAATGCATTACCTGAATCTAATGATGAAAAACCATCAGACAAACCCAAATTTGGAAGACATTCTATATAGTATAATAACTGGGTTATAATCTTCAAAAACATCAAGGTGTTGAGAGGACTGTTGTAGACTGAAGAAAACAAAAGCAGACATGACAGCTAAATATAATGCGTGATTTAGAACTGGATTCTTTTGCTGTAAAGAATGATTTGAGGACAACTGTTGAAATATGAATGAGGTCTGAGTAGATTATGGAAGTGTATCAAGTTAATTTCTCAGTTTATGCTTGTTTTGTGGTTATACAAGAGAACGTCTTTGAAGGAATTACATTGTAAGTTTTTGGAGACATGGTTCCAAACTTACTCTCAATAGTTGATGAAAAAGAAAAGTATCTCATTCTACTTGTTACTCTTCTGTAAGTTTGAGATTACTCCAAAAATTTTTCTAAAAGGCACCAAATAGTGACATTAAGAAAACAAAACAGAGCCGGGCCCGGTGGATCATTCCTGTGATCCCAGCACTTTGGGAGGCCGAGGCGAGCAGATCACTTGAGGTCAGGAGTTCCAGACCAGCCTGGCCAAAATGGTGAAACCCATTTCTACTAAAAGTACAAAAATTAGCAGGGCATGGTGGTGAGTGCCTGTAGTTACAGCTACTTAGGAGGCTGAGGCTCAAGAATCAATTGAACCTGGGAAGCAGAGGTTTCAGTAAACTGAGATCACGTCACTGTACTCCAGCCTGGGTGACAGAGCGAGAGCCTGTCTCAGAAACAAAAACAAAAGCAAGGTTATAGTGAAAATTACTAAGGCAGGAGAGTAATGGATAAGGTTTTGTAACTCATGGACTTTGACTCAAATCTTGGTTTATTGCTTACTTATACTAATTCTTTAACTTCTTTGAGTCTCAGTTTCTTTTCTTCAACTGCAAAATGGGGATAATGATAGCTACCTTATAAGGTTTATTGTGAAGATTATAGATAGTAGAGCAAGGATGCTAACACAATATCTGGCAAATAGTAGGCATTAAGAACACAGAAGTTATAATTATTAATGTAACAAGGTATATCTTATACATATATACATAAGATTAATATAGTTAACTAACCTGAGCAGATATCAAATATTTTGTAGGTTCAATAGATTATCAAGTATAAACCTTACTTCTACAACTGTACTTGTTAAACCCATGAATCACCACCCCAAGCATGAACATTACTTCTATTAGTTCATCCCTACCAGAGAGCTAGCAGAGGCATCATTACTTTTATGCAAAGAGGTTTATCTAAAGGAATCTAAATTTCTCTTTCAAACCACAAGCAAAGAAGTCCACCTAACCAAATTGGTTTCTTCACTCTTGTTTTCATGGATACACACAGAGTGATAAATGACCCTGTCTGAAAACTTAAAAAAGAATGAAAGAAAGGGGAGAGGAGTGGCAAGATGGCTAACTAGAAGCAGCTAGTGTGTGCCGCTCTCATGGAGAGGACAGAGAGTGGTGAATAAACACACAAGCTCTGCAGCTGGATTATCCAGGTGGACAGGTTGAGACTCATCAAGGAAGCAACATGACCCACAGAGAACAGAGAAGAGTGAGACAGGACAGCTGCCACCTAGGACTGGGGCGAAGCCAGGGGAGGATCCCCACCGTGGGTAAATGGTGAGTGAGAGCTTCCTGGGACCCACAGTTCTTCCATGAGCTTTTGCAACCCTGGGCTCTGGAAATCCCCCATGACCACCCCCACCACTGGCGCCTGCAGACAGACACAGGGAACCGTGCGCAGACTGGGCAGAGCTAAGGCTCAGACATGCATGGAGTCCCAGGGCCCCTGGGAACCCTAAGCTCCTGCTGCCTCACATGCCCCCAGGATAGGGGCTGAATCCACAGAGCTGAAGAGCAGATGGACTATACACCTTGCCTCCACTGAACTCACTAAACAAAGCCCACTGGCTTGGGACCCCAGTGTGGCCACTTGAGCTTACAGGCTGGTAGCAGCCCTGTATTTCCTTGGGATGGAGATCCCAGTGGTAGCAGGCAGGCCTGTTGGTTTTGCCGGTTTGCAGCTCTGGCCCCTGCAGTCTTCAGGCTCTGGAGAGAGCAAAAAGATTGAGAACTAATGTAACCCCCAGCACAGCACAGCTGCCTTATGGAGAAATAGACTGTTTTCCCCATGAGTCCTGCCTCTGCTACCTCTTACTGGGCAGGGCCTCCCGACCTGGGACGCCGGCCACCCCAGCCCCACCTAGGCTCTTGGCTGGTAGCAGCTCTGCACTTCCTTGGGACAGAGCTCCCAGAAGTAGCAGTGCCACCATTTTTGCTGCTCCACAACCCCCACTCCTGCTGAGCTCAGGCTTGGGAGGGAGCAAAGAGATTCAGGACTAACTCAGGCCTCCAGCCCAATGCAGCAGCCTTACAGAAAAGTGCCCAGGCTGTTCTCCATGTGAGTCCCTGCCACTGTTACTCCTCACTGGGCAGGGCCTCTCGACCTGGGAATCCAGCACAGCCACCTTGTCCCCACCTGAACACTTTAATCATTGGTTGCTCTGCATTTCTCTGGGGAGGAAATCCCAAAGACAATGCAAAACCTCTCTGCCATTGCAGCTGCAGTCGTACTGCCCTTACTGCCCTCAGGCTGGGGAAGGAACAAAGGGCTGGTCAAGTTACCAGCACCTCCAGCATGCCACAAACACCATACGGAGAGGAGCTCAGTTTCTCTTTCCTGGGAGCCTCTACTGTTCACCAGGCAGGGCCCTCAGCTCAGGACTGGCTGAGCGGCTGCCCTGCCCCTGGCTGAGCATTCCCACTGGTAGTGGCTCTGTGTCTTCCTGGGCTGGAGCTCCCAGTGGCAACTCACAGCCCCTCTGCCACTGCCACTGCAGTGGTTCTGCCAGTGCTGCCCTCAGACTGGGGAAGGAACAAAGAGTCTGAGGGCTTTACTCCCACCTCTACCTTTCCAGTTGCCATATGGAGAGGAGCCAAGTCTGTTTTCCCTGTGAGCCGCCGACCTTCTGCTCTTCACCAAACAGGTCTCCTGGCTCAAGCCCACAGCACAGCTGCACTACCTCCTGACTGAACATTTCCATTGGCAGTGGCTCTGCATTTCTCTGGGGTGGAGCTCCCAGAGGCAACTGAAAGTTCTTCTGTTACTGCCACTGTAGTGGTACTGCCCTTGCTGCCCCCAGACAGACAAGAAAAGGAACAGAGATTCTGAGTGCTTTACTCACACCTCCAGCTCTTAACTGCCCTAAGGAGAAGAGGCCAGTCTGTCCTCCCTGTGAGCCTCCTGCATCCCCTGCTCATCACCAGGCAGGCCCTCCCCAGTCCCCCAAGCTTGGGCTCAGAATGCAGTCACTCTGATTGTAGTAGCTCTGTGTTTCTCTGGGGTGGAGCTCCAAGAGACAAGTGGAAAACCCTCTGCCATTACCACGGCTAAAGGTCCCTGTCCTCATCGCCCCCAAGCAGGAGAGGACATGTAAAACCTGAGCTTGCCTCAGGGCTGTGGTATATAGCTTAGGAATGCAAAGTCAGGATCTGCAGCCAGCACTCAAGTAAGAGAGGAGCCCACACGAGTGCTGAGAGGGAACATGGCTGCAAATGCACAAAGGAGCCATTTGGCTGACAGCCTGCCTACCAGCCATTACACTTACACACCATCTTCTAGATCACAGCCCAAATTTCAAAACCAACAATACTGTGCATATAACACCCTGTGAAACCAAGGACAAGAATTCAGCTACAAATGAAGACCCTGAACAAAGCCTTGGCCCTCTGAAAACATCCAGAAACAAAGTCAACTGACTATACTAAAATTACATCACAGTTAAAGGAATATAAGCTCACACAGATGAGAAAGAACCAGCATAATAACTCTGGCAACTCAAAAAGCCATAGGGTCTTCCTTCCTCCAAATGACTGCACTAGTTCCCTGGCAATGGTTCTTAACCAGGCTGAAATGACTGAAATGACAGATATAGAATTCAAAATATGGTTAGGAATAACGATAATTGACATTCAGGTGAAAATCAAAACCAATCCAAGGAATCTAGGGATAACAATAAAATGATGTAATAACTGAAAGATGAAATGAAGAAAGAACCAACAAATTTGATAAAGCTGAAAATACACTACAAGAATTTCATAATACAATTGAAAATATTTATTATTTTTAAATTAATTTAATTTTTTTTTTTTTTTTTGAGACAGGGTCGAACTCTGTTACCCAGACTGGAATGTATGGCTCACCACAGCCTCAACTTCCTGGGCTCAGGGGCTCAGGTGATCTTCCCACTTCAGCCTTCCAAGTAGCTTGGACTACAGGTGCATGCCGCCATGCCTGGCTAATTTTTTTGTATTTTTTGAAGAGATGGGGTTTTGCCCTGTTGCCCAGGTTGGTCTTGAACTCCTGGGCTCAAGCAATCCCCCTGCCTAGGCCTCCAAAAGTGCTAGGATTAGAGATGAGAGCTACTGTGCTGGGCCAATTGCAAGTATTATCAACAGAATTGACCAAGCTAAGGAAGGAACCTCATAGCAAAAAGGTTCTCTGAATGAACACAATCAAAAAGAGAAAAGAATAAAAAAGAATGTGCAAAACTTCTTAGAAATATGGGATTATGTAAAGAGACAAAATCTATGACTCATTGGCATCCCTAAAAGAGAGGAAGAGAAACCAAACAACTTGGAAAATATATTTGAAGATATTGTCCATGCAAATTTCCCCAACTTCACTAGAGAGGCCAATATTCAAATTCAGGAAATGCAGAGAACCCTGCAAGATACTGTATAAGACAACTATCCCCAAGACACATAGTCATCAGATTTTCCAAGGTGGACATGAAAGACAAAAATATTAAAGGCAGCTAAAGAGAAGAGAAAGGCAGCAAAGAGAACCTCATCAGGCTAATGGCAGACCTTTCAGCAGAAACTCTACAGGCCAGAAGAGATTGGGGGCCTATATTCAGCATTATTAAAAAAAAAGAAACTCAACCAAGAATTTTGTATTCAGCTTCATCAAAAAAGGAGAAATAAGATCTTTACAGACAAGAAAATATTAAGGGAATTCATTACCATCAGACCTGCCTTACAGGAGGTTTTAAAGGAGCACTAAATATGGAAACATAAGACCGTTATGGCCACCACAAAAACATACTTAAGTACGTAGACCATTGATACTATAAAGCAACTACACAACTGAGTCTGCATAATAAACCAACTAACAACAAGACGACAGCATTAAATCCTCACATATCAATATTAACCTTGAATGTAAACAGGCTAAATGACCCAATTAAAAGACCATAGAGTTGCAAGTTAGATAAAGAAGAAAGATCCAACCATATGCTGTCTTCAAAAGACCCATCTCACATGCAATGACAGTCATAGGTTCAAAATAAAAGGATGGAGAAAAATCTACCAAACAAACGGAAAACAAAAAAAGCAGGGGTTGCTATTCTAATTTCAGACAAAACAGACTTTAAGCCAACAGTGATTAAAAAAAAAAAGACAAAGACAGGCATTATATAATGGTAAAGGGTTTAATTCAACAAGAAGACTTAACTATCCTGAATAATATTTATGTGCCCAACAGAGGAGTATCCTGATTCATAAAACAAGTCCTTAAAGATCTATGAAGAGACTATAACCATACAATAATATTGGAACCATACAATAATAGAGGGAGACTTCAACACCCTATTGACAGCATTAGACAGACCATCAAGGCAGAAAAGTAACAAAGGTATTTGGGACCTGAATTTGACACTTGACCAAATGGACCTAATAGACATTTATGGAACTCTGCACCCGGAACTAACAGAATATACATTCTTCTCTTCTGCACATAGCACATACTCTAAAATCGACTACACCATTGGCCATAAAAATTATTAGCAAATTCAAAAAATTCAGAAGTATACCAACCACATTCTCAGACTATATAACAATAAAAATAGAAACCAATACCATGAACATCACTCAAAACCATACAATTACATGGAAATTAAACAGCCTGCTACTGAATGACTTCTTGGTAAACAATGTAATTAAGGCAGAAATCAAGAAATTTTTTGAAACCAATGAGAACAAAGATACAACATACCAGAACTTCTGGGACACAGCTAAAGCAGTAGTAAGAGGAAAGTTTATAGTGCTAAATGCTCACATCAAAAAGTTAGAAAGATGTAAAAGTAACAACCTAACACCACACCAAAAGGTCACAACTGGAAATGAGAAAATGTGGGCATCAATGTACATAGAAGTGTCCTTTTCTTTTCCTGTTGGGTCCTGTTCTTTTTCTGATAAAGCACCTGACAGGTACTCTACAGGAAATGGTATCTAGAATTGTGCCATGCTGTCAGCTAGGCCTTGGTCATCCATGTCAGGAAATGCAAAGGTGAGCAGGGCATGAACACATGCTGTTTGAAGCTAAGGCAAATGCCTGAGTCTGAAGTGGAAACCTCCTACCCTTCAAAGGTCTAATATGTGATGGGATTCTTCCAGGAGCTTGGACTTGCTTGGCCATTATGGGGGTAATTTCATCTGAAATATTATTTATGAGCAGCTTAAGTATCTATAAATATTCTGAACTTTGGAAAAATTAATTTGAGCCCATGACAAACAAGTGGGTAATAAATGAATCATAAAGGCTGCTGTTTGAATAACGTATTTATTTCATAACTAGCAGAAGTCATTACATATACAAACCACCTACGTGCTGAAACCAGAGAAACTTTCATTCAGAGTCCATCAACAAAGACTAAGCGTGCTTACACTTAACAGACTAGATCCCACCATAAACATGTATCCTGATAATGATATGTTCTTTGTGTGGCCCTCTCACCTTCTGCTGACTCCTGCTCTGACTTTCTGGAGCGCACGATGATGGATGATGGTTGGGAAAGATCAGTGCCTCTTCTCCAAACACAAACCTCCACATAGCCAGCACTTTCATTGACGTGATATTCAGCATCCCCAAAGTGCAGGACAGGTTCTAGAGAGGCAAAAAAAGATAAACTAAGAATGCTTCAGCTTGCCTGGTGTACTGTCTCCTTTGGCCCTGTGTGAGCCTGGGCATTTGTCATAATTGTCAGACATGACGGATCCCATAGGTCTTGTTTTTTTATATAGCTCAGGGAGAACAAAAACAAAAACACACAAAAAACCACATCAGAGTCACATGCCATGACTTTGACTCCAGGAAATGCCATGAGATGAAGTCAGTTGGGATGCTATTCATTTTTCTAAGAACTTTCCATTACATAGAAGAGATTTTCCTACTAGGGAAAATTGGCCAATCAGCTGTAACTCAGGCAAGTGTGCTATTGTTTGGGAAAAGATGGTGGAGAAGTTAGAGAGGCTTTTTTGGCAGGGAGAAAATTGCTCTTCTTGTGGAAGGACAGTTGAGCCAGAATTTTGAGTTTGATCACGATGGCTATGGCTTTTCTTAGGGCATTTGCTGATTACAGGGACAGATGGAAATCCTGGGGCAGTGAATGAGGGGGAGGAGAGATCCTGTTAGCTGAGATGCCAGAAGCACTTCCCCAAGAGGCCAAGAAGTGGCTTCATAGAAAAAGAAGGCTGAAGCAGACCAACCAGCACAGACACCAGGCTTCAGCGGTGGGTAGAAGGGAATTGTACATCTTCTAAAAGGAGGAAGAGGTTGACAATGCGAATGTTGCTTTGGCCAAGCAAATACACCTATCCATACCCCGTTTGCTCTGTTCTAAAAAGTAGCTATGAACTTAGGTGATTATTTAAAGCATATACAAGACTTAGCTGTAACAGTACCTACTATATGTACTGTCATGAAAAAGGTTTTGAGATGAATGCTTTTGTTGGTTGTGACATCTGGAGGCAAAAAATGTAAATATTAGGAAGCAGATTCATCGTGGAGGGACGACCCCTTGAGCTTGTCGAATGGAAAATTAGTTATGGAGATGACACCTTTGCAAACATATTGCAATGCATAAGGAGCATATCTGAATTTAAATTCAAATTTTGGAGGCTAGAAATCAGATTTAGTAAATATTTGCTTCAAGGTGTATTTTAGTAGATCTCTTAACTGCTGAGGGAGTAGTAGTAGTAAAACTGCTGAAAGTTTTCCCATGGCATACAAGACCTCTCCCAATCTGATTTGAGTCCATTTTTTCTGGAATCATCTGGTGCCGTACCCCACTCTGTGGCTTGTGTCCCGGTTATGCCAAAGAGCTCCCAATACACTGAACACAGCATGCATTTATGAGCCTCCATCTTTGTTGGTGATGTTCTCTGAGCTGGAATGTGCCAATTTGGCAAATGCCTACTCATTTTTTTAAGGCTTTGATAAAGAGTTGCCTTCTCTGGGAAGCCATATTTATTTCCTCAAGAAATAATCATTCTTCACTCTGTGCTTCCCTAACATTTCAAATAGTTCTATAACTGTAGTAATGGAACACACTTGCAATTTGCTCACCTCAGGCATACAGCAGGCAGATGGCCTGCACTCAGAAAAGGGTGGTGGAGTCATTCTTTCTTTTCTTTTTAATGAACATGTAGTAATTGCACATATTTATGGGGTACATAGTGGTGTTTTGATATATTTATGGCATAGTGATCAGGTCAGGGTAATGTGCATATCCCCTTCTTTCTTCTCTTACCAATAACCTTCTCCTCATTATTGCTAATGGGTGTTTCTGATGCCTCCACGGTTGGGACAGGACAGAAGGCGGAGAGGCAGGAGTAGCAGAAAAGTTATTTCTTGAACACTTTCATGGATGTCAGTATTCTTTGGTCTCGGAAGATGGAAGAAAAGCTGATTCTGTTTATCATGGACACTTTTGCAGGTTCTTTGGCGATCTCTCACTCCCACAGTTGGGTATCTCTTATCTGCAGTTCTCTTGATCAGGATGAAACAGCTATATTCTGGCTGGTGACTTAATCATTCCTCAACCTATTTAGCATTTGGCAGTACCTCTGTTCAGCCTCTAGATGGCACCTTTGGACGCGACCTAAGACAAGTTCATTCCGGCTCACTCTTGTATGCATGGCTAACATGTGGTCCATGCCAACCTTCCTGCATCCTCTGCCTTGATAAACTCCAGGAATACTGCTTAACCCCAATGCAGTCCCTCTCTTTTGTTCATCCACCAAAGCAGCCAACCAGTTTATCTCCCACATTGAGATTTTCCAGGCAGAGCCAGATCCCAGTTCACTGGGTTCTCCACATTGCAGGTGGCACGCATACCTCCCAAATGGTCTCCTTCGAGCCCCCTCTCTTGATTTAGCATCTTTTTAAAGTGCAAAAATGTTAAATACATTCTAACATGCTGTCCTGTGTTTTTATCAGAGCCTTATGAACTGTTCTCAAGGTCAGGGACCATATTCTATATGCCCTTGTATTTTTAGTGATGCAGTGGCTAGCATATTGACAAAGTCTCAAAAATTCGTCAAATGGACAGTTTTAACTCTCTTCTGATATATTTTGAACTTATTAAAAAGTTTTTTGAAAAAAAAGTCTGGACAAAGTTACCTGCATTTTTAGCAGAGGAATTATATTGTGTGGCATTGGGGAAGGGCAAGAAGTGAGAAAAGTAAAAAAACATTTGCATCAGTTATACTGTTGTTCAGAGAAAAAAATGTCAGAACTCAAGCCTCTGAATACACTAAGATATAAGACATAAGAGGAGGATAGTGACACTTGGAAAAAATGTCATGAAATTATTTCTAGATGCTCTAGGTATTGAGTATCAGGAGATCTGTCAGAATAGAGAAAATAGCTCCTCCATGTAGCACAGAAGAGTTTCCAAGTACTCTTTACCTTAGCTCTGTCTGAGAAACTGAGATGCTAGCAGTGATTCTAAAGGATGGGCAATTAGGAGAGTATGATGCTTTGACCACACCATATTTATGTTAAATGGATTCCACAGCCATAGATGAGTTTTAATCTCCTTTAAGAGAGAATGTCCTTTACATGAGAATAGGAAAAATAAATACGATGTCAGAAATTAAGCTCTCAGAGAGATAAGATTATCATTTAAAATGAGCTCAGTGTTCATATTCAGAGACATTTAATGCCAAGTTTTGCAGGTGAGGTAACAGAAACAATGTTGGTAAACTGAGAAACCATACAGAACAGAATGGATACCAACAGATGGAAGATAGAAAAATATTTTTCCAGTTGCCTCAGGATAGAAAACAGGTTCTAGAAACAGACTGGTAGGCTTAATCTTTAGAAAAATTCTAGAACTGCTTATTTAAACAGGTTTTGAATTCTGAGAAAAGAAATATAATGCCCATTGGTTAGTATTGGTTCTTTAATATCAGATTTGGCAAAGTCAATTCAATGTTTTTTCAAAAAAATATTTTTTAGTTCAGTTCAATAAACATCTATTGAGCATCCCCTATGTGCTGTAAGCATGGTGCTAGTTACTGGGAATGTAAAGAGATATACAGTCTTGTTTTCGAGATATTTTTGGTATAACAGGGCCTCCACACCAGTTCCTTCTTTAGCAGAAGGGGGCCAGGCACGGTGGCTCATGCCTGTAATCCTAGCACTTTGGGAGGCCGAGGCAGGTGATCACGAGATCAGGAGATCGAGACCATCCTGGCTAACACGGTAAAACCCCGTCTCTACTAAAAATACAAAAAAATTAGCCGGGCGAGGTGGCGGGCGCCTGTAGTCCCAGCTACTGGGAAGGCTGAGGCAGAAGAATGGCATGAACCCGGGAGGCGGAGCTTGCAGTGAGCTGAGATCGCGCCACTGCTCCAGCCTGGGCAACAGAGCGACACTCCGTCTCAAAAAAAAAAAAAAAAAAAAGAAAAAAAAAAAAGAAAAAAGAAACTGCCTTTGAGGCTCAGGAGTCCTGGAGAAAATAAGGTGCTATGTCTTTAAAAATTAATGAGAATTGACCAATGAGAGAGGTGGGAAAAATAGGTAGAGTGGCTAGTAAGAACAAAGACACATAAGCATGAAAAACATCTAGCATTTAGGAAGGGATGCAAGAACTCGTTTATTGGTAGTGTGTAAGGTGAGAACAGAGGAATGGTTGGAATGAATTTAGAGAGAAAGATAATCATTTTAGGTAGATGGCACTTGACATTTTAGATTGTATAGAATGTGGAAACCAATTTTAGGCAGCGAAAAGGTGTTTGGGTTTTTGTTTTCTGTATATCTGTCCAGTGTCAGTGTGGGCCATGAATTTAGGAGGAATTAGTGTAACCCATTAGAAAGGTATTGCAATTATTCATGTGAGACATGATGATGATACTACTAGTAGGCAGTAGTATTAGTGATGGAGTGGAAGAGGTGAATGTAAGAAGTGCCCTGAACAGCACACAGTGACTAATGCAGCGGCTTCTAGGATGCCCTGCAAATTTCTAGTGTTTGTGGGTGGGAGTGGGAGGCACTAGCTCAGCTGGGAATAAAGCAGGTGGAACAGTGTTGACTGAGGGTAAGAGAAAGAAAGATGATGAGTTTGATTATAGGTGTGTTGAATTTGAGTGGCCTGTGGTGCATTTAAGTAGATATTTCGGAAAAACCCTTTCATGCATGAATCTAGAGTTCAAAAATCAAGCCTCACAGTGGCTCATGCCTGTAATTCCGGCACTTTGGGAGGCTGAGGAGGGGGGATCACTTGAGACCAGGAGTTCGAGACCAGCCTGGGAAACATGGCGAGATCCCATCTCTACAAAAGAATAAATAATTATCTGGGTGTGGTGCACATGCCTGTAGTCCCAGCTTTGTGGGAGGCTGAGGTGGGAGGATCACTTGAGCCCAGGAGATTGAGGCTGCAGTGAGCCATGATTGTACCATTGCACAGCAGTCTGAGCAAAAGAGCGAGACTCTGTTTCAAAAAATAAAAAATCAAGCTAGGGCCGGAGATAAGATTTGGAAGTCTTAAGCATACAGATTGGGGTTAATCCTATATTAGATGGTATGATCGTCTACTATGGCTGAATAAAAAGAGGATCATAGCGGAGAGCATCAACCCTTGGGGAGAAAGACCGAGTGACAGGAGCCCCAAAAAGAGACCAAAAACAAACAGATGGAAAAATAAGCAAACAAGCAAAAACAAACAAGCAAAAAATAGTTGGCAAGATGGAGAGAGAGGAGTTTGAAACAGGAAAATCAAGAGAGTAAAGAATTTTGAGAAGAATGAGTGGTCACAATGTCAAACGCAGCAAGCATATCCAGAAAGATACATGTAAGCCAACAGTGGATGTCAATGGCAAAATCCCAAAACACATCATATGAAACTTTCAGCTGCATAAAGGAAATTAACTAGAGTGCCCATATGAAAGAAGATAGAAAATCTACTCAGGAAGACCTGCTTAGATAAGCACAGTTTTTATGCCAGTATCTTATAATTTTGACTACTGTTGCTTTGTAAATATTTTGAAATCAGGAAATGTGATGCTTCCAGTTCTGCTCTTCTTTCTCAGAACTGTTTTGGCTTTTAAAATCAATAAATAAATTCAGTACAGATGGAAAATACAAATCAACATACAAAAATCACTAGCATTTCTTTACACTAATAACAAACTATCTGAAAAGAAAATTAGGAAAACAACCCCATTTACATTCAAATACTATCAGAATAAAACACTTAGGCATAAACTTAACTAAGGCAGGGGAAGACTTGTACACTGCACTGAAAACTACAAAACATTGATAAAATAATTAAGAAGACATACATATGGAAAGACATCCTGTGTTCATTAAAATACCCATTCTACTGAAGGCCATCTATAGATTCAAATACCATAAACTGAGTAACTTATAAACAACAGAAATTTATCACAGCTCTGGAGACTTGGAAGTCTAAGATCAAAGCATTGGCAGATTCAGCATCTGGTAATGGTCCACCTTCTAATTCATAGATGTTGCCTTCTTGCTATACACTTACACGACAAAAGAGGTGAGGAGTCTCTTTTAGGTCTCTTACATAGGGGAACTAGTACTGTTCATGAGGGCTCTGCCCTCATAATCTAATCACCTTCCAGAGTCCCCACCTCCTAATGCTATCATCTTGGAGGTTAGAATTTCAGCATATAAATTTGGGGGAGACACAAACATTCCGTACACTGCAGTGGCCCTCAGCATCTAGAGTATGGTGGGTTACATCAGTGGTCTGAGGCAGGTAGACAGAAGCCAGTGACTTGGGAAGGCCTCAGTAAAAATCAGAACATTTATGTGTGGTCACATCCTTTTCTTCCCTGCCCGGGTACAAGCTGTAATATCAGCTTGGAGCTGTTTTCTTTTTCCCTGCCCACTCACTTTGCACTGAGCTGGAGGCTGCAGCTGTGGCATGTGCTAGCTTGCTATTACGAACTCTAGTTTTGTTCTCAGTAGTAGCTTCTGGACATCTATGGTATGTGAGGTTGTTAGCGCTCAGTGAGAGGTGACACAGAAGCCAGTGTTTTGTGCATGCCCCAGAAAAGTCAAGGCATTAGAGGTATGGTGCTTCTCTTCTCCTCCTTCCTCAAAGAAAAGCTTGGAGCTCCCAATTGTATGGCACTGTGCTTATCTTGCCCTTGATATAGGACTATGGGCTCAGAAGCACCTTATCTGAAGAGAGAAATATAACTTGGGGAACTACTTAAAAATCTAGTGGTTAGTCTTCACATTTTCTGAGTCATGCTGGCATCCAGCATGAGCTGGAGAATAGTCTGTGCCCTGGAACAGAGGCATCAGAATTTTTAAAGAAGCCCTTAAATCTTTCCAACTGGTTGTAGTGGTCTTATTAAATCTGACAGTGGCTAGCATAAAAAGGAACAAAGTAATGGCATTTGCAGCAACCTGGATGGAATTGGAGACCATTATTCTAAGTGAAGTAACTCAGGAATGGAAAAGTAAACATCATTTTGTTCTCACTTATAAGTGGGAGCTAAGCTATGAGGACTTTAAGGATACAATGGACTTTGGGGACTCAGGAAAAAGGGTGGGAGGTGGGTGAGGGATAAAAGAATACTCATTGGGTACAGTGTACACTGTTTGGGCAATGGGTGCACCAAAATCTCAAAAATCACCTCTAAAGATCTTATTTATGTAACCAAACACCACCTGTTCCCCAAAACCCTATTGATATAATAAAAGAAATGACAAATGCATTAGTTTAGACCTTAACCTTGTGTGCTTTCTATATAAAAAATAAAAAAGTTGTTTTGAACTTTGCAGTTGCCATTTAAACTATAATATGCTGTCAGCATAATGAGTCTAACAGTAAAATAATCCTAGGTCTACTTCTCCCAAGGTTACCTTCAAATATAAAAGTTGCGAAACTTCATAAAAAGATCTGACAATGGTTAGGAGAATATAATCCATTTTCTTTGACCTAAAATAAATGTAACATAACTAACAAATATGAACTGTATGTGATTAAATATCTTGTTTACTAAATACTAAATGCAGAAGAGCTTAAGATATCACAGAGGCTGAAAAGACCACGCACAGCCAACATCTCTGCCTGATAACTACTTTTTATCAGTGCTATCATTTCTATCTCAAGCAGGGGTGGTCACTGGTCACTTCATTCTGGGAATGCTCTTTTCTCCTTTCTGTTTCTAAAGTCTTTTTTTGTTTGTTTGTTTGAGATGTTGGGTAATGGCCTCTAAAATATTTTCTTTCATTAACTTTAAACTAAAAAATAAGGTCCAAAATTAAAATTATGATATTTTAAAAACCTGTAGCAATTGTTTTATTATACAACTAGCCCTAGAAAGCATAATGGTTCTATTTCTTCTGAACAGTTTCCTGGGTTTTTACAGCATAGCAATATATGCCTTTCACATTTTAAAAACTTTTATGTGTTGAAGTTTATCTTGGTCTATAACCATATTTTCAAAAAGTTGAATGTGCTGATATCACCAAAATGACACTTCGTTTATGCACAATTTTTTCCTTACAATGTTTTCTTAAATCTGTCAACATTCTGTTAGATGCCCATTTAATGACCAAGACACTAAACTAGCTGGTAATCTTTGTAGGCAAATTTTATGCAAGTTTTCCAAATCCTACTGCCTCAGGACAAAATATATAACCCTCTGTGAAACTGGACGATTCTTTTTGTGGCAGGTTACTAGAGTTTTCAAATCACGTACTAAAAATTGAAAGAAAGTCTTTACTAGTTGAGCGGAGATAGTATAAAGTGCTTATACATAGGACAGACACATTTTTCAATTTTATCTTGCCCTTGATACAGGTCCAGTGGAAGTTAGGTTCTAAAGCCAGGTGAATAAATGTGAAGTTGCCATTCATTCAGTCAGCAAACATTTATTAGGCGGATACCATGGCCTCCACTCTCATGGAGCTGATGCTTTTATAATGGCTGTCTTGGCAGTGTGGGCCAGGGAGTCTGTTGTCCCTGGCCTGGGGTAATGTTAGTCTGTGGTTGCTCCTATACTTTTTCTTTTCTTTGTCTTACTCCATGATAGTTGTCCTTATAAAAGTATTTCTTCAGGTGATCCATTTGACAGGGGATATTCAATCTCTGCTTAAGGAAGCTAACATTTCCTGGAGTCCAGCAAAATAGAATAAAATTCCCCAGCTCCATCTGGAAAAAAAAAAAAAACTTGCCCTTGAACAACTTGGGTACATCTTCAGGTTGCTAGATATTGTGTCATCACTTGGCCTAAATGAAAACATGCTTTCGTTACAAGATGATGTATTTGACTCTCCTCAAAAGGAAGCATTATTGGTATCTAACATGTGCCTAGACTGGTAAACTATATGTAAAATCCTAAACCTGGGAAATGAACGTGTGCTTTTCCCAGTATTTTCTCAAATAGTCAATGTTGAAGGACACATGTTTTATTTCTGACTGAAATGACAACTAAACTACTGCTGGAGACACACCACACACAGGAATTTGACAGGTGGCTAATGCTTAGAAACTCAAATTAACAGAATTATCATTTTATGTCATTATTCTTTAAAAATTATAATTATGTGGGGAGTACACTAATAATGCTTGTGGTTGCTTCCTCAAGGCCAAAATAAAATGATACCATTCAAAGGGATCATTAGACTCACGAGTGGCAAAATCTGAATATCTCTAGGGTAGGGACTAAAGCAGAAGTATCTCCCACAAAAGTCATACACTGACAGCTGCCAAATGAGTGCCCCATGGGGGACTTGAAGATGGGAGGAAGTCACACCTCAGAATGTTACAAACCAATACCTGCTCAAAATATCATTAACTCTGACAGGAAATTCTGTCAGAGTTAAATATCATTAACCCTGGAGATTGAGCTGTTTTAGGGCACTCAGTAGACTCAAGCTTGGGCTTAAAGGAATGTGACCAAGTGTAACTTCAGTAGAGTCAGGCTGGGTTAGCATGGTTACATCTGCAGCATGGCCGACTGTTTTGTGCTGTATTTAAAGGAAAATGGCTTTAGCTGAAGTTAGCTCTGCATGAAACCTAGAAAAGAGCAAGCAGCCAAAAGAAGGAAAAATGGGTTACCTGTTTCTAGCCATCTTAAGACGAAAGGTACTCTGACCTTGGATGTTTACTCTTCAGGACCCTCAGCATTTATTTGCCCAGGATGGAGATGGCTGTATTGGCTTGATGGGGTTTCTCAGATCCCATCATCATCAGTTTCCTGCTTGTGAAGTGGTTGCCCCGTAGAGCCTCCTTTAAGGAGAGAATCTATTAACCAGGGGACTCTGCTTTTCAGTTTTCTTTGACTTTGGTTTTCACTGTAATTTATAATTTGTCATTTTGGCACATACATCATGTCTCTTGTGGGTCTGCATCCTGTCTCTGTGCCCACAGACAAAATTGAGCTTCTAGACCTCTGACTCTGTCAGGCCATGGACTGCAGTGACGAACCAAGGAACTGCTTCTACATGGCTGGGAGACATCTAGGTAGTTTTAGAAATCTGAAAAGAGTGTTACATCACTTTGCTTTGTAAAGAGATTGTGCAATGTACATCATCTTATGAATATCTAACCTTAAAATGATTTTGATACGTTTTCTCAGATTTCTAGGATAAAAATCAATGGCAATCAGCTGTTATTGTTTGTCTCATTTCTTTTCTCCCAGTTGTCTCTGACTGTGATGACCTCATATGTGAAATGCCAAATGCAGTCTGCACTTTAGACATAGTTGATCAATTTAATACATTCTGTAGCCTCAGTAGAATGACATATTTCTGAATGAGGAATGCCAGATAAAGGAACAACTTAATGAGAATATGTTGATTCAGAAATAATTTGTATATTATCTATATGAGAAAGAAAAAAAACCTTTTTATCTGAGAAATGTTAGTCCCTTTAAGTTATCCAGCCCAGAGAGGCATTTAAAATGTAACACCTGTCACATCCCACTCCCCCTTGAGCTAAATAATATACTTCTTGAAGTCACTTGCTATGGGGACTCTAAGCAGCCATAAAATGTCATACACCCTATAATTCAACAGTGTATAGCCAACCACCAACCAATGTTATTTCTGTAAACCAATGAGAATTCCTGACAAACAACTTTTTGTAATTGCCTTCTGATACAGTTTGGATATTTTTTCCTTCCAAATCTCTTGCTGAAATGTGATCCTCAGTGTTGGAGGTGAGGCCAGGTGGAAAGTGTTTGGGTCGGGGGTTGGCTCTCTCATGAACATCTTGGTGCCATCCTCAAAGTAATGGGTGAGTTCTTGCTGTATGAGTACCCACATGATCTGATTGTTTAAAGAGCCTGGCACCTCCTCCCCTCTCTCTGTTGCTTCTCTCTTGCCATGTGATCTGCACATGCCAGCGCCCCTTCCCCTTCTGCCAGGAGTGGACCTTCCTGAGGCCTTCACCAGAAGCAGATGTTGGCACCATGTTTCCTACAGTCCACAGAACCGTGGCCCAAATAAACCTTTTTTCTTTATAAATTACCCAGCCTCAGGACTCCTTTATAGCAACACAAATGGACTAAGACACTCCATCTCCTGATTTGCTCCTTTTTCTCTAAAAACTTGAGCCTCTTCTTCACTCTCTGGAACACTCTCCAGGGCAACCTGGACGTTGTCCCGGGCTGCAGTCCTCAACCTTGGCTCGGATAAACTCTATATTAATTTTGCCTCAACTTCTTCCTTTTAGGTGAACATATTCAGGATACTAATAAAATACTTAAAAGTTATCTATTTTTCATTAATTATTAATATCTTAAGTGATAAAAATAAGGGCAGATCTCAAATCTCAGGGGTGCTGAGAACTCAAGAGCACAACCAAAATCACTTAGGAAGCTCCTGAAAGGTAACTGGAAGCCAAAACTTGAGAACTTGCCTCCTTTTAAAATTAAATAATATTAATAATTTTAATTAATAATATTATCAATATTTTAATTTTAATAATTATTAATAAATAATTATTTAATAATTAATCATTAATTAATTAATATGTAACATTAATATATAATATGTATGATTAATATATAATGTTAATTAATATATAATATATATGATTACTCTAATATTAATTAATATATAATATATAATATATAATATTAATAATATTAAATAATATTTAGTGTGACTTCATGAACAAATCACACAGATGACCATGTATGTGGATTCTAGCATTACATTTTAAGCTTTGCAATGTGCTTGATCCTCAATAAATGTTACAGAATCTGAATGCAAGTTCCCACAATCCAGTAATTATAAATAATGATTTGCTCAGATAAGTATATAGCAATTCAGATTGTGAATTCACTGAACTATGAATCTTCCATCATTATTTCTGTGCATATTTTTTTCCTCCATTAAGAAGGCTTAATTCATTCAAGGATAATCTAATTAAAGATCGAATTGGGTAGGATAGAAGGCAGAGATAGACTTCGTAGTCCTGTACTAAGCAAGTGGCAGGTCACTACGAATGTCTCTTGAATGAATTATCTACCTGTTAAGAGTCTACTAAAACCATTTCAAATAACATTGTAAATTAATCATTGGATCATATACTGGATTTTGTGTAATTTTCTTCCTTTCTCTGTTTTTTCCTTCTTTTTTATATTTAATACTGGAAATTTTCTCAAGTTCTCTTCTGAACATTGGAGGATTTAAAACTACCAAGTTTTAAGTAAAAATTAAGTAGGAATATGGCAGGGCGCAAGGGTATAATATTTCTTCAAGAAATAGATATTAAGACTTCTACTTGTTTTTACATATCCCTGTATAAATAACTACTCTCACAGTTAAGTACAATGTAGCTCATCTTATTAACTTTATTGTTCACCTGATGGCTTTGTTATTCATACAATGCTGTGGCACTAACAAAATTCAAGTGTTTTGGTTTCATTTTTGGAATTTAATTAGTGTTATTCTATTGTTTCAGTGGCCACTATGATTCGCAGATGTAACTTTACTATTTGAAATATAAACAACAGAGTCAAAGAGAGAGAAAAATGTAGCCAAAGTGGTTTGCCAGGATATGCACTGGATTAATTAAGAAAGTGGTGATTACAAAGAAAGCCATTTACATTCTTTATTCTCTTCCTTCCTCTGACTTTCATGTGCAGCCAATAAAGACACTATCATTTCAAATTCCTACCACTTAACTCCAAATACTGAGAGGCAAATAATTTACTACTTTATAAGTGAGCAAAAAGTCTCCTTTTATTATCTTACAATGTTTATTTACTTGCTACTTCATAAACAAAGTGGTAATTTAATGCCATTTCTATTTTTCTGAAAAGTCAAGCATACCCAAATGTGTTCTTGGGTAAGTTACTTATACTGGCTCATGGTTCTTTCTTCCCTTATGGCCATTTTTCATTTCTACACAGACATTTGCTCAGCCTATGAGATGACTGGCAGAATGTGCCAGCCCCTTTTATTTCAGATTTTTGTTCACTTATTAAGTAGCACGTTGTTTGCATCTCTTTCTTCAAAATTTTTACCGATGAACAATTGGATTCTTTGTTCAGTTGTACACACACAGCCAGCAGGTCTCCACATAAAATGAGACAATGCTACAGAGCCCACAGTATTTAAACAGGATCAAGGTACATTACAAAATCCTGTTGTTCACCTGTGTGGAGACAGCCAACATCAAAGGGCTGGCATCTGCTCCAAAGTATCTACTTTTTGACTATGTGCATATGAAAACATGTTCTTCAAGGGTTTGCTTGCTAAATGGTACCTGTGAAATTACTATATTATGGAATATAGTAACTTTTTTTTTTTTTTTTGCAAACACTTGAAAAAAGCTGCAACCCTTTTAAACTAACAATGGGGTCAAACTTTGGTGACTGGTGATTTCCTGTGGGTTTTGAACATGAAGGTAGCTTTTCGTTATCAGAAACACTAGATGGCCACCAGTATCACTGCAGTTAGTAACTTTAAAAGGAAGAAAATATTATTTGTGGAAGATTTGGCCATTTCTTAGGGGTAAATGCATCCTACAACCATATCACTGAAGGATCATAGTAGAGTGCAAAAGAGTTATGGACTCAGAGGCAGAAATCTGGGCTTTAACTGACTGGGCAAACTGGAAAAACCACTTAGTGCATTTAGCCTCAACAATGAGGAGGCTGAACCACATGATCTCTAGGTCCTTTTTTATTTCTAAGATTTCATGCTTCTATGAATCTAGAAGGATTTTTATCTATTTCTTGTCCTTAGCAAGATTTACATACAAACAACTTAGGTATTAGTATATTGTATATTCTCTTCTTAGAAGTATTCCAAAAAATATCTCTCCACTGTATATTTTGATAGCTATAACTTTACCAGAAAAATTTTCTTAAGTTTGAACCTGAGTTGCAATGGCTGAAAGTTATTATTAATATCCTTTATTTAGTCTCTAGGAAAACTCCAGAATAGTGTTCCCCCCTTGATTATATAATGGTTGTATTCTTCACTGCTGCATCCTCTGTGCCTAGCAGAGTTCCTGACACATGGTAGGGGCTCAACAAATGCTTTTGGAACTATATACATTAATAAACAAGTAGTTCTTCATAAATGTAAAGCATGAGGATTATTATTAATCCTATTGAATAAAAGAATTGGCCTATGGCATTCCTGCACAGTCTTGAATTGCATTCTTGATATCTCCTCATTTATGACTTTGCTCAAGCTGTTTCCTCCACCTGAAATGCTATTGTCCTTCCTTTCTCTATCCTCAAGTTCCACCTACCCATCCAGACACAGCACAAATGGTACATTTTTTCTTGAGTTCTTCCAGCTAGAAGAAATCTCTGCTTTTTCTTGATTCCCTTTGTCCTTCATCTGAGCCTTCCTTGCCTTAATCACTTTTTACCTTGCTCTGCAGTTGGTTCACAGTGTTGCTAGAAGAGGAATTGAAGATTTAGGAAAAGGACATGCAGTCAGAAGGGGGAACTCAACGATTAAGAGTTAGGTTGAGCATCCTTGACTTACACTCAAATGTTCAATACTCTTGCAGGATTATGAGTGTAGAAGAGAAGGCTGTATTTGCTTAATGACAAGAAGAGATCATCTTTTCATTTCATTTCCACACCAGTCACTAAATTTTCTAATTATAAACTGGTTTCTTATATAGATGTTTCCTCCAGAAACAATACTGATGGCATTAATTTCCTTTTGTTGCTGTAATAAATTACCACAAATTTAGTGGCTTAAAACAACAAAAATTTATTCTACTACAGTTCTGCAAGTCAGAAGTCTAACTAAAATAAAGGGTGTTGACAGGGCTGTGTTCTAACTGGAGGCTTCAGGAGGAAATCCATCTCCTTGCCTTTTCTAGCTTTTACAGGCTGCCTGCATTCCTCAGCTTGTCATCCTTTCCTCCAGCTTCAAAGTGCATCACTCCAACCTGTGGTTTCAGTCATCAGCTTCCCTTTTTCTCTGTGATTCTCTTGCCTCTCTCTTATAAGGACCCTGCTGATTACTCTGGGATCACTTGGGTAACTCAGGAAAATCTCTCCATCTCAACAGCCTTAACTTAATCAGATATGCAAAGTCCCTTTTGCCATGTAAGGTAACACATTCACACTTTTGGTGGTTAGAATGTGGATATCTTTGGGGTCCATTATGCAGCCTATATTAATGACCAAAGAGTTTGGATGTCTGCTCTTTTGACAGCCATTCACTTGTTATTATATAAACACTAATATTTTGGTTAAGGAGCTCTCTCATTCTTTTGTAAGGTGGTCCCCAGAGTCACTTCAGTTCTGAGCATACCAACAAAGTCATATAATGTCACCTCACCTGAATCCCATTAAATTGCTTGTTTAGATCTCATGTATGTTGGGTGCTTTATGCCTGTCTCTAGTTTTTGTAGTTTTCAAGTAAGCTCTGGTGTTTGAGCCTATTCTAATTGTTAGGTAAAGAGCTTGCAGAAAACATGCTTCTTTTTTTTTTTTTTTTTTTTTTTTTGAGACGGAGTCTTACTCTGTCACCCAGGCTGGGGTGCAGTGGCTGGATCTCAGCTCACTGCAAGCTCCACCTCCCGGGTTTACGCCATTCTCCTGCCTCAGCCTCCTGAGTAGCTGGGACTACAGGCGCCCGCCACCTTGCCCAGCTAGTTTTTTGTATTTTTTAGTAGAGATGGGGTTTCACCGTGTTAGCCAGGATGGTCTCGATCTCCTGACCTCGTGATCCACCCGTCTCGGCCTCCCAAAGTGCTGGGATTACAGGCTTGAGCCACCGCGCCCGGCCAAAAACATACTTCTTATTGAGGAAGAAGAGATAGAATAATTGAAGGTCAGACAACCTCATCGTGTTTGCTTAAAATTTTCAGGATAGTTTTAAAAGAAATTTCCTTCTAATTATCTGGGTAAAATCATATAATACACTTGCTTATCAAAATGTAACTCAACATGTGCTTGCAAAATGTTAGAGCATGTCCAGCGTATAGACATATCACTTCAGTTATATGTCTTCTGGCACTTAGCTTGGAAAGAATAGCATGAATCAAACAGGGGTAGGCCTTGGAAAAATAAAAGTCAAAATGGATAGCTTAAAACGCGAGACCATTCAAGTTCTTGCTTCACTAATTAACTCCCTTTTTTACTTGTTTAGAGCAAAACTTTGACATATATTTTTCTAAGTTCATGACAAAATTTTAATGGAAAAACTCAGCCTACAGGATGCATCATTTTTGTGTATTGGTGGTGTTTATTAACTAATGCCTTCTTCTTAGAATGACTTAAGAATCATAGAATTATGGAGTGAAAGGGTTCCTAGAGACAACCTAATCAATCCCCTTATTTCATGATTGGGAAACAGAGCCCCAGATAGCTTGACGTAGCCAAGGTTACCCAGAGAGAGTGTGTCTCAGGCTTAGAATCCAAGTCTCCAGGCCCCCAGCACAAGCTTTTCTGACTCTGTTGTTCCACTTTTGATTCTCTTCCTTTTCTCTACCATTTCCTTCATTGTGTACCTTGACCTATTACTAGCTCCAGTAGAGAAGAATAACGGAGACTGTTCTGACGCCAATCTTTCTGGCTAAGAAAAGGTGTGGTAGTGAAGGGAAAAGGGATTTGAAGCTATGTGTTTACAAATTTCAACTTTTCATGTTAATTCTTCATCATCATGGAAAAGCAAGCATTGATTATAAAAAGAAGGATATACTGTGAAGTAGACTATGTAGAAAAATGTTAAATAACTTTCCCTTTCTCCCTTCTCACTCTGCCTGGCTAACACCTTCTTGGTCTGTAGTACTCGGTGTAGGTAAATCTTTCCTAACGGCTTGGTAAGAGATAGTCGCTTTAGCAATATCCTAATCGTAGCCCTGTAATTAAAAAAAAATTCTAATCTTTTAAGCAGGCTTCAGAAACCACATAATGCCATGTCATCATTTTTTTTCTTTCAGAGTGTCCTCATTTCTCAATTTGTTTTCCATATTAATCAACTAGACTTGACCATGTAGGGATTTTTCAGATGTCTCAACCAGACAAATTTACTCAGATTCTACTTCTCTTCTGTTGGCAAATCGGCAGATACTTTTTATAAGATAATGTGAGTAGCATTTCTCTTTCCAAAACAACTTCTTTCTAATGAAACTGGAAAATCAAGGCTAATTTTCCTATTGGACACTTCTTCCTATCTCTTTGGTTTAACAGAAAATATATACAATTATACATTTCCATAAAGGAATATATTGAAAATTTATTCAAATTATTTTAAGAAAAACAATCTTTGTTTTAATTCCAATGAAGAAATTTTTGAAAAGTACATGATGAAGAAAGCATGGATCTCAGGGCCTATCCTTATCCTTAGCTCTTGATACTTGTAAAGATGTGTTTCAGAACTGAAATTAGTCCTTGAAAATTCTTTTTTCTTTATAATGGAGCAAAACTAGTCTACTGAAAATTTCAGAGATCTGGTCCACAGGGTGAAATATTCCCAAGCAAAGCCATTTAGGAGATTAAACAACAAACAAACAAACAAAAGGCCACTTTCAATCTTGCTCATATTTTCCCTGTTCTATGGTTGTTATGAAGACATAATTTTAAACAGAACACAATAGTACATGATAAATTTACCGTACCTACCTGGAGAGTATAAACTGTTCAAACTTTACAAATCTGTGTTTATCTCTTGGCACAGCTCTCAGTTTAATGGAAGCTTTGTGATGCATCCATAAAGCAGTCACATTAATTTTGGGTCTGTAATAACAGCCCAGCCTAACCCTTCTTAGATCTGAGCTCAGCAGCTCACAGCCACTCAAATCCTGACAGAAGCATGGTTGAGAGATGAAGCAGTCAAACTAATTTGAGAGTAGTAATAAAACAGTCTGATCCTGGCCCTGTCTTTATTACCATTTTCTGTTAAAAGTGCTCCTTATAGAAAGGGCAGGTGAGACCTAGGAAAATCATACTGGGCTTGATGCTTTATGTCGTGTCTGGGAGGGGAGGGTTGGTGTTTAGGAATGAGGTGCCCCTCTCTTCTCTGGCTAAATTTCAGCTGGGATCCCCAGGGACTGGAGCAAACGCCCTGCTAGGTAACCATAAAAAGAGGTCCAGATGCTGACACACTGGGCTCCATCTTATCCTTGTGCTGCTTAACAACTCATGCACTTGCTGTGAGGGATGATCCTTGTGCTGCTAAGATGAAGGTCCTCTTGGGGTAGTCCTGGTTGGGTAATTAGACACTTGACTTAGGTCCTCTCCCTGGCTTCCTTCTAAGTCTTAGGTCACCTCCTTGGGCTGTGCTTTTTCTTTTGTCAAGTTAAGTCATACCCAAATATTTAATCTTCCTGCATGGCTGTTTTGTCATTGGTGTTGGTGATGTCTATGTATTTGAAGAGCTACTCACAGTTTTTGGAGATAAAAGAACATCGAATATTCTTTTAAAAGATAATTTAAGCTACATTGGCCTTTCAACTGTTGGGGGAAAGTGTGAGAAGGCAGCCACTGCCAAAGGTTGGGAAGCAAGAAATGGACTTACCATCATAACGATCAGCCAGAATAGTGACCTTAGTGGTGGGGAATCTGGCTCCCAGCTGTCCTCCCACTGGCAGCCTCAGTGAAACACTGAAGGATTCCTCCTCTTCATAAAGGGAGTCATCAATGATCAGGATCCGGCAGGTCTTCTGTGTCTCGTTCTTGTCAAAGTGGAGGATGCTGGTGTGGTCTTCTGGACGTGAGATGTAATCAGAGAATAACACTGTGGAAGAAATCGTACCTGTGGCAGAACCTACAGCAATGTGAGAAGGAACAGGGAAGTTGAGAAGAAATGGAATTCCAAACAAGAAGCCTGTTTGTTTTCTTTAACGCATTTTTAGATAATAGCTATCTGAATGATCCAACACACTTACCTCTTATGCTCACAAATATTAATATTGTAAGAAGAAAGCTTTTGGAATAGACTGTGGTATTTTGACATGATCTAGATTTAGCAATTTTAAAATAGAGTATATTGAATAAGGTTTGTTTATATTAGGGGCTAAACAAACAGGATCACAGGATGCTATTACAGATGAGAAAACTGAGGTGTAGTGAAATTAGGACTAGAGAATCCACAGCATGAAAATAGTATAGATTTTTTTCCTGCTGTGCTCTACCCACAGCGGCATAGCTGTGAGCAGCATCTATGTAATCTGATCATCACACACCCTAACTAGAGTTCTTTGTATCACACCATAATACAGCCAGAAAATTATATCTTATTTTACAAGGAGTGCAAGATTGATTAGAGGATTTCAGTTTAGAATCAGTGTGTTTTAAATGTTATTTTAATAATTTACTTACATTAAGATTCATCAACGTAAATGCACAGTTTGAAGAGTTTTGACAAATGCATATAATCATGTGACCACCACCACAATCATAAAACGTTTTTATCCATCCACAAAAGTTGACTTGTGTTTCTTGCAATCCATCTCCTTCCCTGTCTCTCAGGCCTTGGAAATCACAAATCTGCTTTGCGTCATTATAGATTTATTTGCCTTTATGAGAAATTTCATACAAATGAAGCATATGTTTTGATTCTTTCATTTAGCACAATGCTTTTGAGATTCATCCATGTACCGTGACATGTTTTCCCTTTTATTGCTGACTACTGTTTCCCACTGTGTGGCTATACCACAGTTTGGTTATCCATTTACTGGTTGATAATTTGGGTTATTTCTAGTTCTTGGCAATTGTGAGTAATGCTTCTATGAATATTCAAGTACGAGTCTTTGAGTGGGTATATATGGGTTGGTGCAAAAGCAATTGCGGTTTTCCCATTACTTTTAATAGCAATAACCACAATTACTTTTGCACAACCCCCCAATTTTTTTTTCTAGAATACTTAGGAGTAGGATTCCTAGGTTTTGATGCATTTTTGCAGTTTTAAAACAGTAACACATAGGCTTAGGGCTAAAAGACTGAAAAGTATTCTTTGTAATTTAAATGATTTAGGCAGACCAGATTTAGGCAGAACAAAGACTACGAAATAGTAACCTATTATACCAGATAGGAAGTTTTTGAAAAGTATAAATATTTCCCACCATACCTCACTTTAATAAGAAGCAATAAGGAGATGATAGTGAGATTCTGGACTGGATGCTCCAGTCTTGTAAGAGTCTTTCTTGCTTATAGCTATGGTACATGCATATATGCATGATGACCCCAATGCCCACTGTCATCTAAACATCAGTACAAGTTGGTGTCCATCACTGCATGTTGCCTGTATAGATCTAAGTTGCTAAAACATGACAGTGGTCTCCAACTGACTTCAGATGCTTTGCTCGAAAGGGCACTGACTCACAAAGTATTTCAGAATGGTTTTTTATTTGAAAGAACAAAAATTTTAGAATTATTCGGAAGTAACAAATGGACTGTTTTGTTATTCTGGAATCATAAAAATTGTTAGAGCTGGCGAGTTGATGAGAATAAAATGTGTTTGCTAGGTCAGAGGGCAGAAACTGATCAAAATGGACAGGCACAAGGGGGACTATCACTTGGTGGGGAGGCTAGCTGAGTTTCAGTGGTAGTCTATGCTTTGAAACCTTATTATTTCATGAGATTCCTTCTCTGGGGAAACCTATGCATGAAAAAGTTCTCCACACTCAAGTCAACCAGGATAGGCTGGCTCTTGGGATGTGAGACATAGTGCTATCACTGAATGCCTAAGACAGGCACTCTCCAGTTAAATGGGGAAAGAGATAAGTGGCTAGCAATATAGAAAGGCTCTCAAGATGAGATGATACACTGTCAGGGAGACTTTCTGTGTTCTCCGGCACACAGACAAAGGGAAAAGGTCTTAAGCTCTTACAACAATCTGATTAAATAGCAAACAACTTTTGGAATGTCTTTTTAAAGAGCCAGATGTTTAAAAAGAACTATACCTTGGAGAACACAGTTCTCAATTTTGCCTAGCCATCAAGTGTGCATTATGCTGGTTGACAGGCAATATGACAAAGAACCTTGTCAGAAACTGCATGTTAACTCCTCGAGAAAAATGTCAAAAGCAGATACTGTACACACTAGACTTGCATGGTAACTAACACTGTCTTCACCGAATATAACTATCTGTATTAAACCTCTTTCTCAATATATACCACCTAACGAATATTCAAATAATGATTTATTTGTAGTTCATGAAACAAAAGCAATTGAGATTTTTTCTTTTTCTGTTAAATTTTTTTTTTATATTTGACCAATCCACTGGTCAACATAGATATGACATTTAAGTAGGTTGATTTCTGGGTTAAATGAAAGACTGAAATATAATACTTCTTGAAAATCATTTGGCAATTGAACTTTTCTAAAGCAGAAATCAAGACAATATGTTTTAGCAAGATTTTTAAACAAGAGCTGGTGAAAAAAGTTGTCTAAGTAAATTGTATTTAATAAAAAAATTCAGTTGATCTAAGTGGAACATTCCTTTTAGGATTCTAGAAAATTTACTTTGGGCAACTCTTTCAGCAGTTATATTCAATAGTTAAGAATGTGAATACTGACATTCATTTACATAAAAAACAAACAATATTTTATCTGTAGCAAGTTAAGAATCCTCAGGACTGGAAAAATTCTGTTCTGAAAACATCAAGTATATTCTGAGATAAAAGATAAGGTCCCTGGCGATGGTCTGTATATATCCCATATTTAACAGTGAAGAGGCTTCAAGGGGTATAAATGTATGATTTCCAGGTTGGTATCAAAGACACTTATTGGGTCTCAAGCCTTGTTTGGGTGGCTTGACCAGTGGTAGTGCATAGCATCTTTGTGAGAAATATTACAGAAGATTCATTTTTTTGCAGGGGTAGATTATGAGGCATGATGGATGACAGTTTTAATGGGTATGGGTTTAGTTCTCCAAAATTAAGGGTTAGAACCAAAGACTCATTTCATGTTAACCTAGGAGTTCCCTCCCTTAGCATGGCGATGTGCTCTCCAAACAAGGCACATGAAAGCTGATTTGCAATAATTGCTGATTTTTGTTGTATTAATATTCCCACCATAGCCAACTTCAACTATCAATGTGAAGTCACTGAGCACAGAGTAGGGAAGAGGTACACAGATTCAGCTTTTAGGAGCAGTTCCTGGCTGGATCCAGCATACCACTCTATCCATGATGATGATGGCATCGATTTTCTCTGTCCAGGCCTCCCTCACCTCACTGGCAGCCTGAGAATTTGTGAAGTTACTTTACAAATTAATTATTTATTTACAAAAGAGTATTTATGGCTCAGTCTCTGTGGCTACATATTACACTTGCTTTACAAAAATCATAAATGTTAAAATCAGAGAGAAAGTCCTATTAATGCACTACACTAAAGGGTAATTAAATCATTATATTATGCTGTTTGATTATGAGGTGGCCAGGGCATTTTATCAATGAGGAAATTGAGGCAGAGAATGCCCCATGATAGCCAAGGAGTCAAAGACCCATCTCCTGACAGTCAGCCTGGGGCATTTTTTACTTTCTCACATTGTCTTTAGTTATTTGATGACTTGATTATAAATTCTTTTAAACACACGATTTTCTTTTAATATGTACATTTTAATAGGACAGCAAGACAAGCAATCACCCTCTTTAAAGTGCAGCAGCTAACAGCTGGTTGGAGCAGGAGGCTTTTGGAGCCCCAGGCACAAGTCACTTCATGCCCCAGGAGTGCTGATGATTCAAGGGAGATGGGAGAACCAGAGGAGAGAGGAGGAGGGTAGCAAAGGCTTGACTGGAGCATCCTGGGAGCATCTATCTAGAGGGGACTTTGGGACTTTTGTTTCCAGCAGACTGGCCAGTCAGGTACTCTGGGATGCCTGTACATTAAAAAACAACTAGAAAAAATAATGATTCTGGCTTTTCTGTTCTCATAGGAAGTAGGGAATATCGTCGAGTGTGAAAAAAAAAAAACAAAACCCACAAACAAAACAAAATTGAAATTAAAAATACCTAAAACGAACCGTAAAAACCCTCCCCCAACCTGAAATCCCATAACCCACAGAAGGGATTCTCATTCAGAAGGTGGTATCCCCCCAAGAGCAAGTGCACTATCACCATTGCAGGTGGAGACAGGGCTTAGGCACAGGGCACCTCACAGAGCTGACCCGGAAGCTATGGTTACGCCTGAGGATACAGGGCTGCAGGAGTGTGTCTGGAGCAGTAGTACCCTCTGAATCCTGGACAGCGAAGCAAACTTTTCTTGGAGGAAAACATTTTCAAGCGAAGCCCTCAGATCTTTCACAGATTCAGATCAAATACATGTAAGATTTTAGATGCATAGAAAAAAAAATCTCTACAAAGACGACTTTTAGATGAAAAACAAACTTCTTAACAATGGAAGCCAGAATATGCTGGAATAATAACTTTAAAATGCTGGGAGAGAATTACTGCCAACCTAGAATTTTGAGACTGGAGTTGAAATAAAGACAGGTTCTGATAAACAGAAAATGGTGAGAGTTTACTCCCAGAAAACCTGCAGTAAGGGAACTTTTAAACCATGTGATTTGTACTTCAGGAACAGAAAATGATAATCCCCGCAAACTGTCTGAGATGCAAAGTATAACCTCTATAACCTATGAACACACCTACAACTAAATAAATCAACACAGAGAATCTTTTTTAAAAGGAAAGAAAGAAGAAAGTCTTTCACCTGGACATACTTGGAACCCTTTAAGAATTAGCCGCTTTTGGCCGGGCATGGTGGCTCACGCCTGTAATCCCAGAACTCTGGGAGGCTGAGGCGGACGGATCATGAGATCAGGAGATCGAGACCATCCTGGCTAACACGGTCAAACCCCGTCTTTACTAAAAAAAAAAAATTAAAAAAAAAAAAAAATAGCCGGGCGTGGTGGCGGGCGCCTGTAGCCGCAGCTACATGGGAGGCTGAGGCCTGAGAACGGTATGAACCCGGGAGGCGGAGCTTGCAGTGAACTGAGATTGCACCACTGCACTCCAGCCGGGGCAACAGAACGAGACTCCGTCTCAAAAAAAAAAAAAAAAAAAAAAAAAAAAAAAAAAAAAAAAAAAAAAAAAAGAATTATCTGCTTTCTACCTCCATCTTAGGAGATGACCCAGAGAAAAAGTCCAATCAGAGAAGTGGGGCGGGGTCCATGGCTTGTGGTTTACTACGCAGTTCTTTTTTAACTGGATAGAGTAGTTGAAAACCTCAACATATTTGACTTGGGCCTGACCAAAAACCACAGGATGATTCAATGCTGTTCCTACTCATTTGGTTTTCGGTTCTGTGGTTTGCTCTTCATTGGCTGTTCCTTCCAAGAAGGCAATTTTTTAACAAGAGAGTGACTAATGAGAAGAAAAAGATGAATGAGATTTTTCTTAAGAATGAAACAGGGCCAAGAAATGTCTAATTTGCAAGTCTTTACTTAAAGAATCCTTGTGCTTAAAACATTTCATTATAGAGCAATAGTTTTGAATTGGGCTGATTTTACCTGCTGGGGACACTTGGCAATGTCTGGTGACATTTTTGGGGGTCACAGATGGAAGTGGGGGATGCATCTAGATGCTAGATACTTGCGTCTAGTATATAGAGAGCAGGGATGCTGCTTAACATTTTACAAAGCACAGGACAGCCCCCACAATAAATAGTTATTCAGAACATTAATGGTGCCAAGGTTGAGAAGAGGAACAAGAATAAATTCTCCTCTGCCCTGGAAGACAGAGGATTTGGCAGTAAACAGATTATTTTAAGATATTTAAAACCACTACAAGGACAAACCTTTGTAATGCATCTTCAAGATCTTCATGTTTGTTGCATTTGGCTATATATCCAGAGACAGCCTTATTGCCTGTTCTTTAACTAAGATTTCCTCTTGAAAGCACCAGATATAGCCAGCTCCATATAATGTTAGCAACTCTTGTGTTTAAGCTAGTTTTCCTCTGTTTGGGAAGGAAAAAGTGAAGAGGAGAAAAAACAAGCTAGGTGAGGTACTCCTTGAGGCCTTTCTCCTTAGCTAGCTGATCACTGAAAGGATGTGCCAAATTCTTTCTTCCCCTGGTGCATTGGGGCTCTAGTTTGGGTTTTGCAATAATGGGCAAGTGCGTGGGAGCTAGGGGGTGTGGTTGAGGCTGGACAGACTAGCTATTATAGAAAGTGTACTCATGCTTTGCTCTGGGCTTCAAGCTGGGCTTCTTCTTGTATTAGTGGCATATTCTCTGTCTACAACCAAAGTGTCCAGCAGACAATGGTGCTAAGGTCTCTTAGATGTGAATGAAAGAGATGAGATGGTGAACAGCCCAGTTGGATAGATCATATGTCATTGCTAAGCTGGAAGAATTCACCGAGGGTCTGTCTGTTCTTCCCTCGGGAAGAGCTATGCTGCAGAAGGACCATCCAAATGAATAAGGAGGCTCAGAGTGTCTGGCAGGGAGTCAGCTATGATGAGGCGGTGCCGCTTCCTCACGTGGGAGGGCTACACCTAACTTTAGCTTCTCATAGGATTCCCTTATGTAATCCAACTTCTCACATGATTTCCAGATGTGAAAGCTGGCATGCCTGGAAAACTCCCTGCATGGCTGGTGCACAACTCAGACTGCTTGACACCTGAGCCTTGACCCCCAGATCCCCACATAAGAAGGTATTTTCATGTTTGTGGTTAAAAAAAAGAAAGGAAAAAGAAAAAATAGGATATAACAGGGTCGGGGCCCTTCCTGGAACACGAAGCCACTGTATGCATGGTAGCATCTTGACTCTTGCATACCTCTTGCTGGAACTGAAACTGAGGGCTAAGCTGATTAAGTTTGCCAAATTTAACCTGCCTTGCTTGCTTTTAACAGCTTACTTATCGCTTATCTTAAAACTCCCTTTAGCAGCCAAGTAGGGTGGCACACACCTGTAGTCCCAGCACCTTAGGAAGCCAAATCAGGAGAATCGCTTGAGGCCAGGAGTTTGAGACCAGCCTGGGCAACATAGCAAGAACTTCGTCTCTACAAAAAAATTTAAAAATTAGCCATGCATATTGGTTGGTGCCTGTAGTCCCAGCTACTCCAGAGGCTGAGGTGGAAGGATGGCTTGAGCCTAGGAGTTTGATCCTGCAGTGAGCTGTGATGGAGTCACTGCACTCCAGCCTGGGTGATAGAGTGAGACCCTGTCTCAAAATCCTCCCTCCACCTACCAAGAAACCAACAACAAAAAGCTCCCACTTGCAAATCACTTAGCCAAACAATACATAACTGAACTCCCACTAGCATCCTTATAGATAACATCTCTGACTGGGGCACTAGAGTAATGTTGCTTAAATTGTTTTTCAGGAACTAGGGGGTAGCTCTTGTCCATTTCAAGCTGTTGAGACCACTGACCCTTTAACTGGGCCTGCTCCAGTGCCCAAAGAGTGATCTTCTTATGTCAGAGGGTCAGAAGCTGTAACCTCAGATTATGCTAACACTGCCATTTTGTGCATACGTGTCCTATGAAGAACCATGTAGCTTGATTAGTTTTGCACACAAGCCCCAATTGCCTCACTTTTCCTACTTGCCAATCACCTTTCCCCATGCTTTAGAAGACCCTGCTTTCTATTTCATAAGTACTCCCAAACCCTCTTTTCCAAGAGATGAATTTGATTCGTTCTCTTGTATCTTTGTATGGTGGCCTTGTGAAGGAAATTGTTTTCTCTTTTGCAAAACTTGTCACCACAGTGATTGGCTTGCTATGCACAAGCAGAATGAACCTGGCCAGTAACAGAATTACAAACATGAATGTTGTAAATCTTCTTATACTCATATCGTGTGCCATTGTGGTATTTGTCCTCACCTACTCACCATGTATAGGATGAAAGTTCAATTCGGTTACTTAAACTCTCTGGAAGTCATGTTAAGGTAAATGTTTAACAATTATTTATTTTCACAAATAAAATGAACATGAGCTACATACACAGTGCAATGGAAAGCAGACTCATGCTTTGTATGTTACTAATAATTCACAAATACTAAACATGGCTACAGGTAAGTGAAGGAGGCAACTAGTTTTACGCTGTGTTTTGCTGGGGATCTCAAGGTCCTACCATTAAAGTTTCCATCTACCAAGGTACTTCCTGCCCCTGCTAAATGATTAGTGCACCATCAGTGTTTACAAACAGTGTTGTGGGGGTATTACTTAAAAAACAAAAAAACAAAAAACAAAAACATTGTTTGGGAGAGAAAGAAAAGCTGGAGGAATAAATTCTCTCTTGCTGACATATCAACAAGTAGGAGCATTGATTTTGAGAGACTGAATATACAGAGGGACAATGGCCATACCATACATAAAAAGAGAACTCCGACCCACAGCTGCAGCAATGAGTCCAGGAAGCCAAGCCACCACCTCTGTAGCAATCAGCAATCAAATGGTCAAGACTTACTCAATAACTGCCAGTTTCCCTGATTTCTGCTCCCACTTCTAATTTAAGACCAAGCAGAGAGAGCCAAATATGCCCTCCTAACCAATCATATAGGATGCCTGCTTCTACTGGGCCAGTCTCCAGATTCCCAGGCCAACAGCTTCCAATCAGGGCATACCTGATACTTTCCTTTTTCCACTATAAAGCTTTCTTATGCTTCTGCCTGCTGGGGAGTCTCTGCCACATGCAAGTGATGGTGGCTGACATACTACAGCAAGCTCTAAATAAATAGCCTTTTCTTGTTGTCATTTGAGTGGTCTTCATTTATTTCCGCAATTTTCGTTTTCTACATAGTTACTAATGAGATGTTAGAGAATATGATCCTGAGGGGATGAGACATGAGACAGCTAAATCTGGCTGTATAGAGGTGGTCAAAAAGAATGGAACCTTGTTTTGGTTGCAAAGATGCCTGAACTCATGGTTGGGGGGTATCTGTGGTTGTAAGATAGGGAGAGAGGAGGAGAAGAGAAACTGAGTAGTATATACAGACTATTTTACAATATTGCCCAGAGGCAATACTATTACAAATAAGAATCTTTAATTTATAATTTTTTGACCAGCATATATAAACTCTTTTGACACCAGATGTCTCATCTGACTTTCACAAATGTCTCATTTGACTAGCCCCTTTGTGGGGTAGTTAAAATAGTTATTTTAATCCCAATTTTGAATAAAGTGTTATCCCTGGTTGAGGAGACCGGCTAAGAACAGTAGGGCACCTGCACAGAGTCAGTAAAGGGGGTTTGCAGCAGGGCGTGCATGATGAGGGGCCCACGCATCCAGCATCTTAACTCTGCTTTGCTCACCCCCTGTGCTACTCCCAGCATTACCACAGTCCTGTTCTCATCATCTTATTCCTGCAAACAGGACCCCACAGAGCCTCATACCTTGACGTGTGGAGCAAATGACGATTAGTTCCTGGCTTGCATCTCCAGATCGTCTTACTGGAATCAAAAGTTCCCCAACGTCCTCTTCTATTTTGTATTCTGCCTCTGGAATATAAACTGTTGATTCTAGAAAAGACAGCAGAAGACTTTTCACCAAGATTTAGATTTGATCGGTGATATTTGAACACACCTGAGCAGAAATGTACAAAGTCTTTGACCCTTATATTTTCCAACAAGATTCACTGCATTAAATGTAGTGAGAATGGGAAACATTATTTATTATTGAGTGGAGCTGGAGAGGCAGTGGAATTGGGTTTAGGAGACCTCTTTTGAAAGGTTAAAAAGGATAGCCAGCATTACAAAGGAAAACAAAAATCCTGCAGCAATTTCATGTCTTTTTTTTCTTCTGAGATCAAAGTTTAAGTCTTCTCAGTGGAGATCACATATTTCTGTCCTTGCTTTACTTTTACTGTTTATTTTAAAATATTTTAACAATGAAGTAATCTAATTCATTAACGAAGAAAACTGTTTTCATGCTTCATTCAACAAACCGCTTATTTAATATTTATTAAGCAGACACTGTGCTGGTCATTTAATAGGCTGAGAAAAATAAACTACAGGTCCTTCCCTCAATTTTAAAGATCATATTACTGCTGAAATTTACTGAGTTGTGTATATGTGCACACACGTTTGTGTGTGTGTATGTGTGTGTGTGCATACACCTAGACATCATCGAAACATTCACTGAAATATCCATATGAATATAGGTCATGTCTTGTTGATGGGATTATGTGTACTATTTTGGTGGGGAGAGATTTTAGATGTTTTCTAAGGCTTTTTATTAAGCATGCATTGTGCAATTAAAATATAGGTGTTTGTTTACAAATAAAATTTTAGAGGAGGTTGTTCCAACTCATAGTGTGAAGTGGATAACTGCAGTAACTATCTATGAAACCACATTTTATTTCCTCAGTTCTTTTCCTTATGTTATATATACACCTAGATTCTTCCTTTTAGTGATGCAAGCTAAAAGGGAAAAGATTGTAGGCAATCATATATACATACGTATTTTTTTGAGACAGGATCTTGTTCTGTCACCCAGGCTGGAGGAGTGCAATTTCGTGATCTCAGCTCACTGAAACCTTTGCCTCCTGAGTTCAAGCAATTCTCATGCCTCAGCCTCTTGAGTAGCTGGGATTACAGGCATGCGCTACCAGGTCTGGCTAAATTTTGTATTTTTAATTGAGACGGGGTTTCACCACGTTGGCCAGGCTGGTCTCGAACTCCTGGACTCAAGTGATCTGCCTGTCTCAGCCTCCCAAAGTGCTGAGATTACAGGAATGAGCCACTGCACCCAGCTGGCAATCACCATTTTTTTTTTCATTTTGGAACTATTACTAAATGATAATTCAGAATTCAATGTTAAATTATCTAGCTATTATATATTAATTTTTTTCTTTTTTACTTTTCTGCCTACATTAGCTTCAACAGATACAAGTATCAACCTCCAGGAAGACACTGGCCCTGAGGCGCAGGGAGAAAAGACCAGTGATAATTTTCTTTCCTCCATTTTACCTATATGGTAGTTTACTATCTTGACATCTTTCAATTCAAAACGTTGGCATCATGGAAGAAGCTAAAAGTAAATTAAAGTTATCAATGTCGTATGAAAAAAATTGATACAATAGGACTAAGTTATTCAGTCATGCCCTCTGTTTTTTCCAATCTGGAGAGCCTGTTTCTATCTGCTCTTCTAATCAAAATCCCATTTATTTTTCAAGATTCAGCTCAAACCCTGCCTCTTTCATGAGCCTTAATTACTTGGGACCATGATGACCTATATTCTTCTCCTTGAACTCTTAGTGTTTCTCCCATGTGTCTTACATTTACTTCATAACTGATTCATGTATCAAAGTGTTGTTCTCAACAAAACTGGTCTGATACCTTGTTCATTAGGTGGTGGGGGCAATGTTTTCTACTTCTTTTGTACCTGCCAAAGTGCAGAGCATATGAACACTACTTCTCAAATTATGTTTTAAGAAAACTGGAACTTAGAGATTTTAAAAGACATTCCTTGGAGATGATGAAAAAAAAAATCCACAGTTCAAACTAACAAAACTAAACTAAACTAAATCGGTTTCCTTATAGGAGAGTTTCTCAGAATCTTAAATATGCTAACATGAATTATGATGCCTAAAAAGAGGGATGAAGTTTGAAATAGTTCCTAGACTTGTTTGACCATGGAAAGCTTTCCATCCCCTGTAGATGTCTATTACACTAACGTTCTCTTATGTAGTTCAGAGCATGCTAATGCAGGGATTCTTCACTGAGTCTTGTGGAACTTAAGGCCTGCTCCCTGGTTGTAAGCTACGCACTTCCAGGTGCTACATGACCTCTTTTAACTACTGTGTGTAATCAATGTACTTAATTAAAATTCAAAGATGAACACTAATCCCCACCCCCCTTTAGGGAATATTCTTCTACTTCCAAAAAAGGGGCAGCAAGCAGTATAGTTACTGCTTAGATTTTTTTTTTCCTTTTAATTTATCTGGGGAGATATTTGCTGAAAGAATGAATCCATAAAATGAACCAATGAATTCAAGGACATTATGTACAATAATAACAGAACTTCAGGGAACACATGTTGAAACAAATGAGTTGGCTCCAGGAGCCACATCTAGGACAATGGATATCTAAGTTCTCATTTAATCTGGCTGTGAAAAGATGGTGGCCCTGGAATGAACCCTGAGGATTAGCCATCTGGGAGCAGAGCTGCTTGGTACCTATGGTGTGTAGAAAGCCTGCAGTAAGATCTTGTATATATATTACAGGAATGCTGGTACAGATCCTCCTCATTTTAATCCTCCTGTATTCTCTTTCAAAAATCCTGAGACCAAACGAAAAATTATTGTCTATAAAGTAATTTACTTCACTTTAAATCCTAAATGGATATGAACATATCTAGTGGCTTACAGAGCCTGAGGGAAGTGTGAATGCTGGAAATGGAGCCAAGAACCTGTACTGGTTAATAAAGCAAATCAATCAGTATCACATACCATCTCCAGGGTCCACAATTTCAACCGTTGCCATTTCGGGAAACTCCAGTACAGCCATGAGAGGTTCCGACAGAATGATCTGGAAGGTCTCTGAAGTCTCATATTCATTGTCAGGTATGATTCTCACCCTCCATGTGGCTGTAGTCTGTCCAGGATTGAATTGGACCTGTTTATTGGTCTTCCATTTGAAATCTTTGTCTCTTTTTGCAGTTTCATCTTTGGTACCAATGCCTGAATAAAAATAAAAAAACCTATAAATATAAAGTCAAGTGACTGAAGGCATAGTCTCCTTTCAAAGTGGTTTCTATTGTTAACAAAAGTAGATAACATAGAAATTGTTTCTTTTAATGCTCCCAAAAGACACCTGTAAATGATCTTTCTTGGCTAAGAGAGTATAAGTAAGCAGAATTGAATAGAATTGAGAAGAAAACATGGAAGGGGGATTGACAAAAAGAAGAGAACAGAGAACAGTCTTATTTAACTTATTTATTCTAGCACATGCTTATTGAGATCCTCTGATGTGCCAAACTCTACCAGATGCTGGGGATTCAGAGATGAATAAAAAATTGTCCCAGCCCCCAGAAAGTTCATAGTCTCAAGAGAAAGATAGTAGAATATGAGCTCTATGGAGGTAGAGATCTTTGACCATTGTGTTCACTGATGAATTCCTGGGAATTAGGAATTCATGGCATGTAGTACATGGCATGTAGTAGGTATTCAATAAAAAATTTTTGAGTGAACATTTTGTATCTGATAATTTCAATTTCTGCAGTCTTTGGAAGAATGACCCCAAAGGTTGTTTTCTCTTGCTGATTCTTACTCATGGTGTCTTGTTTCCTCATATGTTTAGTGATTTTTTGATTGTAAGAGAATGCTTAGGAATTTTTCAGGCAATTAGTGCAATGTTGGTGAAAATGGAGAGAGGTGAGAGATTTGAGCTCTGTTAGGAAATAGTAATTAGTAACTTACTGAAGATACTAAACAACAACAACAACAACAACAACAAAATAGTGTTAAAATATCCAATGTGAGATACAATGATGAAAGATGCTATCCCATCAAGACTAAACAGACCTTCTTCTTAACCCAAAGTGTTCAAGCAGCATTCTAATATTGTTTGGTCTTGATTTTAACACACCAAGAAAACAATACCCCTGCCTCACCACTGTAGGTCTCAATATAAGGGTTAGTTACATTCTGCAGTTGTGTGGATGTGTGAAATCAAATACGGTAACTTGACACCAGCTCTGGTGAAAACTTGATATAAAATAAGATTAATAGCCCCCTCATGCAATTCCTTGGCCTCATTCTCAAATAATCTGAGACCTTGTAAAAGATACATGAAGCTATAGAGCCTGAAAATAATTTCAAAGGTAGGATAGCTCGTGTTGCCTTTGCAAATCTGCTGAAGAAAGCCTGCATTAATATCAATTTTGTGACCGAGAGTGAATGTTCAGTATTTAGGAAGAGCCTCCTTTGGCCACATGTTGGAAGTGGAGAACATAAAGAAGAGTGAATGGTATCCTCAGCCAAAGCTTAGATAGAGCTAAGTGGCGCTGCTATAGGAATGAAGCAGGCACATGGCGTTTACTTAATGTTTGGTGAACATTGTCTCTGTGTGAAGTGCTGAGGATGTCACACAGAATTAGGCACAGCCACCACTACCCTCAAGAGGTTTTCAATTTTGGAAGAGGCAAACAGATAAACAGGTGATTTTAATTGTGTTTGATGAGTGCCACGGAATGGTATTTATCACTTATTGAGCATTGGCGGTATGCCAAGAACCGTGCTAGATTAATTTATAATCATTATTACAAATTCCCCTTAAACACATCGTGAGGTGGATAATTTACTTACACGTAAGGAAACTGAACTCTTTTGAAAGTCACAAAAAAGAGTAAGTGACAGAGCAGGAGGTCAAACTCTACCATTTTGTTTTTTTCTTCTGGATCTTGTGGTTCGACTATTAGCCTGGGGTGGAGTAAGCGGGGGCATCAGGAGGACTTTCTGGATTGTCTGAGTGAGATGCTTTAGAGGTTCCTGTCTGTGATGTTGAGTAGTATTGTGCTTTTAAAGAGTATTTACCAAACAAAAGGCCTGGCTGTAGTTTACTTAACAACAAATATTGGTGACTACCATATGCCCATGCTGTTCTTGAGGTTGGACATAACCCAAGATGTAGTTCCTGACCTTATAAAGCTGAAATCTACTTGGGAAGACAAATAGACACATGATCCATGCCAATTATGGTAAGTGCTATGAAGAACCATACAGCAGTGCATGGAGATAGAGTATGGCAGGGGTGCTGCTTTGGACAGGGTGGCCAGAAGGATTTCCAAAGGGTTCAGTTAGGGCAAACATTGAAATGGTTCTGAGCAGATGAACTTTTTTTTCTTGGGTCAGGATATAAAAATGCTTCTTGACATTTTAACCCAAACTCACAAGAAGGCCTTGAGATAAAGAATTGTAGAAGTAGGGCCTGACAAGAGGAGGGAGGCATATTTCAGCTGACATTCCTGGCAGCGAGTTCTACCATGTGTTGATGTAGTAACCTGGAATGTAGGCTGAGGCTGAGGGCCACCCAGAAATCAGGGTGCTCTTTGGCTGACCCCTTCTCCTAGGAGAACAGTCCTATTTTAGGAGCTCTGGGCCTGGAGCGGAGACTAGGGAAAGTCTGCCTTTTCTTGATTGCTTGTTTTCTCCCCAGCTCATTTCTTCCCTGGCTTCTCTCCAACAGTTTTGATATACTGCCTGAGCTCTGGGGTCCTGCATGTCAGGGAAACTCAATGCTTATTTATAAAATGAAGACAATATACTCCTATCTGTCTTCTTAATAGATTATGTAAATAAAGGCAAAATGATCTCTGAAAGTTCTGGCAGCTAAAGATGTTATGAAAATGCAATGCCTTATTAGAACAACTACTGTTAATTATTAATGATGATAATGAGATATATTATGCACGCACTATGTATGTGTTTACTCCAAGAAGACATATTTCTGTACTAGGTCCTTGTAGAACATAAAGAAATTCGACATAGTACATGTCCTCAAGGAATTTATAACCTACTAGCAAGGTTAAAACAATTATACATAATCAAAAGAAATATATAGAACTAAACACAGTAATGGATCATGTACTCATAAATAATTTTTCAAAAGAAATAGCTAGAACTAAGGCTAAAAATATATGCTTAAAACAACTTTGAAGGAAATTGAGTGACTTGAAGATTGTGGGATGGCTATGAACTGTCTTAATTTTCCTGGGGACTGGTGAGTTATAAAAGAGAGAAAGATGTAACTTGCTAGAAAAAGAAAAACAGGGAAAGGATGATAAAAATTGATATATATCTAAGCCCCATAACTCACATGGAGCAAAAACCAACGCATAATTTCACAGACACTTTTTTAGAGATTTCTCCAAACCAGTTATTTATTCTCTTTCAGTATACTTTCTTATAATTAGGTTTAGTCCTAGATTTCATGTTTCCATGACGTTTTACCAACAACCAATCCAGAGTTACTTACTGATAAATGATGTTTCTCCAAGGTATCCTCTGCGTGTAAGTGTCACTTCTAAGAATGTGGAGTCTTCATCCACAATATAGTACTCTTTCTCCAAACAAATCCAAGCCCAGTTTAGATGGAAAGGTTGATTTGTTAGTTTATTTCCTCCTGTAATTGATAGGGGCAAAGGAATAGTCAGCTGGAGTATTTGATGGCAAAAGTCAATGATCAAGGTGTGCATTTTGCTTCTGAAATCAGGGGTTTCAAAACATACTCTTGTTTTATTTTATTTTATTTTTTTGGTGGAGAGAGGAAATGTTCTTTGCTTTGCTAGAGGATGTCATGAGTGTCATCTTAACCCCTATTCCCCCTGCTTAATCTAGAGGGAGCCAGATGCCTCCTGTTCCCAAAGGGTCTTGTGCATCAGGGTTCCAAAGAGCCAGAGCTTGGTAGTTTTAAATTCAGGTCATACTCAACACCTCTATCCTTTTCTCCCTGCCTGTCTTGTTCACTTCCACTCTCTCTGCCTCCTCAATTTTTTCTCTGCCCTTAACTTACTCGTTTGTATTATTTGAGCATCCATTTGATCTCATATTAGTCTGGAAGTTCCTTGAAGATAATACCGACATTATATTTACTTATTTTATCACTTTCAGGACATAGTATGATGCATTGAACCTATACACTCTAATGTTTAAAAACTACCCATGAAGAGGACAGTAGACAAGGGATATAAGAGCTCTATCTTATTTCCTCTTGTCCACACCAAGTCACTGGCCTCTTTCTGAAAGATCAACCCAGCCCCTTATTGTGGCTGTGTAAGGTTTGTGTATTGGTAGCAAGAGAAGGTCTCCCTCATCTGTGGAGTGGTTGCTGCAAATAATCACCTCTGAAAAGATGTTGAAGTAGAAATCTTTATGACTGAGTTTCAACTGATGGGCCAGTATGACAGATATCAGATACCAAAGTGACTGTGTATGAACTTTATCAAATAGAGCTTTACTAACCAGTGCCACAGTTACTGGACCTCTTAATCAGATCAAGCATATCAAAATGGGGCAGCGTGTGGAAAAGAAAAAGAATTTGTGAAGAGAATACTTTAGAAAAAGCTGATGCTGTGGTGGAAATCCCTATTATGACCAAAAAGGATATGGGTATGAGATGGGGCTACAGCCTTGACCTCCAGCCTACAGGGCTTCAGGGAACCTCCTGGAGGGCTTGACATCTCCTTCTACAGTTGGAGTCTATGTGACTTACTCATTTCCAAAAAAGATTGGCAGGGTAAAGGAGTGAGTGGAGAACGCTGCATTGGGAAGCAATAGAGTAGCTGTGAAGAGCAGGACAAAGAAAGCAGGTGTATGGACTAGAGGTGGGTCATCCGTCCAATAGGGCCAGTTAAGGAGGCAACAGGATTTCCGCAGAAAGGAAGCTGGGAGCCAACCACCAGATTCCCATGGGTTGCACAGGTGGTAAGAGACAAGGAGGCTCCAAAGATAGGAATCTTCAAGGAACCCATGAAAACACTAAGTAAAGGGGTCCCCCTTTAAAGGGCTGCCACCCAGGGACCTCCAAGAGCAGATGGCAGTGATACTCTCTATACTAGACTGTGCTCTGCCTACCTTATCTCCTCTCTCTCTAGAGTCAACCTGGGAAGAGCAAGGCCTTGGTAGTAAGGGAGGGGAACCATGAGCATGGAAAGAGGGAAGCTGGCCTCAGCCCTCCTTCGCACTGCAGGTTCTGATCTATAGTTGCAAAGAAGGATCAGTAGAAAACAAGCACTGAGATTTAATCCTACTTGGGCTTACAGGAACTCACTGATGTGTAACTGCAAGATAAATGTGTATGTTGATTTTCATGTTTACTCTCTGTAGTTTTCTCTCTCTTTAAAAAATAACATTATTGATACTATTGTGGATATTCTGATAAATACAGAAAAATGTAAGACAAATAAGACAAATAAACGTGCCCCAAATCCTACTGCTATTTTTTAAAAAACCATATTGTTTACAGTTAGAAAACACTTTAACTATTTATGTATGTAGTCCTTTAGATTTTGAAATCCTGTGTCTTGGTAATAGTTTATATTTACTTTTTTTGTGTCTTTTTCAAAGTTCTTTTATATACTGTCACATGTTTTATTCTACAAACCCATTAGAGTATGGCAAATATTAGTCTCAATTTATAACTGGACAAACAGTTTCAGGAGGATGAGGCAATTTGACCAGGTCCCCACAGGTGAGTGGTGAGGCCAGTTTTGCAGTCTGCTACTCCAGTGCTCTGTCTTTCACTCTGAGCTGCCATTCCTATGGGTTAGGGATCAATGCAATGCAAACACTTCAAAAGCAAAGTAGGAAAAATCGATTGCAGATCAGACCCTCTGAATAAAAACATGCACAGTGAGAAGGGTTTAACAATTAGAGACAGAAATGTTTCCAGATTCCAAACAGCTAATTTGTAGTCTTGTGATGAAGAGCACAGGCTCCTGAGTCACATGGACCCAGGTTCTAAGCCTGCCACTTATGAGCCATTTGATCATGAGCAAATTATGGGTCTTCAGTTTCTTCATCAGTAAATGTGATAATAGCATTATGTGCTCGATTGGATTGTTGTGAGAATCAAAGAAAATAATGCTACCAAATGCCTGGCACAAACGAGGTGCTCAATAAATGTGGGTTCTAATCATCATGGTTTTAAAACAGCAGAGGATTGATTTACGCCAGGCTATATTGCTTCTTTTGACTTTGCTTTCACTGCTGACTGGTTAATACATCTTTTAACAAGTGGCTAGTTTCATTGGAACAGCCTGTGTTAGAACTTGAAACTCTTCTTTTATTACAACATTTTTCTTTTTAAAGCACTTTCCTGTCACATTTCATATTCCTTTGCAATCTGCCTATATTTTGCCTGCCCCCATACCAAACAACACTATTGTTACATTTTGTTGAAATTTTAGTATGCCTTGGGCAAGTTAAGAAAATATGAAAGCATCATCCTCTTCAAGCATGAGCTCCTTAGTCACTGTAACCTGATATCACTGGCTAATCAATGCTTTCTGTGACCACATGCTTGCTGTTAGGCACCATATCAATTCACTTCCTAGAGAAATGAGAAATATAAACATGGTCTGGGATAAATAAGAAATATTCTGTGTTTCAAAACATTTTAGGGGAACCTACTTTAAACCAAGTATGTTAGGAGAAAGAGGCTGGTAGGAATTGTTTCTAGTTCTAGATGGATCCAAGAAGGTGAAGACCATCTACAGATGTTTTAAAGCTCTATTTATTATTATTCCTTAATAACATTAACCTTAGAAATAGAGAAATTAATAGCTAAGGAACAACTCAATGGGGTTTTGACCTAAAGATACCAGTGGCTAAAATGTAGTAAGTACATGTATTGGCCAGAAAAAAGACTGTCTATCAGAAGTCAAAATAATTAATGGTGATGCTAGAGCAGAAGAGAGTTTTCATTAAAGTATTTTCTCTTTCCCCTTCTTTATAAAGCAACACAAATCAGAGATAAATGGCTCCCTGATGTATTGGTCATATCCTACAAATTGATCCCAAATACTAACTTCTTGCTCTCTGCTAAAAATGTTATTTTATTCCAATTAAATGCAAATTTGTGCCAAAGACAATACTATTTGATTCTGGGGCTGGCTTAGTTCCTAATGCTTAAATCTTGAAGGAGCTACCATTGCAATTGCCGGTTTACTACAGAAATAAACATCCGGAAAAGCTGTGTTATTGTAATGCTGTATTTATTTATTTAGACAGAGTCTTGCTCTGTCACCCAGGCTGGAGTGCAGTAACGCCGTCTCAGCTCACTGCAACCTCCACCTCCCAGTTTCAAGTGATTCTTCTGCCTCAGCCTCCTGAGTAACTGAGATTACAGGCAAACATTACCACGCCTGGCTAATTCTAAATAGTAGAGATAATATTTATACATTTTTATTTCCCTAGTGTGGGCATTGACCTTCAGGATTCTCTAATCCAACTAGAAAATAAGACGTGTATATGAAACTGTTAAATTACAACACAAGGGCAATATGATTGTGGATAGAAATGAATGGAGCAAAATAAGTAGAAAGGAAGACTTCCTGGGATGACTGGGCTAGGAGAGATGGGTAGAATTCTTTCTGCAGAGAAAGAGGGGCCATTTTAATATGGAGGGAGAAGAAGGTAGACTTAGGGGAAGCAGAATGAAGGAAACTTACACGGGGCATGGTACGTTCTTGAAAATTTGTAACAATATTCTTTAGTAAAATGTACTGTTTCTAAGGCATGACAAGACCACTTCAGAATAGATTCAGGAAGATTTCTGATTGTCAAAATACATACATACATTTACCACAAAAAGAGTAATTCTGGTAACCTAAAAACATTTCAGGCATCCTTTCAGTTTGTTTGGCTTGATAATTAATAAAAAATGTGTTAATGCACTCCAGAATTCTCTTGTAGGTCTAAGTTATAGTCTAGGTTTCTGAAGTAGGATTGATGAAAAGTTATAATTAATTAATTAAATCATCCATTCAGTTATTCCACCAATATTTATTGAATACCTGTTATATGCTATTGACTCTTGTAAGTGTTGAGGATAGAACAGTGAAATCAAAAAAATCCTTGTTCTTGTGTAGCTTACTTTCCAGTGGGCCAATAAGCAAATAATGTATAATATAGTTGATGGTGAAAGTGCTATGCAAAAATCAGGATAGTTGGATAAAGCATAACTGGGAGAATCAGAAGGTGATATTTTATATAGAGTGGTTAGAAAAGGCTTTTCTAAAGGGGTAGTATTTGATTAGAGAATGGGAGAAAGAATATTTCAGTCAGAGGGAAAACAAACACAACAATAAATATTTCCATATTTTAAAACTAATCAATATTCTGTCATGACCAAAGGCTACTTGGTCTCCATTCCCTTCTGGTGCCCTTTTTATTCCTATGAATCAGTACCTATTAATCAGTACTTAAGAAGGTGGACTGGCTTTTTCTGGCCAGTAGTATTCATTAGGTCACATGATTTTGTTTTGTAACTATTCTGCAGCTTTTGAACTCCCTGTCCATAATTGGAGGATTTAGGATTTGATGAGTCCCATCTCCTATAGCAGGGGTGTCCAATCTTTTGGCTTCCCTGGGCCACATTGGAAGAAGAAGAATTATCTTAGGTCACACATAAAATACACTACACTAATGATAGTTGATGAGCTAAAAAAGTGACAAAAAAACTCATGTTTTGAGAAAGTTTACGAATTTGTGTTGGACCACATTCAAATCCATCCTGGATTGCATGTAGCCCATAGGCCATGGGTTGGACAAGCCTGATCTACTGGAAAGAATTAGAAAATATCATTATGCAGCCTCTCTAACAGCTAGGGCATAAGCTTGTCACTTAGGCTCTGCCAATGTAGCTTGAGACTTTGATTTAAAAGTGTACAATATGAGGAGGCTGCAGGTCAACTGCATAGAGCCCATATTGGTGAGGGTTGCAGTGGAGGCACTTGGTTTTCATGGACATTGGGAGCAGAGATCTAGTGTCCAGGGACAACTGTACCTAGTGGCAATGGTCATCCACAGAGTGCTGTTGGCATTCTTTCTTGCTGCATGTCCTGTCATTCTGTCTCTCTGGCCTCCTAGAGATACTACTAAAGCTTATTACTATGCCATAATAAGTTTCTTTATTGAAATAGCAACGGTATTTAATAGGACTTAAATAGCAATTGTAGGTTTGCAACTAGGAAAATTCTCTTGTAGATCTAAGTTATATTCTAGGTTTCTGAAGGATGATTGATGAAATATTATAATTGACTAAGCCATCCATTCAATTATTGCATAAATATTTATTGATCATCTGGCATATGCTGTTCCCTCTTCTAAGTGTTGAGGACAGAACAATGAAAACAACAAAATCCCACAGCAATGAACTTATTTTTGTCTTAGTTGGGTTTGTAAAGGAATAAGAAGACATTGAATAGTGAAGGTGAAAATGATTAGCATAATGCCTGGCATGCACTAGGCACTCAAGACACTGGGCCCATTAAGGTTATACTGATATCAATGCAATGCATACATTTTAATGGACACACAGGAGAAAATAAGTACAAATTGCTGTTTTGGAATGCATAAATCAATTATTCACAGAGAACTGTTTATTTGCTCATTTACACAATATGCAATTACTTTGAAGTCAAACCATACATCAGGCACAGTGCTAAGGGTTTTAGATAAAAAGACATGTCAGGTAGGAGCTCTTCAGAGAGGATGTTGACAGGCTTCATGAAATAATAAGAGCTTAAGTATTAAACAGTGACAGTGGAAAGGGAAAAGATGGGTTAAAGAAAAATGAAGTAAGAACCATCAGGCTGTAGGAGATGACCAGCTCTGAGAGTTACGGGGACTGTAAAAAATGACTCATAGAGCCCAAACAGGGCAGCTGGAGGAGTTGTGTAGGTACAGTAGTATGGCAGTATAGATATAGCAATAGCCGATTTAGAGAAGCCAGGAAGGAAGATAGCTTGGGAGTTTGGTTTTAATTTGGCTTTGATGTGATGGTAAGAAGTCCAAGTGCAAAAAGCTCATCAGATATTTGGATATATGGGACAAAGTTTTGGGGACAGCCAAAGGCAAGACATGTAAATTCAGGAGTAGTTATTATGCAGGAAGTTTCTGTGAGAGAGGCTGAAAGTCGGGTTTCTGAAAGTTTAACAATAGAGAGCTAAATATATATTGTACAATCTTTGTATTTTGTTAGGCATTACTCTCAAAGGATCTAGGCAATTGTGGAGTTGCATAAGAAGATTTATAGCTATTGGGACCCCAGCTGCGTATCTGTCATAAGATACCCCGGGGACTCTGAATTAGCTGATTCAGCCACCACCCTTTTCCACCCTCTCTCAGACCTGCTACTGGGGTCTTGATGGACAGCTGGCCACCCCTGGACTTTGATACTCCAAGCCAGAAGCAAGCTGGAGGAAAGGGCTGCGTCTTCATGACACATCCTGCCTCCTCATGTGTGGCTCTGACTGAGAGTCCCCTTCTGGCTGTGCATAATCACTTGCTGGAGAAAGGGTGTGAGGGGAAGGAAATGAAATATTAGAAAGGGAGAAGGTGGCCTGGGCCAGGGAAACCCTGCTAAGACGGAGACTCCTCGTGTGAGGGTCAGTTACAGGCTCCCTGAATTCTGAAGTCAGGGAATTGTGAGGGGGTGTGGGATTCTGAAGTCAGAGAATTGTGAGGGGGTATGGAGTGGGGGAGGTCACTGTGGTCCTTCCAAATGCAGGCCAGAGAGATCATTGCCTAGACCTTAGCTATGCCCCCACAGGCTTCAGTTGGGAGCACTCATCGTCCTCCCTCAGACCCAGCAGCAGGCCGTCAGCCAGATGATGCATTAACAATTGTATTCTGTGTATGAGAGGTGGTTTAATGTGTAATAAATAAGAGTGCAGATTCTGGAGTGTATGAAAACCCAATTTATGTAAGTCAGGGACTTTGTGTAGCGGACACTATGCAAAAATCATGAGGGAGATGCTGTAGAAAAAGAGAACCAAGAACTAAACTTTGAGGACAGTTGCATTTGGAAACCAGTGAAGAAAAAGAAATCAGTTACAGAATAGAAAATAAGAAATATTTGAATTAGTTTTATCACAATGTGGAAGTCTGGTATAAAATGATCACCTAGAAGTAAAAAAGAATAGCTTGAAGCGTAAGTATAATTTTCACATCAAAGCATGACACTTTGTTATTTGCTAAATTAAGCTGTTGTAGCTATGTATCTAGTTATACTCTAGTGCGTGATTTTCCATCTCAGTACTACTGACATTATGGGCTGGATAATTCCCTTGTGACGGCAGCCCTGTGCATTGCAGAATGCTCAGCAACGTCCCTGGCCTTTACCTCCTAGATACCAACAGCATTCCCTCCCTGCTCCTCCTCATCCTCAATTGTGACAATCAAAACTATCTTTAGACATTGCCAAATGTCCCCTGGGGGGGAAATCACCATTGATTCAGAACTACTGGTGTAGGTGAAATGAAATAATTTTACTAAATCTGATACAAATCTTCATATATCTCACACACCTGTGTTTTACAAGAATGATAAAACATTTTAGATTTGAATTTGGCATAGAAAATCAAACACTCTCTGTTGAATTCAGAAGGTAGTCTTAGCATTGCCTAAATTAATCCAAGGAAAATCATAATATAAAACTATTTTCCATGTGAGAATATTAGAGTTTACAAGTCATGAAGAAGAGCCATTTAGTGGGGTTTGATTTACCATCATACTTTTTTCAGACAGTATTTTAAAGTGGAAGCATCAGGTTGTCAAGTTCAGTTGGCGAGACCTGACAATCTGTTCACTCACATAGTAGCTCTCTGGCCTTAGGCAACTTCTCATCTGCTCCCTCATCTGTAAAGTGGGAGTAAAAGAGGTGCAAAGAAGTACTGTGTGTGAGAGACCTCAGAGGCAGGGGAGTGCAGGACAAATATCATCTTTATAACTTAAGCTTTTATTATTAAATTCCTTTCTTCACATCAAAAAACAGTAGAAAAAATTGTTGTTTTTTTTTTTAAAAAAACTACATAGAATAAAATTGATGCCCTAATGTTCTAAAAAAAAATAAAGAAAGGAAAACATATAACCTCATACTGGGAAATGAGAGTAAAGAGGGACCAACATGTACCAAATGCCCATTATGAGGCAAACATTAGACTGGACACTGGGCAGCCTGACCAAAAAAAAAAAAAAAAAAAAAAAAAAAAAAAAAGATGGAGAGATGGTCAAGCTGAAGGAGACAGGAGTCAGTAGACAGGCTCTGATAGGACCAGCCAGGATGAGAAAATGATTTGAGTGTACAGTAAAGTGAAGAAAAATAGAAATTTGAGGAAAAGAAATGGCTTAGAAAGTGACTATTAAAGTAATACTAGAGCAAAACACCCAACTGCAGATTTTATAACTTACCAAAATGTGAAGAGTATAATGACATTTATGTTTTCACAATTATTTCCCATTGGGTTAAAAAATATGGGAAAAAGACATCAAGTATTTTACCTAAATACTATATTTAGGAAGACTTAATTTTGATATAACTTAATTACTAATTCTAATTTCTAATATAATCTCCTCTTTTAAAAATGCAATAATTTAAAAAATAAACACAAAAATAAAAACAAAATAAAAAATATGATATACCACTAAAGAAATTTTGAAAATCCATTTAATAAATGCTGACTCGCAAATAGGTAAAGTCATTTACCAAATGATAAAGTGGCAGTCATTGTCAAATGTTAAATGTTTATAACTTGAAGTTGGAAAAAATTTTAGTTGACTAGGATATTCTATCTTAGGTGCTTAAAAAATTAAAAGAAAAATTAACATTATATATACTTATGTTTTCTAATACTTCATAGATTTTTAAATAGCTTCATTGTCATAAGCATTTAGCTTCTACAGCTCACACTGTAATATCATTTTAAAGTGTATTTGAATTCCATAAGAACCCACTCATCATGCATTTGGAAACAATACCTTTACTTAGCAATTGTCACATAGTGTCAGTTAGTATCATTGTCATTTGGAAAATGCTTTACAGTGAGAAATGTGTTACTCTGACTTGTGACTTCACATGCACAGGTCCAGTTACATGTCTATAGATAATAAATAAAATGGTCTTTTTTTTCCAGTAGAGCTATACATTTAAGGAAAAGAAAGTAACCTGGAATAGAAGAATTGGCAAATTAGGTAACAGAAAAAGCCAAATTGTATATCAGCTAGGTCTCCATTTTCTTCCTCTGGCTATCTCCCATGTTCCTGGAGCTGTTGGTAGCAATTTAAAAAATGTGTCTTTTTGGTTGAAATTTGCTCTATGCCCTTCCCAAATAAGGGTATTATTCCACTTGATTGTCTACTTCCATTTCTCAGGCTTTTGCTTAATTCAATTCTATTTATTGAACTGTTTCCCAGGTCTCCCTGATTGTGCCCTCTTAGTGCTTCAGGGTGCCACCACCCACATCCTGGAGCTTAGAGGGATAGGTGGCCCTCTTTTTGGAGTCTCCAACATTACAGGCTCATATCCATTCTCTTGTTGAGGAACAATAGACTATTTCGTGAAACCATACAAAATAGCCCATAGGTTTTTCAGAAAAGAGGGAAAAACCAAAAGAACAGCAAAGAGATGAGATTTCTGTGGTCCTTTTCCTAGTTGTATTCTCCTAAGCTGCAGAGATGCTACTCACAGACAATGCTCTTAAATCCACCCCTGCAATCTTTGGACATGTAGGACAGGTGGTAGAGGGAGAGGTGTTTGTGCTCACGTGGTTGGTGGGTGGGGAGAGCAGAAGGTGGCAGGTGTCAAGGCTGCTAGCTCTAATTCTGTTCACTGAGAGGTGTTTGGTGTATTCTTTTTGGAGATGTCCCCAAACTGTCTTGATAATATATTTGGCTCTCTATTTTGGAGAATAAAAACCCAACTTGTAGTGCTATGTATAACAATACAAGTTTTTCGTGCCCTTTTTCTCCTTCTTAAAATAGTGTTCTTCAATATAAGAACAGTAGAAACAGTGTGAAATAATAAAGACCCCAATCTTTTCTTAGATTCTTTTGCACGCCTCAATAGGGACACCACATTCTGCTTTTGACACAAAATAAAACTACTCAAAGAAGTCTCAAAGCAAGACATTAGTTTTTAAAAACAGTTGTATTAGCAGAAGCTTTCAATTAGTAGCAAAGTAGAAATACGCTGCATGCCCACATGGGCCATCTCTTTTTGGGAGTTGAGGCTCCACATGGCTTAACTGGAAGGCAGAAGACGTTGTACCTTCTTCTCAGGAGGATACAGGATTTAAGGAGGAGGTTGAAACAAACTCTTTCTTCCAGAAATGTAATATGATATAGTTAGTATAACAACTTATTTAGAGATCAAAAAATCATGCTAATTTTCGGATACAATTTTGAGTCCAGAGCAAGTGACTGTGTACTTTCATGTACTGAACTAGAGGGTCCTCTTCTCCTTTTGAATCTCACTCTGTTTTCTTTTTCTTTTTTTTTTTTTTTTGAGACGGAGTCTCGCTCTGTCGCCCAGCCCAGGCTGGAGTGCAGTGGCGCGATCTCGGCTCACTGCAAGCTCCGCCTCCCGGGTTCACGCCATTCTCCTGCCTCAGCCTCCCGAGTAGCTGGGACTACAGGCGCCCACAACCGCGCCCGGCTAATTTTTTGTAATTTTTAGTAGAGACGGGGTTTCACCGTGGTCTCGATCTCCTGACCTTGTGATCCGCCCGCCTCGGCCTCCCAAAGTGCTGGGATTACAGGCGTGAGCCACCGCGCCCGGCCTCTCACTCTGTTTTCTTGTCCTTCCCTATTCGTGGTAAAGACTATGTTTGATCCCTATGCTCTAGGGCCAGGGACACCAGGGTTTGCTGTGTCCTTAGCAATCTAGCAATTAAACATACTGTCCAGAACATAGTCTTGATTTATCGTTATTGAGAAGACACAGATACAGCGTATTGCGACTCTGCTTGTAGACTAAATAGGGCTCTGAGGCAGTGAAAGGAAATGTGGCCATCAGCATCACAGAGAGCTCATGACTGCCCAGGTGAGTGCCACACCCAAGTACGTCATCTGTCCTTGGTATCACTTATTTCATAGTTGATCTTGTGATTGTTGTGTGAAATAATTTACGTTTGCTTTCAAAATATTAATTTGGTGGTATCTTAAATTTTTTCTTCCAGTGATTCTTACCTTTTGTGCTATATAAGGATCCTTCTGTGCCATTACAAGGATCAAATATGAAGATAGATGTGGAAGTTTTAGAAAACAGAATTTTCCTAAACCTAAGTTTGCAGAGTTCTCAGTAAGAAGAGAACAGTTCTTCACCCGCAGAAATCATAGAAAGAGATAGCATTTGGGAGGGAATCAGTAATGAGTCCTTCTATTAGATTGATCCAGAGGAAATTGTTATTTTCTTCAGGTCAAAAATGGGTGAATGTTCAGCAATTTCAAATAGTTCAACTTGACATATGAGTGGTGCAAGGTGTCGTGGGAACAAAATTGGACTGAGTGAGGAGATCTGGGCTGGAGTCTTGGCAACACCACTAACTAAAGGTGTGGTCCTGGATGAATCGCTTACTTCTCAGGGCGACCTTTCCCCACCTCTCAGATGAGGGAGTGAAATTAGAACCTTTCTGAGTTCCTTTTCAGGTTTAACATTCTGTGACTCTTTCTGTACCCCTCAGCATGTGGCACCATTACAGAAATCCAGAAAACAGATTAACTTATTATGTCCCATTTTGGACAAACAATAATATTACTCAGCAAAAGTTGTTGTAACTTGATATATTAAGTGAGCTTTAAGCTTCCTGGAGGTCTAAGCAGTGTGGGAGGGTGAACTCCCCAGAAGGCATACAAATGGTCTGGGTACAGAAGTGCACTGGCAAATTTAGAGGTGTAATCTTAACATTGACTGCATATTATCACCAAGTCTTTTCATATCCATTATCTCATGTGCAAATCCAATCCTTACAACAACTTTCAAGAGTGGGAACAGTCATACTCGACATTTGACAAATGGAGTACCTGCAGTTCAGTAACTGTGCCTTTCCTGAGGTCACAATGCTAGTAAAAAAATGTAAAAATAGGCAAAACTCTCTACAGCCTGGATCCTTTCTACCTCTCCATTGTCTTCTACCTCTCTTACTGACTTTGGAGCACACAGGCCAGCGATACCAAGTTCTCATGCTGTTTCACAGCTCTGAAAACTCTTACTCATCCTTGAAGGCCCCGTTTGAATGTTGCTCCTCAATGAAGCTTCCCTGGGTAATGGTTTATCTCTGCTACCCTTGCACATACTTCCTTTTTGCAGTTCTCAGGCTTCTGTAGTTAATTGTCTACATATCGGTCTCTTTCCAGATTTGGAGCTGATTGCTCCAAATTACTCCAAGTGTCTTTTCACTTTGGAGTTCCTAGTACACAAGCACAGTTCTTGGCAATTGACAGGGGCTTAATCAATATCTGTTGAATGACAATGCTTTCTGGAGAAAAAAATGACCTAAATGTAGACTTAAAGAAGAATAGAATGAGCACTGCTAATAATTTAACCTATGTATAGTTTGTAAATGTATTACTTTTATTATCTTGTTACATAACTATGTAGATAATGGGTTAAAAATTTCTGGTAACCAGCCTGACCAACATGGAGAAACCCTGTCTCTACTAAAAATACAAAATTAGCTGGGCATGGTGGCACATGCCTGTAATCCCAGCTACTTGGGAGTCTGAGGCAGGAGAATCACTTGAACCCAGGAGGTGGAGGTTGTGGTGAGCCGAGATTGTGCCATTGCACTCCAGCCTGGGCAACAAGAGTAAAACTTGGTCTCAAAAAAAAAAAAAAAATTCTGGTAATATAGTATAAAACCATTTTTTTTCTAGTTAGCAAGAGCCAGTACCTTTACTCAGGCTTTTAGATTCTTAGCTTAGAGTTTCTACAAAATACTGTATGTACAGCCAGGCTGTGAACCAATCTTTAAGTATAAGGGTCTTATTCTAGAACAATCTTTAAAAAAAAAGATAAAAATGATTTACATGTCCATAGTATATATTATTTAACTTTTTATTCTAAATCTAGCATTCTCATGTTCTATAAATTGATCATGTCACATTGGTCATATAGAGTTGTACTTGATTGGCATTGAAATTAGATAGTATAATAAATAAAAACAAATATTTCCTGAAAGCCATAATGCACTGCACATCTTAGAAACACCTGGTCCCAATCAAACCAAGCCCCTTTACTTCCTTATACACACAGGAGACAGCCCAAGTGTGTTTTTGCTAATATCAGTAAAATAGGAAGTGTAAAAGCCAGAAATACTTATTTTTCTAAGAACACAAAGATAAATGTTACATCCCTACATGGCTTATGTACACAGTGTACTCAAAGGAGAAATAAGATGATTCCAAGAGCAATTTGATTCATAGATGTGAGGAAAAGGGAAGCCACCTGAAGGTCTACATGAAAAAAAGGAGATAAAAAAGAAGCCTTGTAGAGGCATAAAAATGAAGTTCTACTGATCACAGACTAAGTTTTAGAACCAAGTGTATTCACTAACAATTGTGAGTTTGGCTGAACCTTGGATCTATCTAACAAATCCTTAAGTGAATGGGGGATGGATGACCTCTGGTTGAGACTTCTTTTTGAGGTTTGATAAAACAATAATCAGGGAGGAAAGGTTGGAAGTTAAGTAAACCACAGCACAGCTCTGTAATCATAATCTCCATCATTAGTCCACACATTGCAAAAATAGCCAAACCAGAGATGTAACAGATGTCATTAGCCAAGTTCTTGGCCAACACTTATCAGGCCAAGAATACAAGCTGAGCTTTTCTTTTCAGGGGAAGCATTCCATTTGCCAGAAATTCCTTCCTGCCAGACCACAAATCAACAATTGTCAGATAAATAAAAAGCTTCCACTTAACTTACAAACTCTTGGGTAAAATATTCCTTTTTCTAGAAATAAAAATGCCCTTTACACAGCATAAGCCATAAATGATCCCAAAGTGTTCCACTAAAGCAATAAACTGTCAAATTCATAAATCTTATATACCCTTAAGGAAAACAGAACTGAGTCTGTTAGGCATCATTTTGAATTATGCTACAGAGAGAGGCAAACATTTTAAAGATGGCAAAATAGTCATAGATGGCAGACTAAACTTGGATACTACCTTCAGTCATGTTAAACAGAAATTCAGTTCAAAAACCATTTATAATACCTAGAAAGAAGCTTACCCCAAAAGGTGTAAGACCTCTACACTGAAAACTATAAAACATTGTTGAAGAAATTGAAGAAGACACAAACAAATGGAAATATATCCTGTGTTTCTGGATTGTAAGTATTAGTATTGTTAAAATGGCCATACTACCCAAAGCAATTTACAGATTTAATACAATCCCTGCCAAAATGCCAATGACATTCTTCACAGAAGAGATAACAATAATATAATTTATATAGTGAGTAGCTGAATAATCCTGAGCTTAAATAACAAATTTGGAGGCACCGCACTACCTGATCTCAAAATACACTACAAAGCTATAGTAACCAAAACAGCATAGTACTGGCATAAAAACAGACACATAGACCAATTAAACAGAATAGAGATCCAAGAAATAAATTCGTGCACCTGCAGCCAACTTATTTTTAGCAAAGGTAACAAGAACACACATCGAGGAAAAGGGCCTCTTCCATAAATGGTGCTGGGAAAATTGGATAGCCAAATGCAGAAGAATGAGGCTAGACCTCTATTTCTTATCATGTACAAAAGCAACTCAAAATGGATTAAAGAATTAAGTGTAAAACTCAAAACTATGCAACTACTGGGAGAAAACATAGGGGATAAACTTCGTAACATTGGGCTGGGAAAGGATTTTTTTAAATGAGGCCTTAAAAGTACAGGCAATGAAAGCAAAAATAGACAAACGGAATGATACCAAACTAACATGCTTTTGCACAGCAAAGGAAACAATCTACACAATGGTAGGAAGTGTTTGCAAACTACACATCTGACAAGGAGTTAATATATAGAATATATAAGGAATCTGACAGCAAAAAAACACAAACAAGCAAACAAACAAAATAATCCAGAAAACAATGGGCAAAAGACCGTAATAAACATTTCTCAAAAGAAGATACACAAATGGCCAACAGGTATATGAAAAAGTGTTTAACATCACTAATTATCAGGGAAATGCAAATCAAAATCACAATGGGATAACACGTCACTCCAGTTAGGTTGGCTATTATCAAAAAGACAAAAGTCAACAAGTGTTGGTGAGGATACAGAGAAAAGGGAACACTTACACACTGCTGGTAGGAATATAAAGTAGTACAGCAATGATGGGAAACAGTATTTTGGAAGTTCCTCAGAAAATTAACAATAGAACTACCAAAGAATCCAGTAATCCCACTGCTGGGTATATATCCAAAGGAAATAAAATCAATATGCTGAAGAGGTATCTGCACTCCAGTGTTTATTGCAACACTATTTACAATAGCCAAGATATTGGATCAGTGTAAGTGTCCAACAACAGGTGAACGGATAAAGAAAATGTGGTATAAAAACACAATGTTTATATTATATAATATATAAAGTAATAAATATAAACACAATCATAGAAAAGAGGAAAAATGTTGTCATTTACAACAATATGAATGAATCTGGAGTACATCATGTTAAATGAAATAAGCCAGACACAGAAATGCAAATACTGCACAGTCTCATTCATGGGATTTTTTTTTTAAAAAGTTCATGTCGTAGAAACAGAGAGCAGAACAGTGGTTACCAGAGATTGGGGAAGACAGTTGGGACGGGAGGATGAGGAGAGGCTGGTCAACAGGTAGAAAGTTACAATAAGGTAGGATAAATAAGGTCTGGTATTCTGTTGCACAGTAGGGTGACTATGGTAAATGGTAAGGTATTGCATGCTACCAAATAACTAGAAGAGAGGCTTTTGAATGTTCTCACCACAAAGAAATGAGAAACTCATGAGGTGATGGATATGCTAATCACCTTGATTCGATCAGTATTTAACCCATACATTATGGAATTATCAAATTGTACCCTATAAATATGTACAAGTACAGCATATCAATTACAAATTATTTAAAATATATTTTATTAAAATGAAAATAGTTTTGGGGACTTCGGATTGTATATACTGTTTTATGAATTATGCTGCTGCATAATTTAACATAGGATACTGTTAAATGATGATCAGGAGCATCCAAACACAGACAGAAATTGACAAGAGAACAATCCAGGCACTTGGTCTCTGTAACTTTCTGTTAATCTTATTCCCCTCCTGCTCTGCATGTGTGTGTGTGTGTGTGTGTGTGTGCATTTGCACTCGTATTTCTTTTCCCAAGGCCCCTTTCTCTTTATTTTATCTTGCCCTTCTCCGTATATCTGCATCATCATCTTCTTTTTTTTTCTGAGACGGAGTCTCGCTCTGTTGCCCAGGCTGCAGTGCAGTGGCGTGATCTCCCCTCACTGCAAGCTCCGCCCCCCCAGGTTCACGCCATTCTCCTGCCTCAGCCTCCCGAGTAGCTGGGACTACAGGTGCCGCCCAGGCGCGGCTAATTTTTTTGTATTTTTAGTAGAGATGGGGTTTCACCGTGTTAGCCAGGTTGGTCTCAATCTCCTGACATCGTCATCCACCCGCCTCGGCCTCCCAAAGTGATAATCTTATTTCTACTTCTGTGTCTTTATGCATACGTGAGCTCTTTCCAGTTTCCAGAAGGTCATTTAGTTTTTGTATATACTATCTTTAAAAAATCTAAAATATAGAGAATGAGTACCTAATAATCAGCATCCACAAAGAGATATCTCAATGTATCTGTTTCCTTTACCATGTCTCTAGAGTCAAACCTTGTAGATCCCTGGAAATTTGTGATAAAATCTCAAGGTAATGCTTCACTTCCACATCTTTAATTGAACACAGACACAAAAATGGGCATGATCTCTGAGGTTGTTTCCAGTCTTTAGATCTATAACTTTGAGTATAGTAATAATTATAATAATAGTTTCTATAATTTTACCTTTTTGAAAAATAAGAAAAGGCAAGTTCAACCTACAAAGCATGTAACTTTTTACTTAGAGTTTATAAGGAAAATAAATATTTTCTCACTAAGAACATATAAGCTTTACAGTACAAGCTGTACAACAAAAATATGACTGCCCTGGCAAGCCAAGGTCCTCTGCCCAGCCATAGAGGTTCCATAGTTATATTAGAGTAGGTGGCCTTTTGGTTTCCCAAGGAAAGTCCAGGCAGAAGTTATAGGTTGAGGATTAAAATGCACTATTTCTCCTCAAATCTATCCTTTCCAAAATTATTATTATCATAATTTTTGATTCTGGCCTTCTTTCTATGTATTAATAACGGGTGATAAATCAAACTGGGGATAAGCATCACTAATGAAAAGATAACTATTTCTTAAGTGAAGACATATGAATCTTCTTTACTCATGCAGCTTGTACATGTGAGAGTCCAGCGGGTTTGTGGCCCACCTTAACAGAAGAGGAACTGTGTCCTCTGTGAGGACGGTGAGATAATCAGTGAAAGCCTAGGGGCTTTGCTAGTGCAGGGCGAAGACATTCATGGTCTGTAGAACTGTTTTGTAGCTCTTGCAAACTCTCTACTTGTGCCTGAGAAGAAGAGGCACCAATTTACTCTGATTGAATTTTCATTCAGGGTATCTCTACTTGCTTCAAGAATGGTGGCAACTTTTTGATGGAATAGTCACTGGGATAGTTAATTTCATGTGTCAATGCAGCTAGGCTATGGTGCTCAGTCTAGATGTTGCTGTGACGGTATTTGGATATGCGATTAACATTTATAATTAGTTAACTTTAAGTAAAGTAGATTATCCTCCATAATGTTGGTGGGCCTCATTCAATCAGTAACTTTAAGTAAAGTAGATTATCCTCCATAATGTTGGTGGGCCTCATTCAATCAGTTAAGAGCCTTATGAGCAAAGACTAAGGTTTCCCCAGTAAGCAATCATACCTCATGACTGAAACATAGAAACCTTGCCTTACTTTCCTTCCTGCTGGCTTGTCCTGCAGATTTCAGACTCAAGACTGTAACATCAACTCTTAACTGAATTTCTAGCCTTTCCTATAGGTTTTGTATCTGCTAGCCCCCACAACTGTGTCAGCCAGTAAATATCTATGTTTTATCTGTCTATCTATCAATGTATCTACTTATCTATCAATATATTGGTTCTTTTTCTGATTCTCTGGATAATCCCAGCTAATATAGCTACTATGATATTCACCCCTTGCCTTTTTCTCTTCCTCTGTGAAAGTGCTAGATACAGGCATCTTATGAAATCTCGTATCTTAATTGCTTTTAATTTTTATTTACATGTTTGGACCCTGTCTTCATGTTTTGTTTGTTTGTTTTAATTCAGTAAGGAGCATTTTGTATGTAGCCTTTGCAACAAAAACGCTTTGTAGGGGGAAATTTGCCCCTTCCTCAGTGAGAGAGATGAAGTATTTTAATGTTAGCTAATTTGCCTAAAGCACTTTCATGAAGATTTAAACTCAGATCCTTCACTGGAGAATACAGAATAATAACAAAAAAAGAAATCCTCTACATTTATAAAAGTTGCCCAACATTTAAAATTGTTGGAAAATATGAGGAAGAATAAGACATACAACATGAAAGCTTAAGAATGTTTTACATAAAATACACCAAACATTCATTCAAAGATCCTTCAGAGGAAAACCTGAGTTGCAAAATTGATGCATTAGCAAACATACTTAAGGTATTAGGACATGCTGTATTTTCATGTACTAAGGATTAGTTGGTTTTCTTTTTTTTACAGACAGAGTCTGATATGATTTCGTTCTGTGTCCCCATCCAATCTCATCTTGGATTGTAATAACCCCACGTGTCAAGGGCAGGACAAGGGGGAGATAATTGAATCATGGGGGCAATTTCTGCCATGCTGGTCTTGTGATAATGAATGAGTTCTCACAAGATCTGATGGTTTTACAAGGGGCTTCTCCTTTCTCTCAGCACTCACTTCTCCTTCATGCCACCAAGTGAAGAAGGACATGTTTGCTTCCCCTTCCACCATAATTGTAAATTTCTTGAGGCCTCCCCAGCCCTGCAGAACTGTGAATCAATTAAACCTCTATCAGTTATAAAGTATCCAGTCTCAGGCAGTTCTTCGTAGAAGCATGAGAACAGACTAATACAGTAAATTTGATACTACAGAGAGTGGGATGCTTCTATAAAGATACCCAAAAATGCAGAAGTGACTTTGGAACTGGGCAACTGGCAGAGGTTGGAAGTTTGTAGGGCTCAGGAGAATATAGGAAAATGTTGAAAAGTTTAGAACTTCCTAGAGACTTGGAGGGCTCAGAAGAAGACAGGAAAGTGTGGGAAAGTTTTGAACTTACTAGAGACTTGTTGAATGGCTTTGACTAAAATGTTGATAGTGATACGGACAACTAAGTCCAGGTTGAAGTGGTCTCAGATGGAGATGAGGAACTTGTTGGGAATTGAAATAAAGGTGATTCTTGTTATGCTTTAGCAAAGAGACTGGTGGCACTTTGCCCCTGCCCTAGAGATCTGTGGAACTTTGAACTTCGGAGATATGATTTAGGGTATCTGGCAGAAGAAGTTTCTATGTGGCAAAGCATTCAAGAGGAAACAGACTAGAAAACTTTGGAAAATTTGCAGTCTGACAATGTGATAGAAAAGAAAAATCCATTTTTCTGGGGAGAAATTCAAGCCTGCTGCATAAATTTATATAAGTAATGAGGAGCCAAATGTTAATCACCAAGACAATGAGGAAAAATGTCTCCAGGTCATATCAGAGAACTTTGTGGCAGCCCCTCCCATCACAGGTCCAGAGGCCTAGGGGCCAAAAATTGTTTTGTGGGATGGGCCCAGGGCCTTGCTGCTTTGTGCAGTCTTGGGACTTGGTGCCCCGTGTCCTAGCTGCTTGAACTCCAACTATGGCTAAAAGGAGCCAATGTACAGCTCAGGCCATTGCTTCAGAGGGTGCAAGCCCTAAGCCTTGGTGGCTTACATATAGTGTTGGGCTTGTGGGTGCACTGAAGTCAAGAATTGATGTTTGAGAACCTCTGCCTAGATTTCAGAGGATGTATGGAAGTGCCTGGATGTCCAGGCAGAAGTTTGCTGCACATGTGGAGCCCTATGGAGAACCCCTTTTAGGGCAATGCAGAAGGGAAATGTGGGGTTGGAGCCCCCACAAAGAGTACCCACTGGGACACTGCCTGGTGAAGTGGTGAGAAGACGGCCACCATCCTCCAGTCCCCAGAATGGTAGATCCACCAACAGCTTACACCGTGTGCCTGGAAAAGCTGTAGATACTCAATGCCAACCCATGAAAGCAGCTGGAAAGGGGGCTGCACCCTGCAAAGCCACAGGGCGGAGCTGTCGAAGGCCATGGGAGCCCACCTCTTGAATCAGCATGACCTGGATGTGAGATATAGAGTTAAAGGAGATCATTTCGGAGCTTTAAGATTTGACTGCCCTGCTGGATTTTGGAATTGCATGGGGTCTGTAGCCCCTTTGTTTTGTCCAATTTCCCTCATTTGGAACAGGTGTATTTACCTAATGCCTGTACTCCCATTGTATCTAGGAAGTAACTAATTTGCTTTTGATTTTACAGGCTCTTAGGCAGAACGGATTTGCCCTGTCTCAGATGAGACTTTGGACTTGGACTTTTGGGTTAATTCTGGAATGAGTTAAAACTTTAGGGAACTGTTGGAAAGGCATGATTTTGTTTTGAAATGTGAGGACATGGCATTTGGGAGGGGCCAGGGGTAGAGTGAAATGATTTGGCTCTGTGTACCTACACCTTGAATTGTAATAATCCCCATGTGTCCAGGGCAGGACCAGGTGGAGATAAGTGAATCATGGGGGCAGTTTCTGCCATGCTGTTTTCATGATGGTGAGTTAGTTCTCATGAGATCTGATGGCTTTACAAGGGACTTTACCCTTTGCTCGGCAGTCACTTCTCCTTCCTGCCACTAAGTGAAGAAGGATGTGTTTGCTTCCCTTTATGCTATGATTTGTTTTCTGAGGCCTCCCCAGCCCTGTGGAACTGTAAGTCAATTAAACTTCTATTTTTTGTAAATTACCCAGTCGTGGGCAGTTCTTCATAGCAGTGTGAGAATGGACTAATACAGAGTCCTGTTCACCTGCGCAGGCTGGAGTGCAATGGTGTGACCATAGCTCAATGCAGCCTCAAACTCCTGGGCTCAAGCTGTCTTCTGCCTCAGCTTCCTGAAGATCTGAGACTACATGTGTGCACCACCACACCCAGCTAATTAAAACATTAAAAAAATAGGGATGGGGTCTTGCTATGTTGCCTAGGCTGGTCTCAAACTCCTGACCTCACGTGATCCTCCTGTCTTGGCTTCCAAAAGCACTGGGATTGCAGGTATAAACTACCAAACCTGGCCAGCTTTTTTTCTTTAACTGAAATTCCATGGCTTGAAAAACTTAATTTTATAAAATAAAGCCAATTTAATTTTAATAAGGATAGTAGAACAGAGAATATCATTTACCAAAAATGTTTATATGAATAAGATTCCATATCTGTTAAATTTCACTATAAAGTTTTAAATGGATTCTATTGCAGTCATAGATTCTGCCTTACCCGTATGGAAATCCTGAAAGCATCATCAACTCTTCATCATCACTAAGTTCTCCTTTGTCACACATGCTCCACACCTTATGTTCTTCTCACCTTGTGCATCAGACAACATTTGGATCAGTGCTTCGGCTTTCTGGAAACCTCTGCATTCCTCCTGATTCCATTACAGACTGCACAGACTCTTGTTTGTTTTTCCTTTGTGAAAATTAAATATGCTCATACCAACCCAGGGAAAGAAAAATGTTAACCTGGGAGTGTTAATAAGATCCTTCACAAGGTTGAAATTTCTCTTTAGGCATTAGTAATACCTATTGACTACATTTTTGATGATAGGTAGACCTTCCTGGAAGAGTTGAAGATATTCATGGCTTTCAGTGGGACTTTCTTCCTTGGCTTGGACTACTTGCCTTAGAAAGCTGTATACAACTTTTTTTCTCACCTTGTCTGTCATTGCAAATGAAACTATATTTGCATTACAGGCTTTGCAAATGAGACTCTATGTACTTGCTACAATGGTACTAGATAACAGAATTGCAGATTATTTATGAAAAATTAAGGTCTGTTTACACACTGGTTAACACCTTCTGTTTCCTCTGAAAGAATGTTTCAGGACCAGTTGAGAACCCTTTGCATTAAATTTAAGAACAAATCAATTGGTTGTTCAAATTGAATAAACCAGTCTGTGACATCTACTCTCACAGTTTGGGTTTGGCAAAACAGGAGTTTAGCTGGGGAGCATTCTATAAATATTAGTTATGCTGTTTCTATCTTTGTTCCCATTCATTGCTTTTGTCATGTCAATTGTTAACAAAATCATAAATGCTATGCACAGTCAGCATTCCACCAGTTCATACATCTGATGATTCTATAGCAAAAGAAGTCTGAAACAACACTGAAAAGACACTAATAGTGTGTGAAATCCTCTCTTCAAACCAAGGTAGTAGTGTAGAACTAAACATCTGATAATTTGCCTATCTTATTGTACGCATGTTGTTTTGCCTGAATAGATGAAAACCAATAGAAGGCACTGTAAAAGCAGTTTTCATTCACAAAGCTCTTGTTCAGGAGATATAAAAACTGGATGCTATATTTGCCCTTCCCCACAGCTGGTTCTAACCAGCCATACCTTATAAATGACAATGAACTTTCAGCCAAAGATGATCAATGACTGTGGTATCTAAAACACTCACCAGGCCCAGTTGAAGAGTCTTCTGTGAATGGTGAACATGGAACTGGCACTTATTTACTTATTTATTTATCATAGAGAATTTGCTCTGTCACCCAGGCTGGAGTGCAGTGGCACGCTGATAGCTTACTGCAGCCTTGGACTCCTGGGTCCAAGCTGTCTGCCCACCTCAGCTTCCTGAGTAACTGGAACTGTAGACACATGCCAACATGACCAGCCAATTTTTATAAGTTTCTGTAGAAACTCTGCACCCCAAATCAACAGAATATACATTCTTCTCAGCACCACATTGCACTTATTCCAAAACTGACCACATAGTTGGAAGTAAAGCACTCCTCAGCAAATGTAAAAGAACAGAAATTATAACAAACTGTCTCTCAGACCACAGTGCAATCAAACTAGAACTCAGGACTAAGAAACTCAATCAAAACCGCTCAACTACATGGAAACTGAACAATCTGCTCCTGAATGATTACCGGGTACATAACGAAATGAAGGCAGAAATAAAGATGTTCTTTGAAATCAATGAGAACAAAGAAATGAAATACCAGAATCTCTGGGACATATTTAAAGCAGTGTGTTGAGGGAAATTTATAGCACTAAATGCCCACAAGAGAAAGCAGGAAAGATCTAAAACTGACACCCTAACATCACAATTAAAAAAACTAGAGAAGCAAGAGCAAACACATTCAAAAGCTAGCAGAAGGCAAGAAATAACTAAGATCAGAGCAGAACTGAAGGAGAGAGAGACACAAAAAAAGCCTTTCAAAAAATCAATGAATCCAGGAGCTCGTTTTTTGAAAAGATCAACAAAATTGGTAGACTGCTAGCAAGACTAATGAAGAAGAAAATAGAGAAGAATCAAATAGATGTAATAAAAAATGATAAAGGGGATGTCACCACTGACCCCACAGAAATACAAACTACCATCAGAGAATACTATAAACACCTCTATGCAAATAAACTACAAAACCTAGAAGAAATGGATAAATTCCTGGACACATACACTCTCCCAAGACGAAACCAGGAAGAAGTTGAATCCCTGAATAGACCAATAGCAGGATCTGAAATTGAGGCAATAATTAATAGCCTACCAACCAAAAAAAGTCCAGGACCGGATGGATTCACAGCCGAATTCTACTAGAGGTACAAGGAGGAGCTGGTACCATTCCTTTTGAAGCTATTCCAATCAATACAAAAAGAGGGAGTCCCCCCTAACTCATTTTATGAGGTCAACATCATTCTGATACTAAAGCCTGGCAGAGACACAACAAAAAAAGAGAATTTTAGACCAATATCCCTGATGAACATCGATGCAAAAATCCTCAATAAAGTACTGGCAAACCGAATCCAGCAGCACATCAAAAGGCTTATCCACCATGATCAAGTGGGCTTCATCTCTGGGATGCAAGGCTGGTTCAGCATATGCAAATCAATAAATGTAATCCAGCATATAAACAGAACCAAAGACAAAAACCACATGATTATCTCAATAGATGCAGAAAAGGCCTTTGACAAAATTCAACAGTCCTTCATGCTAAAAACTCTCAATAAATTCGGTATTGATGGAACGTATCTCAAAATAATAAGAGCTATTTATGATAAATCCACAGCCAATATCATACTGAATGGGCAAAAACTGGAAGCATTCCCCTTGGAAACTGGTACAAGACAGGGATGCCCTCTCTCACCACTCCTATTCAACATAGTGTTGGAAGTTCTGGCCAGGGCAATCAGGCAAGAGAAAGAAATAAAGGGTATTCAGTTAGGAAAAGAAGAAGTCAAATTGTCCCTGTTTGCAGATGACATGATTGTATATTTATAAAACCCCATTGTCTCAGCCCAAAATCTCCTTAAGCTGATAAGCAACTTCAGCAAAGTCTCAGGATACAAAATCAATGTGCAAAAATCGCAAGCATTCTTATACACCAGTAACAGACAAACAGAGAGCCAAATCAGGAATGAACTTCCATTCACAATTGCTTCAAAGAGAATAAAATACCTAGGAATCCAACTTACAAGGGATGTAAAGGACCTCTTCAAGGAGAGCTACAAAGCACTGCTCAGTGAAATAAAAGAGGACGCAAAGAAATGGAAGAACATACCATGCTCATGGATAGGAAGAATCAATAATGTGAAAATGACCATACTGCCCAAGGTAATTTATAGATTCAATGCCATCCCCATTAAGCTACCAATGACTTTCTTCACAGAATTGGAAAAAACTGCTTTAAAGTTCATATGGAACCAAAAAAGAGCCCACATTGCCAAGACAATCCTAAGCCAAAAGAACAAAGCTGGAGGCATCATGCTACCTGACTTCAAACTATACTACAAGGCTACAGTAATCAAAACAGCATGGTGCTGGTACCAAAACAGAGATATACACCAATGGAACAGAACAGAGCCCTCAGAAATAATACCACACATCTACAACCATCTGATCTTTGACGAACCTGACAAAAACAAGAAATGGGGAAAGGATTCCCTATTTAATAAATGGTGCTGGGAAAACTGGCTAGCCATAAGTAGAAAGCTGAAACTGGATCCCTTCTTTATACCATATACAAAAATTAATTCAAGATGGATTAGAGACTTAAATGTTAGACCTAAAACCATAAAAACCCTAGAAGAAAACCTAAGCAATACCATTCAGGACATAGGCATGGACAAGGACTTTATGTCTGAAACACCAAAAACAATGGCAACAAAAGCCAAAATTGACAAATGGGATCTAATTAAACTAAAGAGCTTCTGCACAGCAAAAGAAACTACCTTCAGAGTGAACAGGCAACCTACAGCATGGGAGAAAATTTCTGCAATCTGCTCATCTGACAAAGGACTAATATCCAGAACCTACAAAGAACTCAAACAAATTTATAAGAAAAAAACAAACAATCCCATCAATCGGTGGGCAAAGGATATGAACAGACAATTCTCAAAAGAAGACATTTATGCAGCCAACAGACACATGAAAAAATGCTCATCACCACTAACCATCAGAGAAATGCAAATCAAAACCACAATGAGATACCACCTCACACCAGTTAGAATGGCAATCATTAAAAAGTCAGGAAACAACAGGTGCTGGAGAAGATGTGGAGTAACAGGAACACTTTTACACTGTTGGTGGGACTGTAAACTAGTTCAACCATTGTGGAAGGCAGTGTGGCGATTCCTCAAGGATCTAGAACTAGAAATACCATTTGACCCAGCCATCCTATTACTGGGTATATACCCAAAGGATTACAAATCATGCTGCTATAAAGACACATGCACACGTATGTTTATTGCAGCACTATTCACAATAGCAAAGACTTGGAATCAACCCAAATGTCCATCAGTGACAGACTGGATTAAGAAAATGTGACACATATACACCATGGAATACTATGCAGCCATAAAAATGGATGACCTCATGTCCTTTGTAGGGACATGGATGCAGCTGGAAACCATCATTCTGAGCAAACTATCACAAGAACAGAAAACCAAACACTGCATGTTCTCACTCATAGGTGAGAACTGAACAATGAGAACGCTTGGACACAGGAAGGGGAACATCACACACTGGGGCCTGTTGTGGGGTGGGGGAAGGGGGGAGGGATAGCATTAGGAGATATACCTAATGTAAATGACGAGTTAATGGGTGCAGCACACCAACATGGCACATGTATACATATGTAACAAACCTGCACATTGTGCACATGTACCCTAGAACATAAAGGATAAAAAAAAAAAGTTGAACCAATTCCACAAATCATAAATACTATTTAAAAAAAAAAAAAGTTTCTGTAGAAACGACAGCTTTCCATGTTGCCCAGGCTGATCTTGAACCGCTGGCCTTAAGCTATCCTCCTTCCTTGGCCTCTCAGAGTGCTAGGATTGCAGGTATGAGCCACCACAGCCAATATGGGATTTGTTTTAATCATTTATATCAATACTGTGGATTCATCCCACTCTCTCCGGTGTACAGGCGTCAGTCCTTACTTAGCATAATCACAATAGACTTTTCTTTTCTCGAGATATAGTCCCTGACTTCTCATCTTCAGTGAACTACTCTGAATTTTTTCAATGATGCGATTATCTTCCTGGCAAGTGAACAAACTCAGTGCTCATTTATTTGATCACTGTAGTGGTCTAGGTATTCCTTTTAATAATATTCATATGTTTCTATTTTACTTACTATTTAAATATGGGATAGTAATTCTATTTGGTTTTAGTCAGACAAGTAATATATCTACAGAGTGCTAACCAGGACTTAAGAAACAATGGGATTCCTGAGTGGTTTTAAAAACACATATCTCCCTGCTTTTTTAAATGGTTGCTCATTTCACCAGAAATGTCACAGAATCTATAAACAAATAGTTAATGCTGGTCTATCAGATGATTTCTCTAACTACCATTTGCTAAATCTCGTCAGCATTTGGCTTGTTGTACAATAATCAAGCAAGATAGAGGCTTCTGATTTCCTATGAATTCAATAGGAACTCAGGATGGGTGGAAAGAGATTACAAAAGACTGAAATCCCAATTCTTAAATATTGAAAGGTTTCAGATAAGATGATTCAGAGTTTCACTGGTGAGCACTCCAGGGCCCTTGATGGGGACATGGAAATGCACACACAGAACAAAATGCTGGCGTCTGGAGGGCCTTAGAATTTATTTGCACTATCTGCTCCTTCCTCAACAGATGGTAACTTTGCTCTAATTTCAGTGGGTGCAGATTAGTAAAGCGGTCAGCTGAAATGCTATAAGTTGGTTTCTTTTATTAATAAGTTAATCTGACCCTCAAAACGAGTTGGCCTACACACTCCCATATTAGTTGAAATTGTGCAAATCCAATGTGGACATCAGGAAATCCTAATCCTTTAACCTGTGAGAAAATAATAAAGCCCACCCTTAAGTCATTTCTACTTCTTAATAGATGGAAAGGGAGAGGGAAGTAAAGATGACATAAGGTCACTTTCATATAAAATAATCAGTTATGTGCTGGATGGAATAGTGTACTTTAATTCAGCATTACTATTATTTCTTTTCAATGGACTCATTCTTGGAGCTGCATTTTTTGTAATATCTGAAGAACCAATAGTTCAAAAGATTCTTCTGTATGTTGTATTTCTGCACAAGTCCCTAGCTGTGAATAACATCTTACCATTTTGTGCTTAATGTTACATGCTGCCAGTTTCCTCCCTGTTCATTTGGTTTTCCTGGTGTGTCCTAAAGATATAACTTTAAAAGTAACTCAACTATTCACTCAAATGGTCTTTTTCCTTTCTTTTTTTTTTTTTGAGATGGAGTCTCGCTCTGTCGCTCAGGCTGGAGTGCAGTGGCCGGATCTCAGCTCACTGCAAGCTCCGCCTCCCGGGTTTATGCCATTCTCCTGCCTCAGCCTCCCGAGTAGTTGGGACTACAGGCGCCCGCCAACTCACCCGGCTAGTTTTTTATATTTTTTAGTAGAGACGGGGTTTCACCGTGTTAGCCAGGATGGTCTCGATCTCCTGACCTCGTGATCCACCCGTCTCGGCCTCCCAAAGTGCTGGGATTACAGGCTTGAGCCACCGCGCCCGGCCATTCCTTTCTTAAAAAAAGAATAATACATAAAGAGTTTAAAAATTCTTAACTAGCAATAGAAATGAAAGTGGCAAATGAAATGGAATATAGAGAAAAATCCCATTCAGTCCTTTTGGGTCTTGTGAGTTGGGTAAATTGAGGGGAAGACTGCATGCTTTCCTGCCTTTCCTCTTTCTGTTTTTTCAGACAGGGTCTGGCTCTATTGCCCAGGCTGGAGTACAATGTGATCTCAGCTCACTGCCACCTTCGCCTCCTAGGCTTAAACCATCCTCCTGCCTCAGCCTCCTGAGTAGCTGGGATTACAGTTGCACGCCTCCATGCCCAGCTAATTTTTGTATTTTTATAGAGATGGGGTTTTGCTATGTTGGCCAGGCTAGTCTTGAACTCCTGAGGTCAAGTGATCTGCCTGCCTCAGCCTTCCTAAGTGCTAGGATATGGGCCTTTTCTGCCTTCTCTTAATGGCAACATGCAGAACTTGGAGAAAAAAGCTGTACAAGTTTTTGATACCAGAATGCAGCAAATAATAGGGCTTGACTCTATTTTTTTATGTTTTGAGCAAACTCTAAAAGGCATAAAGGAGCAACACAAACACAAATGGCTCTGATATAATTATTAGAGAGTGGTTCCTATTTTGTATTGCCATGTAAAAATTGCCATGACTTTAGCAGCTGAAAAAACATATATCTCACAGCTTCAGTGAGTCAGAAGTCCAGGCCCAGTTTAGCTAGAGCCCCTGCTGGGGGACTCAAAAGACTGAAGTCAAGGTGTTAACCACACTGCATTCTCATCTAGAGTCTCAGATAGGAAAGAATCTACTTCCAAGTTCATTTAGATTTTTGGCAGAATTCACTTACTTGTGGTCATTCAACAGCGTCTTACTGGTTTTGACTGGAGGCTGCCCTTAGCTTTTAGAGGCTTCCTGCAGTTCCGTGTCATGTGGATCTTTTAACAGGTAGTTCATATCGTGGTTGATTCCTTCTTTAAGGTCAATGGAGACTCTCTCTAGTGTGTGCCAGCCAGCCAGAGATGCACATACACACATACACACAGGTATGTACATGTGTAAATCTAAACATAGAAGTGGTATCCATCACCTTTGACATATTCTATTGATTAGAAGCAAGTCACAGGTCCCACCTACACTCAAGGACGAGAGGTTATACAAGAAGTATACACGGGACTTATCGTAACATTTTGCCAACCATTGTTTCCAACTTGGCTGCACATTAGAATTGCCGGAGAAGTTACTCAAAACACTGATGTCCAGTATTTACTCCAGACAAATTAAATTAGAGCGTTTAGATGGTTGGGCCCAGATTTGTATTTTTAAAAAACTTCCCAGGTAATGTAATTATAAAACAAATACTTCCACAAGGACCATGTGTGCCTATTCAGTAATTCTGGAATTAGGGAACTCTTCTTTTGATTACCAGTATAAAACATGAGAAAAAAATTTTAAAATTAAGCTCTTTTTAGTAGGAGGTTCATAAAGTGAGAATTCTTAAACAAGCAAAACAATATTAGGCAGTTGAACTAATACCTTTAGGAGGACTGCTGGTCTAAATCCAGTACAACAAACCAAGGGATCTTTCTATTTTTTTTTAATTTAAAAAAAAATTTTATTTTTGAGACTGAGTCTCACTCTGTCACCTAGGCTAGAATGCAGTGGTGCGAACTGAGCTCACTGCAACTTGTGCCTCCTGGGTTCAAGTGATTCTCCTGCCTCAGCCTACTGAATAGCTGGGATTACCGGTTTGTGCCACCATGACCGGCTAATTTTTGTATTTTTAGTGGAGACAGCGTTTCACCAAGTTGATCAGGCTGATCTTGAACTCCTGTCCTCAAGTTATCCGCCTGCCTTGGCCTCCCAAAGTGCTGGCATTACAGGTATGAACCAGCATGCCAGGCCCAAAGTAAAAAATCTTTTTGTCTAAAATTTAACATTAATAACTTGGAGTGTAATAAAAGAAGTTTTTGAAATGAGTGAGACGTATCTGCTAGGAAAGAATTTTCATGTAAAGTGCACTTAGGAAACAAGACTCAGTAAAAAAGATTCACTAAATGCTCTGGAGAAAATGATTGTTGGTAAGAATAAAAAGAAGCACTAAACCAGAATGAATCCAACTCCTTCCCATCTTCTTGCTGCACTTGTTTTCCACTAAATGTGTTTTATATATTTTGCTACGTTTTGCAAGTTTTTCCTAAGCAACTCTGACTAAAGCAATGATATCTACTAATCTGGAGGAGCCCCATTTTTTTTTTTTTTTTTTTGACATTTGGAATTCTTGGCTAAGGAAAGGGAAGACTCATCTTTCCTGAACTTGTCATGCAATGACTCTTAAACTGTATTTGCAAACTTGTGTTCATTCTATTATGTGATGCTACTTTGTGGTGAACTGTAAAGTAAGAGCATGTTAGACCCAGTAAGGAAACAAATTAGAGTTGAAGACAGTGAGCAAATGAAGGAATCAGAGTAAGCATGGAGGAGCACATGGCTGGCAGGAACAGTCGAAGTGGAGCTGTTTCCTCCATTCTCCATTTCCACACCAGGATGCCCAGGCAGGTAAGTGAGGACAGAGGCGTGGGGGTCAGGGAGGGGTGCAAGGCAGCAGAAAGGATCTGTGTTTTGCGTAGAAATCTGTCAGAAATCCCTTCCAGATATCTTCATTATACTGTGCACCAGTATTCTCCTCCTTAGGACTTTTTTTCCCTGACAAATAAATTCAGGAGAGAGAAAAAGTGAAGCTGTAAAGGCAAAAATCAATTTAAAGCATGAAAGGTGAAATTATGTAGAAAAATATCACCCTTTTATGCCTAGTTAATCACAGAAAATGTGTCTGCCAGCCTGAAGCCATTTTATCAGAAAGTAGCCCAGGTGAAACAGGGAAATAACATTGCCAAGCTCAACTTGGCTACACACGACAAAATGAGAGAAGAAAAACATTGCAGGTGAACAAAACTGTATTCAGTGGTTAATAAAATTAGAATGTTTTACACCTAGAGAGTACCCTGTCATAAATCTCTTCTCAGTACTCTAAAGTTAACATTGGAGATGATTTCTAATGGATAGTTTTGGTCAATTTACAATTCAACTTGTGAAACAAAAGGCAGCATCTTTTAATGTAGCATCTCTTAACTGCCAGCTCCATATGGCTCCTTGAGGAAATACCATGTAAATTATTTTGAATTCGTATCAAAAACCATGTGAAAAAAATAAATTCATTTCATCAGTGCTTCTCAAACCTTACAGCCAATACCCTAAGGGCAAATCGGAGTGAACCTGTCCCTACAAGGGGCAAGGACCAGGGGCCCGGGGCATAGCTAGAGGCCATGAGCTTTGAAGTCACAGCGATAGCTTAAAAATTCACTGTGAATTTTGTATTCAGTTTCATCGGTGTTTGTATTAATATGAAAGTAAAACTCCTCAGAGGATATGTAATAAATTTATCAAATTTTCCACATTCCCTAGCTCATAGGCATAACCCCCGTATTAAATGACCGATATTACTTACAACAAGTGTTATTGAAGTTGTGAAGTCTCTTAAGAAAACAGATATCAGGCATAGGTTATTGAATTTGTCTAATGCATTGCAGTAAAAATTTCTTACCCCACAGTAATTATAAATTTGGAAACAAGTAATTCATGCATAATTAGATAAACACCAAAGCCTAAATATGTTTTCAAAAGAAATCCAATTGCTTTCCTATCAGTTGCCCCTCATTACTCCTCTTTCTACTGAAATAAAGAGTTCCCCAGGCAGTGATGACAGCAGATATCAGGTCCTGAGTTCTAAAAACCGAGGGAAAATCTTTCATTTCTAGGTGTATACTCAAGAGAAATACCTCCATGCAAAATTTATATGCACACAGAAACTTGTTTGTATGAACGTTCAGATAGCACTAGTCGCAACAGCCCCAAAATGGAAACATCCAAATGTCTATCAATTGATGAATGGGTAAATAAAAAGCACTACCACATACACATACAATAGAATATTATTTGGCCATAAAAAGTAATGAAGTACTGATAAATGCTACAACATAAACCTTGAAAACATTATGCTAAGTGACAGAAACCGGACAAAAGACTACATATGGCGAGATTCTATTTATGTGAAAGGACCAAATAGACAACTCTTTACAGAGAGAAAGTAGATGAGTGGTTGCTAAGGCCCAGAGTAGGGAGATGGGTGGGGGAAATGGAAGTGACTGTATGAACTTTATTTTTGGGGAGAATAAACTGTTCTACAATTAGATTGTGGTGATGGTTGCATAATCCTGTGAATATACTAAAAACCATTCAATTGCACACTTTAAATGGGTAAATTGGATAAGATGTGAGTTTTTCTTCAATAAAACTGGTAAAAATATGACATTAAGTATGTATTTTCATGTAAATGAATAGATTTTATTTTAAAAAAAACGCAAACAAAAAAAGGAAAAACTAAGGGGGAAGGCAAAGCCCAGGAGTGTCTGATTGTTTACATTCAACAACATAGAACATAAAATAATGAAGGAAATTTTTTAGGGTTTTACATACTTTCTGCTCTTTGCATCAATGGCATGAGAAAAAAATCCCAAGCATTGTTTATGCATTCACATTCACAAAATGAAATTTAATAGGAAATGCTAGAATTATTTTGTGTCTTTCCTGACCATTGCAGCAAATAAATCACATTTTACCATTTCCTAGTCATACTCAATTAAACTGTTTCTGTAACACATTCATATTTATCAAGTAACCTATTAATCACATATGTACTTGTTTGTATAATAATAGTTTCTCAGAAAGCCTAAGCTTTCTTTTCTCCATAAAGTAGGTTAATGGTGACTGAAAATTTTTCTTAAAATGCTTTCCATAAGAATAATCCACCTAGACCTACTGAGGTCACGCTGAATATTCAATGGAACAGTCAATAGCATTTTTAGAATTTTAGGACTGGAAGGGCCTTTGGAGATGAGCTGTTCAACCTCTTCATTTTGCAAGTCAGGACCTTAGATCCCAGAGCCAGCAAGCAGAAGAGCTGGGACTGACCCTTAAGTCTCCTGATTCCTAGGCCTGTATTTATTTACTTACCTAAATGATAATTCATGATAGTAATGATGATATTGCAGAAGGTTTTAAACAGTTACTGGAACAGTGATCTGAATTATAGCACTTTTCAGTTGTACAGTGGTTAACAGTTTATAAAAGACTTCCACATACATAATTTTATTAGTGCTCCATCACACCATATGAGCCAGGCAGGAATTAGCATCTCTATTTTAGAATTAGCTAACTTTTAGAGATGCTAATTTTAGGTTAAAAAAGGTTCTAGGATTTGCCCAAAGCCATAGGGATAGTAAGTGTTAGATATGGAATGAGAACTTCATACCCAACACTTCCCAAGCTAAACTCATTATTCTCTGCCACCATGTCACTCAGGACCCATGCCAGAAATCTGGGTGCTCCTCCTGACTTCCTCTCTTTACCTCCTCAAGTTCAATAACTGTCATTTCCAACTCCTACACATTTATTTAATAAAAAATCAATCCACTTCTCTCCACTCTTGTTGCCACCACCTAAGTTTCTACTAACATCAATCTCACCTTATTTTACTGCCATCTCCTCCTTTCTAGTTTTGTCTCTACCTGCACAATCTAGTCTTCGTAGTGCAAACAAAGTTATGTGTGCAAAGCACATTGTGAGTACTGTGGTCTGAACATTTGTGTCCCCCTCAAATTCAGATGTTAAAATTCTAACCCCAAAGGTGATTGTATTAGGAGACATGGCCTTTGGGAGGGGACTTGGTCATGAAGGCTCTGCCCTTACAAATGGGATTAGTCCTCTTATAAAAGAGGCCAGAAAGAGACTCCACCCCTTCTACAGCATGAGGACACAGTAAGAATTTGCCATCTGTGAACCATGAAACAGGCCTTCACCAGATACCAAATCTGTTGGCACCATGATCTTGGGCTTCCCAGTCTCCAGAATGGTGAGAAATACATTCCTGCTGTTTAAAAGTCATCTAATTTGTGGTGTTTTGTTACAGCAGCCTGAATGGACTGAGAGAGTGAGCATGTCACCCACCACCTTGTCTAAACCTTTGCTGTTTCCTCAGTGTCCTCACGGTGAAGTCTATCGACATCAGTTAGAACAAGCTTTGAATGTGGCCCAACAAAAATTTGTAAAGTTTCTTAAAACATTATGAGAATTTCTTTTAAACTCATCAGCTATCATTATCATTAATATATTTTATGTGTGGCCCAAGACAATTCTTCCTCTTCTGAAGTGGCCCAGAAAAGCCAAAAGATTGTCACCCCTGATTTAGAATATCCTTCATGGTCTGGAGCGTGCTCATTACTTCAACTCTGGCCGCAGCCTCTGCAGTCAGGTTTACAAAGTCACAGTGAATTCAGGCAGTGCCCCAAATCTCCTTTGCTCTTGCTCTTTCTCCCTTTATACATCTCCTTCACTTGGCTAACTCCTACTCATTCAGGTCTCAGGTTATATGGGAAGCTTTCCTTGAGTCCTCAAAGACGAATAAGGTGCCTTACTTACTTATTCTCATAGTAACTGAAGCTTACTCTTACCATAGCATTTACTCTGCCTTGTTAACTTATCTCCCATTAGACTGTAAGTTCTTGAGAGCAAGGATTGTGTCTTTTTCTGTGTCATATCCCAGTTGCCTAGCATATAAGAGGTACTTAATAAGTATTTGTTAATTATAAAATAATGCTACAGTAAATTCAGAATAGTATTAGGCCATTTCTGAAATTCAGCCCAAGTTCAAGGTAGGTGTTCACATATTGAGGACAATCCTATTCTGAATCCTAAACACTTAAGTTGGGCAAGAGGTTAAACTATTTTCTTATTATAAAACACAAGATTTAAGTGAAATTCTTTATAAAAGACACAGTAATGCTAACCATAATGAATTTTGAGATGTTTAAATTGAATACAGTTCTATGCAAGAGATGCAAATTGTTTCCCCTCTACCTTTTCAGAACTCCAGTAGAAGTTGATTGATTAAATCAACCATGTTTCAAGAACTATCTGGATTTCAAAGTGTACTCATCTAACTAGCCCTTACGTTCTAGGATATCAAAGGCCTGATTTATCATAATTACCCACTGAATTGCATATTATGTTTTCTCAACATGTTTATTGTTAAAGATATTTCTTACATTATCAATCCAGCACATTTTGTTCTGAAAGCATTTTTCATTTTAGTCATTAGTCTAGCTTATTTGTACTAACCTTCTAAGATCATGCAAAATCACTATTTTTATAATGATTGCTCTTCTTAGTTTCATTCTTTAAATACCTGCCAGGGTTTTACAAATTTAAATTATTTTGTCTTAGATAAAACAGAAGATAGGTGCAGAAGTTCTTGAACATTTTTGTGCCATGGAGTACCCTGGCAGTCTGGGAAAGCCTACGATCCCCTTCATAGAACAATATTTCCACATGCATAAAGGAAAATGCATAGGATATGCAAAAAATTATATTACAACACAATTATTAGAATATTAAAAAAACTCTGCAACTGCTATGGAAAACAGTTTGGCAATTTCTAAAAAAGCTAAACATACAATTGCTTAATGATATCCAGAAATTCTACACTTAGGTATATATCCAAGGGAACTGAAATCAAGGACTCAAAGATATTTGTATGCCAGTGTTCACTGCAGCATTTTTCACAATAGCCAAAAGGTGGCAATAACCCAAATGTCCATCAACAGATGAGTGGATAGAAAAATATGATATGTACATACAATGGAATATTATTCAACATAAAATGAAGTGATGATGCATGTTAAAACATGGATGAACCTTGAAGACAATATGCTAAGTGAAATAAGTGAGACACAAAAGGAAAAATATTGTATAATTCCACTTATATGAAATATCTAGAAAGGTAAATTCATAGAGACATAAAGTGGATTAGAGGTTACCAGAGGCTGGAGAAAGGGGGAAGATTACTGTTCAATAGATAAAGGGTTCCTGTTTGGAGTGATGGAAGGTTTTGAAAACAGTAATGACAGTTGCACAACATTGTAAATGTAATTGATGACACCGAATTGCATACCTAAGAATGGTTAAAATTACAAAATTTATGTTATATATATTTTACCACAATGTAAAAAAATGTATAATATACTAAAAACCATTGAATTATAGACTTTAAATGGGCAAATTGCGTGGTATATGAATTATATCTCAATAAAACTGTTAAAAAATTCGAATAAAATTATTACCAAAATTTAAAGTAATAATGACTCTGAAGAATATTTTGACATCTCTGCAATACCTGTAATTTGATATTAAAGTATCTGTAATTTGATATTTCTAATAGTTGCAAAGTCACAAGTAATGCTAGTAGCATTTTTGTTACCAGCATATATTTATAATTGGAGGAATACTATATTTTATGTGGAAGTTACTAAAATTAACAGAAAATTTAAATTCCATTTCACCACTATATTCTATATACAGATCTCTTAGATTAAGATCTATAGATTTATTCTACTGAAAATAAACTACTTAAGGAAAAAATTGATTTGTCTTTTCTCTCTTTAATCTATCTGTATAAATAATTTTGTCAACTGAGAATCTAATGCTGGGCAGTGTTTATTAAATTAACATTGCATAGTAATTCAAACTACTTTAAAAAAAGGAACTGGGAAATCGATTACAAGTCTTCCCTCAAATAATCATTTAACTCCAACATTATATCAGTGGCTTGAAAAGACTAGAAAGTCATTGTCTCAAGAAACTCATTTTCTTTTCTCCCAGTTCCTTGCCAACTGGCACATATTCCGCTTTGTTTTAATCAGAGGAAGTAGAGACCACATGCCATTTTCAATCCATCATAACTTTTTCAGTTGAGTAACTCAGTTGGCTCTCCTAAGCAAGAATGCTTCCAGCTGTAACCCTGCCAGAACTACAAAATGTCTGCCCCGAGTAGGGTTTAGTGCCTTCCCCGATAAGTACAGAGGATGTCTAGCTGCTTGAAACTCACTGTGTGAATGAGATATTTTACCTAGCTAGTCTCAAAGGAAATTCAATTTTCCTCTCTTTAGTAGGATTTTCTTACAGAGTTTTCTGATGTTCTTAGCTTTTTTTGAGTAAACATCATAACAAGTCATTCTGTTTCAGAGAATTTATACTTATAAAAATAACAAATTCCACACCTTCTTCAGTGCATTTATTAGATATGACGATAGATATAGTAAAAGTTGCTTATTGTAACTTATGAAACTACTTTAAAAATAAATTGTTATCTTATGAAAACACTCTTTAGTAAATAGATGAAAGTGTTTTATATTTTCTAAACACTATTTTGCAGAATGAAAGATAAGGCACTAAGTAATGTAAATAAAGTCCCAGGTGGAGTATTACTACAGGGCTGGAAAATAACTCAAGAACCAGAGAACACAATGAACACGATGAGTATCCAGAGCTCATTCTTCAAGCTGGGCCAGAGAAATAAAAAGCAAATGAAGAGAAGATGGAAGTAGAGGTAGAAAGAAGAAAAAAGTAAAAACAAAGAAGTGGAACCTCAATGGCATCACTAACAATGATCTGGAGGCCCTAAACCTTCCTCTGTTTTTGCCACACTGCATAACAATACATTCCTATATTCACTTTCTTAAACAACTGTCAAAAAATAAAAGCAAAAGCAGAACATTCTGTTTGCATGTCTATATCTAATAACACACCTAACTAATAAAACACTGTGATCCTTGATTACTTGATTGGCACATCCTCGCCCTTAATGTTGGCTTGTTTGGCTTCAGTTCATGAAAGGGCTGAAATTATATTGCCACTGACTTTCCAGTTTGGTGCTATTGCTAGGACATGGGCCTCTGAAAACCTGACAAGGTTAGATACCAGGTGTGCCTTCCATGTTTTACTATATGGTCTCCTTCTAATGAGGCCAGGGTTTGATATCTACTCCGTGCTTCATACATATATTTTGTTTCTCTGCCAATTTTTCATAAACATAGGCTAAAAGAAAGTGTGCAAGTGGGCATAAGCATAGTCATTCCTACTTTTTTGTAAATTACGTTAGAAAAACCTGAATCATTCTCATACATGGATACAGCCCAGTATATCTGTGCCTTGATAGGAAATTGTAAGCAAACGGCTCAGAAGCTCAATTTAGTTGAAGCTCAATTAGAATGCAATCTATAGGTAGTTTTTCTATTAAAAAATACCATCTTCAGTTCAGCAGACACTGAAGAATGCCTGTCTTCTGTGACTCCAGACAATGAAGAGTATACAGTGAAGTCATTTACATATTGAAACTGATTTTTGGTTTCTAAAAGTGGCAGTGGTTTCATTCAGTTGTTTGTGCTACTTGCTTATTCAGAGGCAAAAACTCAGAGGAGTGGCTTTATTTTCTCTAAAATAAAAATGAATCTAAGACTGAGAGGCCCATGAACCAGCAAAAATAATCACATTAGGAACTAGGGTGCTTTATGAATTCTCTACACAGATCATAACTCTATTCTTAGCTGTGCTTTTAATTCATAATTAATGGATTAATAATTAATTTCTTTAGAGACAGGGTCTAGCTCTGTTACTTAGGCTGGAGTGCAATGGCTTGGTCATAGCTGACTACAGCCTTGAAATCTTGGGCTCACTTGATCCTTTCGCCTTAGGTCTCTGAGTAGCTTGGACTACAGGCGTGAACCACCATGCCTGGCTATTTTTTAAAACAAGTTTCTTTTTTTGGTGGAGACAGGGTCATCCTTTGTTGCCCAGGCTGGTCTCGAACTCTTGGCCTCAAGTGATTCTCCCACTTCGGCCTACTTTGGGATTATAGGCTTGAGTCACTATGCCCGGTCCCTAACTCTTCATTCAATTTTATATGAAGTTTTACATACCACAAATAAATGTATTCAACTGCTTTTTTAGTTCAGAAAAAAAAAAACAAAAAACAAAAACCCAAGTCACCTAAGGACTTGTCTGTGTGCATGTATTGTATACAAACGTCAGCTTCCAGATGTTTGCCTATAGTTTTTGCTTTAAATTAAATATCTTTTGCATTCTACAGAAACATGTTTTTATATATATATATATATATATATATATATATATATATATTTTTTTTTTAATTTCATCTTTTATTTTCGACATAGGGGGTACATGTGTAACTTTGTTATGTGGGTATATTGCAGCCAGATAGTGAGCATAGTACCCAATAGGAAGTTTTTCAACCCACACTCTGCTCCCTTCCTCCCCTCTCAAGTAGTCCACTCTGTCTATTGTTACAAGAACTATGTAATTTTTAAAGTAAGAGTAGATGAACACATTTAAAGATAATTTTGATATTGACTTAATTTCAAAGGGATTAGAATTTTGTGATTTTCCTGTCCTTCCCTGTGACTGCCTAGAATGTAACCATTCACTCAATCTCATCAAAATTTAGTTTCTTCATCTAAAAAATAGAGGATGATATCTATCTCCTGATGGTATTGTGGAGATTCACTGAGAAATTAGGTACATCTAGCACAATACCTGGGATGAGATATGTGTTCAGTAAATGCTGAACTTGAATTTGAGAATGAAGAATTAGAAATATCCTGAAAAATGAAGTATTTTACTTTACTACCAATAGGAAAGATACATGCTAACTAGCCATTCCAAATGAGTAAAAATATTTTTCTCTTTTGAAGAGTTGTATATACATGCCTCATATATTAATATACACACATGTACTTGTTTATTTATAATTATCTACTTACTAGGCACATGTGTGTGTACATGGAATTTAAGACTTTATCCTGAGGTTGAAGTTATATTTTAAATTTATCTGTGAATTGATTATTTAATAACCTGTTTACATAAAGCAAGACAAAAACAGCTTTGACTTTTCAAGCAATAAACTCTCTTTTCAAGCAAAATGATGTTTTTAAAATTGATGTATGTGGTAATCAGGATATTTAGCAACTGGAAAATGAAAGGCAAGAAATACACAATAATGCAATCTAAAAGACACAATCTGTGAATATAGTAGGTATTGATTTGCTAGTTGAGAATGTTTCAAAAAATCATTCATAATATTCTTTTTCTTTCCAAAATAGTTTTTGATTAGCCAGGTTTTCTGAAGTGTGATTATTTTCTTATATCAGAGCTTTCTTAAGTTTTTACATGATCACACCTCCTAAAAAGCCTAGGAGTACTACGGGAGACTGGGGCTTATTTCATCCCTTTGTCTTCGACTGTAAAAGACAGCTGCCACCAAAATGGCCATTTTAGAGGCCTACTCTCAGGGGCACATTCTCTTTCTCAGGGATGTTACTTGCTGAGCAAAAGAATTCAGTGATATTTCTCCTATTTGCTTTTGAAAGAAGAGAAATATGGCTCTGTTCCGCCTGGCTCACCGGCAGTCAGAGTTTAAGGTTATCTCCCTTCTTCCCCAAACATTGCTGTTATCCTGTTCTTTTTTCAAGGTGCCCAGATTTCATACTGTTCAAGCACACATGCTCTACAAACAATTTGTGCAGTTAATGCAATCATCACAGGGTCCTGAGGCGACATACATCCTCCTGAGCTTATGAAGATGATGGTATTAAGAGATTAAAGTAAAGACAGGCATAGGAAATCCACAAGGGTATTGATTGGGGAAGTGATAAGTGTCCATGAAATCTTCACAATTTATGTTCAGAGATTGCAGTAAAGACAGGCGTAAGAAATTATAAAAGTATTAATTTGGGGAACTAATAAATGTCCATGAAATCTTCACAATTATGTTCTTCTGCCATGACTTCAGCTGGTCCCTCCGTTTGGGGTCCCTGACTTCCTGCAACATACACCAACTTTCTATTTTTATACATGGAATTGCATGATTAAAAAAATAAATTATAGTGAAAAAATAAGCCTGTGTTTCATTTTTGTGGAGAGAAGCATGAACACAAATGTTTTCATGCAAATACTAAAAGATAAAGAGACCAAAGCTATTTTTCTTTGAAGCTATTTGTTCTGGTTCAGAAACTCCACAATATATTCATTTATTATTTTCAAAAAGTCTCCCTCCAAATCATCCACAATGATAATCAATATTACTTCAAAAATCACAATTAAACATTGAGCCTCTACAAATCACAAAATGAACTTGAAATTCAATAATTTTTTCATTATTTTGACTGTTTCTTCTTTTATTCAACCAATATGATTTGATCACTTATTATATGTCAGGGAGGCATTTCAATTCCAACATAGATTATGATTAGGAATATATGATTTGATTGACTATGTCTAACCAGATTATCTCCCTCTCTTCTTTAACTCATATACACAGCCTGAGATATAATTCTAAACAGCATTCTCTTACAAAAAGATAAATATTTATGCTATAGATAAATAAAATATAAATGAGTTCATCTATCATACTTCCAGTTTTTAAAAAATTAATGGGAGATGTAGTTACAGCTACAGCTATGTGTACTAGTTAGACACACACTTATACATATTTGTTTATATAAAAGCAATTTTTTCTCTCTGGAATAGGACTACAGATGGGGGCAGGAAAGAAAACTTTTGTTTTTTAGACTCTTCTGCACTAAAATTCTCATTTTATTCGTGTATATATTATTTTTATTTTTTAAGAGTATGGTGAAAACCACAGGGATGTTTCAGAATAAAATACAGAACTGAGATAATCATCTGGAAATCATCCCACTTTTGACTCAATATCTAAAAAACTTTCACCTCAAAACCCCATTTAATTGTCTATGTGGAAACTAGGTGTGAAGAATTCTAACTGTTAAAAATTAAAATTGATACATCAGAAATGCAGCTACTTTGTAAAAGTATGGGCAAGTCTACATCACACAAAATGAATGTGTGGGCAGGATCTAAAATTAGAAGATTTAAAGCCATTGGTTCCTACATTCTGAATGAGATTTTATAGTCAAGCACTGGGGATGGATGTAGAATATTTGATAAAATGCTGAGACGACACCCAGCTCTGTTATGTGACATACAGTGGGCAAGGTTCCCCTCTCTCTCACTATGCATCACTATGCATTGTCACTGCATAGTGATGTTTGGCATTCCACTGGCTAGCGAGCTAGAAATGTGTACTCAGAGCAGCAGTATATCTTCAGGCAGTTCAGTGTAAGTGTAGACTTGATTCTAAATTGCAGACTTAATCCTTACAAGTTCAGCATAAATGACCTCAAAACCCCAAAGGTAAAGAATCCACCATAGTTCAACCCCTCTAAAGCCAAAGAAGCAAGAATGCTGACAACTCAGTTTACTATTCAAGGAGTTTCTTGGAACATCTACCAGCAAGAGATTTTGTTTGTTTGGTTGTTTCTTTGCTCATACTATTTTTACTTCTAAGGATTAAAAGCTAATCTTGGAATAAACTGCTGTCATACTTTAGACCTCAACCACATGTCTGTCTTGGCATCTTTGTATGAAAAAGTCTATGTTTGAAGCAACTATGGAATTTAGGAAAATGCTAGAATGTTTTAGACATTCAAATATTCAGGTTAAATCAATATTTCTGGTGCTAAGAAAAAGTATGCAAGCATGTACCACAGTCAGCCGAGATTAAAAGTTCAAAACAACATTGAAAATGAAAGAGAAAAATGCCTTTTATTAGATAACAACTTAATTAAACTTCAGTATAGTCATAAAACGAAATATACACTGTTTAAAAAGAATAAGGCAGCTTAGGTAAATCCATTTGTGCTAGTTTATTATATATATGATGAACTATATTTCGAGTAATATATTAAGAACATATTTTAAGTAGATGCGAGTAAGGTTTAGACACAAACATAAAAAATCTCTTTTGCATGTATAAAAAGGATGCACATATATATATTCTGCTTTGTGAATAATTTTCTTTCTGTAAGAAAACGTAAGAAATAATTTCTCTTTTTGAAAAGGAATTAGGTGTCAATGCACAGTTTAATTGTTGTTATTCTTTAGTCATGTATACACATTTATTTTATTTTCTAAAAATGTTGATAGCAGTCTTCTGGTCTCCACCAGAAATTATAGGTCATTTAAAATTTCTTAGACTATTTAAAAAATACCACCAAATTCAGGTATTTATGTGCAGGATTTTAGACTTAACACTTTCACTTGGAAGTACAATTAACAATGCTAAAAACAAGTTTACCAGTGTGCCCATTAATTTTCAAAATATTGTTCCTTACCATTGTCTCATTCATTGAATTCTCTTCTAAGACTGACTCAATCTTGGATGGTGTGAAAAAGTATTGCCTTTTAGAAAAGAGCAATTTGTAGCAAAAATTGCCTACAGCAACGGTTGAACTCCAGGCCTGGCCTTCATAGTAAAAATAGAAAATATGGCTGAGCTGACTCCCTGGATAACTTATTAGATGATCAAAAGTAAATAGAAAATATTTTTTCATCTTTATATAATCAGCGGTTTCAGCATAAAAGAAAAACAGAATAAAATTAAATCATACAAAGGGAAGATTATCTGGCATATCTCATGTGGGAGAGTGGATGATGTCACTTTGCTCAGCACAGGATCTGCACATCCAGCCCTCTGCAGCAATTTCCTATATTTCACAGCTCTGAGCCAGTTCTTCCACAGATTGGCTTTATGGAACCTGGAAATGCTGTTGGTGAGCCTTGTCTGCTCCATTGCCTCTCATTGCCTCTGGAACTATCTTGCTTAGAGCTAGTCCAGGGCGAACAATTCATTTTTGTTCACCATGTATGCAGGAATAAAAGAACCAAACAAGAAGGACTCATGAGGAAACAAGTTAGCAACAAGTCCAATTGCTGATTCCTTCCTGCCTGAGATAAATCGTCCTGATTCCCTTTTGTTTGGATTTTTGAACCCATTACATTATTATAATGGGGACATTTTTGAGGTATGTATAAGCCAGAATAATGTGGTTAGTCATATTAATCAATATTATTGAACCAAGCTGGTTGTGATGTATTCAAGTATTCTTTTTTTCTTAAATGGAAATTGCCTTCTTCTAATAATATTGCCTTCTTCTAATAATAATTAAAATGGTCATTGTAAAGCATTTACACAAGAAAATGTAAAGAAAAGCAAAGGGAAATATTAATAAAAACAATTTATAATCCATCATTGCCATTATAAACCAATCTTAACATCTTGCTGTATATATTTTAGACAGCTATATATATATATATATGGAATAGGGAATAATGCATATATATGGAATATATAGCATATCTATCTCTATATATCACAATGTAATCTCCTTTACATCGTTACACACTGTTTTCCACTTGTTTTTCTTCATTTAGCAGTACATTATGAACCTTTTCCAATATGAACAAATATAGGTTTATTATTATATCATCTTCTAAGGCCCATAGACTTGTTTTACAGACTTACCACACTTATGCCTTCCTCTATATTATAAGGAGCTATAGAAATATGTTGGGCATTTTGTCTCATCACTACATTTACATTGCTTCCCGAATTCTTTATCTGCTAATTTTTACCTTGTCTATATTTTGTAACTGTCTTTGCCTTTAACACTTATGCTTTTCTTACCACTGTTTTTGTTTAAAATATAATTAGAGTCGTTTGAAGAATAAGAGCAAACAGACTTCAAGCATTTTTGAGTCAGGTGTGAAAATTCTGGGCCATGGATCTCATAATTTGACTACCCAGAGACATTTCTAACTTGCTTTTGAATTATCATATGTATTCTAGAGAGTTCAATGTTCTAAGTAAGTGTGATATTACTTTAACTGCATGGGCAGATTCATTGAACTCTTGGTTGGTTCTATCCCTGTCACTGTCCTGATAAATATTTTAAAAATCTCTTATTACTTTATTTTCATAACTTGCTTGAAAAGGACAGCCCACTTAAACAGAAAATTGGAATTCATATGGACCGTGAGGCTAGTCAAATTCCATCTGGTCAAATTTAAAATCAAAATGCACAATATTAATCACATGAGTTTTAAACACCAAATTATTTGAGAGAAAATTGAACAATCTGTTTCTAGTCTTAATAGGATAGTTAAATATCTATAGTACATCACAAAATTATAATAGTCTTACTTGCATATAGCTAGCTATTCAGTATGGCTTGTTAGAAGGTGTTGACTTGGTTCCTCTAAATTGTTCTTTGTATAGATGACTTTTATTCCTTAAGCCCATTTTGTCATCTTAAAATGGCAAATGAAATAATTTTGTGGTAAGGAGCAAATGAAATAACTCCTATAAAACGCTTTATTGATATATTAAGTACTATATAAGTTTAGAATAATATTATTATATGGTAAGTGGAAGAGACCCATTTAGTGTTATATATGGTGGAGATGTGAAAAATTTCAATACAAATCTATGATTCTATGAGTATAATGACCTAGGGAAGGAAAATTAATAAACTTGACAGTATGCTTAATTGGCACAGTTCAGAGCTTTAGAAATCTGAACTGTTCCCCTATTCTGCCAGTGGCTTTCATAGTAATCTTGAATATAATGAAATTTATCATTAATATTAAAAAGTAGACTGATCTCTCATGGTGAAATAGCCCTAGTCTGGATTACTCAAAAACTGCAGAAATGGATGAAACACATAAATCCACCACATTGTCAAAAATTTCCATTTAAATTGCCAGTTAAACTCTATACACCAGTATGGTTATGTCCATAACTATGTGGGAGGAAAGAAGAGAAGAGACGAAAACTCATATTTATTGGGAAATTGATATATGCTAGGCATCATATTACATTTTTGGTATATGTTAGTTAAAAGAAAAAGGCAAAATTGATAGAGACAACAAGATATGGATAGGTAAGATATTCACTCTGCATTAGCTCAGTAAGTAGCATCAAAGACTGAAACACTGGACTGAGTTACTTCCTCTCCTTTTGTCTACTTGTTGGACATCTAATAAATATAAAATCAGTTTATAAGTAGGCAGAGAAAAAGAGGTGAGAAACCAAGGGTTTCAGGCAATATCCCAATAAAATAATTCACCAAAATAGTCTAAAAGTTGACCTCCTATAAAGAGGAATAAGTTAATAAACTCCTTTTCAGCTAGAAGAAGAAAAATACAAAATTTGGTATCATGGTGAGGCAAGAGAATAGGGTCTGGAGGCAGGGGATCTAAGCCTGTTTCACGCCAACTTCCTAGAACTAAATTAAGAGGAAAATCCTAATTTTCCAGGCCTAAGTAACAAAAGGACCAGAGGCTACTGCCTTTGACCTTTTCTGCCCATCAGATGGGAGATTGGCTATCTGCAACAAATCATGAGTGAGGTTGAGTCTTGGTTTGCAACTTTGTAACTTCACTCCAGCCTCTGAATAGCTACTGTCTGCAACCAATCAGACTGATAGTGGGCTACCACTTCCGTTACATGAGGTGAGCATGAAGTGGCCAAAGAGAAACTTCTAGCAGGTATTGGGACCCAAGAAGATTCTGTATCCAGCCCTCGAGCCACTGCTTGGGTCTGCTCCCACACTGTGGAGTGTTCTTTTGTTTTCAGTAAATCCCTGCTTTTGTTCTTTTGTTGCTTCATTCCTTTGCTTTGCTGGGGGTTTTGTCCAATTCTTTGTTCAAAATGCAAAGAGCCTGGACAACTTGCAGTAACTACCCTTTACCATTAACACTAGCTGATAATTGTAAAGATGGTATTTACTGAGTGCTTATTATGTGTCAGACAGTCTTCTAAGTGCCTTATGTGTGTTGATTCCTTTAATACTTGTGGTAGAGAACAATGGTTCAATGTTTCCCAGAAGACATCCACATCTTCATTCCTGGAATCTATGAATATATTGCATGGCCAAAGGGAATTTTCAGATGTGATTAAAAGAAGGCTCTTGAGACAGGGAGATTATGCTGGATTATCTGGGTAGGCCCAATGTATCACAAGGGTCCTTACTAGTGAAAGAGGGAGGCAGGAGAGTATCAGAGTGATGCAGCAGGAGAAAGATTCAGCCACTTCTGGCTTTGAAGATGAAAGAATGTGCAATCGCTAGAAGCTGGAAAAGGCCAGGAAATGGATTCTACCCTAAAGTTGCATAAGAACATGCGGTCTTGAGGTTTTAAAAACTAGGCTGGAGAGAGGTGGGACATCATGGCAGATGGGAGGCAGGATTAGATTGCAGCTCCGGACAGAGCGAGCAGGGGCTCGCATTGTGAATTTTAGCTCCAGATCGACTGCAAGAACAAACTAGCAATCCCAAGAGGACCCACAGACCCTCTGAAGGAAGCAGAATGTTCCTGCAGGACCTGGGAGAGTCCCCCCAAACTGTGAGTGCCCCAACTATGGAAGTGGTAAAGGGAGACCCTCCTCTCCTGAACACACACCCCCATTGGAGAAGCTGAAAGTCTGTTCGCAGGAGAAGTTTCCAACTTTACCTGCAGCTGAGTCAATTTGGAGAGCTGAACAAAATTCAGGGGTAGAGGAAGCCGCAGAAAGGCCCGGGAGCTCGCTGGTTCCCCTAGCAGGCCATTCCTGCCTGGCATCACAGGGATCCAACAGGAGAGGAGCAGGCGGAGAACTACACAGGGACAACGAAATCGCTAGCTGAACTTTGTAACAATTTCAACGGAGTGAGAAGCCTCCTGGCCAGAACTCAGGGAGGGAGCAAATCCAGTGTGGAGAACTCCACAGGCGGGGAAAGAACCAAGCCCCTTTCTTTCGCAGCTGGGAGGCATATAGCCTGAGGCAGGTTTTCAAGCCCGTGAGGTTCTCTGCCTGGAAATGGTCTGGGGGTTGTTGTGGGGGGCATGGTGAAGGTGAGAACTGCCCTTAAGTTTGCGAGGGAGCTGGCCGAGGCCTGTGACTGCAGGCTTTCCCCCACTTCCCTAACAACCTGTATGACTCAGCAGAGGCAGACATAATCCTCCTAGGTACACAACTCCAGTGACCTGGGAACCTCACTCCTATCCCCCACAGCAGCTGCAGCAAGACTCACCCAAGGAAAGTCTAAGCTCTGACACACCTAACCCCTCCCTCACGTGATGGTTCTTCCCTACCCACCCTGGTAGTGGAAGACAAGGGCATATAATCTTGGGAGTTCTAGGACCCTGCCCACTGACAATTCCTCCCCATACCACCACAGCTGACGCTCTTTGTAAAGTGTGACCTCCTAGCAGGAGGTCAACTGGCACAAAAATAGAGCATTAAACCACCAAAGCTAAGGACCCTCATGGAGTCCACTGCACCTCCCGCCACTTCCACCAGAACAGGAGCTGCTTTCCATGGCTGAGGGACCCATAGATGCTTCACATCACAGGACTCTGTGCAGAAAACCCCAGTACCAGCCCAGAGTCTGGTAGACTTGCTGGGTGGCTAGACCCAGAACAGAGAACACAATCACTGCAGTTTGGCTCACAGAAGCCACATTCATAGTAAAAGGCAGAGAGTACTACATCAAGGGAACACCCCGTGGGACAAAAGAATCTGAACAGCAGCTTTCAGCCCTAGACCTTCCCTCTGACAGAGGCTACCCAAATGGGAAGGAACCAGAAAATCAATCCTGGTAAAATGACAAAACAAGGCTCTTCAACACCCCCCAAAAATCACACTAGTTCATCAGCAATGGGTCCAAACCAAGAAGAAATCCCTGATTTACCTGAAAAGGAATTTAGGAGGTTAGTTATTAAGCTAATCAGGGAGGGACCAGAGGAAGGTGAAGCCTAATGCAAGGAAATCCAAAAAATGATACAAGAAGTGAAGGGAGAAATATTCAGGGAAATAGATAGCTTAAAGAAAAAACAATAAAAAATTCATGAAACTTTGTATATACTTTTAGAAATGTGAAATGCTCCGGAAGGTCTCAGCAATAGAATTGAACAAGTAGAAGAAAGAAATTTAGAGTTCAAAGAAAACGTCTTCAAATTAACCCAATCCAACAAAGACAAAGAAAAAAGATTAAGAAAATATCAACAAAGCCTCCAGGAAGTCTGGGATTATGTTAAATGAACAAACCTAAGAATAATCGGTGTTCCTTAGGAAGAAGAGAAGTCTAAAAATTTTAAAAACATTTTTTGGGGGATAAATCAAGGAAAACTTCCCCAGCCTTGCTAGAGACCTAGCCATCCAAATACAAGAAGCACAAAGAACACCTGGGAAAATTATTGCAAAAAGATCTTCACCTAGGCTCATTGTCATCAGGTTATTCAAAGATGAAGGAAAGAATCTTAAGAGCTGTGAGACAGAAGCACCGTGTAACCTATAAAGAAAAATGTATCAGATTAGCAGCACATTTCTCAGCAGAAACCCTACAAGCTAGAAAGGTTAGGGGCCTATCTTCAGTCTCCTTAAACAAAATAATTATTAGCCAAGAATTTTGTATCCAGCAAAAGTAAGCATCATATATGAAGGAAAGATACAGTCTTTTTCAGATGAACAAGTGCTGAGGGAATTCGTCATTACCAAGCCACCACTATGGGAACTCTAAAGGACCTCTAAATCTTGAAACAAATCCTGGAAACACATCAAAACAGAACCTCTTTAAAGCATAAATCACACAGGACCCATAAAACAAAAATACAAGTTAAAAAGCAAAAAACAAAAACCAAAGTACGTAGGTAACAAAGTGCATGATGACTGCAATAGTACCTCACATTTCAATACTAACATTGAATGCCAGTGATCTAAATGCTCTGCTTAAAAGATACAGAACCAGCTTCATTCATGTCCAAACTAACACAACAACAGAAAACCAAACACAGCATATTCTCACTTATAAGTGGGAGGTGAATAATGAGAACGCATGGACACAGCTGCGCGGGGCTCATCACACACCAGGGCCTGTCGAGGGGTGGGGGCCTGGGGGAGGGATGGCATTAGGAAAAATACCTAATGTAGATGATGGGTTGATAGGTGCAGCAAACCACCATGGCATGTGTATACCTATGTAACAAATCTGCATGTTCTGCACATGTACCCCAGAACTTAAAGTGTATATATATATATATATATACACACACACACACACACACACACACACCCCCAGAACTTAAAGTATATATATGTGTACACACACATATATATGTACACACACATATATATATATACTTTAAGTTCATATATATATGTGTGTGTGTGTATATATATAAAAGATACAGAACCACAGAATGGATAAGAACTCACCAACCAACTATCTGCTGCATTGAGGAGACTCAGCTAGCACATAAGGACTCACATAAACTTAGAGTAAAGGGGTGGAAATAGGCATTTCATGCAAACAGATACCAAAAGTGAGCTGGGGTAGCTATTCTTATATCAGACAAAACAAATTTTAAAGCAACAGCCATTGGAAGAGACAAAGAAAGACATTATTTAATGGTAAAAGGCCTCATCCAACAGGAAAATATCACAATCTTAAACATATATGCATCTAACACTGGTGCTCCAAAATTTATAAAGCAATTACTAATAGACCTAAGGAATGAGATAGACATCAACACAGTAAGAGTGGAGGACTTAAATACTCCACTGACAGCAATAGACAGGTCATGAAGACAGAAACAAGGGATTTAAACTATACCTTGGAACAAATGGACTTTAACAGGTATATACAGAACATTGTATACAACAATAGCAGAATACACATTCTATTCAACAGTACATGAAACTTTCTCCAAGATAGATCATATGATAGGCCATAAAACGAGCCTGAATAAATGTTAGGAAATTGAAATTATATCAAGCACTCTTTCACACCATAGTGGAATAAAACTGGAAATCAACTCCCAAAGGAACCTTCAAAACCATGCAAATACATGGAAATTAACCTGCTCCTGAATGAGCATTGGGTCAAAAACAAAATCAAGATGGAAATTAAAAAATTCTTCAAACCGAACGACAATAATGACACAACCTATGAAAATCTCCGGGATACAGCAAAGGCAGTGCTAAGATAAAAGTTCATAGTCCTAAACACCTACATCAAAAAGACTGAAAGCACAGATAGACAATCTAAGGTCACACCTTATGAAACTAGAGAAACAAGAACAAACCAAACCCAAACTCAGCAAAAGAAAGGAAATAACCAAGATCAGATCAGAACTAAATGAAATTGAAACAAACAAACAAAAAATACAAAAGTTAAATAAAACAAAAAAGCTGGTTCTTTGAAAAGATAAATAAAATTGATAGACCATTGACAAGATTAACCAAGAAAAGTAGAGAGAAAATCCAAATAACCTCACTAAGAAACAAAATCTGCATGTAACAAATCTGCATGTTCTGCACATGTACCCCAGAACTTAAAGTGTGTGTATATATATATATACACACACACACACCCCCCAGAACTTAAAGTATATATATATGTACACACACATATATATGTACACACACACATATATATATACTTTAAGTTCATATATATATATGTGTGTGTATATATATAAAAGATACAGAACCACAGAATGGAGGTTTTACAAATGACACCAAATGTAAGGAGATATTACAAATGACACCACTGAAATAGAAAAGATCATTCAAGGCTGCTATGAGCACCTTTACTCACATAACTAGAAAACCTAGAAGAGATGGATAAATTCCCGGAAAAATACAACCCTCCTAACTTAAATTAGGAAGAATTAGATGCCCTGAGCAGACCAATAGCAAGCAGTGAGATTGAAATGGTAATTAAAAAATTACCAACAACAACAACAAAAAATCCAGGACCAGATGGATTCACAACAGAATTCTACCAGACATTCAAAGAAGAATTGGTACAATTCTTTTGACACTATTCCACAAGATAGAGAAAAACAGAACCCTCCCTAATTCATTCTACAAAGCCAGCATCACCCTAATACTAAAACCAGGAAAGGATATAACCAAAACTGAAAACTACAGACCAATATCCTTGATGAACAATGGATGCTAAAATCCTTAATCAAATACTAGCTAACTGAGTCCAACAATATGTCAAAAAGACAAATAATCCACCATGATCAAGTGGGTTTCATATCAGGGATGCAGGGATGGTTTAACGTCCACAAGTCAATAAATTTGATACACCACATAAACAGAATTAAAACCAAAAATCACATGATCATTTCAATAGATGCAGAAAGAGCATTTGACAAAATCCAGCATCCCTTTATTATTAAAACTCTCTGCAAAATTGGCATGCAAGGGGCATACTTTAATGTAATAAAAGCCATCTATGACAAACCCACAGCCAATATAATACTGAATGGGCAAAAGTTTAAATCATTCCCTTCGAGAACTGGAACAAGACAAGGATGCCCACTCTCACCACTCGTCTTCAACATAGTACTGGAGGTCCTAGCCAGAGCAATCAGACAAGAGAAAGAAATAAAGGGCATCCAAATCGGTAAAGATGAAATCAAACTGACACTGTTTGATGATAATATGATCATTTACCTTGAAAACCCTAAGGACTCCTCCAGAAAGCTCCTAGAACTGATAAAATAATTCAATAGAGTTTATGGGATACAAGATTAATGTACACAAATCAGTAGCTCTTCTATACACCAACAGCTACCAAGCAGAGAATCAAAAGACCTCTAGAAGGAAAAGTACAAAACACTACTGAAAGAAATCACAGACAACACAAACAAATGGAAATACATCTCATGCTCATGGATTGGTAGTATAAATATTGTGAAAATGACCATACTGCCAAAAGCAATCTACAAATTCAAGGCACTTCCCATCAAAATACCACCATAAGTATTCATAGAATTAGGAAAAAGAACTCTAAAACTCATATAGAACCAAAAAAGAGCCCGTATAGCCAAAGCCACTAAGCAAAAAGAACAAACCTGGAGGCATCACACTACCTGATTTCAGACTGTACTATAAGGCCATAGTCACTAATACAGCATGGTACTGGTACAAGAGTAGGCACACAGACCAATGGAACAGAACAGAGAACCCAGAAATAAAGCCAAATACTTCCAGTTAACTGATCTTTGACAAAGCAAACAAAAAACATACAGTGGGGAAAGGACACCCTTTTCAACAAATGGTGCTGGGATAATTGGCTAGCCAAATGTAGGCAAGTGAAACTGGATCCTCATCTCTCACCTTATACAAAAACCAACTCAAGATGCCTTAAGGACTTAATCCTAAGACCTGAAACTATAAAAATTCTAGAAGATAACATTGGAAAAACCCTTCTAGACGCTGGCCTAGCCAAGGATTTCAAGATCCCAAAAGGAAATGCAATAAAAACAAAGATAAATAGCTGAGACCTAATTAAACAAAATTAGGTCTCATGGCAAAAGAGACCTAATTTTGCATGGCAAAAGAAATGGTCAGCAGAGAAAACGCACAACCCACAGAGTGGGAGAAAGTCTTCACAATGTATATATCTGACAAAGGACTAATATCCAGAATTTACAACAAACTCAAACAAATCAGTAAGAAGAAAACAAACAATCCCATCAAAAAGCGGGCTAAGGACATTAATAGACAATTCTCAAAAGAAGATATACAAATGGCCAACAAACATGAACAAATGCCCAATATCACTAATAATTAGGGAAATGTAAATCAAGACCACAATAAGATACCACCTCACTCCTGCAAGAATGGCAATAATCAAAAAATAATAATTAAAAAAAGCAGTAGATTTTGGTGTGGATGTGTTTGTTAATCAGGGAACACTTCTACACTGCCAGTGGGAATGTAAACTAGTACAGCCACTACAGAAAACAGTGTGGAGATTCCTTAAAGAACCAGAAGTAGAACTACCATTTGATCCAGCAATCCCACTACTAGGTATCCACCCAGAGGAAAAGAAGTCATTATTTGAAAAAGATACTTGCACACGCATGTTTATAGCAGCACAATTCACAATTACAAAATCATGGAGCCAACCCAAATGCCCATCAATAAATGAGTGGATAAAGAAACTGTGGTATATATATACAATGGAATACTATGCAGTCATAAAAGGAATGAATTAACAGCATTTGCAGTGACCTTGATGAGATTGGAGACTATTATTCTAAATGAATTAACTCAGTAATGGAAAACCAAATATCATATGTTCTCACTGATATGTGAGAGCTAAGATATGAGGATGCAAAGGCATAAGAATGATACAATGGACTTTGGGGACTTGGGGGGAAGAGTGGAAAGGCGGCAAAAAATACTGTATACTGCTCGGGTGATGGGTACACGAAAATCTCACAAATCACCACCAAAGAACTTACTCATGTAACCAAATACCACCTGTACCCCCAAAAACTTATGGGAAAAAAAAAAAAAAGAAAATGCAGCCTTGTCAAAACCTCGATTCTATTCTATTAAGGACCATTTTGGATTTCTGAACTCCAGAACTGTAAGATGACAGATTTGTGTTGGTTCAAGCCACTAAGTTTGTGGTAATTTGTTATAGTAGCAATAAGAAACTAATAAAATCCTCATAATAATTCTAAGGGGCACATACCATCATTATCTTCAGCTCATAGGTGAGCAAACTAAAGCACAGGCAGTTTCTCAAATATGTAAGACTACAAGAGTTGAGCTGAGATTTGGACACAGACAGCCTGGGTCCAGAGCCTATTAATTAGAAGCCTTCATGGTATCACTCTTGAGATTTTAGCAAAGTTGGAGCGTGAGGGTCATTTTTGCCAGTATTTCCATTCTTACTACCCCTGAGCTAAGCTGCAGCATACACCTAATGTCAGTTCTGGAGGCAGGGCAGGGTCTTCTTTTAACAGTTTGAATATTGGTATGGAAACAACAACAACGACATCTACTTCAGCCCGACAGTGAAAGATCTATTTCTAGAAGGATATAATACCTTCTGTTAGTGCTATGTGCCATTAGGAAAAAAAATTATTAATAGATCAAATGGAAATGTTCAACATTCCATTTAGGAAATCTTTTTAAAGTGAGGGCATTTTGAAAGAAAAAAGATTAAGTCAGCTACTGTAAAGCAATGGATTCATAATATTTCAAAATAACAGATAATAAAACGTTTAAAGTGAGTCCTTTATCAGCTGTTCCAGGGATGCCCATCATCAGCAGACATGGATCTTAGCTCCATGCACAGTACGTGGAAGGCAACTGAAAAATTCACTGGTTGGGCATGGCAGCACATGCCTGTAGTACCAGCTACTTGAGAGGTGGATGTGGGAGGACCAACTTGAAGCCTAGAGTTCGAGCCACTGCATTCCAGCCTGGGCAACATAGAGGGATCCTGTTTCTAGAAAAAAATCTTAAAGAAATAATTTTTAAAAATTTCAGTTTGTCCCTGGATCCAAGGGAAAAAAATTCACTGGATAAATGAATGTGCAAATATTTAATTAGTTTATGTATACATGCTTTAAGATCCAGCTATAAACAAATGTATCCTCACATATTTTGGACTCTGTGTTTGATCATTCTTATTACTTTGATTCTCAAGGCGCTTCTTTGTCAGGTTAAGAAGTGCAGTCTTGTCCCTGTTCTCTAACTTTTGTCTGTGGCTTCAGCTTCCCAAAGCAGGGTGAGTGTAGCATTAGCAGTTAAGAACCCTAGCTTTGGAATTGGCAAGACCTGGATTTGATTCCAGTTAACTTGCCTGTTACTTGTATGACTTCAGGCAAGTTATTTAACCGTGGTGTCTTCATTTTAAAGTGGGCATCATAACATTTACTTTTTATTTTGTAGTGAGGATCAAAAGTCATAATGTCTTTAAGGACAGCCTAGCTCACAGAAAAAAGTTAAAACATGGTAGCTACATAAAATCCACCTTACAGTGTCATCACAGACTGATTTTTGTTTCTAACATTGTTCACAAAGCATAGTGTCAGAGTCAGAGGTACATCTTTTTAGAGTGACGATCGTTTCAAAAACAGAAAGGAAAATATTCAAGATAAAGCATTTGTCTTACATTTATTTATGAGCCTGTTTAAAGGCATACATTCATCTTTTTAGGAACTTATGGTTCTTGGGAACTTGGGAAAGGGAAAGAAGATTTGGTTTTAAACTTTAAGGAAGGAAATGGGGAGGAGAGATCAGTGGTTTCAACTGTAGTTAGTCTCCTCAGAAGGCGAGAAAATACCTAGTTAATGGGCACCTATTTTTAAATTAAATTTTTTTAAAAAAATGAACAAGAATCGGGTGAAAGCACCTACTTTTTATGAAGTGCTTTACATTTATGATCTTAGTCAATCCTCTCAGTAACCCTTTGACATAGGTATGAAGACCACCACTTTATACATGGGGGAATGAATGAAGAGGACAAGGTCACTTACTCAAGGTCACACAGGACAAGTTGGGATTCAAACCCAGTCAGTATACCATACGGCCTCTCATAGAGGACTACTTTACAATAAATTCAATTCTTGACTGATTACACATGATTTAGGCAGAAAATGCAGGTTACTTACTGGGAATGAGTAATGATTTGTACTGAAAGAGGTTACTGAGTGGCAAGCAACACACAGAGATAATTTCTACTATTATCCTGTCATACTGCAAAATGATTTTTCTGCTGACCACATAATCATTGAATCCCTAGGTGTGTAAAGAAAGTGGCTTCTGTTAACTAGATGCTGCCCATTATTCGACTTTGAAGTTAATAGTACACAGACCAAGCTGCAGCATAAACAGGCGGTTTTAAAGTAAGCTTTCCTCTATGCCAGGAGATGTGTGTGTGTGTGTGTGTGTGTGTGTGTGTGTATATATATATTTACCCCATCCAGAAGGATTTCAAATCTAAGGTCAGGGAGCCATAAGATTCAGTTCTGCAAATAAAAATCTCAACAAAATCTGAAGATGTATTTTCTAATTTGTTTCAGAATGATAGAAACCACTAGCTAGATTCACAGAATCTCTTGAAGGTGAGATTCACTTGCCTATATGATGTCACACATGATCCAGATCAGATAAAATACTTCACATTTCACTCATCAAATCCCTCATTGCTTTCTCTTCCTAAAAAGTTATTTATCAAGAATCGTTTGGCACAGGACCATAAGAGAAACAAAAAGAATTAATTTGTTTGTATTATGACATTATTGATTGTGATTACTTGCTTATATGATACCTGTACTTGCCTATATGATACCTGTACTTGCCTAGAAATTATTTAATTTTTTTCCTATTTTATGTTGATTTTAGTTAACCACGAGTCCTTTTGAAGGTTTTATTATTGACTTACCATTGTCTTCAACAGAGAAATAGAAGATGTCCTTTGATGCATTGCTGCCCTCATTCAAGACATAGGATATCTTCATCTCATCAATGTCAGCTAAAAAAAAAAAAAAGAGCAAACGTCACACACAGTCATATTGGCACAAATGAAAATGAGTATGTTAACAGCTTCAAAGTTTTAATTAGGCATAGAAATACTCCAATTAATAAATTTGAAAATAATGATTAAGTGAACATGAATCTTCTTAAAGCTACAATGTCAAAAATAAAACTTTAGTTTGAAACTTTATCACAATGAGGTACCATCTCACCCCAGTCAGAGTGGTGATTATTAAAAAGCCAAAAAATAACAGATGCTGGGTGAGATTGCAGAGAAAAGGGAACATTTATACATTGTTGGTGGGAGTGTAAATTAGTTCAGCCATTCTGGAAAGCAGTGTGGTGATTCCTCAGAGAACTAAAAGCAGAACTATCCTTCAACCCAGCAGTCCCATTACTGGGTATACACCCCAAAAATATAAATCATTTAACCATAAAGACAAATGCATGCAAATGTTCATTGCAGCACTACTCACAATAGCAAAGACACTGAATCAACCTAAATGTCCATCAATGATATTTTGGATAAAGAAAATATATTACATATACACCATGGAATACTATGCAGCCATTAAAAACTAGATCATGTGTTTTTGTTGTTGTTGTTGTTGTTTTTTCAAGAACATGGATAGAGCTAGAGGCTATTATCCTTAACAAACTAATTAAGGAACAGGAAACCAAATACTGCATATTCTCACTTATAAGTGGGAGCTAAATGATGAGAACTCATGAATACAATGAAAGGAACAATTGACAGTGGGGTCTTCTTGAGGGTGGAGGGTAGGAGGAAGGAGCAGAGCAGAAAAGATAACTACTGGGTACTGGGCTTAAATACCGGGGTGATGAAATAATCTGTACAACAAACCAGCATGACATGAGTTTAAATATATGTACTTCCAAACCTAAAATAAAAGTTAAGAAACCCTGACTTTGTCACAGTGCTACTATGTGCATATTCTCTGGGTGCTAAAGCCCAGCAAGGAGGGCGTTCTAGTTACGTGTGCTTTACAACATCCTGGCCCTCTATGGAGAGCCAGGTCTATCTGGTTTTGAATCTTCTGCACAAGTATAGAGCTTGACATATTTGTGGATACTCATGAACTATTTGTCAAAATGAATTTAAACAAGAATAATTGCTGCATCCTAAGAAAAAGGAAAATTAGAATAAAATCATGAGTTTTTCCTATTGCCTATTCTCTTGGGTAATAATTTGTTATGAAGGTCTATAATTATGTTTTTATATTGGTAATTATTAGTATTTTAAAAACAATTTGCTCTCGGAGGTGTTTGTTTGTAGAAATAATTCTTATAGAGTCATATGATTTTATTATTTAAAAAGTTTATAAAGTTAAATATTTGAAAATGTTATCACTGTTGTGATTGCATTATTTCTTTTTCTGTTATACTTTAAGTTCTGGGATACATGTGCATATCATGCAGATTTGTCACATATGTATACACATGCCATGGAGAACCACATATGATTTCATTTGCTTTAGAAGAAATTCTGAAAATGTAACCAAACTATTTTTTAAACATGTGTAAGTTTTCCTCTGAGTTTGCATCTAGGTTTACATGTATCATGTGTGGGACATTTCACGCACAGAGCTATCTAAAAAAGTTATGACAACATAAAGAGCATTTAAAAACCAGCAGGTATCACATCACCTGGGAAAGTAGAGGGACCTGCCTCTAGTTCATAATTAGTAGTAACACCAAATATAAAAGAAAAAAAAATCTCAAGCAAACATAGTTCTGTGCTTTTATTAGATGTAGAAATTACATTTGAATAGTATAATAAAAATGAACAATGTAGGAATTTATATCCAAAATCTAGATACCAAACATCTTCAGAAATCTGGACTTACTAATAACTATGCAAATGATTTCTATATGTCGTTCTTAAAATTCAAAATCAATCTGATATTATCAGAATTAATATAAGGTTATCTTATAATATTTCAGAAGTAGAAGCTGTCCTCCTGTGTTTAGCAGTTTTAAGGTATAACTACAACTTTATGAAATACGTGTGAGTTCCTGTTAAATAGGCATTCTGATGAAATTGATGAAAAAGGACTTGTTGCTTTGTTTGTTTTTAGAATAATTTCATACTTTACTGTATTTTATTAGAACAAGAATCTTAGTGCAAATGTCTGAGGTCAGGACAATTTTACACAAAGCTGAGAGATCTGATCCAATGAAGGGGAGGGACAGAATAGTCAGGGAAGAATGCATACTAACCTTGTGTAAACACTCGAGTGCTCTGGTTTCCAAGGCCAGTTCTGATAATGAAGCCATGCTCTGGTCCTCTGGTAACTTTATACTTCAGAAGCCTGTGGGGACTGTCCTGATCTTCTGCCTTCAGAGACTTACTGGTAATCAAGAAGCCCATATGTCCAGTGTGAAGGTGCTTCAAGGTTAGGGCACCCCTGTTGATAGTAATCTGGGGAAGCCTATTGTCTAATGATCTTATCTGGACCCTCATTACTTGAGGTTTGTGTGTCTCCAGGGCAGTGTCTGGGAGGACATAGAAATCAGTGTGAGTGCCATCTGTCACAGTCAAGGAGAAACTATCTTCAGTGGTCTCACTGCCATCGTGCTTGTAGCTAATCATGTTCTTGTTCAAGTCTTGCTTGGTGAAAGTGGCCACAGGATGGCTACCATTGTACAAAATCTTGCCATGCATGGGGACCTGGGTGATGGTAAAGAGAATAAGATAATCTGGGGTATCCTTGTCTTCCACTGTCAACTCAAGGGGAGTGATCAGTTGGCTAGCCTCTTTCTGTAGTGTTAGTCTATGGATGGTCAAGATAGGTTTCTTATGATCCACATCAGTGATGAAAATCCTGAAGGTTCTGGACACAGGGTAGAGTTCACTGATCACTTGAAACTCAAAGCTGTCCATCTTTTTCTCATCATTTGAAGTATGGACATAGGATATTTTGTTGCTAGCCAATTGAAGCTGAGTGAAAGAGGCAATGGGTTCCCCAGCATGGTCAGAACTTTCTAGGTGACCCAGGCTTGGAGCCCGTGTAATGTTAAAGTGATGTTCATCAGAGCTGTTGATATCACTGTTGCTAAGCAGACTGTTGGTAAGGGTCACTCTGGCACCTTCTGTTAAGGTGATCCTTTTGCTGATTAACTCAGGGAAGACCTTGTCTAAGTTGCCAATAGTGACATAGAAGTAGTGGTCTGTCAAAGTGTTAGCCCCATCAGTCACATCAAACTTGATAATATCAACAATCCCTTCTTGGCCTGTGTGGATATAGCAGATGAGGCCTCTGTCAATCTCATCCTGGGTAAAGTTCATTCCCAGAGTAAGATTGTTCCTCACTTCTCCTCTGGGTTTTCTCAGCCTCTGTAGAAGCCCTTGTTGAGGCCCAGAATGGAGGACAAAACTGAGGCTCTTATCATCTGAGTCAAGATCTGTGGCCTTGAGGATCTGATTTGTGATAATCTCAGAGTGTCCTTTCTCTACTTTCAGCCCATTGTTGACAGTCAGCTGAGGAGTTTCATCATCCACTAGGGTCACTACAATGGGTACCTTCCTGTGGGTGGTGTGCTTGCCATCACTTAGCCAGACCTCAAAACTGTCCTCTTTGGTCTCTGAGTCATCATGCTCATACACAATGGTGGAGGCCTCCTGAATCTCCTTGAGGGTGAAGCTGTGGATGGGCTGGCTGCCCGTAGCCAGCTGCTCTATGATTTGTCCATGCCGAGGGAGGACTGTGAGTTGAAAGTGGAGCTCATTCGGTGGCAGGTCAGCATCTGCTCCATTGAGCAGCTGAGTGTCTATGACCAGGCTCATCCCCTCTAGTACCTCAAACTCATGGGCAAAAAGTTTAGGCTGCTCATCATTGGTGGGTAGGATGATTATAGGGAAGAAGACATTTGGGGAGAAGTTGATGCCATCAGAGCAATAAAAGGTGAATTGATCCTCTTGTGGCTCTACTCCCTTGTGAATACTCTGTACATAATTGATATGCCTCATTTGGACATCTCTGAGGGAGAAAGCACTGATGGGGCTGCCAGACTGGGACATTTTTGAACCAGGAGCTGGTGCAATATTTTCCAGGTAGCCAGAGGCTGGCTGACTAGTCACTGTGCAGAGGAGTTCATCTTGAGGAGTGTCCACATCTTCAACATGGAGATGTTGTAAGGTCAAGGAGTTCTTCTCACCTTCATAGACAATGAAGGACTCCCTCACCAAGACCCTGGGTCCCACATTGTCCACAGGCAGCACAGTTACTCGCACCTGTACTCTCTCTATTATACTATTCCCCACTACCCATTGGTAAGAATCATTGGAGAGGATGAGGCTGAAGGCATCGTGCTGCTTTTGAAAACCAACTTCACCTCCAGTGTGGACATAGGCTACTCTCCCACTGATGAGGTCCTCTTGGGTGAATCGTTCTGTGGGCAAACCATTGACCAGAATAGTGCCCAATTTGGGGCTGTCCTTTACAATGAAAGACAGCATCAAGTGATGTACGTCCTTCCTTTTGCCATGGGTGACACCCATGGTAATTTCAGTGGCTTTATTCTCTAGTACATCTATAGAAACATCCAATAATGAACTACTTGTGATAGAGATCCTAGGACTTTCATTAGCCACACTGGGATGCACGGAAATTGGGATGGTGATGGGTATATGGTGCACCCCATCACTTACTTCCAGATGGAAAGTGTCACTGGTAGTTGTCTGGTCTCTACCATGCTGGTAAGAGACACTCCCATTAATAATATCAGCTTGCGTGAAAGATTCCCCTGGGACCATACATTTTTTAAAGTACTGCAAGCGTCCATGTTGGGGACCGCGGACTAATATGAAGACAATTTGGTCAATGTCTGTGTCTGGGTCTGTAACATGCAGCTCATTACTGCTGAGGTTAAAGCTGCCTCCCTCTAAGACAGTAAAGCCTCTGTTGGTGACTTCTGGGGGCTGGTTGTCCACAGGTTGCAGGAATAATGTAAATGTGCCTGGCACGCTATTGCCTGCAGCATCTTCCACCTGGTAGGTAAACTGCACAACCCGTGGTGCAATACCTAACTTCTGTGGAGGCTGGTAGGCAACTTCACGCTGATTTACCTGGGCTTGGGTGAAGTGCATGATGAGTGTGTCTGGTGAATCAGTGAGCACAATTTCTCCAGCCCGGACTTGGTGGTTTCGATCTGTGTCAGTCGGGAGTGTCAGTAGGGTGTACCATAGGTTCTGGTCATCAGAGTCCTGGTCAATGTATCGGAGGAAGTTCTTCTGGAAGTGAGTGAGTTGGTATTCTTGTACAGTCATTTCTAGTGTAGTTCCTGGATACAGCTGTGGACTCAGTATATCCGCTGGCTGGACCTTGATGGTGAAAATGTGCTGGTTGGAGAGATTGGGTGGGTCATGGTCATCCTGCACATGGAAAGCCAGCTGGACCATTACAGTTTGAGAGCTGTGTGGTCCAAGATGGCGGTAGAAGAGTCTCCCTTCCATTATGTCTCTCTGTAGCCACTCAGTCACCACTTTCTCATAAAGCCCTTCCTTTTCCATGTAGTGCCAGTCCCCACCTTCGGTGGAGAGAGGCAGTTCAGCCTGCCGCAGCAACATGTCCCCCAGGTAGTGGCCTGAGTGGGAGGAACCAGGGGCCAGCTCCCACTGTGGCTCTTCCTTATTTCCTTCTAAGAGCTGGTTCTCTAGCACAAAGTGGATGGTTGAGTCCTCAGAGTCAATATCAGTAGCGCTCAGTACAAAGGGAGAGATCTGGACCACCTGCCCTTCCGTCAGTGAGAGTCCTGTGTTAGTATTGACCATTGGTGGTTCATCATCCACAGGTAGGATGGTGACGGGAAAGAGAAATTCCACTTGGTGGTGTCCGTCCTCCATCCGGAAGATGATGTTGTCACTGTAGGTGTTGCTGCCATCATGCTGATACACCACTCGTCTTGCTGCCAGGTCCGCAGGTGTGAAATACTTGCACCCAGCAGGTGCCCCAAACACCACCAGCTGCCCATGTCTCAAGCCCCTGACTGCAGCCATTTTCACCTCTTCCAGGTTATCTTTATCACTGATAGGAACGCTGTGGGTGCTGGACAAGGGCCTTGACTGACCTTCAAAAAGCACAAGTCCCCTGTTATGGCTAGCCACTGGGACCAGAGTATTCATGGATTTCACTGTCACCATGAAGGCAAAGGGGTCTGAGGCGGCGCCGTCTGCGTCCACCACCTCCAGTTCCAGCTGAAAGAGGCGCTCTCCATGGCAGTTCTCTGTAGGGGGCTGATAGGCAATCTTCAGCTCCCGCAGCTCCTGCTGGGTAAAGAAGGAGACTGGAAGGCCTAGAGGGTCGTCGGTGCTGACCACGTAGCCCTGCTGCCCTGGATGCCCTGGTGCGGGAGTGGGGGCGTTGAGAATGTTGAACACCAGGTCGCCAGGGTCTGACTCGACGTCCTCCGCGGCTAGTGCGTCAGGTGTCAGGGCTGTCAGCACAAACGGATCCACCTCCATCATCATCGTGGCCATGAAGCTGGGTCTGGGCGGTGTGTTCTTGGCTCCCCCGAGGATCCTCACCAGCAGCTGGAAGTGCTCGCGGACCAGCACACCCGCGGACCCAGCGTCCTGGCCCTCAGGCCCCAGCAGCTCCACCATCATTGGCAAGTAGTCCCGGTTGGGCGAGGAGGCAGCGGTGTGCTGATAGCGCACCCCAGCCCGGAGGAAAGCTTCACAGTCTACGCGCTTGCCCCTGGGGAGAGGGGCCCCCATCGCGTCCACCAAGCGCCCGTACTTGGGCAGGGGGCCGTCCTCGTGAGGAAGTGGGGTGAGCCGGCACCTGCGGGTGGCCGTGGCTCTGGACTTCAGGGAGGCGAAGTCCAGCACTCTCCTGTCGATGGCACGGCTCCAGCCCTGCAGCTTCTCCACTACCAAAGGCCTGTTGCGCGTCACCAGCTCCAGCTGGGAAAAGACCACGTCCACCGCCAGCGTGAAGGGCAGCACCAACGTGTGAGTCGGGGCGTCGTAGCGCAGCTGCAGCAGCACCCGGGCGCGTCCGGGGCTGTGGGAGCCGAAATGAGTGTACTGGACCTGGCGGGGCCCGAAGGCGCAGGGGAAGCGGCGCGGGGAGAGCGCGCCCTTGAGCAGCGGCAGGGCGTCCAGTACCGTGACTTCGCACCGGTCCCCCGGCTGCACTCCAATCACCAGGTCCCGGAGCGGGTCGAGCCAAAGGGAACGACCCAAGGGCACCCGGAGTCCAGGGTTGGCAATCAGCACGCTAGGGCCGTCGGGGCGAGTGCCTTCAAGTGCACCCCAGGCGTGCAGGTAAAGCACCGGGTCGGGCTCGGTCCCAAGCGAGGATGCCTGTCCCTGCAGCGCAGGGCGACTCAAGAGCAGGCAGGCGAGCGCCACAAGGAGCTGGCTGGGCGTCCCAGTCGGGTGCCGAGAAGCCCCCGTCATGGCCATGGATGGCTCCTGGCGTTGGGATTCCCGGAGTGGGGGTGCCCTGTCCAAAGAGGGATCCGCTGAGTCGCAGGTGCAGGCAGTGGAGGCGGTAGCTGCTGTCCAGTCGGCAGCCCACGCGCGGATCCAGCAAGAGCCAGCGGCTGCGCTTCTGCTGCTGCAGGTAACGGCAGCGGGGGAACGGGCTCTGCCCACCTCCTGCTCTGCCCGGGCCCAAGTCTGCCTCTGCTGGTTTCTGGGGCCGCCCAGATACGCGCCCAGCGCGGCTAGACTTAGCGAGGGTGCAGCGCTCTTCCCTCCGCTCCTGGGTGCTTCACCCCGCCTACCTTACACACCTTCGCGCCCGGAGCCGTGGTGCCAGACTCCGACCAGCTCGTTTGGATACTCTCTTTCCCGGGTGCCACAAAGGGATTGTCCCCCCTCAGGGTTGGGAGAGAGACGGTGACTGTACTCGGGTCAGTCCTGCGTCTGTGAGACTGCGCTCCTGCTGTCCATTCATCCAGGGAATGGTGTTTCTGAAAAGGGGGAGAGACACCATTCCTCTTCCTTACCGCTGACAGGAGTGTATTTTCTAGCCAAAATCTGAGTCTCACTTCGGACATAAAAGAAACTGGTGGGAGCTATTTTGCAAATAGGATTTTCTAGCTGGCTGTCTGGATCTTGTAATTCGGTGCTTCCAAACAACCCTGACATTTTTCTTCTGCTCAGGTTTTGAAAAAGAAAATCAGCACCCAAACTTGAATAGCTTGTAATCTTTTTTTTTTTTTTTTTTTTTTTTTTTTTTTTTTTTTTGTCATTGGGTCTCACATAACACAATCAGGTGTGCGGCTCGGCTTCTTTCCGTTTTCTTAGAATGTGATTTCCATATCTGATCAACAGTGACTTGCCTGTTAGTTTATTAGACATGCTGTTTTCTAATTACTTTCTTCGTAGACAGTAGCCAGAGGGGAGGATGTCAAGGGAAACAGTAGCAGAGAAAATATTTAACACAGGTACTTGGATCAATTTCTGTGGCTCAATCTATTTGACACCCGGAATCAGGCTCTTCGTGGCTCTCAGATGAAGATGACCATGAATGTAGTGTTAGGTACTTAACAAAATCCTATTAACTTTTTAAGTTTTAAAATAGCCAATTTAGTTACAGTGCAGAGTAATCTTTTTCTATAAATAAAGTAGTAATAATAGTAACTTGCTTCCTTATAAAATTAATGTGAATGTGAGAGACCTTTTGATGGCAGTAAAAATAGATGCCTAAAACTATATTGATAGAAATGGCTTCAAGGGGGACTAGAACTCTTTAAATGTCATCCCCAAGTTATTCTTTTAGTTTTTTACAGTGTTACAAATGCCTGTTTTATTCACTGCAGCAACAGCATCAGCTGATTTCCAGGGCAAGAATAATCTGCTAGTGACTTGAAAGATTTAATTTTCTCTCTAAACATTTAAAGTAATCATCCAGTGAAATGCTATGTGTCTATACAATTCACTTTAGTTGAATGTTAGTGTGCCCCATTAGCACACAGATTTGTTCATATAACAGAATTTTGAGATAATAAGTTTGAATCAATATGTGTTTAGCCTAATTATACCATATTCAGTGTATCTGGGAAAATATTATTTTAAAATATATTTTTAATTGAAACACCAGTAAAATTTCATTGTAAAAATGAGTCATTATATTATATTTTATAAAGCTGCTGCCTTGTCCAAAGGATGGGTTTTCATGGTAGAACTTTTATTAGTTTGCATATATTAAAGTTACCTAATGAATATTCCTATAAGAGTGCAGCTTTGGTTCTTTTTCAAGCACACTCACTCACTTTGGGACAAGTACCTTTTTTTCCGTGCTATTTTCACTGGAAGTAGAGATGGATGTGGACAGCTGAGATAACAGAAAGCTAAACTACTATATTTATATTTTTGTCCTCTGACCCTCCCTCTTAAGCATATATTCCCTTCTCCTCTTCTTCACCATTAAATGTCTTGAAAGGGTTTTTTATTTCGTTACTGTCTCCATTTCTTCACCTCTCACTCATTGTCTCTTTAGGGCACTCCCAGTCTGGTTTCCACCTTAGACACACCAACAAAACTTTCGCTAAGGTCATTAGTAACTTCCACCCCGCAAACTCCTATAGCTATCTCTCATGTTGTTAATGTTGCCACACCTTTCTGATTTCTCTTCTACCTCCCGGTTTAAGTCCCATTTCTTCAGGAAGCACTTTTCATATGCTCTTCAAACCATGTTGCAAAATCTCTGTAATTATTTATTCATGTACAGGTCGATTAGCGTCTGTCTTCCCTGTTTGGCTTTAAGCTGTAGGAGAGCAGGGAGTATGTAATGTTCACCATTGATACTTAGTGCTTATGCCAAGTACTGGCACATAGCAGGTATGTAATAAGTGTTTGTTGATTGATTGAATGAATGAATGAATGAATGAATAGAAAAATGAAAGAGAATCAGAAGTAGTGATCGACATACTATGCAGTCTAGGTGTCAGGCAGGAGAAACCAGTGCAAGTGTAGGATGACTTCTTTTTTTTTTTTTTTTTTTAATTTATTTATTATTATTATACTTTAAGTTGTAGGGTACATGTGCATAACGTGCAGGTTTGTTACATATGTATACTTGTGCCATGTTGGTGTGCTGCACCCATCAACTCATCATTTACATCAGGTATAACTCCCAATGCAATCCCTCCCCGCTCCCCATGATATGCCCCTGTGTGTGATGTTCCCCTTCCTGAGTCCAAGTGATCTTATTGTTCAGTTCCCACCTATGAGTGAGAACATGCGGTGTTTGGTTTTCTGTTCTTGTGATAGTTTGCTAAGAATGATGGTTTCCAGCTGCATCCATGTCCCTACAAAGGACGCAAACTCATCCTTTTTGATGGCTGCATAGTATTCCATGGTGTATATGTGCCACATTTTCTTAATCCAATCTGTCACTGATGGACATTTGGGTTGATTCCAAGTCTTTGCTATTGTGAATAGTGCTGCAATAAACATACGTGTGCATGTGTCTTTATAGCAGCATAATTTATAATCCTTTGGGTATATACCCAGTAATGGGATGGCTGGGTCATATGGTACATCTAGTTCTAGATCCTTGAGGAATCGCCATACTGTTTTCCACAATGGTTGAACTAGTTTACAATCCCACCAACAGTGTGAAAGTGTTCCTATTTCTCCACATCCTCTCCAGCACCTGTTGTTTCCTGACTTTTTAATGATCGCCATTCTAACTGGTGTGAGATCGTATCTCATTGTGGTTTTGATTTGCATTTCTCTGATGGCCAGTGATGATGAGCATTTTTTCATGTGTCTGTTGGCTGTATGAATGTCTTCTTTTGAGAAATGTCTGTTCATATCCTTTGCCCACTTTTTGATGGGGTTGTTTGTTTTTTTCTTGTAAATTTGTTTGAGTTCTTTGTAGGTTCTGGATATTAGCCCTTTGTCAGATGAGTAGATTGCAAAAATTTTCTGCCATTCTGTAGGTTGCCTGTTCACTCTGATGGTAGTTTCTTTTGCTGTGCAGAAGCTCTTTAATTTAATGAGATCCCATTTGTCAATTTTGGCTTTTGCTGCCGTTGCTTTTGGTGTTTTAGACATGAAGTCTTTGCCCATGCCTATGTCCTGAATGATACTACCTAGGTTTTCCTCTAGGATTTTTATGGTATTAGGTCTAACATTTAAGTCTCTAATCCATCTTGAATTAATTTTCGTATAAGGAGTAAGGAAAGGATCCAGTTTCAGCTTTCTACTTATGGCTAGCCAATTTTCCCAGCACCATTTATTAAATAGGGAATCCTTTCCCCATTTCTTGTTTCTCTCAGGTTTGTCAAAGATCAGATGGCTGTAGATGTGTGGTATTATTTCTGAGGACTCTGTTCTGTTCCATTGGTCTATATCTCTGTTTTGGTACCAGTACCATGCTGTTTTGGTTACTGTAGCCTTGTAGTATAGTTTGAAGTCAGGTAGCGTGATGCCTCCAGCTTTGTTCTTTTGACTTAGGATTGTCTTGGAGATGCGGGCTCTTTTTTGGTTCCATATGAACTTTAAAGCAGTTTTTTCCAATTCTGTGAAGAAACTCATTGGTAGCTTGATGGGGATGGCATTGAATCTATTAATTACCTTGGGCAGTATGGCCATTTTCACGATATTGATTCTTCCTATCCATGAGCATGGTATGTTCTTCCATTTGTTTGTGTCCTCTTTTATTTCACTGAGCAGTGGTTTGTAGTTCTCCTTGAAGAGGTCCTTTACATCCCTTGTAAGTTGGATTCCTAGGTATTTTATTCTCTTTGAAGCAATTGTGAATGGAAGTTCATTCCTGATTTGGCTCTCTGTTTGTCTGTTACTGGTGTATAAGAATGCTTGTGATTTTTGCACATTAATTTTGTATCCTGAGACTTTGCTGAAGTTGCTTATCAGCTTAAGGAGATTTTGGGCTGAGACAATGGGGTTTTCTAAATATACAATCATGTCATCTGCAAACAGGGACAGTTTGACTTCTTCTTTTCCTAACTGAATACCCTTGATTTCTTTCTCTTGCCTGATTGCCCTAGCCAGAACTTCCAACACTATGTTGAATAGGAGTGGTGAGAGAGGGCATCCCTGTCTTGTGCCAGTTTTCAAAGGGAATTTTTCCAGTTTTTGCCCATTCAGTATGATATTGGCTGTGGGTTTGTCATAAATAGCTCTTATTATTTTGAGGTACGTTCCATCAATACCGAATTTATTGAGCGTTTTTAGCATGAAGGGCTGTTGAATTTTGTCAAAAGCCTTTTCTGCATCTATTGAGATAATCATGTGGTTCTTGTCTTTGGTTCTGTTTATATGCTGGATTATGTTTATTGATTTGCGAATGTTGAACCAGCCTTGCATCCCAGGGATGAAGCCCACTTGATCATGGTGGATAAGCTTTTTGATGTGTTGCTGAATCCGATTTGCCAGTATTTTATTGAGGATTTTTGTATCGATGTTCATCAGGGATATTGGTCTAAAATTCTCTTTTTTTGTTGTGTCTCTGCCAGGCTTTGGTATCAGGATGATGTTGGCCTCATGAAACGAGTCAGGGAGGATTCCCTCTTTTTCTATTGATTGGAATAGTTTCAGAAGGAATGGTACCAACTCCTCCTTGTACCTCTGGTAGAATTCAGCTGTGAATCCATCTGGTCCTGGACTTTTTTTGGTTGGTAGGCTATTAATTATTGCCTCAATTTCAGAGCCTGCTATTGGTCTATTCAGGGATTCAACTTCTTCCTGGTTTAGTCTTGGAAGAGTGTAAGTGTCCAGGAAATTATCCATTTATTCTAGATTTTCCAGTTTATTTGCGTAGAGGTGTTTATAGTATTCTCTGATGGTAGTTTGTATTTCTGTGGGGTCGGTGGTGATATCCCCTTGATCATTTTTAATTGCGTCGATTTGATTCTTCTCTCTTTTCTTCTTTATTAGTCTTGCTAGTGGTCTGTCAATTTGTTGATCTTTTCAAAAAACCAACTCCTGGATTCATTGATTTTTTGGAGAGTTTTTTGTGTCTCTATCTCCTTCAGTTCTGCTCTGATCTTAGTTATTTCTAGCCTTCTGCTAGCTTTCGAATGTGTTTGCTCTTGCTTCTCTAGTTCTTTTAATTGTGATGTTAGAGTGTCAATTTTAGATCCTTCCTGCTTTCTCTTGTGGGCATTTAGTGCTATAAATTTCCCTCTACACACTGCTTTAAATGTGTCCCAGAGATTCTGGTATGTTGTATCTTTGTTCTCATTGGTTTCAAAGAACATCTTTATTTCTGCCTTCATTTCATTATGTACTCAGTAGTCATTCAGGAGCAGGTTGTTCAGTTTCCATGTAGTTGAGCGGTTTTGATTGAGTTTCTTAGTCCTGAGTTCTAGTTTGATTGCACTGTGGTCTGAGAGACAGTTTGTTATAATTTCTGTTCTTGTACATTTGCTGAGGAGTGCTTTACTTCCAATTACGTGGTCGATTTTGGAGTAAGTACGATGTGGTGCTGAGAAGAATGTATATTCTGTTGATTTGGGGTGGAGAGTTCTATAGATGTCTATTAGGTCTGCTTGCTGCAGAGATGAGTTCAATTCCTGGATATCCTTGTTAACTTTCTGTCTCGTTGATCTGTCTAATGTTGACAGTGGAGTGTTGAAGTCTCCCATTATTATTGTATGGGAGGCTAAGTCTCTTTGTAAGTCTCTAAGGACTTGCTTTATGAATCTGGGTGCTCCTGTATTGGGTGCATATATATTTAGGATAGTTAGCTCTTCCTGTTGAATTGATCCCTTTACCATTATGTAATGGCCTTCTTTGTCTCTTTTGATCTTTGATGGTTTAAAGTCTGTTATATCAGAGACTAGTATTGCAACCCCCGCTTTTTTTTGTTCTCCATTTGCTTGGTAAATCTTCCTCCATCCCTTTATTTTGAGCCTATGTATGTCTCTGCGTGTGAGATGGGTCTCCTGAATACAGCAGACTGATGGGTCTTGACTCTATCCAGTTTGCCAGTGTGTCTTTTAATTGGAGCATTTAGTCCATTTACATTTAAGGTTAAGATTGTTATGTGTGAACTTGATCCTGCCATTATGATATTAACTGGTTATTTTGCTCGTTAGTTGATGCAGTTTCTTCCTAGCCTCGATGGTCTTTACATTTTGGCATGTTTTTGCAATGGCTGGTACCGGTTGTTCCTTTCCATGTTTAGTGCTTCCTTCAGGGTCTCTTGTAAGGCAGGCCTAGTGGTGACAAAATCTCTAAGCATTTGCTTATCTGTAAAGGATTTTATTTCTCCTTCACTTATGAAACTTAGTTTGGCTGGATATGAAATTCTGGGTTGAAAATTCTTTTCTTTAAGAATGTTGAATATTGGCCCCCACTCTCTTCTGGCTTGGAGAGTTTCTGCCGAGAGATCTGCTGTTAGTCTGATGGGCTTCCCTTTGTGGGTAACCCGACCTTTCTCTCTGGCTGCCCTTAAGATTTTTTCCTTCATTTCAACTTTGGTGAATCTGGCAATTATGTGTCTTGGAGTTGCTCTTCTCGAGGAGTATCTTTGTGGCGTTCTCTGTATTTCCTGGATTTGAATGTTGGCCTGCCCTACTAGGTTGGGGAAGTTCTCCTGGATGATATCCTGAAGAGTGTTTTCCAACTTGGTTCCATTTTCCCCCTCACTTTCAGGCACCCCAATCAGACGTAGATTTGGTCTTTTTACATAATCCCATACTTCTTGCAGGCTTTGTTCATTTCTTTTTCTTCTTTTTTCTTTTGGTTTCTCTTCTCGCTTCATTTCATTCATTTGATCTTCAATCGCAGATACTCTTTCTTCCAGTTGATCGAGTCGGTTACTGAAGCTTGTGCATTTGTCACGTATTTCTCGTGTCATGGTTTTCATCTCTTTCATTTCGTTTATGACCTTCTCTGCATTAATTACTCTAGCCATCAATTCTTCCACTTTTTTTTCAAGATTTTTAGTTTCTTTGCGCTGGGTACGTAATTCCTCCTTTAGCTCTGAGAAATTTGATGGACTGAAGCCTTCTTCTCTCATCTCGTCAAAGTCATTCTCCGTCCAGCTTTGATCCATTGCTGGCGATGAGCTGCGCTCCTTTGCCGGGGGAGATGCGCTCTTATTTTTTGAATTTCCAGCTTTTCTGCCCTGCTTTTTCCCCATCTTTGTGGTTTTATCTGCCTCTGGTCTTTGATGATGGTGATGTACTGATGGGGTTTTGGTGTAGGTGTCCTTCCTGTTTGATAGTTTTCCTTCTAACAGTCAGGACCCTCAGCTGTAGGTCTGTTGGAGATTGCTTGAGGTCCACTCCAGACCCTGTTTGCCTGGGTATCAGCAGCAGAGGCTGCAGAAGATAGAATATTTCTGAACAGCGAGTGTACCTGTCTGATTCTTGCTTTGGAAGCTTCCTCTCAGAGGTGTACTCCACCCTGTGAGGTGTGGGGTGTCAGACTGCCCCTAGTGGGGGATGTCTCCCAGTTAGGCTACTCAGGGGTCAGGGACCCACTTGAGCAGGGAGTCTGTCCCTTCTCAGATCTCAACCTCCATGTTGGGAGATCCACTGCTCTCTTCAAAGCTGTCAGACAGAGTCGTTTGCGTCTGCAGAGGTTTCGGCTGTGTTTGTTATTGCCCTGTCCCCAGAGGTGGAGTCTACAGAGACAGGCAGGTTTCCTTGAGCTGCTGTGAGCTCCACCCAGTTCGAGCTTCCCAGCAGCTTTGTTTACCTACTTAAGCCTCAGCAATGGCAGGCGCCCCTCCCCCAGCCTCGCTGCTGCCTTGCCGGTAGATCACAGACTGCTGTGCTAGCAATGAGGGAGGCTCCGTGGGTGTGGGACCCTCCCGGCCAGGTGTGGGATATGATCTCCTGGTGTGCCTGTTTGCTTAAAGCGCAGTATTGGGGTGGGAGTTACCTGATTTTCCAGGTGTTGTGTGTCTCAGTTCCCCTGGCTAGGAAAAGGGATTCCCTTCCCCCTTGCGCTTCCCAGGTGAGGCAATGCCTCACCCTGCTTCAGCTCTGGCTGGTGGGGCTGCAGCAGCTGACCAGCACCGATCGTCCGGCACTCCCCAGTGAGATGAACCCAGTACCTCAGTTGAAAATGCAGAAATCACCGGTCTTCTGTGTTGCTCGCGCTGGGAGTTGGAGACTGGAGCTGTTCCTATTCGGCCATCTTGCTCCGCCCCAGGATGACTTCTTTCTTCTTTCCTCAGAATATGCCAGTTCATTAGAGGTCAGTGGAAGCTCTGTTTAGAAAATTCAAATTTGATTTCTAGCCAAATATTTATATTACCAAAATTTTCTTTTCACAGGGCAATTTCACTATCCATATTGTACTTCAGTCTCTCATTAATCCAAATTTATTCTTTAAACCTGAGCTGCATCTAGTCTGTCATTATGTGGGAAGGAAAGTGGGAACTACAAACTGTATGCTATGCCCAAGGTTTTCTTTTTTCTCTTTTCTTTTTTCTTTTTTTATTTTTGAGACAGAGTCTCGCTCTGTCGCCCAGGCTGGAGTGCAGTGGTGCTATTTCGACTCACTGCAAGCTCCACCTCCTGGTTTCTCGCCATTCTCCTGCCTCAGCCTCCTGAGTAGCTGGGACTACCCCACCACCACCACGCCTGGCTAATTTTTTGTATTTTTTAGTAGAGACGGGGTTTCAACGTGTTAGCCAGGATGGTCTCGATCTCCTGACCTCCTGATCTGTCCACCTCGGGCTCCCAAAGTGCTGGGATTACAGGCGTGAGCCACCGCACCCGGCCCCAAGGTTTTCATAAGCCCTACATTATGTGATCATTGTGAAAAACCTCTGCAAGCTGATTATGTGTTGTATTTCTAATTTATATGTAATAATAGATCCCACTTCATACAGCTATCATAAGAATTAAACAGATTACTACACATAAAAGGCTTTGAATAGTGCCTGGCACACAGTAAGCACTCAATAAATGTAAGTAATTATTATAAATATAGATAAGAAATTGAGACTTACAGGAGTTAGGTAGAAAAATTTTACCTTGTGAATTAATTCCACTATAACTAAAAGTATGTCCTATTGGGAGGGACTTCTTACATATCCCTGTCACTTCAGGGCAACTTTCCATCATGCTGCACTTCATAAATAACTGGCTCTGCCCTGAGGTACTTAGAATAAATGGCATTAAATAGGTCATAGAAGGGAGACTATGTGTCCAAATATCCTGAGTGTGCTGTGGCAGAGAGTCCATTTTTAGAAAAGTCACATCCAGCTTTCAGAAGTTACTGGAAACAGGTAGGAAAAGTTCTCACCTCATGAACCAGGAGGTGCTAGAATAGCAGCCCCATTCCCTCAAACTAATGGAGCTGAGATCAGCTATCTAACCTGATCTTTGTGGAAGTTATTTTTTCTCTAGCAGCTGGAGAAACAAAAGATCTTAAACCCCACATGTCACACCATGAATGCCTTGAATCAGGTTGCTTGCAAATGTTTAGCATTGATGTACTTCAGTAAAGCCTATCTAGAGGCTTTGGTCTAATTGAATCACCAGAGGGCTCTTAGAATAACATGCTCCAGGGAGACTACAAGTAAAACAAAACAAAACAAAACAAAACAAAACAAAACAAAACAAAACATTAAAATGGCATCCAAACCATTTGTAACCTGTGGGGACTGCATCTTCAAGACAAGTTAACTGAAGTAAGTCACACAGCCTGTCAGTGGCGGAGCCACCTTTGCCTCCATTACATATAGACTCAGTGGGGCACCTTCATTTTCTGTGTCTCTCCCAACCTGAAGAGTGCAGTAGCTGCAGCCCCACCTCACTAACTACATCTCAGGGCCATGTCTTTCTTGCATAAATCTGGGCTAGGTTCTCCCTGCCCTCTGGGATGGGCACTGAGATGTAGTTCTCTGTGCCTCTACACATGATGGGATGTTGGTAAAGGCAGGCTCCATACAACGGAGCAAGGAGAAGATCATCATACCCAATGGAATAATCACTCAGCATTGTGATGCTGCATTCATTAACTTCTAAAACATTCCCAACCAACTACTAGTTATCCTATTTTGCTTGCCTTCAAAAAGGTGGTTGAAAGTCAAAGTACAGGCCGGGTGCGGTGGCTCATGCCTGTAACCCCAGCACTTTGAGAGGCCGAGGTGGGTGGATTACGAGGTCAGGAGATTGAGACCATCCTGGCTAACACAGTGAAACCCCGTCTCCACTGAAAATACAAAAATTAGCCGGGCATGGTGGCAGGCGCCTCTAGTCCCAGCTACTCTGAAGGTAGAGGCAGGCAAATGGCGTGAACCCGGGAGGCGCAGCTGGCAGTGAGCCAAGATCGTGTGCCTCTGTACTTCAGCCTGGGTGACAAAGCGAGATTCTGTCTAAAAAAAAATAAAAAAAATTAAAAAAAAGAAAGTCAAATACATTGGTAATGTCAGAGCCATTTGAAAACTGAATGGTGTGAAAAAAGAGGGAAGAGGGAAATGAATGTTTTGCCTGTTCTTCTGAGACATCAACTAGCATCTAGAAGAGAGCAGGTGTCAGTAGCTCTCTCATGCTGGAAAGAGCTATCCTTTAGGCTGTTGGCTACATGATCCCTGACTCTGAAAGTTCCTGTTCAGGCTGTCATTACTCAGAGAAAATGATGCACAGCAAGGCATTCAGAAGAGGGCAGCATGTATGAGGTAGGTGAAGACGGCTCTATCTTGCTCTGGGCCATCACAAAGAGCTGATTCAAACTCTCAATATTGGCTGAAAATAAGACCTTGAAAGAACAAAAGGGGTTATTCAGCACTAAATTAAAACATGATAATTGATCATCTTCCTTTAAATCATACAACATATAAAACAAGTAACTTTTATTTCAAAGAAAAGCACTAGGAACAGGTGTAAAACAAGAATGAAAGCTAAAAGATTGGGTAGTTTTCTAATGTACTTGATATTCTTTGCTCTATTTATAGTACATACAAGTACAATGCCTATTTAAATAGATTTCTTTTTAAGTAGTTTCAAATTTTAGGAGAAAAAGCTCTGATGATGAAGAAAATGATAGTACTTAATTGGCATTGGGTTTTTTTTTGAGAACTTTTAGTTGAATCTACTCTCAAAATGACTTAAAGATAACATTACTTTGCACATTATTTGGGGTCTCCATTAATTCAATTTGAATGAGTTAGTGAAAGTCTGGCTTTTAGGCATAGTCCTGTTTATTTGTCTACAGGTTTTGTCTGATGAAGAATTGTGTAATTTTACTAGATTAGCTTTTGTCTTTCTTAAAATACGATCCATTCCATATTATAACCATGACTTTAGCACTGAAGTTGAAAGCTCAGATAAATTCTGAAAATGACTTGTTAGTATATTTGTCAGTTAGATAAAATTACAATTACTTCTCAGTTTTTTTTTTTTTTTTGCATATCCTCTCAGAGCATTCCATTGTGATGTTTCCCCTTTTGATCAATAGTAAAAGTGCAGAATATGGGTAGGAAATACATGACTATTGAAATATGATTCTACCTTCATTAAATGTTTTCAAAGAGAATTGGTGTCTTCAGCAATATCTTACTATATGATTTTACATCATACAGTATGTTATTATTATACCTACAAAATATGACTAGTAGCTATTGAATGGACGTTCAAATATCATATAAATATTATCATTTAAACATTAATATATTTTTGGAAGATGTTGGTTAAAGGGTACAATGTTTCAGTTCTGCAGGTTTAATAAATTCTAGAGATCTAATGTATAACATGGTGCCTATAGTTAATAATACTATCCTGTACACTTGAAATTTACTAAGATCTTAAATATTCTCACCACACATACACACACAAAGTTAACTCTGTGAGGTGATAATTTAATTACTTTAATTGTGGCAATTATTTCACAATGTCTTTGTATACCAAAACATCATGTTATGCACTTTAAATGTAAAAAGCATTTATTTGTCAATTATATATCAATAAAGGTGGAAAAAACATTAATATATTTTTATGTTAATTTTTTAGAAAATAATTTCAACTTTTATTATAGATTAAAGGGTACATGAGCAGGTTAGCTACGTGAGTATATTATGTGATGCTGAGGCTTGGGATCCCAATGATCCTGTCACTCAGGCATTGAGCAGAGTAAAACAAAGTAAAACAACCACTTTGAAGAATCAACAGGTGGTCTTCAGCCCACATCCTTCTCCCTCTCTCCCCTAATAATAGACACTAGTAGTCCCCAGTGTCTATTATTCCCATCTTTACACTCATGTGTATTCAGTGTTTAGCTTCCACTTGTAAGTGAGACTGTGTGATATTTGATTTTCTGTTACTGCGTTACTTTGCTTAGGATAATGGCCTCCAGCTGCATACATGTTGCTGCAAAAGACATAATTTCATTCTTTTTTATAGCTGTATAGTATTCCATGGTGTATATGTACCACATTTTCTTTATACAATCCAATGTTGATGGACACCTAGGTTGATTCCAAGTCTTTGCTATTGTGAATAGCACTGCGATGAGTGCAGGTGTCTTTCTGGTAGGGTAAACTATTTTCCTTGGGGTATATACCCAGTAGTGGTATTGCTGGGTTGAATGGTAGTTCTGTTTTAAGTACTTTGAGAAATCTCCAAACTACTTTCCACAGTAGCTGAATAAGTTTGCACTCCCACTGACAGTGTATAAGTGCTCTCTTTCCTCTGCAGTTTTGCCAGAATCTGTTATTTTTTGGCTTTTGAATAATTGCCATTCTGATTGGTGTGAGATGGTATCTCATTGTGGTTTTAATTTGCATTTCTTTGATGTCTTTGATGATTAGTTATGTGGAGCATTTTTCATATGTTTCTTGGCTGCATTTACGTCTTCTTTTGAGAAATGTCTGTTCATATCCTTTGCCCATTTTTTCATTGAACTTTGATTTTTTTTTTTTTTTGCTTGTTGATTTAAGTTCCTTATAGATTCTGTATATTAGAACTGTGTCGGCCAGGCATGGTGGCTCATGCCTGTAATCCATGCACTTTGGGAGGACAAGGTGGGTAGATTACCTGAGGTCAGGAGTTTGAGACCATCCTGGCCAACATGGTGAAACCCCGTCTCTACTAAAAATACAAAAATTAGCTGGGTATGGTGGAACCTGTAATCTCAGCTACTCAGTAGGCTGAGGCAGGAGAATTGCTTGAGCCCAGGAGAAGGAGGTTGCAGTGAGTCAAGATTGTACCACTGAACTCCAGCCTGGCCAACAGAACGAGACAAAAAACAAACAAACAAACAAAAACCAAAACTGTGTCAGATGTGATGCATAGTTTGCAGATATTTTCTCCCATTCTTAAGGCTTTCTGTTAACTCTATTGGTAAGTTCTTTTGCTGTGCAGAAGCTCTTTAATTAGGTTCTACTTGTTAATTTTTTTGGTTGCAATTGTTTTTGGGAAGTTAGACATAAATTCTTTGCCAAAGCCTATGTTGAGAAGGGTATTTCCTAGGTTTTCTTTTAGGATTTTTGCAGATGGAAGTGTTATATTTAAATCTTTTATCCATCTTGAGTTAATTTTTATATGTGGTGAGAAGTAGGGTCCAGTTTCTTCTGCATATGGCTAGCCAGCTATCCCAGCACCATTTATTGAATAGGGAGTCATTTCCTCAATGCTTATTTTTGTTGATTTTGTCATAGATCAGATATTTGTAGGTATGGGGGTTTACTTCTAGGTTTTCTATTCTGTTCAACTGGTCTATGTTTGTTTGTTTGTTCATTTGTTTTAAACCAGTGTCATACTGTTTTGGCTGCTGTAGCCTTAGAGTGTAGTTTGAAGTCAGGCAATGTGATACCTCCAGTTTTGTTATTTTTGTTTAGGATTGCTTTGGTTATTTGGGCTCTTTTTTGGTTCCAAATGAGGTTTAGAATATGTTTTTCTAATTCTGTAAAATGTTCTGTGTTAATATTAAATGGTGTGATATTAGTTTTCCAGGACTGCTGTAACAAGGCACTACAGTTTTAGGAGTGGCTTAAACCACAAAAATCTATTGTCTCACGGTTCTGGAGGCTGGAAGTCCAGAATGAAGATATTGAGAGATGGCTTCTTCTGAGGACTGTTGGGGAAAGAATCTCTTCCAGGTCTTTCTTTTTGACTTTTAGATAGTGGCTCTTTCTATGTCTCTTCACATTGTCTTTCCTCTATCTGTGTTTCTGTCTCTAAATTTCACCTTTTCCTAAGGGCCCCAGTAATACTGGATTAGGGCCCACTTTAGTAACCTCATTTGAACTTGATTATCTCTGTAAAGACCCTGTCTCTAAATAAGGTCTCATTCTCAAGTACTTGGGGTTAGGACTTCAACATATGAATTTTAGGAGATGTAATTTAACCCATAGAGCTCTCACACTACCTCTGTAACTCGTGCCCTCTTCACATGACAAATACATTCACCTTATCCCAACCATTCTGGCATCAACTCTAAGTCCCAAATATCATCTAAATATCATCTTCATCAATTATGGATGAGATATGGAGAATGACTTACCCTGGGGAAAAATCCTCTGCAGCTGTGAACCTGTAAAACCAGACAAGTTGATCTGCTTCCAAAATACAACAGTGGGACAGGCATAGGGTAGAAATGTCCATTCTGAAAGGGTGAAATCAAATCGAAAAATTGGGTTATGGGTCCTAGGCAAGTCTGAAGCCTGGCAGAGCAAATTCCATTAGATTTGAAGGTTTGAGAATCCTCTTTGGCTGGTGCTCTGTCTACTCTGTTCTCCAGGCCCACCTGAGTGGCAACTCTGCCCCTCAGCCCTGCTTGAATATGTGGTAATATTCTTAACTAGTTATAGCTATAAAGAATGTTACTATGATAGGAAAATTTTTGTCAGGCAAGTTTTAGGGAGGGAAAAAAACATCTAATTTGAATTCTACCTGATTAATAAGGGGCTGATTTGTTCAACTTTAGAATCAAGGCAGTGCTTAATGAGAATTCATATTTAGGTGGTAAGGTAGGAAATGAACTTTGGAAACTTTTATATGTGAGAGCAAATTATCACTTTATTGTTAGATTCTTTCCAGAAATAATGATAATAAAAACTATCAATGATATGCCATATAGTCACACCTATTTTCGTAATAATTTATTTATATAGACCCAAATTATTAAGCAATATCAAACTGACCTATGGAAAATACTGAGATTATAGCTATATATATTTTCCTCGGATATGATTACAAACTGTAATTTTCTGATTTAAACTGATCCAAGGATGTGGTGGAAAGGGTATCATATAAATGTCGCTTCAGTAATTGACCTATTGTTTTTGAAATGCCATCCAGGGTAACTGCAAGGAGATTTTAACTATTATGTTTAGAATGTTTTAAAAACAGTGCAACAGTCAATTTTAAGTGTCAAGTTGTCTGCACCATGGGGTGCCAAGGTTAAACATTATTCCTGGGTGTGTCTCTGAGTGTGTTTCTGGATGGTATCAGGTTGGCATTTGAATCAGTGGACTCAGTAAAGTAGACCGCCCTCCCCAATGTGCTGGGTATCATCTAATTTGTTAAAGGCTTGAATAGAACAAAAAGTCAGAGGAAGAAGGAATTAACTCCCTCCCCAATGTGCTGGGTATCATCTAATTTGTTAAAGGCTTGAATAGAACAAAAAGTCAGAGGAAGAAGGAATTAACTCCCTCCCCAATGCGCTGGGTATCATCTAATTTGTTAAAGGCTTGAATAGAACAAAAAAGCAGAGGAAGAAGGAATTAACTCCTTTCCCTTCCTGCCTGATTGCTTTAACTGGGACATCAGTCTTTTGCTGCCCTTGGTGCTCTTGGTTGTCAGGCCTTCAGGCTTGGACTGAATTTCAGCATTGGTTTCCCTGGGTCACCAACTTGCATACAGCAGATCGTTGGACTTTTCAGTTGCATAATTGTAGGAGCCAATTCCTTATAATAAATCTTCATATATATATATATCTTATTGGCTCTGTTTCTTCAGAGAACTGATTAATACAACTAGTGAATCTATTTATTTGCTTTTGACTTTCAAGGGCATTTTAAATACATTCAATAAACTTGCACAAAGTTTATTAAATATTTTCTATTAACAGTTTCAAAGGGCTGGAATTGGTGGCTCACATTTGTAATCCCAGCACTTTACAGCACATCTGTAATCCCAGTGCTCAAGCGATTCTTGAGCCTAGGAGTTTGAGACCAGCCCGGGCAACATAGCAAGACTCCTTCTTACAAAAAATAGAAACAAAATTAGCCAGGCATGGTGGTGCATGCCATAGTCCCAGCTACTTGGGAGGCTGAAGTGGGAGGATCGCTTAACCCACGAGGTCAAGGCTGCAGTGAGCCCTGGCTGTACACTCCAGCCTGGACAACAGAGTGAGACTTTATCTCAACAAAAAAGAAAAGTTCCAAAGGAAAGGGACTTAATCATTTGTTAAAAATTAATTTATAAATGGCATATTAAAGGCACTTTTAAAAGAAGATTCTAATAGTAGTAGGATGGTCACATGAGATTAAATGTGCATCTGCATATGTGTATGCATTCTCTCTTCTCAGCAAGGAAGAGACTCCTACTTGGTAAAGGCAGACTAACTTAGAATAGTAATCAGGGCTTCTTGGAGTCACAGCAGGTAGTACAACCTTTCATTCTTTTCCCCTTCCCCTAAAAGATAGGTGTGAGCACTTTGGAGTCACTTCCAAAAATTGGCTTAGAAAAGAAATACATTTTTGAGTCATTAAAGCCAAGTTGCATTAAGAATTTGGAGGGTTGGCAAGATTAATGGTTGTAGTAAGACTCTGTATGGAAAATTTGAAGGGGCTCTAAATTCAATTACTTACAAGGTTAGACAAGTGACATATTAATTAAGCCATAGGATGTAAGAAAAAAAAGGAAGGGACTACATCTTTGTCTCTACTAGTAATCATGACGTACGTATTTTACGGTCAAGCATCGTTTTCATATATGAAAGACATGACATTGTTTCACAAAGTATCTTTTGCCTGCTAAGATATAAGATTTTGGGGGAAGATAGTTCATCTTTTAGGCACTAAAGGAACATTTAGACCACCGGGGTATATAGCGTGGCATGGGCTAGGAAGAAAGGACCTTTGTACATATTCAATTTCATTTTAAATAAAGATCATAAGAAGTGAGTCCATAGTAGGGATGATAAAGAAGCCACGCAGGCATCCAGTTATTGCCCCTGGTGGACTGTGATGCAGCAGGGATATTGAAGCCATGAATGGGCTCCATAGGGGGATCACTGTGGATTGATCTGAGTTAGATTTTGTATGCAAAAGGAACATCCACTTAGTGCCTCATTTTTCTATTTCAGAGGATGTGTGGGGAAAATTAGGATGTTTTAAGGAAATGAAAAGAGAAGGGAAAGGGAAACAGAGATGAAGAAGATATAACAAAAGGGAAATGAAAGCTCACAGGGAGAGAAATGCTGAAGGCACCGGGACCAACCAGCGGGCGTCAGAGTTGAGTGAAATGACACATGGGAGTGCCTGGCATCATGGCCTCCCAGCATCTGCTGTTTCTCTGCTCATTGCTCTCATTTGGGGTTAAGAACTGGCTTTGCATTTCTATGTCTTCCTAGGACCCAACACACAGTAGATGTCCCATAAGTGGTTTTCTTTTAAGTGAACCATTCCAAAGTTTATGTCTGGCTGTCACATTTCACATAATAATCTGGTATTTTGAATAAAGATCTCTCTAGGCTTGGCTTTAGTTTCTATGTAATATGTAGAGGAATACAGTTGTGCTTTGAAGATTGTGTCTATTTTTCACTTCAGGACTGCTTGAAACACAAGTCTTGTAAACAGATGTAAATATGCAGGATGTGAAGTTTATGAAGCTTTTGGCCCCATCTGTTTCCTGTATTTGAACATGTACACCCTTCATAATCTGGAGATTAAAATTCATGTTTTTAAGTTAAAAAACTTGTGTCTTTGAGTTACAAGAAATAAACTTAAAGTAATCTAAACCCACACTGTGTTTTAAGAAGGCTAGATTGCTTTTGAGTCAGTTGCAAAATGGGAAATTTTAATAACACAAAAGAACTGCGGAGGGAGTGGGGTGATCACCCCAGTTGCTTTCCTTTTTGGTTATTGTTATTGAATGGGTTTATATTTAGTAATGTAACGTGTTTACTATTCATTTACAGTGATTGTAAAATCAAGTTTTGAATAGATGCTTTAAGCATATGTGTAAGTTCTGTGAGTTTTGTTATTGCACACATTATCTTGAGAAGTATTTTTATTGGAGTATTTGTTATCCAGACGTTTATAGTGTTCAATACCATTACTTTAACTTGTATGCCTTATAACATCAGACACTCTAAATTAAGATGCAGTTGGTAATTCCATAGTTCTTTGAATTTGTGAACTAAGTTTGCAAACTGTGGTCTTTATGAGAAAGAATTCAATATTTTCAAACTTGGAAGAACTAGAGAATGTCCTTTTCAGTACAAAGACCCACGGGAGCATTAATAAAAAATGATGAACAATTGAAAGAATAATTCTAACTAAATAATTTGTTTTTGGAACACAAATTTTTTTTTTCTGGTCTTAAAATAGCTAAATCAGTGAGTAGTGCTCATTGGGTAACAGTTTAACCACTACTTTTTGTACTTGTGATACAATCTAAGGCATGCCGGGTATATCTCATGTTTGGCATAATTACAGGTCCTTAATTCTGAGATTTGTAGTGTCGTTGCCAGGGTGATGTCTTATCCCCCTGGTTGTTTAACATGGCCAGACAGCCCTCTTACCTATTGAATCTTTATGGTGCTGCAGTTTCAGGCAAAGCACAATTTAATAGGTGCTGCCTATATATATATATACACACACACACACACACACACATCTATGTATAATGCATATATATGCACATATGTGTGTGTACACACATAGATACTATTTAAACTGTGACATAAAAACAACAGACATATTGAGTTGAATTCTGTACATTAACACATTGGAGATGATCAGTGGTATAATTTGTGCTGCCAGCTTAACTCATTTTTGCACAGCTATTGGAAAAATGCTTTTCCTGCCATCTTTGTTTAGTTGAAATTTTCCTGAAATTACAAGGCAAGCTTATAAAAATCAGTTATTTATAATGTGTATCTGTTTGAATCAGACTTTCTATACACTGTGCAATCAAAGGAGAATAAAGAAAGAATCTGGATCCCAAGCTGATGAAATATGGTGAAATGTGTATGCTAAGTAAGTGAAGTTGTTGTAGTTGCTTGCAGTAAGTAAGGCCTGGTGCCTCTGGTTTTGGTGACTCCAAATAGGAGGTACTGGGGGGAATGCTGACCTTGTGGTGTGGAGACCTGGACTCTGCTTATTAGTTACGTTTTCTTAGGCAAGAGCCACAACTCGTGTACATGAGCCTTCTGAATCTCTGCTCTCCTGCCTGCAATATGTACTTAATAATACCTGCCTCTCCTTCATGACGTGTGAATAAAGCAATGGATGTGAAAGCCCGTTGCAATATGTGAAATCCTCTATAATGTAAACAACAACCACAAACAGAACAGGTTCTTGGCTGCAGATCTGGTGCCCCATTTTCTGCATTCCTTCCCAGAAGTGTTGTTCTACATCCTTCCCATAGCAAACTCACTTTTGTCCTCTAGGACTGTCCTCTGTCCCCTGGCTTGACCTGGCTGTTGGGAATTTCTTTGTTACTTTTGGTGCTCTTTCCCAGACCCCTACCCCCTTCACCTGCAGGTAACATCTGTGGTGGGTTTTTAATGTTGAGCTGTGGATTTTTGGCATGAGATGTGTTATTTTCCTGAAATGAGGGGTCTGGTAAAGGGCTGTGAATTAGATGTTGCCCTTGCTATGTGCCTTATTTGCCCCGTTATAGAAAACAAAACATCCAGTTTCTACATTAGTGTTTCAATGGTAAATGCAAGGAGAATTTGTCTCTGGGTCACCAATGTCTGGACTGAAATTTTACCCAACTCCAGAAAGTCTGCTGGCAATAGCCCATTCTTTCTGATTATTAAATGCAGAAACACTTCTTTTTTAAGCACTTCAAAAATTTCTGTTTTCAGTGGAGCTAAAGGATTTTAGTTCATCCAAATGTAATGTCACTGATAACAATAGAGAAGACAATGTTGTCTTTGCCTCAGTTTCTATGTTTGAAAAAATAAAAATGAGTTAATATTTTCACTATATATTGAGAGACTTGTATTTACTGTTTAAAAAGAATAAAACTCAAGTTTTCTAGAACCTCAAGCAAGTAGGAGAAATTATATTTTGAGTGTTTGCTGGAGAAGAAATTTTATCATAATTATCTCCTCAGTGTGCTATTGCAAAAAAAAAATTAAATCTTTGGGAATGGATAGAAAGACCATATTTGATCTTTCTGCCACAGAATATGGGACTATGGAATAAAATTAAGATATCTGTAGTTGGGAGTAGATCCTTCATATGGTATTTGATCATTTGTGTTACGTTTGTAATATAATCTCTGATGGATCTGTGAAACACTGAAGTTGATTTATTAATAAGAGTAGAATAGTTTCCCTAGGGTTACACCAGTTAATTTGGCAAAACGTTGTCACAAGCCAAATGTGCTAGAGAAAATATCTGCCTTTCAGTATTGTGTGCACTTTTGTTTGTGTATTAGTTCAATTTGGCTACTGGAGGAAAGGGGGTTTATGGTCTCTATTTTTTAAAGCATTTTTCCTTGTTTTTAATACCCTTTACTCTGCCAAAAACATGCAATTTTATTTTTCTTCTCAACCATGTTCGACTTCCTAGTATTATTCACTTTGGAAATACCACAAAGATACTATCAGTTCTGTCTTTTACGACTTCAGGAGATTGAGTTTCTTTTTCTCTTCTAAAACACTTTGCAACACTAATAATGATTTCATTAATTATTTGGAGATCTTTCATGATCTATTTTCTGCAGAAGTGTAAGCTTTATGACAGCAGGAAGCTGGTGTGCATTGTGTACACAGGGCTTCTGGTGGATTGTACAGTATCTGGAACATGGAGAGTGGCCAATAGAATTTTATTCATTGACTGAAATGGGGGATAAAACTCTGGCTTCAACACTTTACTGAGATAACTAATACCTAAATCTCACTTTGTGTGAAGAATTGGCAAGGATGCTTAAATAAGTTTATTCATCATGAGATAAAAATGATTGGGGTAATAGAATATTCATATTGATGTGTATATTGTTACAAGATGAACCTATTAAGCACACAGCAAATCAGACAGAACAATAGTCAATATTTTAGGAATCCTGTTACTTCATGGCCTAAGCTTTTGGAAATCCACATACGGTAATTAAAATGCAGTCATAAGTAGAATTTGAACCTCCAAAGTCTCAAAGTCATAGAAAAACGTAATTTGTGGAAATAAAGATAATTTATCTAACTGATTTAATCTGATCAAAAACCTTTGTTTTTTTAATAGCTATGTAACCCATTGTCTTCTGTCTATACAGCAAAATCTTAATATTAAAATTGAGTTTAGTATAAGGCAATTTTGCTTTGACCTCCTCCCAAGAGTTTAAGGTATTCTGATTATGAGAAATGACTACAGAAGACTTGGTGTGGGACCTACGTAATTTGTAGAATTAATGGCTCATTTTAAAATTAAAATTTTGTGGGGAGGGGAGAGAAAGTACTAAATTTTGGAGCAGATATATTTATTATGCTTCATTTCCATTTGAAGCAAGATTTCAGAGAATTGACTCTCATAGGGTATGGAAAGTCTTTATTTCCTCTGAATATTAGTGGAGTGATTCCTTTGCAGGTGGTTCACTCTCCAAGTACCACACAACCTGTACACAGACTATGAAATAGTCACTTAGTCTCCCTACGACACTCTGGGATCATTCCCTCCTGGAGGTTTTTACTTTGAGATTTTTCCATTGTTCCTGTGTATTGAACAATCACACCTGAATCTAAACCTTTCTTTCTTTTAAAAATATCTCTCACTTACTTTTTATCATGAAAACTTTCAAGCATGCAGAAATGTAGAGAGAGCAGTATAATGAACACTGATATCTGCAACACTTGGATATCACAATTATTAATGTTTTGCCATATTTGCTGAAGTATTCCGAGGAAACAATATAACATCACCTCACTCTATGTTCAAATATCCCAGCCTGCATTTCCTGTAATAAATTCTTTCACAATCACACCACCACCACCACCACCACCGCACCAGAAACTCCCCGAACAAACAAAAAACAATACAGAAAACCAACCACCCTATAATGCCACTGAATGCAGTCTTTATTTATATTTTTCCAATTTTTTCAAAATGTCTTTTTTAACTGTTTTGTTCAGAATCCAATCAAGAACTACTCATCGTGTTTGATTGTTATGCCTTTTAAGTCTCTTATAAACTCTGGTCTAGGATCTGAATTTTAGGTAAGGGGACTTGAGAAGGTTGAACTGGGACCTTTGGTAAGTCTGCTAAGCTCAAGTCTCCTGAACCCAAGTAGGATCTCGATAAGGAAGTGATGGGACTCTGAGACCTGGGATAGGAGCATCAGGGTAGATGTAGGGGAGAACAGATTCCCCCAAATCCTCTGGGCCTGCAGAAGCCACCTGCATCTTTTGCTAGAGGATAGCAACCAAGTCTCAACTGAGATAGCTGTCTCATAAGATAATATTTGTCCTTCTCAAGATTCATCCTCCCACCTATCCTCCTGACTTCCAGACCAGTAACTAGGGTCGAGTATCAGCATGGCTCTCTAGGAAAGTGACTGCCATGCCAAGGGAGAAAGAAATGACCCACAGAGGAACTGTGACCTGACTGAAATATACTGAAAAACACTGAAGAACATGCCTGAAAATAGATTTTCAGGATGCTGGCCTGGGGCATGGAGACATAATGTAAGGCTGAACAGGGATCAATTTATTAATGCAGGCCACTCTCCAATAATTTGGGATGTAATGCTCTGGCAAGGGCATCTAGAGACATTCATATACTGCTAGGTTGGTTTCTAAACTCAGAAGAAATGACAGCCCCTGTCAGATGAAGTGGAGCTGCCATAATTCCCTTGGCTAAGAATTGATAGAAGAAAAAAAGGCTTATAGAAATAGAAATATTTGACTGAATCTTTTCTATAAGACCTGAGAATCTATCAGATGACTACATTCTTCAGAATGGTCCAGAAGACACTCTCTTCACTAAGATGTGAAGAAATTTGCTGGTAACATTTAGATTCCTGGCATCATTTAGAAACTCAGAAATAGTTGTCTTCTGTAGGCTATGGCTGTTAGTAGGATTTTCTGTTATGGAATTTGAATTTTTAGTGTACCAAAAATGATGAGATTTCAGAGAAGAAGAGGCCAAATGATAGCACTGAATCATTGGAGGCAAAATGGAACTAAGTGTTGGACAGCTTGAGTCAGAATGGCAGCCCGGGAGCTCTGACCTGTAGAAATACATGTTAATGGCTAATAGAGCATGAAACTCTAGGGGCATTTGAAAAAGGTATTATTTACTATATAGAATCAAAGATAACAGAATGGGTGAATGTAAGCAAAATGTCAGCCACACTAGTGGGTTTTAATAAATGAGCCAGTTATCAGACACAAAGTTCATGGAATAAGTGACTGCATCCCCTGGAAAGAAGGATGCTGCAACATCACAGCAAATATGTATGACAGCAATTCCCCCAGTATTTCCCCAAAGGGATCTGTGGTTTTTTTTCCAGCAAGAGTGCACCAGCTGGGCACTAGATGTTCTGAGGGTTGCTGGATGAGGGTCTGAGCTGACACTGATACCAAGGGACCCAAAGACACTAATATGACTCCCTTTAAGAATAGAGGAATGTAGAGTTCAGCTGATAATTGGACATGGGTTGGACATGTTTGGCAGCTGGAAGAACTCTAATTTTGATTCATTGACTCATAAAATAAAAGTTATCATTATAGTAAAAGACTGAGTGATAGCTCCCAAACTGACTTCCCTTTGCCCCACAGCCTTGAAACTGCCAAGACAGGAAAACAGTCCACCAAATAGTGGAGGTATGAATCACCTCACCATCGTTCACAGTGTCCCCTTTGGAGGAATTTTTGCTTTCTGTTTCAATAGCTTTAGGTTGTATGGATGGAGAGATTTGGTTCCCAGAGAGGAGAGCCAATAAGAATCCTACCAAGCCTAAAGCTCCAGTTATTATTTAGTCATTTTGGTCACTTCATGCTGGCAATTTATTTCATTAATCTTGAGAGGTGTAACTGCTGTTACAATAATTGCTTGGCATTTTGCAATTTGTGGGATCCACAGGGGCATCTGTTGGTACTCTTATATTTAAATTTAGTTGTGAGTGGCCAATTAGGCAACCACTACCTGAGAAGACTATGATAACCATCAATCCCACAAAGACGAAGGCCAAAGTCACCCCATCAGATGAACAACTGATGACAGGAGAAGTCTACCCAATGATGAGGAAATGTAGGGTTGGTGGTACTTACTCCATTTTTTGTGCTGCTATAACAAAATACCTGAGACTGAGTAATTTATAAAGAACAGAGATTTATTTCTTACAGTTTTGGAGGCTGGGAAGTTCAAGGTCCAAGAGTCCATATGTGGTGAGGGACTTCATGCTGCATTATCCCATGGTGGAAGGTGTGAGGGCAAACAAGTGAGTCAGAGTGCCAGAGAGAGACAGAGAGAGAGAGAGAGAGAATGGAAGGGAGATGAACTCGTTCTTTTACCAGGAACCTACTCTCATGATAACTAACCCACTCCCGAGATAATGAGGGCAGACTCCTCAGGACCTCATCGTATTTTAAAAGTTTCACCTCTCCACACTGTTGCATTGGGAATTATGTTTCCAACACATGAACTTTGAGGGGCCCATTCAAAGCAGGTAGTATAATGAATTTTTGCCTCAAAGCCAATCATAGCAGTGTGGACTATAGTTTGTTCTAGTAATCTTTCTCTTCTAATTTTTCTCACTAGAAATTATGTCTTTTTGTGAACCATGCAATTGGGTAAACTGAAATAGAGTGCATTTGAGAAGTTCATGGAGTGGTCCATAGCAAATAAAGTCCATTCTCTGTTCAAATGCTTTTGATAGCTGTTTTACCATTTCTGTGCATATTTCAGGTTTAGCATTCTCCTCTCCTGCTCCCCAGAAGACTGACTTGAGCTGTGTAGTCCACTTTATTTTATATCCTTCAGACAGCCAGAAATGCCTGGAAATGTGTCACTCACCAACCCCTCACTGGCAGTCATTAATGAATGACTGATGGGTATAGGAGTATGAAGTCTCAGCTCTCTTACCTGAGAGCTCTGAGACACAAGTCACTTTCTAGAGAAAAGTTTCCTGACCTTGACACTATTGACATTTTGGACTTGATAGTTTCCTGTTGTGAGGGGCTATACATTGTAGCATGGTTAGTAGCATTTCTAACCTCTACCCCCTAGGTGCTGATAGCACCCTCACAATTGTGACAATCAAACAATATCTCCAGACATTGCCCAATGTTCCCTGGGGGTCAAAATCACCCCTGTTGAGAAACACTTCTCTAGAATTTTCTGACAGATCAGGCTGAAGCAGCTTTCCGCAGGACTTTGCCTGAATTTATACCTTTTGTTGGCTTTTTCACTTTTCTTTCTTCCAACTCTTCTGCTGGCTTTCTCTGGAAACATGTCCTTAATGAATCACCTGCACAAGAATCCTCATTTTAGGGACTACTTCCAAAGCACTCAACCCGAAACAGCATTTATTCTTAAATGGTCCAGATTTAACTATATAAATGAAATGACAAAACCATAAACTGTTTTTTAAAAAAATTATAAAAATGTATAATTGTGACCCTGTTGTAGGCAAGGTTTTCTTAGACAAGATGCGAAAATAATTTTCTGCAAAAGAAGTGACTGATACATTTTAGCAAAGTGATATTAAGAACCTCTGTGAATACAAGAAGCCATTATAGGGCAGGGCACTGTGGCTTCTGCCTGTAGTCCCAGCACTTTGGGAAGCTGAGGCAGGAGAATTGCTTGAGGCCACAAATTCAAGACTAGCCTGATCAACATAGTGAGACCCCGTTTCTACAAAAAAATTAAAAAATTAGCCAGGCATGGTGGTGCATGGTGGTGTGTCCTGTAGTCCCAGCTACTCAGTAAGCTGAGGTGGGAAGATTGCTTGAGCCCAGAAGTTCCAGGCTGCAGTGAGCTATGAGCGTGCCATGCACTCCAGCCTGGGAAACTGAGTGACACTGTCAAACACACACACACACAAAAAGAAAAAAGAAAGAAAGAAAATAAACCACTATAAAAAGAAGGAGAAAAGACAAGTCACAGAATGTATGAGCATATATACATAACATATATAGCCAACCTATGTTGTATGTTCATAAATATATATTGTTAGAGTATATCAGGAATGTTTATAAATTAACAAGGACAAGACAGATACTCCAATAGAGAAATGGGCAAAGGACTCAAGTAGGCACTTTATGAGAATCTAACTTCAAATAGGAAATGGTCATACAAAAAGATGTTTAGTATCACTAATAATAAAGACATTGAAAATTCATATGTATTTCGTTACATTAAGTGCCAACCAGATTAACAATTTAAAGAGTCTGACAACTTTTTAAAACCTAAGTGTTGGTGAGGGTGTGAAGCAATACAAATTCTTAGACACTGCAAGTGGGAGTATAAATTGGTAAAATCACTTGGCATAATCTGCTAAAACACACATATTCTGCCACCTTCCAATTTCTTTACTAGTTATGTGTACTTGAGAAATCCATACACAAATGTACCAGAGTACTTAAATGAATATGTTCATTGTAGCATTCTATTAACAACCCAAGCTGGAAATGACCCAATGTCCTCAACAGTACAAATGAATAAGTTAATTACAAAAATGTGCCTATATATTACAAACATAAGGAAAAAACAAAAGAATATCAGTTACAATAGAATACATGTAACATGACTTTATTTATATATATATATAATAGTTTTAAAATAGACAAAACCAAACTATATTGTTTAGGGAAAATATATTGATGGTAAGATACTAAAGAAAATAAAAAAATAATTTCATAAATGTTAGCAGAGGGAAAGAAGAAATATAAAAAGAAGAAAGGAAGAAAAGTTGAAGGGAAGGGGATTTGATCAAAGGTGGGCACATGGGGCTTCTGGGGTTGGACACTTTCTATTTTTTGACATGGTCGTTCATTTTATAATTATTTTAAAAATCTTAACTTTCATGTGCATTTTTCTTACCATAAAAGGATTTAAAAGAAATCTAATATTTTACTCTTTGTCCACAGTTTTTAACATGACCGACTTTTTCATCTCCTTTCCCCTGTGTCTGATTCCAACTTCACCTCAGTCCTTTGATTCCTTTATCATTTTTTTTCAAAGCCACCAACCTTGTCCTGACTACTTCCTTCCTCATAGAGACCCCTGATACATCACATTTGTCATTTATGTTAGCACTTTGAGCTCCCTTGGTCCTTTGCCTTCTTCTGCATTTTCTCAGCAAGCTGCCAAGCAGGGATTGCTCAGTGATGTACTTTCCCACAGGCACTGGACTCTAAGTGATATTGGGGTGAGCACCCATTGAAACAGATTCATAAATGAAATCATTCATGTTATGTAGTCTAAATTAAGCTGTCAATCTCTTTGGAATCAATTTCATGAGTCCAGTTTGCTTTCTCTTCCAGTCTCTCAAGTGACCACGCTATAACTTTATCACCTCAAGTTCCTTGTCAGGTTTTTGCTTAGTTTCATACTGTTTTTATAAATATCCCACTGGACATCTTTGACTGAAAATCCCATGAACACCTCAAATTCAACATATCCATGCTGAAGTCATCATCTCCCTCTGCCTTGGAGAATCTGCTCCCTCCATTATGTTCCCTGGAGTACACACTCCCTAGGAATCTCAGCTAGATGCCCAGGACTCTGTAGGAGTCCCTCTTCCTTAATACCACCAATTCTTCATCAAATCTCATAGTCTACATATTCAGTAGACTATATCTTATATTTCTTCTTCTTCTCTTGCTTCTCTGGCACTGCCTTAATCCAATCCACTATGATGTCTCAATTAGATAACTGAAGAACAGTCTGTACAGTCTTTCTCTCTCCAGTCTCAGACTGTCCAGCCCAACCACTGCATGCAAATTACTCATGCAATTATGTGGCTTAATATCCTTTAGGAGCCCCCAACAAATACAGAGCATTTGTGCTGCAGCAGTGAATGAAATGTCTAGATCCGAAGAGATAGATAAAAATCTACAGACTTTCAAAAGAGTTCCTTTATTTTTGTGCCCAATTTGTAGAAGAGATTGCTAGATGATTACTCAACTCATTCTCTTCCCCTGGGCATTTTGGCCATTTTAGCCCACTTCTCTACCATCAGATATGGCCGCATGACTCAGTTCCACCAATAGCTTGTGACTGGAAATGATATGCACTATGCCATGGCTAGGTTACAAGATCCTCTCAAAATAATCTTTCACACTCTCTTCCATTTCTAGATGGTAGGAATATAACTGACTACTGTGGCAACCTTGGAAAACTGCTATTGAAGAAAAGACCACAAAATGGAAAGAAATCTATGCCCCTGACACTGTATGGAGAAAAGCTACCTGACCAGAAATATACAGATTGAACTCTTTTGTGAGCAATAAATAAACTTTTATTGTGTTAAGCATTGAATGTTGGGGTTAGTTTGTTAAATCAATTAAGTGTCACTCTAATGTATACAGAAAAATATTTCTTTTCTCAAATATTTGTTGGCCAATTTATTTCTTTTGAATTATTTGGTATGTCAGGTAGAATCGGACCACATCTTCCAGCTCTACTGTCTTCACAGGGAAAACAAAAAGAGTTTCATCTACAGTCAAGCTCTTCTGTGGACACAATATTTCACTTTTTTGCTTTGCCATCCAATATAGTTTGTTCTTGTTTGAATGGTTTGGGCAGATGCACTTACTTGTCCACTCTCCTGACCTCGGGAAAGGGAAGAACAGAGTCCAGGGAAAGTCACTTTTTAGTGAAAGAGATGATGCAGAAGTTGAACACAGCACTGCCTCTCATATTTTATGGACTTGAACCTGGTTACATGGAAGGAGAAGCAGGAAAGGTTGCTAAATGGTAGACCTGTGACTATCTCCAATTACTAAAAGGAAGAAAGTGAAAATGGGTACTGGAGGACAAGGGGTAACTCTTAGGACTACAAAAGTAACTATATGCACACTTATTCTCACTCTCTCTCTGCATAGGATACATTCACACTCTCTCCCAGGAGACAATCCAGTGTCTCATTAAGTTTCTGCATCCAGTTTAGAGTCCAGGAACTCTAAGTGATGAGCCGTCCTTTCTATCAGCTTGCAATGTGCTTCTTTGTACTCTAGTGATCTAAAAGGTAATACATAAGTCATTTATAACCAAATTCCCATATCATCATCTATTACTGTGTAACAAATTAGTAAGCAGAGAGCTGAGACTGGAGACTCATTGGGAAATGAGCCCTCCTCCCTTGTCTTCATCCCCACATTTAGTGTCAACAACTTCTATTTGATGCAATCCTCTAAATCTCTCTTCATTCTTTAAATTTATACACTTACTAGGTTGGTGCAAAAGCAATCACAGCTTTTGCCATTTCTTTAATGTAAAAAGCAAACTTTTTTTTTGATAAAAAGTAAACTGCAATTGTTTTTGCAGCAACCTAGTATTTCCATTCCTGAGCTCTCTGGGACCTGGATCCAGTGCAGATCTCCAGACTCATCTCTGTCCACTCTCAGGGACACTGGGCCATTAGCCATCTTGAACTTAGTCACTTACTTAAGGAGGTCTTGCTTTTCTTGCCTTTGGGCCTTTCCACACCTTGTGTCCTCCATATGAAGTAATTCTTCTCCCTCTCCTTTCCTAGCAAACTCTTACTCATGCTTTACATTTTAGCTTAAATATAAATTCTCTGGGAATTTGGCCCAAATCTTGGATTAGATGTGGTCTCCACTGCTCTATGCTCCCACAATGCCCAGTATTAATTCCTTAGAGATGTTATAAGAAAGTACGACAAATTGGGTGGCTTAAAACAACCAAACTTTTTGTTTGGTCACAATACTCATTCCCTGTATTGTAATTATTCAACGTTCACCTTCCCTGATAGACCATGCTTTCTTTTTTCATTGTCTCACAGTTCTTAAGACTAGAAGTGCGAAATCAAGGTGTCAGCATGACCATGCTCCCTGAGACTCTGGGTAGAATCCTTCCTTGCCTCTTCATAGCTTCTGGTGGTGCCTGCCAACTCTTGGTTCTTTGACTTGCAGCTGCCATCACTCCAGTCTTTGCATCTGTCAGCACATGGCATTCTCTGTGTGTCTCTGTCTTCATGTGGCATTTTCCTCTTACAAGATCATCAGTCTTACTAGATTAGGGCCCATGCTAATGACCTTATCTAAACTTTATTATATCTGCAAACACACTATTTTCAAATAAGCTTACATTCACAGTTGCCTAGGGTTAGGACTTCAATATATCTTTCTGAGGGATACAATTAACCCAGAATCTTCTCCCCTAATTTCCTTTTCACAATACTCATTCCCTGTATTGTGATTATTCAACGTTCACCTTCCCTGACAGACCATGCTTTCTTTTTTCATTGGATCCCCATTGTTTATGTGAATGGAGCACTTGTTGAAAGACCAGCTATGAGCTGGGAGAAAAAGTAGTGAGCTAAAGACTGGAGAAGCAGGCCAACCGAGAAATCAATGCTGTAAAGTTCTAAGCCTAAATAAACAGCAGGCTAGAATAGCAGAATTACAGCTAGGGTTAGGCATAGAGTGGGTAGAGAAGTGGGGGAGGTAAAGAAGGGTCAACTCAAGAACACATTTTATAAGAACAGAATTCCAGTTTGTTCCCTCTCTTCTGCATGAAGTTTGCCAGTCTTCTGGGAAGGAGGCAGAGCTATAAAGTTTTGAACTTTTCTCCAGAGTTGCTGAAATGCTTTCTCACATCCTCACTCTTCTCTTAGTCTAAGGGATGTGATTATGTTCCCACAAGGTGGGTTCCTCAAAAGAAATTTTATGATCCACAGGAAAGAAAACAGGACACAGAGAGCATACAAAATATTTATGGATATATTGCTACATTTTTAAAGGTTTTCTTTATTCCCTTTTCCTGAATAGACAATTTTGTGTATATGATTCAATGGCTGACTATCCATTCCCTTGAGTCTCTGCTTCCCAGCCCACATACAGTGTAGCCCTCAGTTCACTACCACTTTATGCAAATCACAATCAAGGTTTCACAGTACATGATATGAAAACCTTTCAACTTGGTAATTTAAAAAACTTTTATGAAGGTATTGATAAAAGTTGATGTTAGTGGCTAAAATCAGTGAAAATAGTCTGCGTGCTTAGTTTATGCGTATTTCCTTTTACTTTTGTATTAGGGATGTGTTAGTTCCTTCTCATGCTACTGAAAAAGACATTTCCAAGACGGGGTAATTTATAAAGAAAAATAGGTTTTATGGACTCATGGTTTCACATGGCTGGGGAAACCTGACAATCATAACAGAAGGTGAAAAGCATATCTTGTTTGGTGGCAAATAAGAGAGAAAATGAGAGCCAAGCAAGAAGTGAAACCCTTATCAAACCATCAGATCTCGTAAGACTCATTCACTACCACGAGAACAGTATGGAGGAAACTGCCTCCATGATTCAATTATCTCCCTCCGGGTCCCTCCCACAACATGTGGGAATTATGGGTGCTACACTTCAAGATGAGATTTGGGTGGGGACACAACCAAACCATATCAAGGGGTAATAAGAGTCTTGGTGAAAGTCCAGCTTTTTATTAGTTGTAACAGATTCTTTTTGGTTACTTATTTTCAATAAGGATATTTTTAAGTCTAGTTGTGGAATATATGGGAGATAGAAGGTGTGATTTGAAGAAAAACTTCGAGATCTACTGGTTTACTTAATTAAGATCTACTGGTCTAACATTCTGTGAGATAATTCTAATACATGCTTGCATACATACATTTATATTTAAATTATTTGTCATTTATTTTAAAGTTCTATAAAAATGATTTTAGAGAGTGGTTCTCAAGCAGGGGTGATGTTTGCTCTAAGGAGACATTTTACAGCTTTTAGAGACATTTTTGGTTGTCATACGGGGTTTGGGGGATAGTGCTACAGACACCTAGGGGGTAAAGGCCAGGGATGTTGCTAAATATCCTGCAATGCACAGTACAGTTCCTGCGACAAATAATTACCCAGTTCAAGATGTCAGTAGTGCTGAGGTTGGGAAACCCTGGTTTAGAGAAGAAACACTTAGCTGATGGGAAAAAAATTTGATTTATTTTTCTCAATTTCTCCTTTTTTTCCCTTTTAATTCTGTCCTATTCCATAATCTCACTACAAAGTCTTAAGTACTAATTCATGACATGGAAAAGTAAAAAGAAAGAGAAGATGAGTTCTCTTCTTAATGCTAAATAATTTTCTAGTAGGAAATTAAGTAGTAATACACACTTCTCAAAGTAGCTAAGCCAACTATTAGAGAGCCCTGGTATCCTAATTGAATCAATGTGATGGGGACAACACCTGTTTACTACTAGGAATGAGAAATATTCTATCTGTAAGCTATTGTTGAAAATGAGGCTATCATCTTCACTGGCTATCACTGGCTGCTATCATTTAAGAAAGAGAGAGGGAGTTTAGAGAAGAAACACTTAGCTGATGGAAAAAAAAAATTGATTTTTTCTTAGGGGTCTGATGAGCCCCCCTAAACATAAAAATGAAGAAAAATCTTGAGTCTTTTCAAGAAAAATTTCAGATACCTAACTAGCCTTCAATAATAAACAGTTTAATACAAGAAGGTAGTAATAATTTAAAGCCATGGCCACCCAAACCAGTTAGAGCCACAAGATGTTTAGTTCCCCATAAAAACTAAAGATAACATATTGATCTATGTCCCTGAGTTGTTTTTAAGAAACCTGGACCCCTACCAGATGAAAAATGCTGATTGCTATCACATAAACCTTTGATAAGAAAAGCTGAGGACTGAACTCTAATTAGCATTCTGTATTCTAAATCTCTTCTGGAGGATCCTAGAAAGAGTCATGCCCACAGGTCAGACTTTAACGTTCATTTCTGCTGACTCCAAGCTGTCAGACAGTCTTTCTTGCTTTACCAATTGCAAATCAAAAAATCTCTGAATCCACCTATGATCTGTAAGCCCCTGCTTTAAGATTTCTTACCTGTTGGGGCCAAGCCAATGTATAGCCTCTATATATTGACTTATAACTTTGCCTGTAATCTCTGCCTCCTGCCTTTAAAAATCCTTTGATGTGAGCTCTCAGGAGTTTGGGTTTTAAGCATTAGCTTCCCAATTCTCCTTGCTTGGCACCCTACATTAAACACTTCACTTTGCTCTTGCTGCAAATTCTGATGTCAGTGTTTGGTTTTGCTGCACTGGGCAGGTAGACTCAAGTTCAGGTCGATAACAAAACAAATATAACTCTAATATTTATTCAGAAACAAAAAGAATCTACCAATGGAGAGAAGTCCCATTCCCTGCTCTTCTCCACCTCCACCAACAATCCAGAAGTAAAGGACCTTCTGAGATACAGTCATGGGTTTGGATTCCTAAGAACCAGGGTATAATTATTGTAATGTGATGCTTCTGGCATTTATAGAACAGAAGTATATGGCAGCATTTACACCTGACATTTAAAACTATATAAATCTGAGAATAGATACTAGGTTGATTGTTTTAGAGTTTTCTAATTGTTGCCTATATTTAGATTTCTAATAAAGGCAGTATAATTAATACCTCTGTCATAATGACAAGTTCTGTTATGCAAAAAATAAATTGAGAATAAGACTAATAGTGATATTCAAAGAATGCATTATTATAAATGTTTAAGGATGATTGTTCTTAACTTCCACATGGCTTACTCTCGCACTTTATTCACCCCTCATCTTGTCAGAAAGGCCTTTCAGGTCCGCTTGCTCTAAAATAGAAGTTCTTGGGCCCACTGCATCACTTTCTGCTTTCCTCACTTAATTTTATTACAGAACACTTATAATCTCCTGAAAAAGTTTGTATTTATTCACTTAGTTTATCTGTTGTCTTTCTCTGCCATTTCATCCTCTCTATGATGTAAACTACATGATAACAGAAATTTTGATTTTTAAAGCTGTATTCAGCAAGCACCTGTATGGTACCTACTATTTGCCAGGTACAATTCTAAGGACTTGTAGGACTCTGAAAAGTTTAACTTATTTAAGCTTCATACAACTCTTAGAAGTAGGTTATGCTGATATTCTCATTTTCCAGATGAGGAAACCAAGGAACAGAAAACTTAAGTAATTTGCCTCAAGTTACCCAGCTAGATAGTGGCAGAGTCAGGATTAGAATCAGACCTTCTCATTTCAGTGTCTTTGCTCTTAATCATAATATTACTTTTGTGTCTGCAGATCCTAGAACAGTGTATTTTTCAACCAGGCTTCATAAGTGTTTTTTAAAAATATAAGTGTGGGTAGAAGTGCAGGTTTATTATATAGGTAAATTGTGAGTCATGAGGGTTTGTGTTCAGATTATTTCATCACCTGGGTAATAAACATAGTACCATAAGTAGTGTTTCAATCTTCACCCTCCTCCAATTATCCACCCTCAACTGGGCCTTGATTTCTGTTTTCTTCTGTGTTCATGTGTACTCAACATTTAGCTCCCACTTATAGATGAGAACATGTGGTATTTGTTTTTTGTTCCTGTGTTGGGTTGTTTAGGATAATGGCTTCCAGCCCCATCCATGTTGGTGCAAAGGACATAATCTTGTTTTTTTTTTTTTTTTTTATGGCTGTGTAGTATTCCACGTAGTATATGTACCACATTGTCTTTATCCAGTCTACTGTTAATGGGCATCTAGACTGATTTCTTGTCTTTACTATTGCAAATAGTGCTGTGGTGAACATACATGTGCATCTGTCATTATGGTAGAATGATTTACATTTCTTTGGGTATATAGCCAATAATGGGATTGCTGGGTCAAGTGGTAGTTCTTTTCTAAATTATTTGAGACATTGCCAAACTGCTTTCCTCAATGGCTGAACTAATTCACATTCCCACTAGTAGTGTGTAAATGTTCTTTTATTCTCTGCAACTTCACCAGCATCTGTTAGTGCATTAGTCTGTTCTTGCACTACTATAAAGAAATACCTGAGACAGGGTAATTTACAAGGAAAAGAGATTTAATTGACTCATGATTCTGCAGGCTGTACAGGAAGCATGAGTGAGGAGGTCTCAGGAAACTTACAAACATGGCAGAAAGCAAAAAGGACTATGACAAGAACAGCATTAAAGGAGAAATCTGCCCCCATGATCCAATCACCTTCCACCAGGCCCCACCTGCAAGACTGGGGACTATACTTTGACCTAAGAGTTGGGTGGGGACACAGACCCAAACCTTATCATTCTTCCCCTGACCCCTCCTAAATTGCACGAACTTCTCATATTTCAAAACACAGTCATGCCTTCCCAAATTCTTAACTCATTCCAGTATTAACTCAGAAGTCCACAGTCCAAATTCCAAAGTTTCATCTGAGACAATGGTAGACCTTTCCACCTCTGAGCCTGTAAAATAACAAAGTGGTTACTTTCAAGATCCAATGGTAGTATAGGCATTGGATAAACACTCCGTTTCCAAAAGGAAGAAATTGGCCAAAAGACAGAGACTATAGACTCTGTATAAGTCCAAAACCCAGCAGGGCAGGCATTAAATTAAAAAAAAAATTTCAGTAGGGTTTTGTGGAACAGATGGTGTGTTGTTACATGGATAAGTTCTTCTGTGGTGATTTCTGAGATTTTGATGCACCCATCACCCAAGCAGTGTACACTGCACCCAATGTATAGTCCTTTATTCCTATCCCCTCTCCCACCCTTCCCACAGAGTCCCCAAAGCCCATTGTATCATTCTTATGCCTTTGTGTCTTCATAGTTTAGCTCCTACTTACAAGTGAGAACATGCAATGTTAGATTTTCCATTCCTCAGTTACTTACCTTAGTATAATGGTCTCCAACTCCATCCAGATTGCTGTGAATGTCATTATTTTGTTCATTTTTATGGCTGAGTAGTATTCCATGATATTTTATATGTATAATACTGTCTTTATTCACTCATTGATTGATGAGCATTTGGTCTGGTTCCATATTTTTGCAATTGTGAATTGTGCTGCTATAAACATGCATGTGCAAGTATCTTTTTCATAAAATGACTTATTTTCCTTTGGGTAGATACCCAGTAGTGAGATTGCTGGATCAAATGGGAGTTCTACTTTTAGTTCTTTAAGGAATCTTCAAACTGTTTTCCACAGTGGTTGCACTAGTTTACATTCCCACCATCAGTGTAAAAGTGTTCCTTTTTCACCACATCCATGACAACATCTATTATATTTTGATTTTTTGATTATGGCCATTCTTACAGGAGTAAGGTGGTATCGCATTGTGGTTTTGATTTGCATTTCCCTGATAATTATTGGTTGAGCATTTTTTCATATGTTTGTTGCCTATTTGTATATATACTTTTAAGAATTGTCTATTCATGTCCTTAGCTCACTTTTTGATGGGCTTATTTGCTTTTTTCTGGCTAATTTGTGTGAGTTCCTTGTACATTCTGGATATTAGTCCTTTGTTGGAGTCATAGTTTGCAAAAATTTTTGTCTGTGTACTCTGCTGACAGTTCCTTTTGCTGTGCAAAAGCTCTTGGGTTTAAGTAAGTCCCATCTATTTATCTTTCTTTTTGTTGCATTTCCTTTTGGGTTCTTCGTCATGAAATCCTTGCCTAAGACAACGTCTAGAAGGAATTTGTAGCTTGGTTTTAGCAGTATAGTCATTTTTGCAATACTGACCCTACCAATCCAGGAGCAAGGGATGTGTTTCTATTTGTTTATGTCAATTCATGATTTATTTCAGCTGCATTTTGTAGTTTTCCTTGTAGAGCTTTTTTACCTCCTTGGTTAGATATATTCCTAAGTATTTTATTTTTGTTTTTTTGCAGCTATTGTGAAAGGAGTTGAGTTCTTAATTCGATTTTCATCTTGGTCGCTGTTGGTGTATAGCAGCACTACTGATTTGTGCACATTGATTTTGTATCCTGAAACTTGACTGAAGTTTCAGTTTCATTTATCATCAGATCTAGGAGCTTTTTGGATGAGTCTTTAGGGTTTTCTAGGTATACAATTGTATCATCCACGAAGAGTGACAGTTTTGTATACAAAACTGTGAGGGGCAAGAGGAGGGATAGCATTAAGAGAAATACCTAATGTAGATGACGGGTTGATGGATGCGGCAAACCACTATGGCATGTGTATACCTATGTAACAAACCTGCACATTCTGCACATGTATCCTAGAACTTAAAGTATAATAATAATAATAATAAAATGTTAACACACTTCCACATCAACATTTGTTAATTTAACAAATATTTATTGAGTGCTGTGTGTCTGAGACACATCCATGAGAAAAGATAAAATCTAAACACCAATTAAAATGAAGATCCCTGTTTGTACAATAGTTAAATTTTAGTAGTCAATATTTTATTGTTCATTCTTCAATGGTAAAGCTAGTGTAGTTTGTTTTTGAATACTCGTAAGTAGTCATAATCCCTGAACATTATAGACTGCAGAGTTCAACAGTAACTTTGAGAATAACATAATAATTGAGTCTGGTTCCCTGGTGGAAGGAAAAATATTAAGGAGAATAAGTTTTTAAAGAATAAATATATTACAGGAAAAAAATTTGTAAGTGGGAACTAGCTTTATTAATCTACATTTATTGCATCCGCATATAAGGGATATGACATGGTTTGGCTTTGTCCCCACCCGAATCTTATCTGGAACTGTAAATTCCATAATCCCCACATGCCAAGGGAGGGACCTGGGGAGAGGTGATTGGATCTTGGGACAGTTTCCCTTATGCTGTTTTGGTGATAGTGAGTGAATTCTCATGAGATCTGGTTGTTTGATAAGTGTGGGGCTCTTCCCCTTTCGTGCACTCTCTCGCTCTTTCTTGCCACCTTGTGAAGAAGGTACTTGCCTCTCCTTCCCCTTCTGACATGATTGTGAGTTTCCTGAGGCCTCCCCAGCAATGCAGAACTTTGAGTCAATTAAAACTCCTTTGTTTATAAATTACCCAGTCTGGAGTAGTATCTTTATAGCAGTGTGAAAATGGACGAATGCAGGACAGATATAATCAAGAAAGATGAGTGCTATGACTGAAGGATGATCACTATATTGCAGAGACCCATAAGAGAGCTCCAGGTTCTGCCTAGGGGCATGAGAAAAGGCTGTAAAACATTTGCCCATGGAGGAGAAGCAGTTCATTCCAAGAAGAAAGAACAGCTTTTTCTAAGGCACACATAAATTTCAAAAATTAGTCAATTCAATGCAAACATTTAATGATACAAATTAATATTTTTTCTACCATCAGTAAGTGATGAAATGCATGCTGTGCTTATAAATGTATAATAGATTTTTGTGAGTGTGTTTTGATTTTTTTCCCCATTGTATCAAGTTGAAGATTCTGCATACACGCTGAGGGCTCAATCAATAAAAACTGAGAGCTGCTGGCTCCTCAGGGTGCCTGTGACTGCAATCCCTGGAGAGCATGCATTTTCTCTGAGCTTCTCTAGGAAAATTTTCTCCACAAAATGGACCAATTAGTAACAATCTTGTCTACCCCACAGGGCATTTCTGAAGATCCAATAAGACAATTTGATGCATATCTGTATTTGTTAATATGGTACCTTTTGAGATATTTATAATAGATATAAAGTTGATTTATAGTAATAACTCAAGGAAATATAATAATACACTATAAATACAAAATTGGGGCAAATAAAAAGAAAATAAGAATCTGAATCATGAAAGACAATATTATTGTCGAGTCGGACCTTAAATTTGATGAGACATATTAAGGCAGCCAAAAGAAAGAGTGACACATAATTGATGATTCTCACATTAAAAGAATCATGCCACACAGTTTTGCAGGGAAAGCAGGGCTTTTCCTAAAAGGAAAGAAATCAAAGGACATGTCCTTCTTTTGAAATTTTGGGGATACAGTGATAGACGTAGTGAACGATCTCCTCAACGATTATTTTCAATAATGGTATCAACATTAATATGGACTCTGTTAGGGCTAAGCGATTGCTCCAAGTATGTAATATGACATCTGCTGATTCAATGTGATCCCAGGATAGAATTCAAAGTATGGGTAGGAGTGACTAGATTATGTTGTCTTTAAATGATCTTCAATAATGTCATTTTCTCTTAGCCAGTGATTTGATACATTTGCCATAGCAATGAGGTAGTATTTTCTGATCAGATTCTAGCTTTAAAAAATTATAAACTATCTCAAGTATAAAAATATATATGTAGAGATTAGCATGCACCTATATACCTACCACATAGAATTAACAATGATAACATTTGCTTTAGATGAAAAAAATTATAGATAAATTAGAAGGCCCTCTGGTTTGGTGCCCAGCCCTTTTTCTGCTTCCTCTTTTCATGAAGTTGATTTGTATCCCTTATGTACACATTTTTGAAACATTTACCATATCTGTATGTATTCATGAACAATGGTATCATTTTGTTTTCTCAGGAGTCATGTAAGTGACAGAACTCTGTATATATAATTTTAAAATTTGATTTATTTCCACTAAATATTTTTACTTTAAAAAATAATTTTATGTATTATTTTAAGTAAGTGCTACATGCATATGATACCAAGAATACAAAAGGGTATTTCATGAAATGTATGTCTTTCAAGAATATTGATCCTCAAGCTACACATTCCACTTTCCCAGAGGCAAAACCATTAGTTCTTGTGCACTCTCCAGATATATACTATGTATGTACTTTTATGTAGTTTAAATTTCAAGTTTTCTTTCTTGTCTTTTCAGAGTTGGGATCTTGCTCTGTTGGTCAGGCTGGAGTGCAGTGGCGTGATCATGGGTCACTGCAGCCTTGAACTGCTGGGCTTAAGGGATCCTCTCACCTCAGTCTCCTAAATAGCTGGGACTACAGGCTCAGGCCACCATGCCTGGTAAGTTAAAAAAAATTTTTTTAGAGACAGAGTCTCGCTATGTTGCTGAAGCTGGTCCCCAATTCCTGGCCTCAAGCCATTCTCCTGCCTCATTTCCCTCAGTTGCTAGGATTATAGGTGTGAGCCACTGCACCTGGCTCTAATTTTTCTTATTATGAGTGAAATTAAACATCTTTTTATATGTTTAATAGTCATTTGTAATTCTCTTTCTATGAACTGTGTTTTTAATATATTTTGACCACTTATCCGATGGATTTTCCCCTTTGGTTTTTAAGAGCTCTTAGAAGGCCTATATAAAAATTTGTTTTCTAAGCTTATTTTCCTGGGTTGTTATTTCTGTTTGTCTTTTTTTCCTATGGAGAAATTATTAATTTTTATTCCACTGGAATGAGGGATCCTTTTCTTTTATAGCTCATGGCTTTTTAGTGGCATGCTTGGAAAGGCCTTCCCTGTGCTGAGGTTAACATTTTTTTTTCATTTGTTTCTCATGTTTTTACAGTTCTGTATTTCATTCATGTAAATCTTTCAGCAGTCTGGCATTTATGTTGGTGATGAAGGAGAAATCTAACTTTTTATATATATATATATTTAGATTACCACTCAGTTGTCTGAACATCTGTTCAATGTTTTAGGAGGCACTGATTTGGGAGGCACTTTTATCATATCCTAAACTTACCTGTACTGATGGATCTATTCTGGACCATTCATTTTCTTTCATTGTTCTGTCTATGCCTGTATTTCCATCTTATTTCACTGTATTGCTTTAATTATAGCACCTTAATAACCTATTTTAATATTTGGAAGTGTTATAATACACTTCGATATTTGGTTATTCTTACTTGTTTATTTTTTAGATGAGCACTGTAATCACCTTGTCCACTTTCTAAAAGAAGCATGTTGGTATTTTTCATTGAGATCATGTCAAATTTTTAAGTAATTTAATTAATTAATTATTAAAATATTTTCAACATTTATGTTAGATTCAAGGTGTACATATGCCAGTCTGTTACATAGGTATGTTGCATGATGCTGAGATTTGGAATATAAATAAGCCCATCACTCAGATAGTGGGCATAGTACCCAACAGTTAGTCTCTCAATCCTTGCCCAGCTCTCTCCCTAGCCGCTGTAGTTGTCCCCAGTGTCTATTGTTCCTGTCTTTGTGTCCATGAATACCCAGTGTTTAGCTTCCAATTATAAGTGAGAAGAAGATCATGCTAAATTTATAGGTAAATTTAGGGAACCTTGATATCATTATATGATGTTAGGCCTTTATATACAAGAACTTCATTTGACTGGACACTAGTTCTTATTTTTATTCATTCCCTTTTCTTCTTTTTTGTCACATTGTAAAGTTTCCTTCATGTATATTTTGCATTTTTCATGATCAGTGTTTTTAATTTTTTTTGTTGTGCTGTTGTTACTGAATATAGGGTATTTTAATCTATTATGTTTTTAACTGGTGATTGCTTATGTACACATAGGCAATTGATTTCTGTACATTAATGTCTCCTCTACCGCTCTGTCACATTGTCTTAATACTTAGAATAGTTTTCTTAGGTGAATCTCTTGGATTTTCTAGGTGCACAATTATATTATCTATAAAATAATAATTTCATCTGTTTTCTCCCCAGTTTTTATGCTGATTATATATTTCCCTAGTTAATTGCATTTTTTTTTTTTTTTTTTACTATTGGCGATAGTGGTATTTTTCTTTTATTTTTAATTGTACATTTTAAAATGTTTTTTCACTGAGCAAGATGCTGGCCAATATCATTATGTTTAGGAAGTATTTGTTCCTATTTAAAAATCTGTATTTTTATTTTTCAACATGAATGAATAAATGTTGAATTTAAGAAATCCCTTTTCAGCATCTACTGAGATTAATAATATGTTTTTAAATAATACTAGGATGAATTATATGATTTTCTTATAAGGGAATCATTCTTGAATTCCTGATGAACTATATTTGCTAATATTTTATTCGTAATCTTGTTTCAGTAGTCATGTGAATGTGGTTTATAATTTTGTTATATGGTTATGTTGGTTTTTAGTATCAATATTATTCTAGTTTTGAAAGAATAAGAGATATCTTTTTCTATGCTCTGAAACAGTTAAAGAACATTGAGATTTTAAAGTTTTAAACATTCAATAAAACTCCACAGTAAAATTATCTGATTATGTTGCTTTATTTGGGAGAGTGGTTGTTATTTGACAGTTTTCTCTATTTTTAATGGTAATTCGTCTGTTTAGGTTTTTATCTTTCTGGATTTAGTCTTGGCAATTTATATTTTCACAAAAAATGAGTCATGCATGCAGGTTTTCAGATTTATTTTTTTAAAATTTAGAAAATTATCCTCCATTGGTTTTGCAATTTTCTTCATATCTGTGGTTTTTGATGTCTTTGTCATTTTAACTTTGTGTGTTTATGTGCTCCCTTTTCTTGCTTAGATTATCTAAGAGTTTATCTATTTTATTAACTCCCTCCTTCCCCAGAACTCAGTTCTAACATATATTCATTAGCTCTATCTTCATCTCTGTTTTCTCATTCACTAATTTTCCCTTTGATTTTTTAAATTTCTGTTTTGACTTATGTTCATTTTATTCTTTTACTAATGTTTTCAGTTTAATGTTTAATCCATTTATTTTTATTCTTTGTTTATTAATATATGTATTTAAGTTGATGAATTTTTCTTTTCGGTACATCTTCCTCTGGCAGGAATAATAATAACTAACATTTATTAGGTGCTCATCATGTCTTAGGGAATGTTCTAAAAGTTTTCAACAGCACTACAAAGTGGTTTTGATTATTATTATTGTAGTAACAATAATAATCAGTGAAAAAACTTAAGCCTTGAGGTTTCAAACAATAACAACAATGACAACAACAACAGCAGCAACAACTACAAAACAAAGAACTTCCTTTCCTAAGGCCAGGCCGTCAATAAAGGTCTCTAGGAAGACAGAAAGCGGAAAGTGTACCAGGATTTTGTTAGCTTTTCTGATCTCTGACTGATTTGGCAGTAGCCAAGCTTAGTTTTTATATACCAAGCAAAGAAACAATAGCATCTCTCTCTGCTGGCCTGTGAGGAGCAGAATTTGCCTTTGTTTAATACCAGGAGTTTGTTTGATAGGCAAGGATAAGTACGCAAGAGAAGTTTGGAGACAGTAAGATGGCAAATAGAAGGAGGGGTTGTTTATAAGTTCTGCGTTTGCCTCACCATTGATAGCTGTATCACTAGTGTAGAGCGGAAACGTCAGGATAACCGGATGAACATCACACCGACATTCCTTATTGCACTCTGCACAACTGTACTTTCCTGTATCATATTACATCTATCGTACACCATTAGGCTTTCCTCTGTGGATTCTTCAATAGCTTCTAAAAAGTCAAAAATCAGTACTTGGACAAGTAGTCAAGACGGACCAATATGTTGGTTTCAGTAATACTAACCATAGAAAGAACACATATTTCTGTAGATTTATATCTGTATTATTAGTATATGCTCTTTTTAAATCCACATAGTAACACCTTTGTAGATGATCTATACACATCTCCTTCTTTGTAGGACATCTGAGTTCGTCACACTGGCCACAGCTGATTGGAACAGGTATGGACATCTAACTCAAAGTGGGAGAATAAATTTTTCTTTCCTAGAAATTGAAGCACAGGGACTTCAGTGAATTTTTGTTGGATTTGCAACTAGAGAGGCTATTTAAAGTGACCTGGGGTAATCATGTGCATACCAAAATAGAGAAAATTAGGTTTGGGAAATAGAGAGAGACAGACAAGGAGAGGGAGGGAAATTTAGCGTTTATGGAGGGTCAGTAGAAATGGACGGTTCTGTGACTCCAAAAGAGATAAAGTGAATGGTGTCATTTATTGACTGGTCCCACTTCTTTGTGACACCTAGCTGTATCTCCTACCACTGAGTTCCAGGAGACATTCTTGTATTCTATCTTTTGCTTAAACTCAGTCCAAGGAGTTCTGTTTCTGGCAACCAAACAATCCCCTCACTAAGAAAATAATGTTAACATCAAACAATTTGAAAGTATAGAAATACACTGTAATGCCGAGGTTATATACATATACAAACATACATACACGGAAGGACCAAAACAAAATATTAAAATCTTTCCTACATTCCATGGTATTCCCTGAAATATGTTTATTCATGACCAGTATTGAAAAAGATGATAATACATGCTAATTTAAATGGTGAATTTTACATAATCATAAAACTATAGTGCTTAAAAGGAGAGCAGATGATTATCAGTTTATCTTAATTTCCCTACCTATTCCTTGGAGGGCTATGCCACTATTATATGCCATAACACTTAGATGGGAAATGTTATTAGAGATGAAAAATTTTTAATTTAATATAGATTTAGTATTTTCTCTTCTTTTTAAGGTTTTCTAGCAGCAGTTATTTCTCAAGTGTTAGAATCTTCACGTAGATGAGACGTTGAAACTTTTAAGATAATTTTGTGAATAGGCTGTATTCAACAATTATTTATTGAATTCTATTTTTAGCCAAGCATATAGTCCTAAACCTGTCTGTTGTTTAATAGGTTAGGCCACAGAAAGTTGTTTCCAGGTAAATGGGAAGCTCAGGAGGAAGCCTGGGAAAACAAGCATGAATTGTTCATCTATTAGGAGCAAATTCAGGTCAGACGCTATCTGGATTGAGACAATCTTCTCACGTCTTGTTCAGCTAGTGAGGTAATCTCTGACATTGAACTCCATGGGACCCAGGAAGACTTTCATGAGCCCTGGAGATGCAATGCAATTTCCAGGAAGAGGAAATGGAAGCATTGGTTCAGAAAAACCCAAAAGCCAACTATGGCTTTTCTTATTGAAAAGTCAGCTGGAAATGTTCCTCACTTAAATAGAGTCAAAATGCAGATTACAAAATATAGCATCATGACCAGTAAGATAGAAGAACTGTGGGATTCAGGTATGGTTAAGATATATGTAAATGGACTATTTAAAGTCCAAAAAAATTTCAGAGTGTAATTTATCGAGATCTTTAATGCAGGGTATCTTATCTCCTATAGGATATAATTCTTACTCTGTTTTGGTTGTAATCATGTGAGTAAGCGAGAATTGGGAATAGGTATCAGAAGACCACTTTTTTTTTCTTTTTCTTTATTTTATGACAGTCTTGCTCCGTCACCCAGACTGGAGAGCAGTGGCGTGATTTCGGCTCACTGCAACCTCCACCTCCAGGGTTCAAGGGATTCTCCTGCCTCAGCCTCCCAAGTACCGAGTAGCTGCGATTGCAGGTGTGCCACCATGCCCAGCTAAAGTGGCCTCCTCCTCCTCCTCCTCCTCCTCCTCCTCCTCCTCCTCCTCCTCCTCCTCCTCCTCCTCTTCTTCTTCTTCTTCTTCTTCTTCTTCTTCTTCTTCTTCTTCTTCTCCTTCTTCTTCTTCTCCTTCCTCCTCCTCCTCCTCCTCTTCTCCTCCTCCTCCTCCTCCTCTTCTCCTCCTCCTCCTCCTCCTCCTTCTTCTTCTCATTAAATTTCAATAGGTTTTTGGGGAACAGGTGGTGTTTGTTTGGTTACCTGAATAAATTCTTTAGAGGTGATTTCTGAGATTTTGGTGCATTCATCACCAGAGTAGTGTACACTATGCCCAATGTCTACTTTTTTAATCCCTTACCCCACTCCCACCCTTTCCCTGAGTCCCCAAAGTCCATTGTATCATTCCTTATTTTATTTTATTTTATTTTTGAGACAGAGTCTCACTCTGTCACCAGGCTGAAGTGCAACGGCATGATCCTGGCTCTCTGCAACCTCCCCCTCCCAGGTTCAAGCGATTCTCCTGCCTCAGCCTCCTGAGTAGCTGGGACTACAGTAGCTGGGACTACAGGTGTGCACCACCACGCCCAGGTAATTTTTGTATTTTTAGTAGAGCTGGGGTTTCATCGTGTTGGCCAGGATGGCCTTGATGTCTTGACCTCGTGATCTGCCTACCTTGGCCTCCCAAAGTGTTGGGATTACAGGCGTGAGCCGCCGAGCTCGGCCCATTGTATCATTCTTATGAGAAGACCACTTCTTGGTTTGTACTTTCAAAACTACAGAGGAAAATACTTTATCATAAATATTGTTCAAGATCATAAATATTCTTGAGAGTTAGCATCTGATTCAGTTTCTGCATAAGCAAGTGTAGTCTAGATCCATCTATTTTCTATCTATTAATTTTCCTTACTTGCTCACTTTATTTTAAAATTCAAGGCTAATTAACAATGTGTGACTATTCATATGTGAATAATTTATCATATGCTAATATGATATGAATTTGAATGTAATAGCCACCTAATAATATGGCTTAATGTACTGGAACAGAGAAAAATTAACCAGCTCATACAGTGCATCTTGGTCACCTTCAGTGGTCTAATAATAATTTCTGTTTATTCAGCTTTAGACTTTTAAAAACAATGATATATTTTATAGAATAACAGGGATAAATGAAATTAAGTACTCTTCATTGCTCAGATTACATTCAATGAACATGGATAGATTTAACATAAGGTCAAAATGGTGAAAAGAGTAGAGGCAAGTTGGTAGCAAAAAAGAGAAAGTTTTTTAAACAATATCTTAAAAGGATAGTTAGAAAAATTAAAGAAAATTGAGTGTTGGCAGTGGCAGTACTTTTATTTATAACTGGTTCTGATTCATTAACTCTTGTTACCAGTCTGTAATAGAGTAAGTACAGAAGTTGAGGTTACGCAGTTAGAAATGCTTAAAACAATTTGACATTATCTTGATACTTTTATTGTATTTATTAAGAGCAACTCTTCCAAACATATTGGGGGAGAAAACTGGTTCTTCACTACAGGTAGTTTGAGATGTATGTACTGAACTAGGTAATTTTCAATATTCTTCTAACGCTGAGTGATAAGAGAACATAATTAGGAACCATGTTCATGTATACCTTTCAGTTAGAATAGAACTGAAAAAGATGTGTAATTTACCTGTTCTCATTTTCCTTCTTAAAAGTGTATCTTTAAATGTACATATTCTGATAGCCCAGCTTTGCCATTCAAGCACAGACTATCCAACCTAATAATAAGATAAAATTGATATTCCATGCAGATACTGGATATTTTTGCCGACTTTTGCAAATTAGCTTTTTTTCTTTTGCCCTACTAACTTCATGTATTACTTCTAGTAGTTGTTTTTTTACATTTTCTGTAAGTTTTCTGTAAGCAATCATATAATCTGAAAATAGAGACAGTTTTACTTCTTCCTTTCTTGTTTTTATGAACTTACATATTTTTCTTGCCTTCTTGAAAAGATTAGGACAAATAGTACAATGATAAATGGCAAGAGAGTGAATGTTCTTGCCCTGTTTCTATGTTAGGGAAAAATTATTCAATATTTAATCATTAAGTATGATTCGATGTTAGCTGTGGGTTTTCTGTAGATGATCTTTCTCAGATTAAAGAAGACTTTCCATTCCTAATCTTCTGAAATTAAAAAAAAAAGAATGAATGGATATTGAATTTTGAATTTTGTGAAATTCGTATTTTTAAATCTGTTGAAATGATCATTTGTTTTTCAATGGTAAATTTCAATTGTTAATGGTAAATTACCTTGATTTTTTTTCCCAGTTAAGATAGAAATTTATCATCACAATCAGTTTTTATTTATTTAATATAAATCTCATAAAAGATATATTCCTTCATTTAATTAATGCTAAAAGACCTACTTAACAAAAATAAAGTACATCTTTCATATATGTGTGTGTGTATGTGTATATATATATATACAAGATGTACAAAGATGCCTAAAACAGCAGAACCAAAAAGTTTTCTTTTTGTAGATTCCATTAATTTATAATTATTTTAGTATAGATACATACAGGAAACTACTTCATTAAATACTTCATATCATGGAAATTGACCAAGATGTACAAAGGTGCCTAAATACAGCAGAAACAAAAAGTTTTCTTTTTGTAGATTCCATTAATTTACAATTATTTTAGTATAGATACATACAGGAAACTACTTCATTAATTAATTAAATAATTTATTATTATTATTATTATTTGAGACTCTGTCACCCAGGCTGGAGTGCAACGGCATGATACTAGCTCACTGCATCCTCAGACTCCTGGGCTCAAGCAATCCTCCTGCCTCAGCCTCCTGAGTAGCTGGGACTATGGGCACAAGCCACTGCACTTAGCTGATTTTTTTTTTTCATTTTTTGTACAGATGGGGCCTTGCTATGTTGCCCAGGCTGGACTTCAAGCAATTCTCCTACCTCAGCCTCCCAAAGTATTGGGATTACAGGCATAAGCCACCATGACAAGCTTCATCATTTATATTTAATATAAATAGCTTTATTAGAAATTTAGGGGCATATAGCAAAAATGTACATTTACTTAAGCAGTTACAGGAATTAGGCTGTTTTTAATTTTTTTACTGGCAACTTTATTTTATCCACAGGACACATTTTACTTAAGTTAATATTAAAACATTTAAAAATTAAATTTTAGACATGAAAATATGCAACAAAAACAGGAAGTATTTTCATTATGAAACAAGTTATTAGTAAGTTCTCAGAATTTCTGAGGCATATCAGAACTCCTGCATTAAAAGATGCATTCATTCAGAAGGTATTAATACATTTTCAGTGCTGAGAGTATTTACAGTACTTACAACATACTCAAAACAGCACTGTACTACTAGGGTTCACATCTGATAAACCCAAGTTTAAACTTCATGCCGCAAGTTTCCAATTCAAGGTACAGCTAATGCAATAACATTTTTTCATGTCATTTTTTCTTCTGAATCTGAATAAAGAAATAATCATTTAAGCACATGGAATAATGCCATCTTCTCCCTTATAGTAATAATATATTTTAAACCTCAAATACTTCATATCATGGAAATTGACCAAGATGTACAAAGATGCCTAAATACAGCAGAATAAAAAATTTTTCTCTTTGTAGATTCCGTTGATTTATAATTATTTTAGCATAGATACATACAGGAAACTACTTCAGATTGTTGGACAATAGAAATCTTACTATGTCAAACAATGGTAAGTATATATTCTTGTCTCCTCCCACTTCTTGGAGGTTCTTTTTCAGGTTACAGAAGCTAGTTTATAAGGCTACAATAGTGTTTCAAACTATCTTTGAAAGTTTCTGTATTAGGAGTTTTGAAATATAACTAACAGAACATTTATAAATCAGTTTTTTTCTTTTTCTTTTTTCTTTTTTCTCTTTTTTTTTTTTTTGAGACGGAGTCTCGCTCTGTCGCCCAGGCTGGAGTGCAGTGGTGATCTTGGCTCACTGCAAGCTCCGCCTCCCGGGTTCACGCCATTCTCCTGCCTCAACCTCCCAAGTAGCTGGGACTACAGGTGCCCGCCACCACGTCAGGCAAATTGTTTTTTTTTTGGTCTTTTTAGTAGAGACGGGGTTTCACCATGTTAGCCAGGATGGTCTCCCTCTCCTGACCTCGTGATCTGCCTGCCTTGGCCTCCCAAAGTCCTGGGATTACAGGTGTGAGCCACCGTGCCCGGCCATGAGTCAGTTTTTTTCTTACTCTTTACTGAGTAGTTCAAATGCAATAGATAAGTGTTTTTAAATTGTTTGATGTACTTCATTTTTTTTTTTTTTAAGAACAGTTTTAGGTTGATAGCAAAATTGAGAAAAAGGTACAGAGATTTTCCATGTACCTCCCAAGAAGTACATGGTCTCTGCCATTATCAATATCCCCCACCAGAATGGTACATTTGTTACAACTGATGAACCAACAATGATGCGTCATTATTAGCCAAAGACCATAGTTTACATTATTTTAAAATTATTATTATTATTTTTTGAGACGGAGGCTTGCTCTGTTGCCAGGCTTGAGTGCAGTGGCTTGATCTCGGCTCACTGCAACCTCCCACCTCCTGGGTTCAAGTGATTACCCAGCCTCAGCCCCTTGAGTAGCTGGGACTACAGGCGTAGGCCATCACGACCAGCTAATTTTTTGTGTTTTAGTAGAGACACGGTTTCACCATGTTGGCCAGGATGGTCTCGATCTCCTGACCTCATGATCCACCTGACTCAGCCTCCCAAAGTGCTGGGATTACAGCGCAGTGAGTCACTGCGCCCGGCCTATTTTTTAATTTTTAAAGCATCTTATCAGTGTTTTATTAAGGTGACTAATGGTATTCATAGTACCATTAACAGTAAGATGTAAACAAGAAATGCCTACATTTAGGAGCTAAAAGAATATTTTAGAGAGCATTTTTCCCCATAACTAGAAAAGCTATAGAATTCACACTAAACACAGATATAATGAGATTGTATGTTAATGTATGTAATGACAATAATATTTTATAACATCAGTAATATAGTAAGTGCATTGAGTATAGGAATGAAGAGAAAGAAGATTTCAGGACAGAAGTCTATCATTGACTTGAATTTTGGATATCTCAAACACAAAAGGATATTTTCTACAAGCAATATAATTATTTTTTCCCATCCAAATAGCCCAAATCTCTAATGTCTTTCAAAGTGTTATCCAGAAAGAAAAGTTTCCAGTGTAAAAAAATCTATTCAGGAAAATCTAACTCATTCTGTCATATATCTGTGTAAAACTTCAAGTAATTTATACCCAAGTAATTTCTTTCATAGCAACACATTTACAGACTGAGCTTCAAAGACAGGGGAAAATTTATTTAGAATAATGTTAAAATAATGGATATGCTTTTCTGTCCAAAGACATCAAACCCAAGATATAACACTGTAATCACAGAAGTGGTATGTAACAGAAAAAACAAAAAAAAAGAAAGAAAAGAAAGAAAAGAAAATAAAAAGGTTGTTCAATATAAGTAATGTTTTCTTTCAAAAAAAGAAACAAAAGCAAGACAGATTGCCTTAACACGTCCCCAGTCAAAAGATATGCTGAGATCTAACGGATGAAAGAAGAACCAGAGAAACTCCATTTTGAAGTAAAGGTAGAGCTGCTTAACTACATACTTATCATTGTTTTTGCTCTGTGCATAGTAATTACTAGTGCTTGTCTTCTTTTCTGTAAAGTAATGCAAGTTGATACCAATAACAAAACTTTCCCCTCAGCATAAAACATTGTTAACTTTCTCTATCAATTTAATGACAGATTAATATTAAAAGCTTAAACCTAAATCACTTTGAAATACAGAATAAATTGTAGTATATAATAGAAATTTATGGCAAAAAAATCAAGTTATCACGTGCATTCTTATTTATATTACAAAATAAGGAATTCATGAAATGGTACAGAAGGCTTGTATGTAGTCTAAAAAGAAAATGTTTTCATAATTTTAAAGGTGAATGTTTCAAACTTTTAATTGAGCATGTTGAAGGAAATTTTCCTTTAAACCTGGAAGATTCATTTACATATTTTTAAGAAGTTAAAATAGAGTTAAGATAAATATTTTAGTTCAGTAAAAATGGAAATAGCTATAATTAAAATATTACTTATATCTTTTCTACCCTTTACAATCCCGTAATTAACAACTTTATTTAGAGAAGCCAACTGAAATATGCTTCAGTTGAACTAAAAGGTATTATTTATCATATCTGATATGGTTTAGATCTGTGTCCCCATCCAAATCTCATGTTGAATTGTTGGAGGTGGGGCCTGGTAGAAGGTGATTGAATAATTGGGGGCGGTTTCTCATGCATGGTTTAGCACCGTCCCCTTGGGGCTGTTCTTGTGATAGGTAGTGAGTTCTCATGAGATCTGGTTGTTTAAAAGTACATAGCACCTTCCCTCTCTCTCTCGTTCCTGCTGTGACCTGCTTCCCCTTTGCCTTCCACCATGATTGTAAATTTCCTGAGGCCTCACCAGGAACAGAAGCTGCCATGCCTCCTGTATAGCCTGCAGAACTGTGAGCCAATTAAACCTCTTTTTTTATAAATCACCCAGTCTCTATTTCTTTACAGCAATGTGATGGACTAATACAATATCTCTTGTATACATGGGGTTTAGACTCGCATCGAGAAGTATAAATTTCTAAGTTATTTTTGTAGAAAAAGGCTCATAGTTCTGAAAATAGGAAAGGGTCACACTTCAATTTGCAATTATTAAATTACATTTCTTACTTTGATTTAGTTAAGGATTATTACTCAAAGAATGGAGTTCTTTGAACAGTGTACTTACTTGCAAAAATTTAACCTCACAAAAACGTATGGCTAATTAAATTAGTAAAGAAGAAAAACCGTATTAGAAAACGGGAGGTTAAATATTAAATAAGTGCTAATATTAACATCAAACTGAAAAACCTTATTTCCAGTTCCTCTGTCATTCCACTGTGCAGCCAGAACTGTTGGCTATCTCCAGTTCAAATCCAAAGAGCTAGATTATTTCCTAACATACAAATGTCTACAAGAGGAGAGAATTCAAAACAATACGCAAGGTCGTATGCAAGATACAATTTGCACTAATTTACAAAATTTTATTTACACAGTTGTATATACATTCCAGAAAGATATAGTTGATGAGTCTTGTGCTCATATTGATCTCAGATGATCATGTGAGCAGTTTGATTTACTGTAACATCTCTTTGACTTCTAGAAAATGGTAGTAGCATGGTATTAAGAGGGAAAAATTAATCAAATATCACTGGCCGGGAAAGGCTGTACAAATAAGTAAGAAAAAAAGAAAAAAAGTGTTAAATTTTACTTGTTGATGCATCCAGGCCACTATGATCTATTGACTAACATATTGACTGACATTGAATATACATGAATACCATTTTTAATTTTTTTCTTTTAATTTTTTTGAGGCAGGGTCTCATTCTGTTGCCCAGGCTGGAGTGCGATGTTGTGATCATAGCTCACTGCAGCCTAGACTTCCCAGGCACAAGCAATGCTCCTACCTCAGCCTCCTAAGTAGCTGGGATTACTGATGTATGCTACCATGTGTGGCTGTTTTTTATTTTTTGTAGAGATGAAATCTCACGCTGTTGCCTAGGCTGGTCTCAAATTCCTGGCCTCAAGTGATCCTCCTGCCTTAGCCTCCCAAAGTGTTGAGATTACAGTTGTGAGCCACTGTGCCTGGCCAAATACCACTTCTAATAAGCATTTTATATTTATAGATTGGTCTTACTACAAGTTGAGTTATCAGGTAAGACGCTCATGTTTCTCAGCTTAGCATAAAAAGACAACAGGCATCTCAAAAAGTCACAAGACAGATGTTACAGGGATGGTTTAAAATTACTGTTTGGAGGGTGGGGCCAAGATGGCCAACTAGAAGCAGCAGTGATTGCAGGCTCCCACTGAAAAGAACCATAACAGTGTGTGAATCCTGCACCAGCAATGGAGGTATCCAGGTTCTGTCATCAGAACTGACTAGGTGGCTGACACACGGAGAGGAAGGAAGAGCAGTGTGGTGTGGTGACCCACCTGAGAGCCACACAGGGAAGGGGAGCCCCCACCCCCTAGCCAAGGGAAGCAGTGAGTGAGTGTGCTACCCAGCCGGGAAAACCATGGCTTTTCCATGGAACTGTCAACCCACGGATCAGAAGATCCCACTCATGAGCCCATGTCACGAGGGCCTAGGGTCCCAACCATGGAGCCACACAGATTCTCAACAACCACTAAACTAGAATCTGCTTAAGCCTGCCAAGCTCTTGGTGGGGAGGGGTGACCAGCATCCCAGCTGTGGCTGCCTACTGTCTAAGCCATTTGAGTTCCTTGGGGGAGGGGCGACAGCCAACACTGTGACTGATACCTACCTAACACACTAAGCTCCCAGGGTAGGGGAAGGGCAGCAGCCATCTCTATAGCTCCAGACCATGCTTGCTTTTCACCTGCTGAAGCCAAGGAGACTGGACAGCTGGGTCCCAATAGGTATCCCCCACAGTCCAACACACTGCTGTGGCATACTGCAGCCAGAGTGTCTCTTCAGGCCTGATGTTGACTTACCCTCCTCACTGTGCTGGGCCTCCCTGCAGGAACTCCAACTCCATCCAGGGGCTCAGGGACAGAACTCTGATCTCCCTGGGCCTGAGCCCCTAGGTGAAAGAAAGGGTGGCCACAGTCTCTGCAGACCAGCAAACTTAGTCTTTCCTCCTGCTAGTTCTGAGGAATCCAGGCAACCCAGACGAGTAAGTTTCCCCCCAGTGAAGCACACCCCCTCCACCAGGGGACAGTCAAAGTGCTTCATTAAATGGGTCCTGCTCCTCATGCCACCCAGCTGGGTGAGACCCTCCAACAGGGGTTATCAGACACCCTGAACAGGAGCATTTCTATTGGCATCATGGTGGTGCCCCTTGAGGTCAGAAATCCCAGAGGAAGGAGAAGGCACTCATCTGTGCTGTTCTCCAGCTTCCTCAAGTGACATCTCCAGGCATGGGAGTGAACCAGATGAATAGGGCTGGAAGAGTACCCCCAGCAAACAGCAGCAGCACTACTGCTAGAAGAGGGACCTGACCACTGCAAGAAAAACACACAGAAAGAAACAATAGCATCAATAACAAAAAATCCCCACAAAAACCTCTTGGTTTAACACTAATATAAATAGAAAAAATCCCTTATGAGATTCTATTTATGTAACTAGAATTTACCATTTAAAATGGCCTTTAGTTATTTCTACTTCTATTATTAGTTTTAAACATCTTAAAATAATTTAAGTATTTTAAGGCAGTTGATTGAGAGTATAAGCTATTTAGAATAACACAGCAAGCTCTCCAGAAGATTTTTCAGAGAAAAAATTTGTGGCTACAACTATGCAGATCCATTAAGCCAACTTTGTATCTAAGCACTTACATGACCAAAGTGTAAAGCTTGTCACACTAATTTTCAAACTAAAGCTAATTATAACTGCTAAACTCCAAATAGCAATTTTTGAAACTTGATGCTTACTTACCTACCCAAAGGGCTAACTTCCTTCCACAAGATTGCCTCCTTTCCATCCTGAAACATAATATAAAAATACACTTGAACAAAACAAAACAACAGAAGCCCCCTACCATAAGCATTTCTGTTTAATCCATACTTTGTTATAGCAGACTCTCAAGGTACAAGATCAATGCCGTAAATGTTCCTTATTAATCTTTTTCACAGTCTCAACATATTACTCGGAACTTACATGTATCAACTAATCATTGTTACTTTAAATACATGAAACAACAACAACAACAAATCCCATGAAACCAAAATGCAAGAAATAAAATTGGAGAGGTTAAGAATAATATATCTAAATGGTAGTAAATGTCCCCAAGTGTGATAAACTTGCTACATTTGTTTAAAAAATTAGCAATAGTCCTACTAGCTACTATGTTATAGCAAGCAAAAGACAGAACATTTCAACAAAAATAATGGAAGCAATTTGATCCAGTAAAATTGTGAAAACTGAAACTATTCATGTAAATCATTATATTTACTATATGAAAACATTATTTAATATAGATTTTGGTAATATTTAATTATCATATACATTCCACGATATATAATATTTATACTTCCAGATTATGCAGAGAGAAGAGAATTTAATTTTAAGATATATTCTCCCCAAAGAAATGCTTTTCAATATTTAATTCAAAAATATGTTCAATCAACAGAGAAGGTAAATGTTTTTCACCCTCCTGAATGTTCATATTTTTATTTGAACATTCTAAGTTATTTATAGCAGTGACTAGCATTTCAAGAGTAAATGATTCATTTTACATACAGTGCCTCAAGATTAAAATATTCACACTGAACACCTAGAATGTTTATGAAAATTGATCTTATTAAAGTAGAACACAGATGAAACAGATGAATGCAGCTATGGAATCATGTTTAATTTTAAAAACTCACACATAGCATAGATTAAATGATCAAAGGAAGGACTAAACTGACATTTTTATAGCTCTTGGCAGATTTAACAAATTTCTGTTTTGCCATATACTGATAGAAGTAGGCATATTTCTTGACATCATTAAATCTGTTTTAAAAATAGAGACATAATTTGTAAAGCAAGATAACCAGTTAAATAACAGAATTAGAACAAATATTGGCTTTTCAGTATTGTTTTCTAGAATTCTTACGATATGCAAGTACTGCTCAGCTATTTAACAATAATTAAATCTCTTTACTTAAGCACTCTTGACGCAGCAATCTCAGGCTTTATTTTGAAGTATTGGTTAAAATGAACTATTGCACACCCAAGGAAATTCAACTTAGTGTAGTATTTGGCTGGAATGAAAGTTCACAGTTCCAAAAGAAACTAGAGGCCAATGCAAACTGATTGACTTGAATAAAGAATATGTCTACCTTCTTTTTAGTAAATTTAATTCCAAAGTCCTTATACGTTTTGTAGACTTCAAGGTAAGAATGCAGCCATGGGCCCTGTAGTTCTTTGCCTGGATAGAGACTAAGGCTATATAAAGCACACCTACAAATGTATTAAAATGACTTCTAATATCATGCGCTAGGTAGTTGTATCTAGAATGTTCACAATCATCGAACTGTATGTCACTTTGTTTCTCTTTGTTGATTGCATTTGTGCAAAATAGGTCATTATGAAAAGCACAACTGATGAGCCCATGTTGGAGAGAATCTCCTTCAAATAAGTCATCACCTACTAATGAGAGCTTGGAATATCTCTTAGGAACATTTTATTAATGTCTTTGTATGCAAATTCTATGGGAATGAGAGAGAACTATTTTCCCATATGTAGTCACAGATTAGGCTTAGGAATCATGAAGATTAATTTTATGCATTAACTTGCCTGGGCTAAGGAATGCCCGTATAACTGATACAATATTATTTCTGCGTGTGTCTGTGAGGGTGTTTCCGTAAAAGATTAGCATTTAATTCAGTAGACTGAGTAAAGAAGATTGCCCTCACCCATGCAGGTGGACATTATCCATTTCATTGAGGGCCTACATAGAACAGAATGGTGGAGGAAGGATGAATTTTCTCTGAGTTGACACATTCATCTTCTACCATGCCTGGACATTGTGCTCCTGGTTCTTGGGCCTTTGAACTTGGACCAGAACTTACTTAGACCATTGGATTCTTTAGTTCTCAAGCCTCTGGGTTGTGCTGGAACTACACTGCTGGCTTTCCTGGGTTTTCAGCTTGCAGACAGCAGATTGTGGGACTTTTCAACCTGCATAATTGCATGAACAAATCCTCATAACAAAGCTCTTTCTAAGCTTCTATATATATCCTATTTGTTCTGTTTCTCTGCAGGACTCTGACTAATAAAGGAATCCAGTCATTGTGTGCATAAATAGCCAAAATGTTAACAAGCTGAAGAGCTATTAGCTTGAAAATGGCTGAGTTGCCAGTATGCTATGGATCCAGTGCTTCTCCCTGTATACATTTACTGCATGGTCCATAAATAAAGGTCCAGTAGAACTGTGATAGAAGGTATAGTAGAATCTACAGCACTCTAAAACCCTTTACTTCCTTATCTCTTCGATTAGCAACTCAGTCTTATGCTATAAATTCTCAAAGTCTACATCCTCCTTTATATCACCCATACAATAGCCAATAAGTTTATTTGTGATTCCTTCTATCAAAAGCTTCAGAGTTACTTCCTGGATGGCCCCAATGTCAACACAGGTGTTGCAGAAGGCTCAGGGCCCCCTCCTGGAAGTGCTGCTCCTCTTGATCCTAAACCATGACATTCCACTTGGACACCTCATTCAATGAGGTGGACCTCAGGTCCATTTGATGTAACTGGCCATGGCCAAGGCAACGGTGGAGACTGCCATAACAATGATGAGATGGCAACCACAAGAAGAGTGGCACTGGCAGCCTGGTGGAGCCATCCTTCCTATGACTTCTTGACAAGCTGTATACAACAGATGCCTTCTGTTCAGTTATTTACAGATTACAGTTTATTGCATCACTGTAGTGGACTCTGAACTATTGCTACAAAGTGGATTACTGATCCACTTCTTCCTTCTGTACAAGATCAGTAGATTTTTTTTTTTTTTTTTTTTTTTTTTTGTCCTCAAATTCTGGGCTTTGGGGTTATGGCTCTTTTCTTGTTTAACTGATGATAACATATTCTTTGTTTTTCGTCATTTAGGTTGCTTATTGATTCTATGGATAAGAGAGGAATTTTTAAAAAACTTTATTATGTCTTCACTCAGAGGAAAATGTAGGTAATGTTTTCTTAGTAAAAAGCAATGGCTCTTAAATTGTGGCTGCACATTAGAATCACTTTAGGGAACTTTAACAATTCCAGGGATGAGATGACATGTCAGACTTTTAACCCACAATCTCTGGGGCTGCCTTCAGGCATTAGTCATGTTGAAGACTTCCCAGGTGATTCTAATATACAAACACTAATTCCTTCCCAGGTGTTCTTTTGTTTTGTTTTGTTTTTGTTTCGTTTTACAAATATGTATAAATTTACACAGATATCCATATAAATTCACCTTTGAAGAGCAAATTAAATTATTTTTGATGTCAGCAAATTTTAATTAAAGCTTATGATTGTAAAAATGTTTTCTTTTCAATTGAGCTAATATCAGATTAAGATATATACAATTATTTTCATAGTGATGCTGTTTTAGGAACTAATCATTATTGCTAGAAACTAATTACAAAATCATATAATATAGAGAATAAGACTGTAAAAGGTGCAGAGGAAAATGAGACCTCAAACTTAATCCATTGAATTTAAGGTTACTATAACAAAGTACCACAGAATGGGTGGTCTAAACAACAGAAATTAATTTTCTTACATTTCTGGAGGCTAAAGGTTGAAGATCAAAGTGTCAATTGAATTGGCTTCTTCCAATGCCCCTCTCCTTGGTTTATAGATGGCTTCTTCTCCCTGTGTCTTCATAAGATTTTCCTTCTGTACCCACCTGTGTCCTAAACTTCTCTTCTTACCAGGATACAAGTCATATTGGATTATAGTCCATCCTAATGACCTCATTGAAAAAGCAATTACCTCTTTAAATATCTGCATCCAAATATAATCACCTTCTAAGATACTAATGGTTAGGACTTCAGTATATGAATTTTGGAGTAACACAACTCAGTCCATAACATATACATTAAATAGCAAAATTTGAGAATTTTATGGCTATGTCAGAATGTTAGAATTGCAAAATTAAAATATATAAAATATAATTAAGTCTGAAACCTTACCAAAAACTTCCATGTGTAATAGCAAAGGTAATTAAATACTCAGAAATTCTGGAAAATACAAAGAAGTGGAAAAGAGAGTGGAAAAAATATTGTTTTCCATCACTCACTTTAAATACTTTTTACACGCTGGTGCTTGTCCTTCTAGTCTTTTCCTTTTATAAGTTAAAAAAGATATTTGACAAACATATATGTAATTATGCATTATGCTTTTTACATTCTTTACTCAGCAATATAACTTAAACATTTTATCCTTTATACATTTTATAAAAGTATTTTTAACAGGTAAAAAAACACTATAATGAACAGAAACAGTGTTTACTTAATTATTCTGCTCACTGTTTGACATCTGGATTAACAGTTAGTGTTCCACCAGGAAATAGATTGCACAATCAAAGTGGGTAATTTAGGAGATGTTTGAAAAATAAGCTTTATTTTTTAGAACAGTTTTAGATTTATAGAAACATTGAGAAGATAGTACAGTTTTCATATACCTTATCACCCAGTTTCCCTTTTGGTTAACATGGTATATGTTATTCATATGATACATTTGTTATGACTAATAAACTAAATGATACATTGCTATTAATTAAAGCCCATCATTTATTCAGATTTCCTTAGCTCTTATATCCTTTTCTATTCCAGTATCCCAGCCAGGATACCATATTACATTGAGTAGTCATATCTCCTTAGGCTCCTCTTAGCTGTGATACTTTCACAGATGTTCTTTATTTTGGATGACCTTGACAGTTTTGAAGGGCACTGGTCAAGTATTTTGTAGAATGCTACCCCAATGAAATTTTCCAGACTTTTGTTTTCATGATTTGACTGAAGTTACGGGTTTTTGGGAGGAAGACCACAGGTAAAGTTTCATTTTCATTACATTCTATCCAGGGTACATATATCAGCATGATTTATCTTTGTTAATATTGACCTTGATCACCTGAACACCCTTCCCTTCCTTCCCTTCCCTTCTCTTCCCTTTTTTGCTGAATAATATTCCATTGCATGAATGTATCATATTGTATGTATCCCTTCATCTGTTGAAGGACATCTTGATTGCTTACAGTTTTTGGCAAATATAAATAAGGCTGCTGTAAACATTAATGGGCAGGTTTTTCTGTAGACATAAGTTTTTAGATTAGTTGAGTAAATCCTGGGAACATTATTGCTGTATCATATTGTATGAGTATTCTTAGTTTTGTGCAAAACTGCCAACCTAGCTTCCAAAATGGCTATACTGTTTTGCATCCCACCAGCAATGATAAAAGTTCCTCTTCCTTCATATGCTCACCATACAGATTTTTATAGAGGCATTATTTATAATGATATGAGCAGGGTTTAAGGAAACAAGCAAGAAGCAGTATAATATCCTGGACTTAGCAATAGTACATGTGAAGGGAAGTAATAATGGAGAGAGTAGCTGTATAGAGTGAGCTACCTATCTGGAGTGAAGGCCTTGGGTAAAGGGACACAGAAAACCACCCAATTCTTGTAGGTCCAAAGGGGAGAAATTCAGAGCAATAAACACCTCAACCTTATTTGTCTCCCGTGTATTGATTGTTCCTCTGCCCGTACCTCCCATTGACTTGACACAACTAGAAGCCAGAGAAGAAGGGATTCATGGCTGTAATCTAAGCAGGTCAGCCTCCTGCTGCACTGAGCAGAGTGGGAAAAGGTGAGCACTATCTTGTGGGTCAAATGAAATTTCACCAAAAGCATATTTGGGTTTGTGCAAATGTTTAAAAAAATTTTTATCTTGAAAACTTTAGATTATTTCCTTCTTGGATATACTTCCAATAGTGAAATTATTAGACCAAAGAAAATGAAAAATTTGAAAGGGGCTCACTTCTACATGCCACATAATTAATATCTAAAATTTCCCTATCATGGACTAAAATCTTATTATTTGTCTGTTTCATTGTTATTGTTGATATATATAAGACATAATTAATTTTATACATTTACATGGATATTAAGTTCTTCTTTCATTGGTGGTTGCTATTCTTATCACATAGAAATTTTTTTTTTATTATACTTTAAGTTCTAGGGTACATGTGCACAACGTGCAGGTTTGTTGGGGGAATAAGACATGTTGCAAGGGATCAGGCACATATTAGAAACAAAGATTCTTACACATTTTTCTTTCAAAAATGTGTAAACTACACATCTCTTCCTATCTATTCATGCAGATTTTTTCTAAAGATAATAGATAAATCTGTTTTCAGAAACATAGTAAATAGTCCCACTTTAAATACATGCTAATTATCATTTCAAACATTTGTTTAAATTGTTTAGCTGTGTCTTTAACACTTGCTGATTCCTTATCAGAAGTACATTGTTTATGAAAACTAAGTATTTGTAGACTGTTTTTGTTTCTATTCACTTTTTCCCCAATAGTGACTTTCCTAGTGTTACTGTGGGCTTCTATTTCCTTTAACCTTTCTTGACTACACATGTGCTTCAATCAGGAAACTGACAGTTCCCGGAGTTGCTGAAGGAAATAATTGAGGAGGCAACACAATTTTCAAATTTTTCATTCTCTTTCAGTTTTTTTTAATCTCACTGAAATGCTCTTGCCAAAGTCACCATGACTCATTTTTCGCTATGGCACTTGTGAGTTTTGATTTAATTACTTGACCTTTCAGCAGTATTTGGCACTAACCATTACCCTATTCTGAAAGCACTGTCATTCCTTGGCATCCAAGAAACTGTACTCTCATTGTTTTTCAGGTCTCTGGAGCCAGACTGTCGGGGCTCTACTGTTGTCTCTGTCGCTATTAGCTGCATGACTTTGTGTGAGTAACTTAACATCTTTGGGATCCAGTTTTCTTATAGTTGAAATGGGGCCAAAAATAGTACCCACTTTATAAGGTACAGGGGTACAGGTGAGGATTGAATGGGTAAATGTATGTAAAATGATCCAAACAATGCTTGGCATCTCAGCACCATTAAAGTAATAGCCGGTGGTGTGCTGATAAACTCACATTCTGAAAATTAAAAGTCCTGATTTGTAGTGTTTGCCAGTTTCTTTGGTGTAAATATTCTCATCTTTTTTTTTTTTTTAGATTCTCAATAAATGTATTTTGTATTATTATTACTATATTTTTTTAAACAATTTCAACTTTTATTTTAGATTCAGGGGTACATGTGCAGGTTTTGTTACCTGGGTATATTGTGTGATCTTGGGGCTTGGAGTACAGTTGATCTGTTAGACAGATAGTGCACATGGTATGCAATAGGTAGTTTTCTAACCTTTGCCCTTCCCCCACCACAAGAAGTTCCTGGTGTCTATTGTTTCCATCTTTATGTGCATGTGTACCCAATGTTTAGCTCCCACTTAAAAGTGATATTTAGTTTTCTGTTCCTGCATTAATTCACTTAGGATGATGGTCTCTAGCTGCAACCATGTTGCTGCAAAGGATGTGCTTTCATTCTTTTTTATGATTGTGTAGTATTCTGTGGTGTATATGTACCACGTTTTTTAAATGATATCCACGTTGATGGGCACCTAGGTTGACTCCATGTCTTTGTTATTGTGAATAGTGCTACAATTAATATACAAGTGCATATGTATTTTTGGTAGAATGATTTATTTTCCTTTGGATATATGTCCAGTAATGGGATTGCTGGGTCAAATAGTAGTTCTATAAGTTCTTCGAGAAATCTCCGAAGTGTTTTCTAAAGTGGCTGAACTAGTTGACATTTCCTCACCAGCATCTGTTATTTTTTGACGTTTTAATAATAGCCATTCTGGTTGGCGTGAGATGATATCTCAATGTGGTTTTGATTTGGATTTCTCTGATTATTAGTGACGCTGGGTACATCTATTTTGGCCGCTGGTATGTTTTCTTTTGAGAAGTGCCGATTCATGTCTCTACCCACTTTTTAATGGAGTTATTTGTTTTTTTGCTTGTAGAATTGTTTAAGTTCCTTATAGATCCTAGATACTAGACCTTTGTTGGATGCATAGGTTTGAATGTCTTCTCCCATTCTATAGGTTGTCTGTTTACTCTGTTGATAGTTTCTTTTGCTGTGAAAAAACTCTTTAGTTAGGTCTCACTTGTCAATTTTGTTTTTATTGCAATTGCTCTTGGGGACTTAGTTATAATTTTTCCCCCAAACTGATGTCCGCAATGGTATTTCCTAGGTTTTCTTCCATAATTCTTATGGTTTGAGGTCTTACATTTAAATCTTTAATCCATTTTGAGTTGATTTTTGTGTGTGGGAAAAGGTAGGAGTCCAGTTTCATTCTGCTGCATACGGCTAGCCAGCTATTCCAACAGCATTTATTGAATGGGGTATCCTTTCCCCATTGTTTATTTTTGCTCACTTTGTCAAAGACAAGGTGGTTGTAGGTATGTGGGTTTATTTATGGGTCCTCTACTCTGTTCTATTAATCTGTATGTCTATTTTTGTACCAGTACTGTGCTCTTTTATTTACTATAGCCTTGTAGCATAATTTGAAGTCAGGTAATGTGATGCCTATGGCTGTGCTGTTTTTATTATTATTATTATTATTATTGCTTGGGTATCTGGGCTTCTTTTGTTTGTTTGTTTCATGTGAACTTTAAGATTGTTTTTTCTAGTTCTGTGAAGAATGGCATTTGTACTTTGATAAGAATTTCATCGAATCTGTAGATTGCTTTAGACAGTATAGTCATTTTAACTGTATTGATTCTTCCAACCCTGAACATGGGATGTTTTTCATTTATTTGTGTCATCTATGATTTCTTTCATTAGTGCTTTATAGTTCTTTTTGTAGAGATCTTTCACCTTGCTAGTTAAATGAATTCCTAGGATTTTTTTTTTTTCAGGATGGCTATTGTAAATGAGATTGAGTTATTGATTTGGTTTTCAGCTTGAACATCGTTGGTGTATAGAAATACTACTAATTTGTGTATATTTATTTTGTATCCTGAAAGTTTACTGAAGTTGTTCATTAAGTCTAAGAGTCTTCAGAGGAATCTTCAGGATTTTCTAGGTATATGATCATTTCATCAGTGAGCAGAGATAATCTGACTTCCTATTTTCCAGTCTGAATGCCTGTCATTTCTTTCTCTTGCCTGATTGCTCTGGCTAGGACTTCAGGTATTATGTTGAGTATGAGTGGTGAGAGTGGACATCCTTGTCTTGTTCCAGTGCTTAAGGAGAATGCTTTCAACTTTTCCTCATTTGGTATGGTGTTGGCTGTGGGTTTGTCACAAATGGCTCTTATTATTCTGAAGTATACTCCTTTGATGGGTAGTTTGTTGAGGGTTTTTACATTTAAGGGATGTGGAATTTTACCCAATTCTTTTTCTGCATCTATTGAGATGATGATATGATTTTTGTTTCTGATTTTGTTTATGTGGTGAATCACATTTATTGATTTGCAAATGTTGACCCATCTTTGCATCCCAAGAATAAAACCCACTCGATAGTGATGAATTATCTTTTTAGTGTGCTGTTAGATTCAGTTTGCTAATTTCATTTTTTTTGAGGACTTTTGTTTCTATGTTCATCAGAAATTTTGGCCTGTTTTTTTGTTTTGTTTTGTTTTTTGTTGTGTCCTTTCTGGATTTTGGATCAGGGTGATACTCATTTCATAGAATTGAGGAGAAATTCCATGAATTGAGTATTCTATGGTACTAACTAACTAACTATTCTTTGGAGTAGTTTCAGTAAGATTAGTACCAACTCTTCTTTGCACATCTCATAAAATTTTGCTGGGAATCCATCTGATACTGGGCTTTTATTTGTTGGAAAAATTTTTATTACTGACTAAATCTCATTACTTGTTACTCATCTGTTCAGCATTTCTATTTTTTCCTGGTTCAATTTTGGGAGGTTGCATGTTTTCAGGAATTTATCTATTTCCTCTAGTTTTCTAGTTTGTGTGCATAGAGATGTTTATAGTAATCTTTGATAGTGTTTTGTTTTTGTGTGGTATTGATCATAATAACACTTATTTCTGATTGTCCTTATTTGAATCTTTTTTCTTGATTAAACTTGGTAGTGGTCTATTCATTTTGTTTATCCTTTCAAAGAACCAACTTTTCATTTCATTGATCCTTGGTATTGTTCTTTTGGTCTCAAGCTCATTTAGTTCTGCTCTGATTTTTATTATTTCTTTTCTTCTGTTGGCTTTTGGGTTGATTTATTCTTGCTTTTCTAGTTCTTTGAAATGTGACACTAGACTGCTTTTGAGATCTTAATATCTTTTTGATGTAGACATTTAACAGTATAAACTTCCCTCTTAGCACTACCTTTGCTGTATCCCAGAGGTTTGGATATGTTGTGTCTCTATTTTCATTTATTTCAAAAATCGTTCGATTTCTGTGTGACTTTCATTGTTTACTAAAAAGTCTTTCAGGAACAAGTTGTTTATTTTCATGTATTTGTGTAGTTTTGAGAGTTTCTCTTGGTATTGATTAATAATTTTATTCCACTGTGGTCCAATAATATAATATAATTGTGAGTTTAAAAAATTTATTGAAATTTGCTTTGTGGCAAGGCATATGGTGAATCTTGGAGAATGTTCTATGCACAGATAGGAAAAATGTATATTCTGTTGTTTTGGGGGTAAAATGTTTGTTAAATATCTATGTTTCATTTTGTCTAGAGTCCAGTTTAAGTCTAGAACTTCTTTGTTGACTCTGCCTCAATGATCCATCTAGTGTTGTCAGTGGGATTTTGAAGTTCCCTACTACTGCTGAATTGTTGTCAATCTCTTTTCTTAGGTATAGTAGTATTTGTTTTATCAATCTGAGTGCTTCTGTGTTGGGTGCATGTTTATTTTATTTAGAATAGTTAAAACTTCTTGTAGTATTAACCTCATCTCATTATATAATGCCCTTCTTTGTCTTTCTTTTTTTAACTGTTGTTGGTTTAAAGTCTGTTTTATCTGATGTCAGAATGGCTACTTCTGCTAACTTTTGTTTTCTATTTGTGTGATACACCTTTTTCTGTCCCTTTACTTTGAGTCTGTAGGTGTTTTTAGCTATTTGATGGGTCTCTTGTAGGCAGCAGGTGGTTGTGTCTTGTTCTGTAATCCAATTTGCCAGTCTATATCTTTTAATGGAGCATTTAGGCCATTTACATTCAAGGTTAATATTGATATGTGAAGTTTTGTCCTGCCAGAGATTTGTCAGCTAGTTGCCTTTAAGTGTCAATTGTGTATGTAATTGTTTTATAAGATCCATGAGATTTCTAGTTATGTGTGTTATATGATGATGAATATCCTTTTATTATCATGTTTAGAATACTTTTGAGCATTTCTTGTAGGACTGGTCTAGCGGTGCCAAATTCCCTTAGCATTTGTTTGTCTGGGAAATGCTTTATTTCTCCTTCATTTATGAAACTTAGTTTGGCAGTATATAAAATTCTTGGATGGCATTTTTTTTTTTCTGTGAGAAGGCAGAAAATAGGCTCCTAATGTCTTCTGGCTTGTAGGGTTTCTGCTGAGAAGTCCACCGTCAGTCTGATAGGATTGCCTTTATAGGTGATTTGATAGTTCTCTCTTACTGCCTATAAGACTTTTTCTTTCACACTGGCCTTTGATTGTCTGATGATTATATGCCTTGGTTATAATTGTTTTACATAATACCTTCAAGGTCTTCCCTAAATTTCTTGTGTCTGCATGTATACATCTATAGCAAGATTGGAGATAATTTCCTCAATTACTCCCTAATATGTTTTTCAAACTTCTTACTTTTTCTTCTCCCTCAGGGATACCTGTAGGTCATAGGTTTGGTTGCTTCACATAATCTCATATACCTCAAATAATTTGTTCAGTATTTTAAATTCTTTTTTTTTTGTCTAAGTGGGTTAATTTGAAAATTTCCAGTTTTTCTAGTTAGTTTTTTTTAAATACATCTATCTCATCTGTCATCTCCTGCACTGTTTTTCTGTTTGTGTGTGTTTGTGTGTGTGTGTGAGTATGTGTCAATTTCCAACTTTCTCTGTATTCTCATCGAACTTCCTTAGAACACACATCTTGAATTCTTTATCTGTCATTTCAAAGTTTTTATTTTGGTTAGAATCTATGCTAGAGAGCTATTGTAGTCTTTGGGGAATGTCACAACATTCCGTTTCTTCACGGTGCTGGAATTCTTGTGGTGGTTCCTTCTCATTTGTAGAAGCTGTCACTTCTTACATGGGAATTTACTTTCATTTGGGTGGGATTTTTTTTCTTCCACTAGGGTGTGATTGTTGCATATATGGGTAGGGTCCTTTGGTTTTCTTCTATATGCTTTTAGAGGACCAAGGCACTGTATGAATTCTTTGCTTATATTTGCGTTCGTGTAGTGGTTTTCTAAATGCTAGGTTGTAGTAGTGGTGTGCTGTGCATATGGTCAGGCTTGCTGTCTCCTACAGAGATGAGGAGATGGAGATCTCAGAAGAGTTATTTCATTCCCCCTGCTGTGCACTCCTACCCGTCAGTAATTATATTGGGTTGTGCAGTTCATCATACAGGCCAGCAGGTGGTGCTTACAGGTAAGAGTTGGCTGAGCACTGTACAATGATGTTGAGGAGATGCAGTTTGACCTCCCTCCCATCCATATGTGGTGCTTGCAGGTGAGAGGCGGCTGTGGTGATGGCAGTGGAAATTTTACTTGGCCTTTGTTTATCAGGGGAACTACCAGGGTGAGCCTGGTGATGGGGAGCATGGAGCTCTCAACTATCGCATCCCACACTCTGCCACCAGTGGGAGTGGAGGGAGAAAAGCTGGGTGGGGCTGGGTTGGGCGAACCTACCTCCAGGCTCTTCAGGTTCATTAGGGTGGGAGCAAGCACAACCTTAGTAGGAGCTGAGGGGCAGCTCTCAGGCCACTGGAACAACCCAGGGAGGGGCAGAGGTGTTTCTCCTGTGCCAAAGAACCCATCAAGAGAAAAAGCGGCAGCCAGGGATTTTTTCCTGGCTGTTCAAAGTATGAAGGTTTACTTGATATTTTGGTTCCTCTCAGTGAAGAGGCACATGTCAGCTGCATCTAATCAGTCATCTTTATTTCTCATGCGCTTGACAATCCTATGCAGAGGAACAGCAGCAGGAGAAGTTTCTGGCACCGTTGTGCTCGTGTCTGCATAGCCAGCCTCATTTCCACTTTTTGGCTGTTATTAATAATATACCTATAAACTTTTATGTGGACATAGTTTGCATTTCTCTTGAGTGTACATCTAGAAGTGAAATTGCTAGGTTCACATGGTAACTCTACGTTTAACTTTTCAAAAAACTGCAAATTGATTTCCAAAGAGGTTGCAAGATTTTACATTCTCACCTGCAGTGTATAAGGGTTCCAATTTCTTCAATGCTTGTTACTACATCCTTTTGATTATGACCATCCTAGTGCATATGAAATGATATGTATGTCATTTTCATTTGTATTTTCATGATGGCTAATGATGTTGAACGTTTTTTTCATATACTTATTGGTCATTTGTATTTCATCTTTAGAGAAGTGTCTATATCTTTGTGCATTTCCTGATTGGATACTTTTCTTTTTTATTGAGTTGCAATTTCATTCACTTATTATTACTTCAATTATATTTTTATTCTTATGACTCTGAAAATAATACCTTAAGTCTAGATTTCTAGTCTGAACTTCATAGATGCTCCATAGCCACCACAAGTTCAATATGATCCTCCAAACCTGCTTGTCTTTCTTAGCTATCTCATCGAAATGTCCCACTATTCACTCTGAGACCTGAGTGTCATCTGTTTCACCTCTTTTCCTCTCTAAATCCAACCAACAACAACAATGTTGTTTCTTTCTCTTACAAAACTTCTAAAATTTCTATCTCTATGGTCAAGTTTGTTCAGACCACAATAAAATTTTTTTTCTGATTACCTGTCTTTTGTTTTATAAGCTAATTACTTGCATTTCAGAGTGCATATTTTAAAATATAAATCTATGTTATTTTCATGATTAAAACCTTTTAATGGTTTCCTCTTGCTTCTAGGATAATATTTAAATTACTTAACATAAATACTATAGAGGAGATAACTTCCTTATAATTGTAGTTATTAAACATGTACTTGACCGGCTTAAACTGTAGAGTTCCTTGTCACAAGAAACATTCATACAAAGATTGAAAATTGATCATCTCTCAAGGGTAATGTGAACAGGATTCATGCTTTGGATGGATAGTAGAAACTGATCTCTACTAAGGCTTCTTACCATTATAAACTGCTATGATTCTAATACATGTATATTGTACATAAGATCATGGCACCATGATCTTGAACTTCCCAGCTTCCAGAACTGTGAACAATAAATTTCTGGGCGGTTGTTTATAGGCTACACAGTCTGTGGTATTTTGTTATAACAGCTCAAACATATAATTCATGTATATTGTACCAAAAGGTTTGATTTATTGGAAAGCCTCATATAAATATGAATAAATATAAAGATACAGTTTTGCAATTGTAAAGAAAAAGTTGTAAATATACTGTTGTATCCAAAACACTATTAGGCTTATAGGAAATGACTGAGTACACTACGAATTTGTCTTTGAATTTAAAACAAAAGCATATAGTAAATTATAGAAATGGTCAACATTATAATTTTGGGGAGTCAGAAAAAATGTCAGCCTAGAATAAGTAAAAATAAAGCATACTTTTTTTGACAAAAATATTCTTATCTTCACATTTTTGAGTCACTGACATTTTTAGAATTTGATGAAAATTACAGAATCTTTGTGTTGAAAAATATGCTTACTGCTCCAAATTTTCACAGTGTTCACAAGCCCACTTAGGTCCATCCATGAACCCACAGTAAAGGATCCTAGATCTCCAGTGTGCTGAGATGAGGTTTGATTCAAAATGCTGTAAATAGGTGACAATGAGGTTTTTGGTGGTCAGCCTCACTCATTATCAAGATGATTTTTAAAAATTAAAATATAGATAACATATAGAGAAAAGAACTTCAATAAAAAATATGTTCAATGCTCTTGTAAATCTGTACTTATTTCAGAAAGATGCATGACAAGGAATAAGAAGGTAGTCCAGAATTAGGAGTTCCCATATAGCTCAGTATCAAAATGAATAATCATTTGAATTATGGGGTGGATTTAAAATGAGTTAATAGACGTACAAAATTCTATTTACTTTTTTTTCAGGAAATATATGAACAAAAATTGATCTGGAGAGATTTTCTTTCATACCTTGAAGATTGATCTTGAATTTTTAGAGAACTATAATGCAATTTATTTAATTTGTTGTTTGAATAGTGTTTTAAAATACAATTGATCACTATTACAATGTGAAGATACACTATTATGGAACTTTTCATATGTTTTCAAAATTGAACAACAGGCTGATTTACTTTCAAAGGGTTGAAATGTACAGGTCATGATATGCTCTGGCAGACTTAGCTTCATGGATAAAATATGTTATTGCGCACCAGCAAAGCATCATTTATTAGCCTTGCCCCAATCAGTCTAAAGTATATTCTCAAGTACTGCCAACTGCTTTGAATTTGATGTCACCAAGAGGACATCATTAATTTATCCAACTGTTTTGTCTGAAGGCAATGAAAGACTGCCATGTTATTTTCCTGGGCTGAAAGAAAAATAGGAGGAGTCAGAAATAACAAATGTCTCTTTTGCTCACATTAATTCAGATATTTAAATGAGAATGAATGATAAAGGAGTGTAGAAAAGATACATTAAATTGCAGAGACAAACTGTATTGAACTTAGGATATATTTGGTGCATTTTTGCCCCATAATCCTTTAAGACCAATTGCCAACTTTAAGATTGCTAACCTCATTGCTATGTTCTAAATATTTAAGGCTCCCCACAATTCTTATCAATGCTAATTGCCAATGTGATGTCATTAACAAGTGGGGTTGTTGGGAGGTGATTAGGTCACGAAAGGGAAGCCTTCATTGGTGGGATTAGTGCCTTTATAAAAGAGTACAGAGAGAGATCCCTAGCCTCTTCCATAATGTAAGGATACAGAAAGAAGACACTATCTATGAACCAAGAAACAGGTCATCATCAGACAATGAATCTGCTGGCACCATGATCTTGAACTTCCCAGCTTCCAGAACTGTGAACAATAAATTTCTGGGCAGTTGTTTATAGGCTACGAAATCTATGGTATTTTATTATAACAGCTCAAACAGACTAAAATACTCATTTTTTTTTTTCCCATGAAGAATTAACATTTTAGTGATTTGCAATGACAGGGGGGATTTTCTAAAATTATAAGACATTTCAACGTGTTGGGAAAAGGACTTGTGGGAAAAGGGCTTGAGGGGTGCCTGTATAAACTGGTCATAAAAATATGGGACAATAAGTTGTGGAAAGCCACAAGAGGCCTCTGAGGAGGAAAGCCTCCTAATTTCCATCATGTTTCCATGCTCAGAGGGAGACCCGCTCTCTTATCTGTAAACACCATGTTCAAGGAGAAAGACACTCCTTTGAAAGACTGGAATGTGGACAGAGGTGCAGGCTCCTGGCTAAGCCCGCTCCCACTGTCTCCTCTCCAATAAATTAAAGATATGCTGTTTGAGCACAAAGGAGATTCATTTAAACTGCTATTGCTACAGATTATGCCTATGACATACTGCTTCCTTTTCACTGTTTTGCCCTGAACATCTGCTTCTTAGACCTAAGTGACTGTACTCAATAAATAGTGTGGTGACCAGCTTGGGGCCTTTCACAGTCTCCAAAAGTGCAACCGGCCCCGTGGTTCCCCACCTTTCACTCTTAACTTGTCTCTTCTCAATCCTTCGTTGCCGCCAGACTTTGGGTACCCTGCGGGTGGTGTTGAGGCTGGTTCCCAACATCAACCTATGGATAGAATTCAATATTTATGTATATAGTAGTTGTTTTACTTGAGAAAAATACTAAAACACATACTTTCTGCAAATGCTTATTTAAGTCTTAACATTTTAAGTTTCAGAACATATGCTTGAATAAAACATAACAGATTTAAATGTATACATATACATTTAGATGTTTTTACTTCTGTGCTTCAGGTATTTAATATTTATAATTTTAAAATATTTTACATTATAGGCAAAATATTTTTCATGATATTAATAATTATTTAGATTATGGATAAGTAAAAGTAAAAATCATCTGTAATCCCACTTCAGAGAATACTTAAAATTTTGAATATTATTTAAGATTTTTAAGTTTATATGCAATCATATCAACTAAAATAATGATAATTAAGCATGACTTTTTATATTTTTCTTTCCATTGTACATTGGTTAGAATTTATAGAATCATGTTAAACATTAATGATGATTGTGGCACAGTATGTTACTCTAATATTGCTGCTTTTAACATTTTACCAGTAAACACAATGTCAATGATTGAAGTAGTGTAGACACTCTTTAACTAGTTAGAGTGTTTTCTTTTCTAATTTATTAAGGTAATTTTTGAAGCAGAAGATATTGATATTATGTGTATTTTCTACTTTATTAAATCATATATGAATAGATTTTGTTTGATATTATTGGTATTTAACTTGTCAAACAATACATACATATTATATATAATACATATATATGTGTGCATACGTACCGATACAGAAATAATTTAAGGACTTAAATAAACAACTGTCTCCCACAACAGCTTTTTCCCTCCTTGAGTTCGCTTTTTTAGAACTATCCACTTCCGGTTAGTTTAGTCCACATTCCAAATGGTATTTATTTCCATATTTTTTTTTCCATATTCCATCTTTTAACTTTCTTAGCTAGCTCTTTTAGTGATCAGAAGTTTTAAAAGTTTGATAAAGTTTAATTTATTGTGGTTTTTCTTTTATAGTGAGTGTCTGTAGTGTACTATCTAAGAAATCTTTGCCTACTGCAAGGTGGTAAAGATATTTCCTACTGTTCTAAAAGTTTAATAGTTATAGCTTTCTTATTCAGGCCTGCGGTTCATTTCAAATTTTTGAGTATGTGTGAGGTAAAGGTCATTGTTTGCTGTTTTCCCTAATGAATATCTATTTGCTTCTGCACAATTTATTGAAAAGATTTTCCTTTCCTCAGTGAACTGTGTCACATTTGTGTAGAAAGTCAAATTATATATATATGTTGGTTTAATTTTGGACTCTTATTGTTCTGTTAATCTATTTATCTCTGCTTTTACTACTGCCACTCTGTACTGATTAATGTAAGTTAATATTAAATCAGGTAGTATAAGCCCACCAACCTTGTTCATCGAGATTGTTTTGACTATTTTTCATGGGTTCATATCCATATAAATTTACAAATCAAAGTTTCAAATTTTACTGAAATTTTCACTGGGATTGTGATGACTTTAGTGAGCAATGTTTGCCGATGGAGAATTGAAATCTTAAAAAGATTGAACTTTTGCATCTTTGAATATGGTATAGTTTTCCATTTACTTTGGTTTTAAAAAATTTATCTACATCATATTTTGTAGACTTCTTCCACAATTTTTATTTAATTTCGTCCTAAGTGTTATAGGGCAAATTGTGTCTCTCCTAAATTAATATGATGACTCTCTAACCATTTGTCTGATGGCTTTCATTTATTTGATGAAAAGTTAACTATAACTTGCATTTTTTCCCTTTGAGTGTAACATTTTTTTCCTCACCCTGACTTAACAATTTTCCTTTTTTTTTTTTTTTTTTCAGCATTATGTCTGTGATGTGCATACATACAGTTTTCTCTACGTTTATTCTGCCTGGTGTTTTCTGAGTCTCCTGAATTTTTGGACTGATGTATTTCATCAATTTTTGGGAAAAAATTAGCCATTTTCTCTTCAAGTATTTATTTGGTCCCATTTTATTCTATTCTCTCCTTTTGGTACTCCAATTGCACATATATGTTCAACAATTTGAAATTGTCTCAAAGGTCTGCTGAGTTTTTTAAAATGGTTTTTTCTGTCTGTGTTTTAGACAGATAATTTTTATTGATCTATCTTCAAGTTTAAATATCTTCTCTTATTCTGTGCTGGTCTGCTTTTAGGTGATTCCAATAAATGTAAGATATTTTATTTTTCACTTTTTGGATTTTCATTTGGTTTGTTTTTAGAACTTCCATTGCTTTGGCTTAATTCCCCCCATCTAGTCATTTTTGTCTACCCTTTCCACTAATTTTTTTTTTTTTTTTTGAGATGGAGTCTTACTCTGTTGCCCAGGCTGGAATGCAGTGGTGTGATCTCGGCTCACTGCAACCTTCGCCTCCCAGGTTCAATCGATTCTCCTGACTCAGCCTCCTGAGTAGCTGGGATTACAGGCACACGTCACAATGCCTGGCTAATTTTTTTGGTATTTTTAGTAGAGATGGGGTTTCACCGTATTGGCCAGGCTGGTCTTGAACTCCTGACCTCAAGTAATCCTCCCACCTCGGCCTCCCAGTGTTGGGATTACAGGCATGAGCCACCATGCCTGGCCTCCACTAAATTTTTAACTTTTAAAAATATTTATTTTACAGTCCTTGTCTGTTAATTACAACACCACCTGGGTCATCTATGGGTTTTCTTCTATTGGCATTTTTATCATTATTGTGAGACACATGGAGAATAATGCATTGTAGAAGTGTTCTCTCATGTTACACTTTTCTAAATATTGTAGAATTCATAGTGTTGAATTCATTCTTGAAGGCAGTTAAATTACCAAAACACAAATGTTACCTTTGATAAAATTATAAAAATGGGCATATGGCACCATGTCTTGAGTAGAGGAATTTGCAGATTAGCATTCACCCAGATGTGAAGAAACTGAGAACCGTGTCATACAAGAAATGACAAAGAAAGCTTATTCTGGAAGGAAGGATGCTTACTCTGGAGCAGAGGAACCAGTAGGAGGCATAACAAGGTGGGCCTCTCCAATAATTTCAATCATCAACTCTTCATAGGAAAGTCTGAGTACTTTTTAAAGACAAACTTTCCAGTACTGTTTGCTTGCCTTACAATCAAAAATCTGGCTTAAAATAAATGACAATTTTCAGTCCTTTCACACTTGGCATTTAAGCTTAAGCTCCAAAATAGTTCATTAAATAATGAATCCACTTGACAGGGTCATATTCTTCTTATTTATTGACATCTTTGCAGAAGGTAGGCTCAGAGAAGATGCAATAAAATGATTTACTATACACTATATTTTGCTCTTCATAAATCTGTATCACATCTAACAATGATATATAATATACTTTGAGGTGAAGGGTTAGTTATCAGATTCCTGGACTTTGGTTCGATCACATAATTCAGTAAATCTGGAAGTACTAACATACAGGTCATGTGCCACTTGCCTGATATTTATGACACAGAGACAACAAAGAAATTCTATTTTAGAATTCATAGAATTAAACTGAGAAATTTTAAGAAGGAGCCACAGCTTTGTTAAAAAATACATTAAAAATGAGTAACAACATAAATTGATTTGAAGGATCAATATTCAATATTTTGGCTATCATGGAATAAAAAAAAGATATATGGGGCAGATTTAGGACAGAAGAATCTATGTGTGTAGACCATCTTTTAGGGTGTTCCCTGAAATTAAACATGTTTCTTTACACTGTGGTATATGAGTGAAGATGCCATTGCATGGATTTCCTGAAAGTTTAGGAGGAATCTTCCTGCATGGATGTGAGATGGAGAAAAGACAAGGTGTGTTGGAGTATACTGAGTTGCAATACAAAATGGCTGGTAGAGGTGCTGGGTCAAGGTTCAGCTTTTTATATTGGTAAATTATTTGGTAGTACCTATAAACTTTTATACAGGTTTACCTACATTTAATTTATTTTCAAATATGTGGCCAATGTTATCTTTCTTACCTCTTTATTCTCTTTTATGTACAGACTGATTAAGATATTATCTAGTCTCAGTCTTAAAATAATTAAATAAGTTGATTCCTTCGGTGTGTTTGCATAGAGCACCATGTCTCAGAGTCTCAGCTTTTCACAAAATTCAGGGAGATTTCTCTCCTGGACAGAAAGGTCAGGAAGTTAGCATCAATTACCAAATTTTCAAACTTGCTGACAGCTGGCTATATTTCAAATGGACACCCCATTTAAAAGGGCAGAGAAATCAACAAATACGCATTCTGTAACAGTCAAAACATGGTGTCCTAAAATCTGATTATATTTACAAAGAAGAAAGCATTTTATTCTGTGACTCACCAGTTCCCTGTCAGTTTTCTATAATCTCACTCTCCTTGCCCGTTTGACTATCTGCCTGGTATCACTCTGGGATGATGAACCATTATGTTATTCTTGGGTAACCTAGAGTTTTCTAACTCCAGCATATTCTGTGGTCCAGCAAAATTGGCATCATTTACAATCTTGCAAAAAATGCAGAACTTCAGGCCTCAGCAGGACCAACTGAATCAGAATTTTCATTATTGAAAGATCCCCTAGTAATTCACATGCCCATTAAAGACTGAGAAGCACTGTCTTAGATAGTGTCCATTCTTAGGCAATCTCCCAGGTGATCATAGCAAGTAGGCCACAGTCACTCTACTAATTTCCTGTCTAATCTGGATTTCAGATGTGAAACAGAATGAAAGAATCAAGCATTTATTCAAACAACAAACAAGTTCCAATCACTTATTCTGTGATAAGAACCATGTCAGGGGGTGGAAAGATAGAGACAGGGATATGTGTAATCCCTGTCTAAGAAGGCAAAATTGTAGTGGAAGATACAGTGAACTAGAGGCTACTCCACAAATCTTCCATCCTTCTGGAGTCATGATGTCTTTTAATGATCAAACTAAATAATGAGACTCTACCTTATACTACTATATATAGTTCAATGCCTTCCTTAATATTTCTAAGGATTGCTGGGTGATATGGTTTGAATGTTTTGTCTCCTCCACATCTCTTGTTGAAATGTGACCTCCAATGTTGGAGGTAGCACTAGTGGGAGGTGTTTGGGTCATGGGGGCAGATCCCACATGAATGTCTTAGTGCTGCCCTCATAGTGATGAGTGAGTTCTCATTCTGAGTCTGGGCACAATATGGTTGTTTAAAATAGTGTGGCACATACCCCACCCCTCTTGCTCCCTCTTGCCATGTGATATGCCAGCACCCCCTTTGCCTTCCACAGTGATTGGAAGCTCCCTGAGGGCTTCACCAGATGGAGATGCTGGCATCATGCTTCCTGTATAACATACAAAATTGTGTGCCAGAATAAATCTCTTTTTTAAATACATTATCTGACATCAAGTATTCCTTTATGGTGATATAAAATGGACTAACACAGAAAATTATTACCGAGAAGTGGGACATTGCTATAAAAATACCTGAAAATGTGAAAGTGGCTTTGGAACTCAGTAAAGGGCAGAGGTTGGAAGAATTTGGAGGACTCAGAAGATGATAGCAAGGTGAAGGAAATTTGGAATTTCTTAGAGACTAATTAAATGCTTGAGACCAAAATGCTGATAGCAATATGGGAGGCCAAGGTGGGTGGATCATTTAAGATGAGGAGTTTGAGACCAGCCTCGCCAACACGGTGAAACCCCATCTCTACTAAAAATACTAAAATTAGCTGGGCGTGGTCGTGGGTGCCTGTAATCCCAGCTACTCAGGAAGCTGAGGCAGGAGAATCACTTGAACCAGGGAGGTGGAGTTTGCACTGAGCTGAGATTGCGCCATTGCACTCCAGCCTAGGGGACAGAGCAAGACCTCATCTCGAAAAAAAAAAAAAAAAAAAAAAAAAAAGAAAGAAAAAAAAAAGAAATATGGACAGGGAAGTCCAGGCTGACAGGGTGTCAGATGGAAATGAAGTTATTGAGAACTAGAGAAAAAGTCCCTTGTCAAGCCTTAGCAAAGAGCCTGCCTGCATTGTTTCCATGGTCTGGGAATTTCTGGAAGGTTGAACTTAGGAGCGATGACTTAGGGTATCTGGTGGAAGAAATTTCTAAGTAGAAAAGCTTTTGAGATATAGCCTGGCTGCTTCTAACAGCCTATGATCATATATAGGAACAAAGGAATGACTTAAAGTTGGAATTTATAATTAATAAGGAAACAGAGAGTAAAATGCCCAGGAAATGTCATAACCTGGACATGTGGTAGAGGAGGAAAGAGCATTTTCAGGGGAAGAATCCAAGTGGGTTAAGGAGCAACCACTTGCTAGAGAGGTTTTCATGACTAAGAGGGAGCCAGGTGCTAATATCCAAGACAATGGAAAAAAAGGTAGCAAAGGCATTTAAGAAATCTTTGAGATAGCCCCTCCCATCACAGGCCCAGAGGCCTAGGATCAAAGAATGGTTTTGGGGTCCAACCCCAGAGCCTGCTGCTCTGTGCAGCCTTGAGACACTGCTCCCTGCAACCCACCTGCTCTGGTTCCAGCCTTCATCAAAGGGCCCCAGGTACAGCTTGAGCTGCTGCTCTGGTGGGTATAAGCTGTAAGTCTTGGTCGATTCCACACGGTGTTAAGTCTGCAAATGCACAGAATGCAAGCATGAAGTAGGCTTGGCAGTTTCCCCTTAGGTTTTAGAAGGTGTATCAGAAAGCTAGAAAGAGCCACAGAGGCTCAATTACAACCTTTGAAAGCAGCCAGGGGGCTGCACCTTGCAAAACAAAGGGGCAGAGCTGCCCAAGACCTTGGGACCCCACTCCTTGCATCATTGTGCCCTAGACGTGGGACACAGAGTCAAAACAGATTTTGGAGCTTTAAGATTTAATGACTGCCCTTCTGTATTTTAGACTTGTGTGGGGCCTGTTGCCCTTTCTTTTGGCCTATTTCTACCTTTTGGAATGGAAACATTTATCCAATGTTTATACTACTGTTGTGTCTTGGAGGTAAATATCTTGTTTTTAATCTTACAGACTCATAGATGGAAAGAACCTGCCATGAGTCTCAGATCAGGTTTTGGACTTTGACTTTTGATTGAGTTGATGTTTGAAAGAGTTAAGAATTTGGGGGACTATTGGGAAAGGATAATTGTATTTTGCAATGTGAGAACATGAGATTTAGGGGGCTGGAGTTGACATGATATGATTTGGATATTTTGTCTCCTCCAAATCTCATGTTGAAATGTGACTTCCAATGTTGTAGATGGGCCTAGTGGGAAGTGTTTGCATCATGGGGGAAGATCCATCATGAATGGCTTGGTGCTGTCCTTGTGGTAGTGAGTGTGTTCTCATTCTGAGTTCACATGAGATCTAGTTGTTTAAAAGAATGTGATGCCTCCTCTCCATTCACTTGCTCCCTCTTGCTTTGTGATTCACCAGCTCTCCCTTTGCCTTCTACCATGATTGGGAAACTTTGTGAGACTCTCATCAGAAGCAGATGCTGGCACCATGCTCCCTGTACAGCCTGTAGAAACATAAGTCAAATTAAACCTCTTTTCTTTATAAATTACCCAGCCTCAAGTATTCTTTATAGTAATGCAAAATGGACTAACATACTGGGGGTGCCACATTATCTTCCTCCAAAAGATGTTTCAAGACCTGTCCTCAATCACCTCTTTTATCAGAGCCCTGGTCCAGGGTGTGTGCACTGCCCACCACTTTGCCCTATATGAATTCATGGACAGAACCTCTTCTCATTCCTTCCCAGGGATGACTAACACAAGACCATCACATATTAAATAATTTTACTAAGGCTTTAGAGACAATAGAGAGGAATTCCAGCAGAGAGGAGAAAACAACACTGTGTCTGAAGTCTGCACGCCATCTTCATAGGGAATCCGCTCTTGGTCAGCTCTCTTCTTGGTCCTGGCCTGTCACTGTATTGCTATGATTCATTCCTCAGAATTGAATTTCTTTTTTTCTCACTTCCTCAGGACTCCAAACTTCTGGCTTTTCCTGTATGTTTCCTCAGTTGCTGAGGGAAAGCAGAAAATCCCCTAGTTTTTTTTTTTTTAAACCCAAATTTCTGATTCAGAAAGATACTCTCCTACTTTATTAAGCAGAGTAAAACATCTCTTTACTGACTATTTTCTATAACAGAAGCCTTTTTTTAATGAAAAATCTATTGTCTCTGTACTCCAGTTAAATTCTACAGCCCCATCAAAGAGTTTTAAAAATATAATATTTTTTCACTTACTCAGATAATTGCCTTTCAGTGTGTAACAAATACTACGGTGGAGGTAAGTGCAAAGTGAAAGCTGTTAGAGCTGGAATATAGGGTCCGAGGCCAGGCTGCAAACAGCTGGAAATGAGCCCCCAGCAAAGAGTTTCTCAATAATGTAATATGAATTTTGAAAGATATGTAAGAGTCAACAAATAAAAAGAGAGAGAATAGTGGAAGGAATAAATATGGTGACTAAATTTGGAATATGCCAGCTTTGAAAGATTATGGAATATTCAAGTGGAGTAAATGTCCAAATATCTATAATTGAAATCACTAGAAAGAGTGAGTTTAGCCAGAGTGAGAGGAAAGAGGGCTAAAATGTACACTGGAGATCTGAACAAACTATAGGAAGAAGAGTGGTTATGATGGGTTCAGAGAAGGAATGGTGTTGGAAAAAGGAGAAATACCAGAGAAGGGAGGTGTTCCTAAAATCACAGAAGGACAAGGAAAGAGGATTTTAAGAATGGAGAGGCCAACAGTCTTTAATACTGCAGAAGGACCAAGTAAGAATGATTAAGATCATCCACAGGGTTTAATACCAGTGATGTCATCCAGGTTCTTACATGATGAAACTCTCCTAAGACGGATCAGAGCTCTGCAACCAGGTGCTCAAACTGAGAATTTTCTTCTCTCAAGACTCAGATTTCTGCTTACAATGTTGTATACTCAGACATTCATTCTGAAGTTCCATACCTTGTCATGGAAGAAGAATACATTTCTTTCTGAAGTTTCTTTCTTGAGCAATAGGACATCTATAGCACTGACTCCTGTTGCCCTTGTTATCATTCAACAATACAAGTGTCTCTCCACCTAATAACTCCTTCTTACTAGTCTAGTCCTCAGTTGTTTTCCCCTTTACCTTTATTAGGAACTTAATGGGAATAGGCAAGTCATAAATGAAAATGAGTGTCCACTCCAGATCTATTAAAAATGTAAGTCAAGTCACAATAATTATTTGCTTGGAATCCTCTAATAGTTCCCCATTGTACTAAGAAAATCAGCCAAGGGCCTACACGATTAGTCCTTCCTACCTCTTTGACATCGTCTCTTTCAACTCTCCCCTTTAGTAATTCTGTCTTTTTTGTTGCTACTTAAACAAGTCAGACCTCAGGAACTTTTCACTTTGATGCATCCTTCTGGAATATTTCTTTGCTATATAATTTCTCGGCTCATGTCTCTTTTAAGATCTTTACTCAAATGTCACCCTTTAAAGATAGCTCTCTTGACTAACCTATTTTAAATTGCAACCAGTCCATGACAATCTTTTTCTTACTTCCCAGTTTTATTTTTTCTGTTGTACTCATGACCATTTAACATTGTATGTACTCTTTATCTCATTAGATGTAAGCTCCAGGAGAGAAGGATTTTTGACTTTTTATTTCTGGATCTTCAGAATCTATAATAGCTTCTGGCACAAAGTAGACTCTAAATAAATATTTGTTGAGTAAATGAATGAATGAATAATAAGCTGGTAACTCCTCTCCACTTGCTCGGTCATCCCTGCAGGTCTCCCCACCTGCTAATAACCCCTCTCCACCTAACTAGGGGCCTCTGTGGCCCTGGGGACCTACAGTGGTCCTAAGACCATCTGACCAGTAGGGGATGGGAGAGTGGTAGTGGGGGGCATGAAAGGTGGGATGTAGGAGAGAACACAGAGGAGGATTTCAAAGTGGGAAGAGTTGGGGAGAGCTCAGGCAGGTTCTATTGACAGCGAAATTGGAGATTAAAGCAAGTAAACAAATATTTATTCATAGGTGTAAGCATTTGTTTCAAGAAGGGGAATTTGAAGGGTACTGAGGGCTCCGGTCCAGTGGAGTTGATACTGCAACTTTTCCCTCAGTTCCTTTGGCTCTGCTTTTACCATTCACTTATCCTATTTTTCTTTCAAATTTCATACTTTTCTTAAAAAAATTCTACTGCCCTGTGTTGTCACTCTCTGCTGTCAGCTTGGTTGTTGAAGTAGAACATGAAGACAAACCACAGGAAGCTTTTTTTTTGTGCAAGTCAGAAGCTGAGACGAGTTTTTTTTTTTTTTCTTCTATACATTAAATTCTGAGATACATGTGCAGAACGTGCAGGTTTGTTACATAGGTATACACATGCCATGGTGGTTTGCTGCACCCATCAACCTGTCATCTACATTAGATATTTCTCCTAATGCTATCCCTCCCCTAGACCCCCAGCCCCGACAGGCCCCAGTGTGTGATGTTCCCCTGTGTCCATGTGTTCTCATTGTTCAACTCCCACTTACGAGTGAGAACGTAGTGTGGTGCTTGTTCCTGTGTTCGTTTGCTAAGAATGATGGTTTTCAGCTTCATTCATGTTCCTGCAAAGAACATGAACTGAGATGAGTTTATCTATCTATACTTTACATATGACAGATCAGTAGGACATGCTTCCTTTCTGGGATTGAATGCTGTTGTTTGAGCAAGAGTTTTTTTGAATTTTGTCACAAGGGCAACTGTTTCTAAAACAACATTTTGACCCAATTGAGCTATGTTTTTTAAATCCCTTCAGTGGAGTCTCTCTCTCTCTCTCTCTCTTTCTCTCTGTCTTTTTTTTCTTCTCTGAAAGCAGATATTGACATTAGACACAGACTCAGTCCTCCTGAATACACACCAAAAAGGTGATCTAGCTGTTAAAACAAAACTGACAATTCTTCAGACAGATATTTCAAGGCTGAGTGTTTTTCCCAAGGCTGAGTATTTGATTTAAAACAACAAAACAAGCTGGCAGTTACAGGCTGGACTTGAAACATTCTCAGTATCAATGATGAAGTGCATTGCGTGCCCTTGGGTTTTCTTCCCTTTAGGCATGTAAGAAGCAGCCAGCTTTCCAGCTTGTGTGAACCAACTGGCAGCCTGAGGAAGTGACAGCCCTTACTCTCTTTCGCATCAGCAGTGGTCACTGAGTAAAATGAAGTGAGACCCAAATTTCCTCTTAATGAGAAAAAGTGCTACTTTATCAACTAAGTTGTTCTACCAGGATACACTTAATTTCCTATTTTTCCTTTAAGAAAGGTGAAAAAAAAATAGATATACTGCTAGATACATGACCTTTGCTTTAAATTAAAACCCACTTCCTTCCCAGAACCATGAGAGATGAAAGCTGAGTTTAAGTTCCCCCAACAAATTGGAGGGCACATTTATTTCAGAATTCAACAGAAGATAGGGAAAGACTAATGGGAAGAAAAAAAAAAGAAAGACCATTATAAATAATTTTACAGCAGAACAAGAGATTTATGTCTTTTTCCATTGTACACAAGGTTGTTTCATAATCTCTTGTGAAAGATCAAAAACTGCTGAGCATACTAAGACACTTCTCTGTATTTATAAGCCATTCTCAAATTGTGATTTAGAACCCTGGGCCCTAATTAGTTAAGTGATATTGACAGCAGATGTGATACTTATGGAAAAATTTAACCTTGGGTGAAAGACTCTCTCTCTCTTTCTTTCTGTGTGTGTGTGTGTGTGTGTGTGTGTGTGTGTGTGTGTGTGCGCGCGCACGCATGTGCGTGTATGTTGACCAGACAAATAATTATAATAGTTTACTCCCTAGACTCTTATTCAACTAAAATTACGCAAGGTATCATGCTTTCACATACATGGCTTACTGAAGGCAAGTCTCACAATAAGCCTATGAGGACAAGGGTGTTATTATTTCTCTTTTGAAGAGAAGAGAGCTGAGTTTCTGAGAGGCTGAGAGTCACACAGCTAGTAGGATAGGACAAGGTCACCTGAATGCAATGACCTTTTCACTGCCCCATAAGATTTCACCCACCCATCCATCCATTCAGCATTAAATCAGAACTTCCTACATGTTACGAGTTTTTAAAAATGGTGACAAAATATACATACCAAAATTAACCATCTTAACCATTTTTATATGTATAGTTCAGTACTGTTAAGTATACTTACATTATTATGCAACCAATCTCCAGAACTTTTTCATCTTCCTAAAATAAAACTCTACAGCCATTAAACAACTTCCCATTTCTCCCTCCCCAAACCCCTGGAGGCCACCATTTTACTTTCTGTTTCTGTGAATTTGACTGCTTTGGATACCTTATAGAGTGGAATCATACAGAATTTGTCTTTCTGTGACTGACTTATTTCATTTAGCATAATGACCTCGAGGTTCATCCATGTTGTAGTGTATGTTAGAATTTCTTTCGTTTTTAAAGAAGAATTTACAACATTTTGTTTATTCATTCTTCCATTAATGGACACTTGGGTTGCTTCCACTTTTTGGCTATTGTGAGTAATGCTATAATGAACATGGATGTGCAATACTTTCTTAATTCTTTTGGATATATACCAGAAGTGGAATTGCTGGATTGCATGGTAATTCTATACTTAATCTTTAAGAAACAGCCATACTGTTCCATAGTGGCTGCATCGTTTTATGTTCCCACTAGCAGGACACAAGGGTTTGAATTTCCTTACATCTTTGCCAATACTTATTTTCTGGTTTGTGTGTAATATATATACATGTATTATATATGTGTAATACATATATGTAGTATATATTTATATATATGTATTTCTGACAGTATCTGCTCTTATTTGAATGTGTCCCTTCCAAAATTAAGGTTAAAACTTAATCCCCAGTATCGTGATGATATTTAGAGGTGGGGCCTTTTGGAAAGTGATTAAGTCATGAGGGCTTCACCTTCATGAATGGATTAGTGCCTTATAAAGCATAGGAGAAAACTACTTAGGCCCTGTTGCCCTTCCTCCTTCTGCCATGTGAGGACACAGTATTCATCGCCTCTAGAAGATGCAGCAACAAGGGGTCATCTTAGCAGCATAGAGAATGAGCACTCGCCAGACACTGAATATCAGTGCCTTGATGTTGGAATTTCCAGCCTCCAGAACTGTAAGAAATAAATACATATTCTTCATAAATTATCCTATTTGTGGTATTTTATTATTAGCAGCACTAATGGATTAATACAGTAGACATTCCCCCCACTTTTTTTTTTTTTTTTTTTTGACACAGAGTCTCTCTCTGTCTCCCTGGTTAGAGTGCAGTGGCACTATCTCTAGCTCACTGTAACCTCTGCCTCCCAGGTTCCAGCAATTCTCCTACCTCAGCCTCTCAAATAGCTGGGATAACATGCAGATGCCACCACGCCCCGCTAATTTTTGTATTATTAGTAGAGACGGGGGTTTCACCATTTTGGCCAGGCTAGTCTTGAACTCCTGACCTCAAGTGATCTGCCCGCCTCAGCCTCCCAAAGTGCTGGGATTACAGGCGTGAGCCACCACGCCTGGCCCAGTAGCCATCCTAACGTGGTTTGGATTTGCATTTCCTAATGACTAGTGATGTTGAGCATCTTTTCTTGTTTCTTGGTCACTTGTATTTCATTTTTGGAGAAGGTTTATGCAAGTTCTTTGACCATCTTTTGACTGGATGTGTTGCTGAGTTGTAGGAATTCTTTATATATTCTGATATTAACCCCTTAGCAGACATGATTAGTAAATATCTTCTCCGATTTGATGTGGCTGTTTATATATTTCTATAGTTTTTATGATAACCCTGCAAAGTGCCCACTTTATAGGGGAAATCATTGAGGTAGAAATCATTTCATGAACTTGTCTAGGGTTTCTCAGTCAGTGTCAGCGTCATATTGTCACTGTGGATTTCTGGTTCCAAAGCAGGTGTTCTTTCTACTACATCCTGCTGTCTGAACACATTTCTTAAAATATTTCTATCCTTTAAAAATGAAAGCAAAAAGAAAAAAGGAGAAAAACGATACAAGAAAAATAAACAAAAAAACTTGATGAAGTTTTAGACAAACAGAATTATAAGTAAAGGTACATTAAGCCATGTTTATAGTAGGACATCATAAAAATAAAGCTTATGGAGAATTCTGACCCTTACATGACAAGTGTAAGGTAGTTTTCACCTTTATTGTGCTACATTTAATGGTTTGTAAGATCCTATTTCAGTGAGCTTCCTAATAATGTAGTCATTACTGCAAGTTAACATTTTCCTTGACTAAGAGGCAGAGGACTCCTTACGCACTGGAGCACCTGTGAACTGTTTGGTGGAGGGGAGGTTATTTCATATTTCCAGGTCACACAGTTAAAAAAAAAAAAAAAAACAAAAAACAGCAGGATGATTGAAATTCTATGGGAGCATACTTTGTCTGATTCTTCAAAGTAAAATAAATGCTATTGAATGATACCAAGTCAGTTTTATATTCATTTAAAAGATGCTAAAGAACAAAAGATCAAGTCTAATTACTTAGGTACCTAAAGTTCCATATTTTTAACTTCATTTGCTTTTGTAAAGCCAAGTATTTCCATAGAAAAATTTCTCTGCAGAAAATGCCAGTTTCCTGAAGGAGGAAAGTGATTCCTGAAAGCATTAAAAAGGTGAAGAGAGATGAGAAGGATTTTAAGAACAGTAGGCCATAGAACTAAATGGCATCTCCCAGAGACCTCAAGTTTTTTTTGGGGGCCCCCACAGCCTTTTCTTAGAGATCAGATCCCACTCTTAAAGTTTTTTCTGACTCCCCAAGGGACTCCATCTCCTTGGGCCCAGAGTAGAGAGGGTGAGTATACTTAACAATAATTTATTTTGTATATTTCAAAATAAATAACTGTAAAAGTAGATTTGGAATGATCTCAACACAAAGAAATGATCATAAATGTTTGAGGTGATGAAAATCCTAATTACCAAGATTTGATCCTTACACATGGTATGCTTGATCAAAATATCACATGTATCCCGTAAATATGTACAACTCTCATGTACCCATGAAAATTAAAAACAAGAACAATGAATTGACTGTATTAGGTTTTTTTGTTGTTGCTCTAACAAATTACCATAAACTTAGTGGAATAAAACAAGAATTTATCTTAAATTTCTGGAGGTCAGAAGTTCAAAATGGGTCTCATTGAGCACAAATAAAAGTGTTGGTATGGCTGGGTTCTGTCTGGAGACACCAGGGGAGATTCTGTTTCTTGCCTTTTCCAGGTTCTATAGGTCACTCACATTTCTCAGCTTATGGCCTCTTTCTCCGTCTTCACAGTCAGCAATACCAGACTGAGTCTTTTCATGCTGTCATCTCTATGATTCTCTCCTTTGGCCTCCCTCCTCCACATTAGGGACCCTTGTGGTACATTGGGCCCACCTAGATAATCCAGGATCATCCCGCCTTCCCAAGGTCAGATGATTAGCAACCTCGATTTTATCTTCAGCCTTACTTCCCCTCTGCCACATAACAACATATTCACAGGTTCTGGGGATTGGGATGCAGATCTCTTGGGGTGGGACATTACTCTGCCTATCATATTGACGGAATGAACAAAATGGAAAAAATAAGCTTGCCTATTCATCTTTTTTTTTATTCAAACAATGATTTTGAATTTGATAATGTATAAAGACCTAAAATTTCAAAATACACCAAAGTATGGAAATTGTATCTATCACTTTAAAAAGTTGATTAAGTATCTCATGACTTTAAAAATAATAAATTATAATGATAATGGAAGATAAAAAATGATTGATTTCCTAGACTATTTAGATCTCTATTCTGTAGAAATATAATCAAGCACTTTTACCAGAAGAAAAAAACACAGCTATCCAAAGGCTTGAAATCATTGTTTTTAGTTTATAACTGGCCTGCTGATCATGGTAAAATAACTAATATGGACTGAGGGAATGCCCCAAATCTCAGACATGTTATTTCCTATCATCTTTGGATAGAGATCCTCTGCTGGAGCAAGCCAAATGAACTACAATGTTTTATCATTATTCTGCTGGGAATCATGCTTAAAGAACTATGCTAAAAGTCCATTTAAAAAAATTTCTGTGACATACAACAATGAACTTTGTTCTTTCTACCAATAACCTCATTGACTGACACTTTGATAACCAATGTAAGCACTTAACTGATTATCCCCCAACATCCACCTAGAATCCATTTCACCCCACAAAGTAATCCAGTTTTTATACCTTTTTCCCATCAAAGAAATACAGCTCTACAGAAACACAAACTGTTTGACTCCAATTTGAAGGGCAGGTACACTTAGATACTGAGATTTCAAAAGAGTTACTAATAGCAATTAGAATTTGACATTCTCTCATGTCAAAATGCACTTTGGACCAGTTTTCCCAAATCACATCCACAAGACAGTTTTGCATCCTGATGCCTGTTACATCTACATGACAAAAATGACCAAATCAGGGAAAGTAATAATCTCATTTGGAATTTATAATCTCACATTTCTTCTTCATTATAATCTCAGTCATAAAAGTTCTTATTTGTCAAGTTTTCTTTTGAGATAGCCCTACTGTGGATGGCTTCCAAGTTTTAAGGCACAGTTGAAAGCCATGCCCCTGAAAATAGATTTCTAATTCACATCATACTGCTGTATTTGTGGACACTTGTCATCTCTTGTTCATGCAACTATACATCAGAAAGCTGTCAATTCTGGCCAGCAGTTTCTTATTTTCCACATTACTCTTTTTAGTCTAAATTAGAGCTTCACATGCCTCATCTTACTTCAATGTTGAGAACATATCCCCATTTTACAGGTAATGAAAATGAGGCTAAGCCAAGTGAATATACCTAAAGTCATACTGCTAGAAATGGCAGAGTGGGGATTCTCACAGGCTCCGAGGCAAGCGTCCATTCTATACCCAACACATGTGCTGCCTCCTAGTGCATCTCTCAGGGAGGATGGGACCAGGGGAAGTGAGGAGATAAGGTGATAGTTTTTTCAGGACACCTGGCCTCTACCTGCTCTTTAAATCCTTCTTTAGAGGGTCACAGTCCACACTTGGGAAAATGGTCTGAAGAATAAGTATTCATCTAGTAAGATTTAGGCCCTGAATTCTTCTCTGTGTTTTATTAGTAGAAGAGCAAATAGGAGGCCTCTGATTAAGAGTTGGTCACACACACTGCTCACTCTGTCACAATATGGTGAAGTCCCACTCTCTGAAACATCTAAGCACTGATGTTAACTAAATGCAAACAATTGTTCAACATTCTATTATTTATATGTTTTTAAAACTTTTAATTGTGGTAAAAAACACATATAAAATTTGTCTCATTAACTATTTTTAAGTGTACAGTAATCCCCATTTCTTCCTTCTCCCACTCCCTCTGCAACAACCATTCTACTTTCTATTTCTATGAAGGGGACTATTTTAGATCCCTCATATAAGTGGAATCATGCAAATTCATTTCTTTTGTGATGGACTTACTTCACTTAGCACAAGATCCTCAAGGTTCATTCATGTTGTAGTCTTTTTAAGACTGAATGGTATCTCATATATACCACCTTTTATCCATTTATCTATTGATGGGCACTGGGGTTGCTTCCACCTCTTGGTGTTTGTGGATAATGCTGCTATGAACATGGGTGTACAATATCTTCTTGACACTCATATATCTAATGAGTAGTTAATACTCAAATTAGATGAAAAACCCCAGTAACTCACAACAGCAGAAAAAGCAATTAAATAATGGAAAAAGAACTCGAATAGAGATTTCTCCAAAGATGATATACAAATGGCCAAAAGTATATAAGAAGATGCTCAATATTGTTAATCATTAAGAAAATGCTAAGGAAAACCACAATGAGATATCACCTCACACGCATTCGAATTTCTACTAACATAAAAAAAATCAGAAAATAACATGTGTGCTTATGTATTTTAACATTCATTAGTTTTTCATTGGTTTGATACACTAAAATAAAGCATTCTGTAAATTTATAATGTCATGCAAATAAAAATGTGCTCCAGTTATTGTTTGATGACCTCTGGTCATGGCTTCTCATTCACTGGGCAAGAGAAAGCCCAGAACCAATAACAGAAGCTCAACATAGTTCTGCAGCACCTTCACAAATTCTGTACTCAGCATGCTTGTCTTATTACTTTTCTGGTCTTTAGGTTGGAACCAGAAAGTAGTCTCATCCCTGGATTCTTTATGTCCTTGAAAGAGTTATTGACATATATTGTTTTCCTTTTTGGATTAGCATCATAGTTCATGGACTCTGCTAGGCTTGTAGGATTGGTTGCTTAGTTTATAATAAACAAAGGTCTAGCTAGCTCATATTGTTCTTTTGTGAAAATTAGAACAAGATGGCCTATTTGAAAAAACTCAGCCTCATGGGCCATGTCTTAGTAAGCAGAATGCGGGACTGAACTCAGCATCCACATACCCATTCACTCAGATGCCCTTTTGCAATGGCCCAGGAGAGTGATTTTAGACATTAATTCCTCTTAGAAGCTTTAAACAATGTAGTAGTTTGTAACATCATGTAATTAGATCTTAAAACAAGCCTTCTGTATTAGTCCGTTCTCACATTGCTATAAAGAACTGCCTTAGACTGGGTAATTTATGAAGAAAAGAGGTTTAATCGACTCACAGTTCCACAGGCTGTACAGGAAGCATGGCTGAAAGGCCTCAGGAAACTTATGATCATGGCAGAAAGTGAAGGGGAAGCAAATACATCTTACCATAACAGAGCAGGAGAGAGAGAGAGTGAAGGGGAAAGTGCTACACACTTTCAAGCAACCAGATCTCATGAGAACTCACTCACCATCATGAGAACAGCATGGAGAAAATCCACTCCCATGATCCAATCACATCCCACCGGGTCCCTCCCCCAAAACTGGGAATTACAAATTGGCATGAGATTTGGGTAAGGACACAGAACCAAACTGTATAATGCTGTTCCTGGCCCCTCCTAAATCTCATGTCCTTCTCACATTTCCAAACAAAATCATCATGACTTCTCAACAGTTCCCCAAGTCTTAGCTCATTTGAGTGTTAACTCAAAAGACCAAGTCCAAAGTGTTATTGGAGACAAGGCAAATCCCTTCTGCCTATGAGCCTGTAAAATAAAAAACAAGTTAGTTACTTCCAAGATACAATGGGGGTACAGGCATTGGGTAAATGCTCCCATTCCAAAAGGGAGAAATTGGACAAAACAAAGGGGCTACAGGCCCCATGCAAGTCCCAAACCCAGCAGGGCAGTGATAAATCTTAAAGCTCCAAAATAATCTCCTTTAACTCCATGTGTCACATCAAGGGCACACTCACACAAGGCGTAGACTCCCAGAGCCTTGGGCAGCTCTGCCTTTATGGCTCTGCAGGGTACAGCCCCTGTGGCTGCTTTCTCAGGCTGATGGTGAGTGCCTGTGACTTTTCCAGGAGCATGGTGTAAGCTATCAGTGGACCTACTATTCTAGGTTCTGGAGGATGGTGGCCTTCCTCTTACAGCTGCACTAGGGAGTGCCCCACTGGGGACTCTGTGTGGGGGCTCCAACCCCACATTTCTCCTCTGCACTGCCCTAGTAGAGGTTCTCCATGAGGAGAAGTCTGCAGCAGACTTCTGCCTGGACATTCAGGCATTTTAGTACATCCTCTGAAATCTAGGCTGAGGCTCCCAAACCTCAACTCTTCCCTTCTGTGTACCTACAGGTTCAACACCATGTGGAATCTGCCAAGGCTTGAGGCTTGCACCCTCTGAAGCAGTGGCCCAAACTACCTTGGGTCCTTTTAGCCTCAGCTGGAGCTGGAGTGGCTGGGATGCAGGGTGCCATAACCTGAGGCTACACAGAACCTAGGCCCTGCCCACAAAAGCATTTTTCCCTCCTAGGCCTCCAGACCTGTGATGGGAGGGGCTGCTGTAAAAGTCTCTGAACTGTCCTGGAGGGATTTTCCCCATTGTCTTGGCTATTAACATTCAGCTCCTCTTTACTTATGCAAATTTCTGAAGCCAGCTTAAATTTCTCCTCAGAATGGGTTTTTCTTTTCTACAACATATTCAGGTTACAAATTTTTCAAACTTTTACCCTTTGCTTCCCTTTTAAACATTTGCTTATGCAAATGAGTGTAAGTTTTTAAAAGCAGCCAGGCCACATCTTGAATGCTCTGCTGCTTAGAAATTTCTTCCACAAGATACACTAAATCATCTTTCTCAAATTTAAAGTTCCAGATTTCTAGAGCAGGAACACAATACCACCAGTCTTTTCGCTAAAGCATAGCAAGATTGACCTTTACTCCAGTTTCCAATAAGTTCCTCATCTCCATCTGAGACTACCTCAGCCCGGACATCATGGTCCATATCGCTATCAGCATTTTGGTCACAACCATTCAACAAGTCTCTAGGAAGTTCCAAACTTTTTTTCATCTTCCTATCTTCTTCTGATCCTTCCAGTCTGTTCCAGCCTCTGCCCATTACCCAGTTCCAAAGTCTTATCCACAGTTTCAGGTATCTTTATAGCAATGCCTCACTTCTCTGGTAACAATTATCTTTATTAGTTTATTCTCACACTGCTAGAAAGAACCACCTGAGACTGAGTAATTCCACAGGCTGTATGGGAAGCACAGCTGGGAGGCCTCAGGAAACTTAAAATCATGGTAGAAGACAAAGGGGAAGCAAGCACATCTTACCATGACAGAGCAGGAGAGAGAGAGTGATGGGGAAAGTGCTACATATTTTTAAAAAAACAGATCTTGTGAGAACTCATTCACTATCACAAGAACAGCAAGAAGAAAATCCACCCCCATGCTCCGATCAACTTCCACCAGGTCCCTCCAGCATCATGGGGAATTAAAATTTGACGTGAGATTTGGGTGGGGGACGTAGAGCCAAACCATATTACCTTGTTTTATGACTTAATCCTTCATTTCCTTTTCTGACTAGAATCCCTAGGTGACTAATCTGAGCTACTTTTGTGCTGTGATGCCAGGAGGTGAATTTCTCAAAAGAAGCTGGCATCTCTGATTCAAAGAGCAACATGAGTGAGGATTCCCAAAGGGCTAGCTATGTAGCATAACATTTTAACTAATGGGGGAAGCTGTTCATTTGCTATGGCCAGATTACAATCTTAAGCAATCCTCTACTTGTTCAGAAAGCTTTTTCTTTCTCTGTATTTAATTTTTGTGTGTATCTGAGATCTTTCTATTTTTTATTCCTGTGTCCTTGGAGGACATGATACAGACTCCTTCCCTGCTCAGAGAATTAAATATTTGAAACAACAAGCTAATGAACACTTTTTACATTGTGCTCAAGATGTTACGTGAAATGTAGGCCAAATAGATCTTGTTGACCATCTGACTTAATTTTATAAATGAAAGAAGTGTAGCTCTTGATATGAATGAGTGGAATTGAATCTTTATGCTTTGGTTATTTTTAATCAACATTTTATTCTAAAAGGCATTTCAGACCATATGTAAACAGATTAAAGAAACTAAAGTTCAAGACCTTGGCTTCTTTCAAATAAATTGTCAAATATATTATAATACTCAAGTATTGAGTGTATCTGAAATTAATTTGAGGATTCTAGGTCACTCACTAAGAAAAACTAAAATAGTAACTTAAAATCGAAATTTTGAATCAGCAAAATTTATTTTATGTTTCGCTTCATATTTGCTATTTTAATCATTATTAAGATTTTACTTACATCTAAAGATGTCTTTGTTTACAGTAATATCACATTAAGGAATATAGACCAAATAATAAAGCCCATTCTTTAAATAACTCTATTGATTGCTACAACATACACTTTCAGTCTTTAAAGTATTGTTTCATGCTATGAAATCACTTAATAGCTTCAGAGAATGAGATAAAGAAGTTCAGTTGTTTCTCTAAGGTAATTCAAGGTTGACTCTATAAAATAAGCAATTGCATGTATAACAAATCTGTTTCTTTGAAGCAAGAGATGGTGTTAATGCTAAGACAGTCTAGGAAACAGACAGACTTCTAGTTAGAATGGTAATTATGAATTCTTAATATCACCTAAGACCCATAAGATCTCACCATCCCAAACAAAAAATAAGTATCATTTCTAATGTGTATTTTCTTCTCTGCATGCTAATTATCTTCGTACCCAATCAACAGTTATTTCATCTGAATATCAAATATAGTTTTCCCATATTATTGATTGCAGACTACAAGTCAGATATTACTGTGAGGCTTTGGTTTTTACATCTTTGATAGAAGATATAATTTAACCTCAGTTTTACCTACTGGCTGGTGCCTGTCAACGTATTGCTTGAAGAACATTTAGAAGTATAGGCTGGGTGATTATTGATCATACTCAGCAAACCACTGGCCTGAGGTACACCTAAATCAATCTTCACGCTTTCCTGCTTCAATTGACTAACAACTTCACCAAAAATAGACTTATTTACAAAGGAAATGAGATCTCTTGCTCTAAAGTTTTAGATTAACCTTGAGATAGCTGTGCCTTTTTGTGTTAAAGCACAATTATTTTATAAAGATCATGAAATGACTACAATATGTGCTCTGAGAACTAAGCATTAGAAGAGGGTACTGTGCGCTGATTTGTGTGGAGAAATATGCTTCTAAACACTCATAATGAAATAATATATTCACTGTAGGCATGACTTTTTCATAATTGATGTGGGTGGTGATGAGATTAATAAAAGAATAAAGCCTCCTAGAAATTTAACTGAGCTTGAATATTATTTAAAACATTAAATTATTTTGATTTGCAGCAGATTTATAAATTCTATCCTTTTGGCATGGTATTTTAAAGCTGAAAGAAACCATATAGTCTATTTTCCTTACTTTACAAACGAGAAAAGTAAAGGTCAGAAAAATAAAATAATCAATGACCAAGCCAGAATTGAAACTTAGGTCTCTGGCAGTGGAAATACTTGTATTTCAACCACAAACTTCAAAAATAGCAACTTGATATTGCTATTGCTGTGAAGTCCTTTCTGAAATCCCTCAAATATTACATGCTTTAATCACTCTGCCAGAACGATCTGATCATAAATCCTTCAGTCTCTGAGTTCTGTTGTCCAGTGATCTAAACAACACATTCATGATGAGGCTGGGGATACTAGTTCATTTGGACCTTTTTAAGGATATACAAATGCAAGAGAAAGGGAAGCCAAAGGGAGTGGGCAGCAGATGACAAAATGAGAGAGGGACTAGGAAAGTAGGTGTTGGAGAAATTATGTAGAGAAAACCCAAGGACATGGGGTTGAATACGGGATTGAGGTTAATTTGAGGGCCTGAATCAATTCTGGGATTCAATGTGAGTTACCGTGTTAATTAGGTAAGTGTGGGACCAATCAAATGGCACTGGAGTGAAGAGTAAAATGAGCACACTTACCTGGAACCTCTTTAAAATCATCAGTGTCAATTAATGCAATATTTGTGGTTTGAAGCTGAGCTGAGTCAACTCTTATATAGTTTGGCTATTGATACGGCCTTTCTTTAAAAGCACAAGTTCAGGAACCCAACATCATTTATTCCCAATTAAAACTGAGTAATTATTGTAAACTGTTGTAATTATTGTTTGTGTTGAGTTAAATAATATTTTGTATCATCAATAATGGCAAAAAAGTGAATATAATAATTGTCAATTAATATGTAAATTACTCTAAGCAGCAAAAAGGTTTAATTGCCATTTTGTTAAATTTTACTAACTCTTATAGAATGAGGTAAGCTGTTTGATTGTCTAAAAGTTCACTTTATTAACAGAATGAAAATTTTAGGAGAATGTTTGTAAGTTGAAAAATTCAGGTTGAAAGAAAAAGGGAAAGGAAAATTCTATCTGTTTATCTTGATCTTTTCATTGGTGACCCTGTAGCCCTTTTTCCACAATCACTCTGACCATTGCAACACTTACTTTCCTAAAGTTTTTGAGGTATTTTGTGTGGACAACCTCTAGATAATTCGAAACAAAATGGCAATGTAATAAACGGCATACTAATTGGCAGTGTCTTGAGGAGTCATTGAGAATAAACTCCAAAGTGTGAGAATTGTGGTCTCTCAGGGAAATTGTTTTTAATTCTTCAAACATTTACTTTATTGAACTACAAGAGACAAATAGGTGCAACAACCAATATAGCTGTGTCCTTAAAATATAAAATAGTGTGGATATTACATACATAAGAGAGAAAAATCTTCCTAAGTAGAGCCCCATTAATTATAAGAGCTAATATGTAAATTGAATACTTACTATACTTTGCACTCAGTGTTTTTTATGCATTATCACCTTCAATCTTCCAGCTCTATGAAATATGTATCATTTTCCTTATTTTACATAAGGAAACTTAAGCTTAAGGATGTTAAGCAATTCTTCCAAGACCACGTGAGCTGGGTTTCATGTGTAAACATAGTAATAAACTCTTATGACCAAGATAATATCTGTGGTTATCATGAACTTCAATAGATGTGACATCTAGGCAACTTGAAATAATTGGAAGAGAATTATGTGACAGGTACTGTCACAGAGAAGCCTTAGATTCAAGGGCAAATTTGGGGGCACAATCTTCAAAGGGTAAAGAGATGAATATGGGCCATTGTATAAATGTTACCATCTTTACTAATAGAGCTTCTCTGAAGTTCTTGGAGGAAAAAAGACCCCAGAAGGTATTACCGTCCCTAGAGTACTGCTTCTTGCAGTTTTGTGTAAAGTTGAAGGCTCTTTTGAGGGAAAACGAAAGGGAGAAGTCAAAGAGAGCTTTCTCTCATTCATGTCAGGGAGACATCCATGTTGCTACTCTCTCAACTTGATTCCATTATAATAGTGGAAGGAATGAAATTTGTTATACACTTCTGACACAGAAAATTGACTTACCTTGCCAAAAATTCTGGTTGGCTATGGTAATCATGTTCAATGGATCAACTGAAAACACCATACATCATTGTGTGTTTTAGCTCCAGAGTACCCTTTGAGTGAGGGTACATTTAAATAATATGCCAAAAATCTAGTAAAGTAGAAAACTAACAGATTTTTGTGTACGAGCATGAGGGAAATACATTTACTATGCTTTAGTTGATTTTGTCATACCTGATTTTGCAATTGCTAAACAAATAATAGAAAATGAATGTTACAATCTATTTAATTTAAAAGTGAATGAAAAGAAAAATAGGTATAAAATAAAGCTGTGAGAAGACATAGTTATTTTTGTCTTTGTGTTTTTTTTTCTACCAAGAATTCATCCATGTTTGCTCTAGGAAATAATTTAGAATTTATGTAGATTTCTCACCCAAACTTAAAATAAATCCTTAAAGGTTTAGAAAATTTATGCCTAGTGTCTTTCCAAATTTTTTTAAAATTTACTTTTGCTATTATTTAATATACTTCATCCACACCAAAATTCATATTGAGGCTTGATCCCCAGTGTAATGGTGTTGAGAGGTGGTGGGATCCTTAAGAGGTGTTTGGGTCATAAAGGATCTGCCATTATGAAGAGATTAATCCCATCTCTTTTGAGTGAGTGTAAGTCTGGAATAGCTACCCAAGAGTGAGTTGTTATAAATCAAGATCGTCCCTCATGTTTTGTGTTCACTGCACGTGCCTCCTTGCTGTTCTTATATGTGTTCCTGTCGTGTGATGCCATCATTATGTTGTGATGCAGCATGAGGCCCTCACCAGATACAGCCACCTGATCTTGGACTTCCCAGCCTCCAGAAATGTGAGCTAAATAAATCTCTATTCTTTATAAATTACTCAGTCTCAGGTATTCTGTTGTAGCCACAGAAAATGGGCTAACATAACTTCCTTAATATTAGCTCGTTTTTTTTCAAAAAATTATATATTTCTGTAGCACATTTTTTAAAAAGAACATAATTAGAATGGACTTGCAGAGGTGCAACCTCAGCTCACTGGAACCTCCGCCTCCTGGGTTCAAGCGATTCTCGTGCCTCAGCTTCCCAAGTAGCTGGGATTACAGCGCCCACTATCACACCAGGATAATTTTTGTATTTTTAGTAGAGATGGGGTTACTGTTAGAGGGTTTGTTTTCTTTCTGGTTGAAAGTTAGTGTAGAGGCAGATAAGCTAGTCTAATCTTGGGTGGGCTTGAATCTTCATGACAGTCCTTTGTTTCTGGTTCCCTATTACTCCTGAAATGAATCCCATCCAGGGTTTCAACTGAAATGCTAGGATATTTTGTCTGCTTCTTATTGGGTCTTAAACTTCCATTTTATTCCTTATCCCCATGAAACTCTTAGAATATCTGCTCAGCTCCTTCATCTTGAGGCTGCTGTTTAGCAGTTGACAAATTGCCTCAAGGAAAAGTGGCACTGAATATTGAGCTCACCTCTCTGCACACCCTTCTTTCCAGTATCCTGGCTCCTCAGTCTTGCTGCCTTGCTAGTTTTCTGATGCCTTTCAGCAGATGTTTTTACTGGATTATCCTGTTTTGCAGTTGTTTTCATGGGATGATTGGTCTCCACAGAGCTATTCTAGGTAATGGGAAAACATGCCAGCCATTTTCTTATCCTGCTTTATTGAATTTCTTATTTAATTCTTCAGATTGAAAATAATGTTCTTGATTTTTCTGAGTACCAGAAACATCTGAGAAAGAAAAATACAAATGTTGGAAAGAATATTTATTGAATCTCTATTATGTAGAGTAATATGCTAAGAGCATCTCATATTTAAAATAAATATTTTAAAATATATTTTATATTTTAAATTTTCTTTAATATGAAATGATTATATTTGTGAAATAAACAACTTCATAGAGCATGCTTTTCACTGGGTGAAAGTCACCCCATCAAGAAAGAAATAATTTTCTTGGTATTTTCTTGAAACTGTGTTTTCACTGTTGACGTTTTTATCTACCAGACAGACTCAAGAGTTCTTTGTTAATTTCCATGAAGGACAAAAGAGGGTGTTTAAGTATTAGGAAACGTAAAGATGGTCCTTATCAGAATCCATCCTTTTACCCTAAGCAAGAAAGTCTAGTTTTGTGTTATTTGAAAAGTTTTAGAAGACACAAATTTTTATTAACTCATGAAAATCATTTTCTGACCCATCAGGAATAGCTGCTTTGCTCCATTTCTGTATGATATTTAATCTGAATACTTACAGAAAAATCATTAACACTTTCCTACAACTCCAATGTATTAAGTATAGTTATTTTTATCAATATAAAAATGAGTCATACCGTAGTCATGCAGATTTTTATATGTATGATTTCTTCTTTACATTTTCTTGGGTAAAATTCAATACTTTCTCTATAAAGACTATTTTTCTGTATTTCAGTTGGTGGATATTTCTTTAAGCTTATTTAATTGGATAAAGGTTAAAGGTGTGATGTTTAAATTGCACAGCTGTCATGTTTGGTTTAAAGTCATAAGGCTTTTTGTGGGTTTATTTTACAATTCTGTACTTTGAAAAATAACAAATCAAGACTAACAGAGGCAATAGGAGGCAAACACTTTTCATTTCTTTCACCAGTTTGCTGAAATATGGCCAGGTTTTAGCTACTGATCATTTATATTCCCGAGACAACTTCATAGAGCATGCTCTTCACTGGGTGAAAATCACCCCAACAAGAAAGAAAGAATTTTCTTGGTATTTTCTTAAAAGCATTGACTATGAAAGCACAGCTCTTCCAGTTTTTTAGAAACTTTAATCATACATCAAGCTCTTATTAGTAACAAAGAAAACAAAGAAGAAACCTAGCTCTCATTTTCAGGAAGGATGCTTTCAGATGGCCAATGTAAAACAACCAAGGGAGGGGCTGCAATGCCAGTACACTGTGTTAAACCTGCAGCCACAGGAAAGGCTGTCAGGTGAGCAGTCAGAGGGAAGGAGATGTTGGGGGCTGTATGGTGGGTGACAACCTCGAGACAACTAACCTCACTGTGCTTATTTTATCTCTCCACATCTTGGATAAGTGACACAAGCCTTTGAGTCCGGGACCCTCTGCCTTTTTATTATGCACAGACTCACTCAGGGAGTGGGAGCTAAGGAAAGATTAAAATTAATCGGATACTTCCCCAGACTTTCCTACACCTCTTGCCCAACAGAAGTCGGCAAAGCTAACTCAGACCATGCAGACTGAGTTTCTTGTTCCATCAGACTTTTAGGTAAAAGGTCGAGGTTGTGGGCTTCAAGTGTACAGTGATTGATCTGGGAGACTTAAGAAAAAGTTTTTCTGGAAATGGTTAATGGGAAACAAGGAGGAATGTCTGGTGTGATAGCAAGGTGGAAGCAGCCAACCAAGGAAGACTTCAACAAGCTTAGAAAAATCTTGCCTCTGTCCAGGTGTGGCAGCTCACACCTGTAATCCAAGAACTTTGGGAGGCCTAGGTGGGCGGATCACCTGAGGTCAGGAGTTCGAGACCAGCCTGGCCAACGTGGCAAAACACTGTCTCTACTAAAAATACAAAAAAAAAAAAAAAAAAAAAAAAAAAAAAAAGCTGGGCATGGTGGCGGGTGCCTGCAATCCCAGCTACTCAGGAGGCTGAGGCAGGAGAATCTCTTGAACCCAGGAGGCAGAGGTTGCAGTGAGCCAAGATCACGCCACTGAACTCCAGCCTAGGTGACAGAGTGAAATTCCATCTCAAAAAAAAAAAAAAAAAAATCCTCTCTGGGAAAACACGTGGGAATTCTATGATCTTTCTTACCTCCTGCTGGGCCATAAATGCTATGGTTGGAGCCATCAACCTCTTAACAGGACTCAGAACAGAATTACTGAATTCTTTGGTCCCCATTCTGAGAGTGCCTGAGTCTGACCTTGGTGACAGAAAGAGTCTAATAAAATATGAAATATTAACTATAGGGAAACATAGATTAGATATATGTTGTGTGGTGTCAGCTTGGGCTGAAGTTGTGCTTGTGCCAGGATACAGACATATCTGCAGGAGGTGAGCCACTGTCCTCATGAAAGAATGAGAAGTCTCCTAGGAACGGGTTAATCCTAAAGGAAGCTGAAGGCATATATTCTGCCTGAGAGCAAGGCCTCGGTTGAAAGGAAGCATATATAGCAGTTTGAGTACAATGTGTGGAGTTCCTTGGGTGAATCTGCACACAGTGCTCAAAAGCTGATCTGCCAGCCACAGTCACCACCAGCTGTTTGTCACAGTCTTTTGCTCCCATCCTTCTTTTTTTGAGACAGTCTTGCTCTGTCACCCAGGCTGGAGTGCAGTGGCGTGATCTCGGCTCACTGCAACCTCCATCTCCTAGGTTCAAGTGATTCTCCTGCCTCAGCCTCCTGAATAGCTGGGATTACAGGTGCCTGCCACCGCACCCAGCTAATACTTATATTTTTAGTAGAGATGGGGTTTCACCATGTTGACCAGGCTTGTCTCGGACTCCTGGCCTCAAGTGAGCCTCTGGCCTCAGCCTCCCAAAGTGTTAAGATTACACGCGTTTGTCACTGCACCCAGTTGCATCCTTTTTGTTGATGGTCTTTCTATGAAACCTCATGATGCCTCAGTATTGCTGCTGCTTCCTCTGCTCACCTTAGAATGACAATATCAAAGTTACAGATGTTATTACCTGATGCTCCCCAAACCAGCAGCTTTCAAGGTAGCCATGAGATACTTGTTTCATCTATCTTCTTTTGTGGATTTCATATTTTATCACTTAAGAACCTAGTAAGGCTTATATCCTGAGACTCACATAGTCCTTCCACATGACCCCGATGGCAGCTCCTTCTCTGTTTCCACTTCCTGCATTTCAGGTCCTTTTTAAATACCTACATCCTCTTCTATCCCAAAGCAAAGTCTTTATGCAAATCTGCTTTTGCAAATTTTCTTGTTTTAAACGGCTGTCTCTCCAGTTTGTTAAATGAAACCAAAGACAAGCCTGAAGGCTAACAGTATCCTGTATCACTAGCAGATATTATTGTCCACTTTCACAGTGGAGATTCTGTAGCATAAACATTTGTCACTATAGCAATTCTTAATCTTCTTAACTAGATTCTTATGAAACTCATCATAATAGTATGCTATAAGTGTATCCATTGCCCCTAAAATCTGTAGGATCTGTATTAAGATACATTGCTGTTATTAGTTATGCTTCATTTTGAAAGAGTTCAATATACTGATTAGGATAAAGGCTAACATTTTGCCATGGCGAAAATCTACACCAATTACATAAAATTAAAATATTTTGTGATTCTTGATGTAACTTCGTAGTGATAGAATAAAAATACATTGGTTTTCTTTTATGATAAAACAAGAATAAATCCTCTTACCTACAACTGTTTCCTCCGATACAAAAAGAAGCTTTTTGTGTGTGTGTGTCAGAAATAGATGGTTTAAATCCCCTCATCATAATTATGTATTTGCAACTGAAAGGCTAAAATATTTGATGAAAAATAGCCTGATACCATTGCAAACAAAAAACCCAGGCATCCAGAAAGACTGGAGTCTGCCATAAATCCCAGATGCTCTAACAGGTAGCTCAGGGACCTTAATTAACCTCTCTGAGACTTCTATTTCTCCTGTGTTGAGGAGCATAAACATGTAAACGCAGTTTGTAAAGATCAAGTTGAGGTAATGCTTACAATATTTCTGTTACTTGCTAGGAAAAAAAAAAGAGTAGTTATAATTTTATTTGAGTTTTGAATTAAAATTGTATGACAAGTATTTCAAAGCATGCAGCATTACCCTAGTCCTCTTTATTGGTTTTGTAAAGGTTACATTTTAGCAAATTTAAAGAGGTATAAATTTTACTAGAATCATTTCCAGAAACTGGCTTACAATTTTATTGGGGGAGTTGTTGTATCAAAATACTGAAGACTCGGTTCAGTTGAAAAGCCAACAGGCTTTTATCAATTTAGTTTTGATAAGTGAGAGAAGGGAAGAGAAATATTTCAGATACTGTATCATGACAGGTAAGTGATCATTCTGTCTTTTTATTATTTGCATAGAAATGTTCTTGAAAGTCCATGAAATGCAGACTGGACAATTTGGCTGCCTCAGCTAAAGTAGAAGGGTCCCCCACCTGCTGAAAACAATTGGAAATGCTAAACAAAATAGTAAACCATGACACTACAAATGACTATAGAGAAACTTGATGAAAAGAAAGAGAAATCCTTGGATGCCAAAGAAAAATCAGGATGGACTCTGGGAGAGAAGTTTTGTCAGAAAACTTCCACATCTCAGGACAAACTGCGTTCCTGAAGAACAATGGAAATCAACTGAAAATGAGCTCATAATAAAACATTATAAATCAGACAGGGACAAGAGCATCATGAAGAATCAGAAAATACAATATTTTCTCTTAAAAAAAAGCGCTCTAAAGACTGTAGACAATAAAGTAATCTGAAAGCGGCCATAAGTATGCTGAAAAAAAAACCCAAAATAGTAGGAAAAGGAACATTAGGAAAAAAAATGTTTATGTGGTAGCTTTCTATGCTTCATTCTTCAGAAATTTCCCTCACCACCCCCTGATTTCTAAGTCCTGTGCATTAACAGATGTTGTTGTCCCTTTGAAGACATCTGTATTAGTTTGCCAGGATTGCCGAAATAAAGCACCACAGATTGGGGTACCAGAAGTCCCAGATCGAAGTGTTTGCAGGGTTGGTTCCTCTGAGAGCTGTGAGGGAGAATCTGTTTCATGTCTGTGCCCTAACTTCTGGTAGTTTGCTAGAAATCTTTGGTGTTCCTTGGCTTCTATGGTATCATCCTGATGCCTGCCTTCATCTTCCCATGGTATTCTGCTGAGTGTGTCAAAATTTCTTTTTTTTAATGAAAATACCAGTCCTATTGGATTTGAGGCCCACCCTACTCCAGTATAATCTCATTTTAACTTGTTACATCTGCAGTGATCCTGTTTCCAATTAAGGTCACATGCTGAGATACTTGGGAGTTAGGACTTCAACACATGAAATTTTGGGAGACGAGGCCTAATTCAATCCATAGCAACACCCAAATATAAATTGACTATTTTTAGAATTTTTCAGTCTTATTGTATTACACTGGTAGAAACACAGAAACGCAGAAATCTTCCAACGTCCTCATTCTATGCCAGAATAGAACACTTCAAGTAAATAAGAAAGTGGCATTTCAGATAACCTTTAGGCTTTCAGGCTATGTACCAAAAAGACACCATTAAGAGGCAAGACCTGGCCCTCGGTAAGATAAGAAGATAGGAAGCTTCTCTACTGCAAACTCCTAGGACTTACAACATTGCTTTCAAAAAGCTTTTTAAAGTCTCTAACTATTTTCTTGTGTAATGTTATAGATCTGAGCACATAATATTTAGAATAAGTAATATATTTAATGTCTTCAAAATAATGAAAATAAATATTTTAAATCTTCTAAAGTTTGCTTTGGAGTCTTGAGATTTAGCCAATGACCAAATAAAAATATTAATAATGATTTTGTATATTTCATTGAATGCTATGAACCTGCCATCAGCACTTTATAGCGCTTTTCCCCAGGGGTTGTTGTGATTGTCACTATTTCATCGTTAGTAATAGTACTAATAGAATTTTTCTGAAAGAGTTAATGTGGGGGTCAAATTAGACAACAAATGTAAAGCACTTACTGGAGTGCCTGGGACAGAGTAACTGCTCAATAAATGTTAACTGTTATTATTAGAGTATAGAAGGTGCTACATTTTAAAAAGCTTCGTGATTTGTTTTCCCTTTTTGGTAATATAATTCAGGGGTGCTCCTATGCCATTTTTTCTTCAAGAAAGAGAAGGGTCAGTGCCACCCAGAAAAAGAACTCCTGGTGTAGTAAAGAAGTTAGAAATGTAAACATAATCAAATCATTTACATAGTTAGCATAGGAAGCATGGGGTCACTTCATTTTTAAGAGAAAAGGTTAGACTACAATAATGTATCTGGATACATCGGCTCTAAAGGAGAAGGAAAAAGAAGTTGGAGAAGGTTCCTCTGATGGTCTGCCTTTTCTGTATGAAGTATGGGGCAAGATCATTGGTGGGAAATTAAAGATGAGAGTGGAGTAGAGTATTTGAGAGGGGTAAAGTGTTGGGACTACGGCCCCCAGGAATGCAAATGTGAGCTGAATGGAGTCAGTACTGAGTCCAATTGAACACAAGGTCCAGTTGAAGCCATCATTTTGTAGCTGAAGCCAGTAAAAAACTGTTATTTTATTTTACTCTCCTTTATTATTTCTATTCTTTTAAAATGTTATCTTATTTTATCTTATTTTATTTTATTTGAAGTACTTGGTTGAGGCAAAGCTGAACATCGTGTGGGCACAAGCTGAGTAGTGACTGATGGCGTCCACCCAGGCCTGGATTGAGGCAGACGGAGGAGAAGAGGGTTAGGGAGCTGATGGGTGAAGTCACTGACTAACCAGGCAGGAGAGAAGGAATTGACAGCAGGTGGGCTGATATAGGAAAAACAGGTATCTCCATGGTAGAAGAACAGGTATGGCAGCAGAAAGGGGATGAGAGAAATCAGAGGAAAGGTGTTGCTAAGAAAGTGGTATTTGGGGATCTGAGAAGTTGGACCTGGTGCAGTTCCAGGTGGTTGATCTGGTATCTGGGGTGCAGGGAGTGGAATGCTTCCACACAGCCAGGAGACAGGATAAGGAGATAAAGAGATGAAGGTGAAGGCAAACTGTCAATTTCCCTGTCTCATAGTCCTTGGCTGTGCTCCCGTGTTAGCTGTGATTTCAAAATAGGTCACTTCCTTTCCTTACTTTACTCTGTCTCCTCTCTATCGCCTACTTGGCACCTTGTATCTTTTCAAGGTTATGTTAAGAGTTCACTTTCCCAATCAGGAGAAGCACAGGAACATAAATCAATGTAATTAATGCATGTTTCTTTCTTTCTCAAAGACTTGCCTAAATAAAAGATAATAATTTATTTGAGTTACACAAATTAAAAGTTGACTTTTAAAAACACAGTACTTGTACTTTTTAACCTTCAAAGAACTTTACACATATTAAGGTCATTAATCTTTTTAACACTCCTAGAGTCTTTGAGTTGAACACACATGTTCAAAAGATTAAAACAGAGGGTGAGGAGTTGTTTGGCTACCAGATGCAGTTTTTAGCTGTCATATCTGGCCTTTGAGATAGTATTGCTTTGGCCATGTCTGAAAGCCAGGAAATAATTATTTCTGTTCCTCTTTCTGTCAATGGGGAGCTATTATTACCCCCTTCAATGTGAACTCATTTAGGACTACAAAAATAAAAATTGTTAATAATGGCTAATTATCAGATTAGAATTTCAAAAGGGAAAGATAATAGATAGTAGTTTCCTCTGAAACTCACAAGCCAACTAAAGCCATTCTAAGCTTCCTGAGGCCCCTTCTCTCCTCTGTTTCTTATTTCCTTTCATCCCTCCCTCTTCTTCTCTTTGGATTCCTCTCTTCTTATTTATTTCTCTGTATACAGGGCATTTTTACTCCCCTCAAGGTCTCTTCATTGGAGCCACTCTTCTTATATACCTGGCTCTTTCTTCTTTGCCTTCTGATTTTCTACCTTTTCTCTTCCCTGCTTTCCCTTTTCTTACTTTACCATTTCCTTTTTTCTTTTCTTTTCTTTTTCTTTTTTTACATTTCTGAACCAGTTGGGAACAAGATTTTTTTCTAACTAATTTCACCCACCCTTCCCTCCCTCCCTCCCTCCCTCCCTCCCTCCCTCCCTTCCTTCCTTCCTTCCTTCCTTCCTTCCTTCCTTCCTTCCTTCCTTCCTTCCTTCCTCCCTCCCTCCCTCCCTCCCTCCCTCTCTCCCTCTTTCTTTCTTTCTTTCTCTTTCTCTTTCTCTTTTTCAGGGTCTCACTCTGTTGCCCAGGTTGGAGAGCAGTGGAATGATCATGGCTCACTGCAGCCTCAACCATCCAGGCTCAAGCAATCCTTCAACGTCTAGCTCCTGAGTAGCTGGAACTACAGGTGTGCTCCACCACGACTGGCTAATTTTGCTTGTTTATTTACTTGAGACAAGGTATCACTATGTTGCCCAGGCTGGTCTCCAACTCCTGGACTCAAGTGACTCTCCTGCCTTCACCTCCCAGAGTGCTAGGGTTACAGGTGTGAGTTACCATGTCCAGCCTATCATTTCCTTCTACAACATCTACACCTCCTTGTCCTGTCCTCTGGTTGCACGGAGGCAATGAATTCCTTACCCAGCCCTGGGATCAACCCCTCTATGCTCACTTTTACTTTTTATTACTATAGCAACAACAAGGCTATTATTATTAATTAAAATTTATTGAGCACATACCGTGTGTCAGGCAAATAGACTACTTTCTATTTAGAAAATGCCATCACAAAGGGGACAACACATGCAAAAGACAATGATCTGAATCTGCAAGTGGGAAAAAAACTAAAATGGATGTTCAGTTGTGGCTTGAAATAAAATTCCTTGCCATTAGCATTTGCTCAATGTTGATAAAGGGAAGCATCAGGTCCCTTTGTAAGAGAGAGAGGAAAAAAACAGTGACATCGATCGAATCCATACTGTGAAACTATGCAGTAGGTATTGACCCATCATTGCTCTCAAACAGTGGAAAAAGCCTGAGATGAATTTGCTTTGTGTTGTAGCCAATCACTCAGGTGGCTGAGTCACAAACAAGGTTTAATCTCTGATTGCTGCACAAAAATGTCTACAAAGAAGCTCCTATGGAAGACACTTTTCCTCACCTATTCAAGGTTGCAGAGGTAGTTCTCTCTGTGATTTGTGAGTGTTGTAGGAGTGTGAAGAGTACAAATTAGAGAATAATATAAGCAAGTTTGCTGTGTGTTTAGCAGGAACTGCATCCTAAGAAAGAATCAAGATCCTGCAACTGAGAAGAGAATTGGGATCCAAAAGGTTTCATTTAAACAGGTTAAGTGTTTGCAAATCCCAATTGTAATAGGTGCTATTTGCTATTAAATCTTAATGATCAGCTGGCACGGTGGCTCACACCTGTAATCCCAGCATTTTGGGAGACCGAGGCAGGCGGATTGCCTGAGATTAGGAGTTTAAGACCAATCTGGCCAATATGGTGAAACCCTGTATCTACTGAAAACACAAAAAAATTAGTCAGGTGTGGTGGCGTGCCCCTATAATCTCAGCTACTCAGGAGGCTGAGGCAGGGGAATTGTTTGAACCAGGGAGATGGAGGTTGCTGTGAGTCAAGATGGTGCCACTGTACTCCAGCCTGGGTGACAGAGTGAGACTCCATCTCAAAAACAAAACAAAACAAAACAAACTTAATGATCAAATAGCTGATTGATAAAGAATTGCCTCCATTCTTTGCTGAGGTGGGAAGAAACATTGGCTGCTGGAATGAGTTTGCAGATGGGGAGCAAAGTGGCTCTTTTCAGGAACGATTGTGTACACTTACATGTGTCAATTAAAATGGAAACATGAATCCTGGTCTTCCCTAGTTAAGGGGAACACTACAGGTGGGGAGGAAGAACCTCCTCTCTTTATTTTTCTGTAAATCATCCTGCCTTTCTTTGAACCCCTGTGCCTTCAAAAAGGGAGGAATTTGAGCCCCTGTGCCTTCAGAAAGGGAGGAAGCTTCAGTCTTTTTTAAAAGAGCTCTGCTATCTCCCTGGAATTTATGTCATGACTATGACATAAAAATTTACCCAGTGCTAAAAATTCAGGACATGGCATCTGGTTATTGAGTCACTTACCCACACAGGTTAGCAGTAAGACACTCATTCTGTATTTTAGCACAGCCCTGGAGGTTTGGTGGCTTTGTGACACCATGGTGTGGTCTCAATTTCTGAGCTGCACACAGAGCCACTTCTCCTCCTGGGATCTTGCACGTCCTTATTTGCACTGCACAGAAAGCACACAGCAGTTCCTCACTTTCTCATTTCCTGCAGGTTTGGAGAATCCTTGTGGTGGGGCTTTTAGCTCTCTCCTTGCTTCTAACAAATATTTTGTTGACACCACATTCTCTTCCTTCTCTGGAACAGGTGTATTCAGGATTCCCAGGCCCAGGAAACTTAGTTCTGCTTTGTTTGTTTGTTTTTGTTTTTGTTTCCCGTTAGGTTACTACTCAGAGGCAAAAGGCAAGAGGCAAGAGGCAAGAAATGCCTGATTGAGTACCTGCTTGATTTAGGAGGAGAGAGGAAAAGAAACAGGTTGAAATGCTAAAATGTTACAGAGTTGACTGGGCATGGTGGTTCACACCTGTAATCCGAGCACTTTGGTGGGCTGAGGAGGGTGGGTCACTTGAAAGTCTGGAGTTCAAGACCAGCCTGGCCAACATGGTGAAACCCCGTCTGTACTTAAAATATAAAAACTTAGCTGGGCGTGGTGGTGGGCACCTGTAATCCCAGCTACTTGGGAGGCTGAGGCAGGAGAATCACTTGAACCCAGGAGGTGGAAGTTGCAGTGAGCCGAGATCTTACCATTGCATGCCAGCCTGGGCAACAAGAGTGAAACTTCATCTCCAAAAAAATGTTATTGGGTCACAGTTGTGTCAGAGTTCTCAAAATTCAAAAACCAGCTTCTAATGCTGTAGCCTCTGTCCAGGACAGATATATGCTATGCAGATGAGAGAGGACCCAGTGTAGTTCTTAAAAATTTCAGTGCATGAGACCAAACAGGCAACCACCCCTTCTCACCATTTCACTCACTGGCCAATTTCTTGGTTTTGTTGCTTTTGTGACTTCTCGTTAGTGATACAGGCATTTGCACATACACACCATTTTAATAATTCCTGGCACAAAGAGATGCTTAAGCAATATTACTTGATGTTTGATATGGTTTGACTGTGTCCCCACCCAAATCTCATCTTGAATTATAGTTCTTATAATCCCCATGTATCATGGGAGGGACTCAGTGGCAGGTAATTGAATCATGGGGGCGGTTCTACCTGTGCTGTTCTTGTGATGGTGAATGAGTTATCATGAGAGTTGATGGTTTTATAAGCATCTGGCATTACCCCTGCTGGCTCTCATTCTCTCTGCTGCTGCCCTGTGAAGAGGTGCCTTCTTCCATGACTGTAAAGTTCCTGAGACCTCCTCAGTCACATGGAATTGTAAGTCAATTAAACCTCTTTTTAAATAAATTACTCAGTCTTGGATATTTCTTCATAGCAGCGTGAGAACAGACTAATACAGTAAATTGGTACCAGGAGCGGGGTGCTGGTATAAGGATACCCCAAAATGTGGAAGCAACTTTGGAACTGGGTAACAGGCAGGGATTGGAACAGTTTGGAGGACTCAGAAGAAGACAGTGAAATGTCACAAAGTTTGGAAATTTCTAGAGATTGGAGGGCTCAGAAGACAGGAAGATGTGGGAAAGTTTGGAACTTTCTAGAGACTTGTTGAATGGCTTTGACTAAAATGCTGATAGTTACATGGACAATGAAGTCCAGGCTGAGGTAGTCTCAGATGGAGATGAGGAACTCATTGGGAACTGGAGCGAAGGTGACTCTTGTTATGCTTTAGCAAAGAGACTTGCAGCATTGTGCCTCTGCTCGAGATCCGTGTATCTTTGAACTTGAGAGAGATGATTTAGAATATCTGGCAGAAAAAATTTCTAAGTGGCAAAGCATTCAAGAGGAAGCAGAACATAAAAGCCTGACAGTGGACAGAAAAGAAAAAACCATTTTCTGGAGAGAAATTCAAGCTGGCAGAAATTTGCATAGGTAATGAGGAGCCAAATGTTAATCACCAAGACAATGGGGAAAATGTCTCCAGGGCATGTCAGAGACTTTCACAGCAGCCCCTCCTATCACAGGCCCAGAGACCCAGAAGAGAAAAAGGGTTTCATGGTCTGGGCCCAGGGCTCCCCTTCTCTGTGCAGCCTCAGGACATGGTACCCTGCATCCCAGCCACTCCAGCTCCAGCTGTGGCTAAAAGGGGCCAAGGTACAGTTTGGGTTATTGCTTCAGAGGGTGCAAGCCATAAGTCTTGGCAACTTCCATGTGGTGTTGAGCCTGTGGGTGCACAGAAGTCAAGAATTGGGGTTTGGGAACCTCTGTCTAGATTTCAGAGGATATGTGGAAATGCCTGATTGTCCAGGCAGAAGTTTGTTGCAGGGGCAGAGGCCTCATTGAGAGCCTGTGGTAGGGCAGTGTGGAAGGGAAATATGTGGAGGGTGCCCCCACACAGAGTTCCCACTGGGGCACTGCCTAGTGGAGCTGTAAGAAGTGGGTCACCGTCCTCCAGACCCCAGAATGGTAGATCCACACCGACAGCTTGCACTATGCACCTGGAAAAATCACAGACACTCAATGCCAGCCTGTGAAAGAAGCCAGGTTGGTGGGTGTTCCCTGCAAAGCCACAGGTGTGGAGCTTCCCAAGGCCATGGGAGCCCACCTCTTGCAACAGCATGACCTGGATGTGAGACATGGAGTCAAAATAGATCATTTTGGAACTTCAATATTTAATGACTGCCTTGCTGGATTTCAGACTTGCATGGGCCTGTAGCCCCTTTGTTTTAACCAAATTTTCCCCATTTGGAACAGGTGTATTCACCTAATGCTTATAATTGTATCTAGGAAGTAACTAACTTGCTTTTGATTTTATAGGCTCATAGGTGGAAGAAACTTGTCTTGTCTCAGATGAGCCTTTGGACCTGGACTTTTGGGTTAATGCTAGAATGAGTTAAGTCTTTGGGGGACAATTGGAAGGGCATGATTGTGTTTTGAAATGTGAGGACATGAAATTTGGGAAGGACCAGGAGTGTAATGATGTGGTTTAGCTTTGTCCCCACCCAAATTTCATCTTGAATTGTAGTTCCCATAATCCCTACGTGTCGTGGGAGGGAGTAGGTGGGAGGTAATTGAATCATGGGGGCGGTCTCCCCCATGGTGTTCTCGTGATGGTGAGTGAGTTCTCATGATATCTGATGGTTTTATGTGTCTGGCATTTCCGCTGCTGACTCTCATTCTCTCTCTTGCCACCCTGTGAAGAGATGCCTTCTGCCATGATTGTAAGTTTCCTGAGGCCTCCCCCGCCATGCAGAACTGTGAGTTAATTAAACCTCTTTTCTTTATAAATTACCTAGACTCAGGTATTTCTTCATGGCAGTGTGAGAATGAACTAATACAATGTTAATTGTTAATACTTTCTGTTTCTGACTTTTAATTTAAAAATTTTAAATGCTATTTTATTATTATTGTTTTGCCACTGGATTCCCATTCCACTTGAATAGAATAACCAATAGAGAATCAAAGTTAAAAAGTATGTTGAATATTGAATAGAAAATTTAATTTTGGAAATATTCATGTCTACAGTGAAATAAGAAGTGGAAGACAGTAAAAATTGAAACAAATGCAGTGCCTGTCCTTGGCGGGACTGAAGGAGTTTCTGAAACAAAACTTTTAGTGGTGCCATTATGCACAGAACTACAGCTTATAAAAGTCCACGGACATCAAAAGTATGCAAAGCTTGGTGGAATTTTTGTGTGCACTGTTTCTCCTAGAGAGAGCAGAAACTATGGAATAGAGTCATAAGGCAGAAAATTAGAGCAAGAGTGATTATGTCAGGCAGCTTGCTGTGGCAGAGAATTAAAGCCAGATGCTCTTTCTACCATGGTTTGTTTGGCTCCCAAGTCTGTGGTTTCTACTTCTGCTTTCTCCCTCTTCCTTCTCCTGCATCTATTCAGGATACATAATGCAGTCAAGAGGAACAAGGCAGAAATGAAAATTTTTGAATCCTGTGTAGGTATAAACTCTATTCAAAACATATTATATTTTAAATACCATTCAGTTGTAAATAATCGTAAGAGCCCACCTACAATGAAACAATAGATGACTTGAAAGCATCGCAGCAGACAGCTCTGAGCTGCAAGGAGAATAGTTGTGTAAAATGATTCATTAGCAAAAATAAATCCCTGCAGGACACTAGATACAATCCAATACAGGGAAAAATGTGGTTTGCAGACTGATATTTTACAACTTCTTCAGGTTATTAATATTGAAAACAAATGATACAATCAAAAGGTATTCTTTCAGATTGCTGTGTGCAGTCTCTTCCAGAGGGCCTGCGAGAGATACTCAACTTCTGCTCTCAGAGGGAAAGCTGTCTTGAGACAAGAAAGATTATTTGGTGGTATTATATTTCAGGTCTTCTACCAGAGTGATTCACTTATAACTGGATGGCATAATTATTATAGAGTTTCGGTGATCATTATGCTGTGTTAACTACAGAATATTGTAATTGCTATTAGAATGACCATGAAATGAACCATACAATTTCAAAACATACTTAGCCATTTTCAGAAGAGGTGCAAATGAGAGTTATTATGCTTTGAAGATTCCAGGGAGACTGATTAATAGAACTAACAGAGTGGAGAACAGATTAATGGCTGCATTTCTTCATGCTATGTGACCATTAGTGAACTTTCCTTTCTGATATTACCTAATATCAACATTCCATCGGAGTTCACACATGGCCAGGTGTTTTAGAAAAGACATTGAAGGTGATTTATTGATATTTCACCCCCAGATATAGTGGGAAGAGGCTTTCTTCTTTGGAGATCTGAATTTCTGAAGTCCCTAGAAGGAATTTCTGAAGCGAAGCCCCTAGAAGGCTCACCATTCTATTACAGTGGCTCTTTTGCTGCATGCTTCCCAGATCCCTCCATCCTCCTGCACTTCTGCTTCTGAAATTTTCCTCTGATAGGGTTGCCATATCAGAACAGAAGCTGGCATGGTATAGCATGTGTACCAGAGAGAGCACCAGAGTGGTTTATCTTCGGCATGTAGGCTAGTTATCATCTTGTAATCTTCCCATGGGCTTCAGAAACTTCAACTTGACAGAGACTTGGCCACAGACCTTCTTCCTTTAGATGCTTGGAGGATCCTCAAGAGAAGAATCAGATTCCCATCCTCACACTTATGAATTTCAAGATGGTGCTTGGTAACACCTTTTCTATGTGGTGGCCAGAACGTTGAAAAGTTTGATAAATCTTTATATACATTCAGTCCCTCTGCATTTGGAAAGAAGAAGAGGCTTGGGCAGCAGCAGAAAAATGAATGGCCATCCACCATTGCCATGTTTATGTTGTATTTATTTTCTCTTTCACACTTTTTCCTCTGGGGAGAAATATGAATGACTTATTACCTAATTCATTCCTGGAAGAGAGTTCTAGTCCTGGAAACTTGTTTCATACTATAAAAATAACAAAACTGATCATTCAAAATAATGGAATTCATACCACATAAGTTACTTTGCAGTATTCTTTTAGAATTTATTTTTTCCACATGTCGTTTTCTTCCTTTCTCCTAGCTCTGGGTGTCATAAAGTATGACTGATAGAAGTAAGAGAATCTTCATAGGCATTCTTTATTTCACCAGGGACTTTAGAATTGAGTTTAAAATTAGCACCTACTAAAAAATGTTATTGTATAGTTATGGTGAAAGAGTATCTTTGAAGGACTTTGAGTGGTAAATGCCTTGATACTGGCATTTTCTGAGTGTCAGGGTTGTCCACTGACTCATATGAGAAATTGATGTGGGCAGTAGTTGTATCATTGAGTTGTCTTTTTTGTTGTTTTTTTGTAACCAGGGAGTACTTATTTCCTCTAGTTAAGATAGTCAGAACTGATGGGTTGGGTAATTGGGAGGTGGGTGTGGTTGGACAAAAGGTGTGAAACAGAAATTATGTTATTATAAATGTCACCAGTTACCAGTATTTTGATGTATTAAATCTTATAAAATTAGTAGAATTGAGTATTAATTTTAGAAAATTAATCATAATCATAGTGTATGAGGATTGGAAGGACTTTAGAGTTCATATAATTGAATTATTAGAGACTTGAATAATTTCTATAGTACTCTGATCAGACAAATTGTTCAGTTTACGGTTTTTGTTTGTTTGTGTGTTTTGAGATGAAGTCTCGCTCTGTCGCCCAGGCTGGAATGCAGCGGTGCGATCTCAGCTCACTGCAACCTCTGCCTCCCAGGTTCAAGTGATTCTTCTTCCTCAGCCTCCTGAGTAGCTGGTATTACAGGTACGTGCCACCACGCCTAGCTATTTTTTTTTTTTTTTTTTAATTTTTAGTAGAGACGGGGTTTCACCATGTTGGCCAGGCTAGTCTTGAATTCCTGACCTCAAGTGACTCACTTGCTTCAGCCTCCCAAAATTTTAGGATTACAGGCATGAGCCACCATGCTCAGCCATCCAGTCTATGTTTGAATATCTTTAGTCATGGGAAATTCATCTGTGCATAGTCATTTAATTCTGAGTATTAAATTTTTTTAATTGTAATAGTTAAAAGTTGATTCTCTAGCATATATGTATTCTAGGTCTATTTCTTTGGTCCTTGCAGAGCAAATATAACTACAGTCCTACCATTAATTCTAGATTGCTCTATGTATCTCAGACTTTTTACTTTCACACAGAATGTCTCCAGATTTATATGACAGGATTATATGGTTCTTTGTGATTCTGGTGTATTTGTCATTTTGCCCAGATGTGGGTGTGATCTGTCCATGTAGAACAAAGTGGCACCTCCAGTGCCTACATGCTAGATCTTGAATTTTTTGATTACAATCTAAGATCAGGAAGGACTTTGGATGAGGAACCACTGATGGGTTTTTTTTGCAGAATAGTGCCATTGAGAGACTTTTATTTTAAATAATCTTTGTGGACTTATGGGGATGGAGTTAAAAGGGATATTTGGGAGGCCAAAAACAAGTCAAAAGCTGTTTCAGTAGGAGGACTTGGATCAGAGCAGGAGCAATGGGCATGGAGAAAAGAGATTGGATTTTAGAAATAGTAGAAGATTGAATGTGGCTGGTGAAGGAGAAAGAGGAATCAGAATGACACCAAAGTTTTTAGCTTAGATATTGGGCTGTGAAAGATGGTGCCACAAACTAAGAAAGAAAATCCTGAAGACAGAGTCAGTTTTAAGACAAAGATAAAATCTTTCAAATTGTGATTTCCTTTAGCCTGTATTCTTCCATCTGCTCTACAAGAATATAATAGGAAAGCTCATGTCAGGATCTATTATTCATAGATATACTATGTGGCCATGCTCCTCTGATCTACTAATCTAGTGATCCTTTTGGAAAAAGAAAATGAATTTTATTTGACATGACTAGGTATTGGCTGGGCTTTGCATCCCTCTTCTGTATTTCTTTGATCAATATTAATCAACTTAATAAGCACTTGCTTTATATGCTCATTGTCTAGTGAAATAGGGTGAATTATAGTATGAAGATTTTACAAATGTGTTTCTTTTGTTCTGGTTTGTATTTTATCTGGTATGAATTTATTCATTATTATTATTTTTAATTTTTTAAAGTTGACACATAATAATTGTAGATATTTATGGAGTACATAGTGATGTTGCCATACATATAATGCATAGTGATCAGGTCAGGGTAGTTAGCCTATCCATCATCTCAAACATTTATCATTTCTTTGTTTTGAGAACATTCAATATCCTTCCGGCTATTTGAAACTACATAATATGTTATTGTTAACTCTAGTCATCATACTGTGGTATATAATACTAGAACTTATTTCTCCTATTGAGTTGTAACATTGCATCCTTTAACAAATCTCTCCCAATGTCATTTTTCCCCCAACCCTTCACAGCCTCAAGTATTTTCTGTTTTACATTTTACTTCTATGAGATTAACTTTTTGTTAGCTTCCACATATGAGTGGGAGCATTTGATATTTAACTTTCTGCTCCTGGTTTATTTCCTGTAACAGGATGTCCTCCGGTTTCATCCACATTGGCATGAATGACAGGATTTCATTGTTTTTTTCGTGGGTTTTTCTTTTTTTTTTGAGACAGAGTCTCACTCTGTGGACCAGGCTGGAGTGCAGTGGCACAATCTTGGCTCACTGTAACCCCCGCCTCCCAGGTTCAAGCAATTCTCCTGCCTCAGCCTCTCGAATAGCTGGGATTATAGGTGCACACCACAAAACCCGGATAATTTTTTATTTTTAGTGGAGACGGGGTTTTGCCATGTTGGCCAGGCTGGTCTTGAACTCCTGACCTCAGGTGATCCACCCACCACGGCGTCCCAAAGTGCTGGGATTACAGGTGTCAGCCACAGTGCCTGGCCTAGGAGCACATTCTTATTAATTATTCTAAACACTTTTAGACAAATAATCCCAATAAATGGATCTTCTTAACTTTATGTATTAATATGTATACAAAATACATTTTATAAGAAATTGAGATTTAGACATGACACACTTCTTGGTCAAGGTCTCCACATACAAGGTTGAGTTGAAATAAATAATAAATATAAAGGAAAAATGACTTCATAGGAAAGCCATACAGAAGAGCCTAAATTGTATAGGTTGACATATAGAAGACTGACAGAAAAATAATGTTTTATAATTATAGAAATATTGAAATTATGATCCCGAGATAAGATTCAGCTCGACAAGCTAAAGGCAGTCAAATACAAGCTTGGTCTGACCCACCACGGCGTCCCAAAGTGCTGGGATTACAGGTGTCAGCCACTGCACCCAGCCTAGGATTTCATTGTATTTTTTTTTTTTATATAGCTGAATAGTATTCCATTGTGTATCTATACTACATTTCTTTATCCATTCTTCTCTTGATGGACACTTAGACTGATGCCATATCCTGGCTATTGTAAATAGTGCTCCAATAAACTTGAGGTTATAGATGTCTTTTCAATTTAGTAATCTCTTTTCCTTTGGGTAAGTACCTGGTAGTGGGATTACTGGATCATATGTAGTTCTATTTGTAGTTTTTTAAGGAACTTCCTTACTGTTCTCTACAGTGGCTGTACTAGTTTACATTCCCACCAAGTGTGTAAGGGTTCCCTTTTCTCTGCATCCTCACCAGCATTTGCTATTTTTTGTCTTTTTGATGATAGCCATTCTAACAGGGGCAAGATGATACTTCATTGTGGTTTTGATTTGCATTTCTTAGATGATTAGTAATGTTGAGCATTTGTATTTGTTGTTCATTTTTATGCCTTCTTTTGAGAAAGGTCTGTTCAGATCATTTACTCATTTTAAAACCAGATTGTTTATATGTTGATAAGATGCTTGAATTCCTTGTATATTCTGCATATAAATCCCCTGTCAGAGGAATGGTTTGCAAATATTTTCTACCATTCTGTAGGTTGTCTTTTCACTGTGTTGTTTTCTTTGCTGTGCAGAAGTGTTTTAGTTTGATATAATGTTATTTATTTTTGCTTTTGTTGACTGTTTTTGAAAGTCTTATTCATAAAATGTTTTCCAAGACCAATGTCCTGAACTGTTTTCCTTATGTTTTCTTCTAGTTCCATATCTTAGTTTTAGGTTTTTAATCCATTATAATTAGATTTTTATATAGGGTGAGAAGTGAGAGTCTAGTTCCATTCTTCTGCATATAGATATTCAGTTTTTACAGCACCATTTATTGAAAGTCCTTTCCTCAGTAGATGTTCTTGGTGCTTTTGCCAAAAATCGGTGGGCTATAGATATGTGAATTAATTTATAGGTTCTCTATTCTGTTCCACTGGCCTGTGCATCTGTTTTTATGCCGGTGTCATGCTGTTTGGGTTACTATAGCATAGTAGTATATTTTAAAGTCTAGTAGTGTGAGGTCTTCAGCTTTGTTCTCTTTGTTTAGGATTACTTTGGCTATTCAAGGCCTTTTGTGGTTCCATACAAATTTTTGGATTTATTCCCCCCTATTTTTGTGAAGAATGTCCTTGGTATTTTGATGGGGATTGCACTGAACATTGCTTTTGGTAGTATGGTAATTTTAGCAATATTGATTCTTCTAATCCATGCGCATGAGATATTTTCTCACTTGTTTGTATCCTCTTCAATTTCTTTCATAAGCGTTTTGTAGTTTTCATTGTAGAGGTCTTTTGCTTCCTTTGGGGGCGTGCCCACCAGGTACTGCCTGGAGGGTTGCTTCTCTGCCTGGGACATGGGCATAGGGATGATTGGCTGACTTGAGGGCTTTCCCGCCACGGGTGGCCTGCAGACTGTTTCTCAGTCCTGGCATGTAGGTGCAGAGCTGTTCAGACAGCCAAGGAGCATGTCCATCAGGGGCAGCACACAGATCTGTTTCTCAGGCTCTGATTATGGATACAAAACTATTGGGCAGGCCTGGGGCTTGTCTGTAGTGGGTGGAGCACTGTGAAGCTGTTTCTCAGGACCTGGGTGTGGGCTCATAGCTGCTCATTCAACCCAGAAGCATGTTGGCTGCTTGGAGATATGAGGGCTTCTCCTGCTTGGGGAAGGGCATGCAGCAGTTTGGCTGGCTCGAGGGTGAGTTCACCCTGGGCAGGACTGCTAGACTGTTCCGCTGGTACGAAGTGAGGACAGTGGGAGTTGCCTTCCCTGTTGTGCAACACCAAAGTCACAGCTAATCCTGGGCCCAGAATTTGCACTGCTGGGGTTGTGGCATTCAGTCACCAATGTGAGCTTAGTGGAATGAAGATGGAGTCCCAGTGCAGTGGCTACTGACCCCACAGTGAGGCATACTCCAGAGTCATCTCTAGTCCTGAGATAGTGCCATGCTGCAGCAGCTTGGCTCACAGGGCATGGATGGGGAATAGGGAGTGCACACTTTGTACTCCTAATCCAGTGCAATGCAGCTATGAGAATTCTGTGCATCTCTCCAAACTGGGCTGTGGGCTTGCAAGGACTGTGAAATTCTCTTATAAGGACTGTAAGTGTTTGTGGTCATGATGGGCACTGGTGGGGTTCTTCTCCTTACCTTTCCCCTGCAACAGGAAGTCCCTCCTGATTCTGGGTGGATGTGATCTGGGTGGGGAAGATGGGACTGCAGAGGCTGAGTGTCTGCATGCTGTCCTCCTGGACTTTCAATCATCACAGGTGCATCTCCACTCCCTCTCTGCACTCCAGTGTTCTTCCTTTGACACACCATCCAAATCTTATCTGTTTATTTGTTGCCTTGCTTCTTTCTTGTGGGGAGGATGAGCACCAGGTGTCTCTAACCAGCCATCTTTCTAATGTCCCCCAAAAGGGTGTTTCTGAGGAAAAAAAAGATTTACAGCAAACTGGTAGCTTTGAGTGTCTAAATCTTTGGTCAACTCCAGCTGAGCTAAAGTCTTTATTAGCAAAATTTAAAAGTCTGAATTTTAAATTGAATTGTTAGGAGGTAAGAAATTGTTCATCTGAAATCCAATTTCTACTGTAATTCGGGGGCACTTTGTTTAGAGTAATGACTCTGTGTGTAGGAGCATTGTGATAAATTGTAAGGAAATGACACAGCAAACTCTATTCTACCAGTATAATAAAATATTCTCTACCCTGGGTTTTGTAGACAGCCTGTACATAGTATTTATATTCCTTTCCAAGTCACTTATTTACCTGTGATGCTGTTTTCTACTTTTGCTGACAGTTCAATTAGTCGGTTAAAAAACATATGGGGTAAAGGAGCTTTCGCAAAAGGTGACTTAAATTAATAGTAAGCTTGATGCCATTTTCTCTGGTTTGACTAGTTGAACATTACATGGGTTCCAGACTTAGTGTCTACCAGTGCGTGGCCGGTTACATCCACGTGTAGAACAAAGCCTGGGCGGGACAACTGCATCAATACAGGGAGCATGCCCTTTCTGAAAAAACAAAAACAAAAACGAGAAAAAACGCTGCTATTTTGTTGTCATGAGGAGTTGTGGGCCATTATTTGTGAATCTTCTGATATTTCAAGAGAAGTAAAAATATTTCATATGAAGTCTACTGTTTACAAAATATTGTCAATTAATTGACATTAAACAAATGCCGTGTAGGCCAAACAAAACTCGCCCTCGGACCAGAAATGCTCTACGGGTTTAATAGCATCGACAATGGAACATCTCTCAGTATGAGCAGTTGTAGAGTATATACTTTTACCCTTTTAAGCACTTATTTTAAGGGCTTAGTGGGGGTCAGGTAGAATATGGTTATTGCTCAACTCAGTTTACTACTGCTACCTAAAACCACGGCTGATATTTAAGTGACTTGCACTGTTACATTGCGTTACCAAGTATTCATTCTGGTTGATTGGTGCTGTCTGGTCAAAGTGGTTAAAGTTTTTGAATATTATTTCTGCCCCAAATTAATAAACAACACTTCTTACTAGCATGATTTAGATACAGGTTTACCTGTACATTGGGAGTTTTTTCAAAGTGTATTTATTCCAAGCATTGTAGAATTTCTCAGTTTCTTCTAAGGCTACCTTAGAGATGTAGATTATAATATTTTCAATAATAATTTGCAAGACTGTATTCTCGCTCATTCAATTTTGGGATATTTTTTGATGACTCCACCTCAGAAGCCTCTTTTAATGACTAGTCTTACTGACATTTGGTGAAAAAGCAGTTTTCCTTCATCTGTATTCTTCAGAGAATCATAGAATACTAGCTGTCCTTCCATTTAGGTCTTGCTTTTGGCAAATTAATTAAGTGTCTTCAACTTAATATGAATATAATTAGTTCAACTGTCAATTATGTTAGGCTTTTAAAAAAGTGTTCTGAATATGTGATCATATTACATACTATTTGTAACATGCTTTTTTTTCACCCCCAAATACTTTTATTTTGAATAATAACGTATAGGATCTCAATATTGAGGCCAGAAGAGATTACATTGAGATTATAGGCTCTGCCTGTAATCCCAGAGCTTTGGGAGCCAAGGTGGGAGGATTGCTTGCGGCCAGAAGTTTGAGACAAAGCTGGGCAACATAGCAAGACCCCATCTCTACAAGAAATTTAAAAATTAGCTGAGTGTGGTGGTGCATGTCTGTACTCCTAGCTACTTGGGAGCCTGAGGGGGAGGATCACCTGAACCAAGGAGCTCAAGGTTACAGTGAGCTATGATCATACCACTGCACTCCAGCCTGGGTGACAGAATGAGACTCCATTTCTAAAGTAAAAAGTATATATATATTGAAGAAAATTACTTGAAAACTTTTAGAGTAGAAATTATCTTTATAGTATCTAATCTTTCCAGTCAAATGAGCTGGCAGTGGAAGGAGCATTGAACTTAGAGTCAGAAGACATGGCCTTTTCTCTTTTGCCAGTCAATGTGACATTAGATTTTTATTATTATCATTATTATTAAGATTTAAAAAAACATTCTGGGCTAGAAATGTAACTTTGTTCGTGGCAGAATTTTACACTTATTTTTATTTCATATGTGCATTTCCAACTAAGAAAGAAAAAAACTACAGCTCTCTGGAGCCTGTAGTGTTCGAAACTTATTAGCTCTGTTGCCTCTGGCTACAGAAATCAAAAAGGAGTTTTTCAAGTTGCATTCAGAAAAGCAGTCTGTTTTTCTGACCTGCAGTGTTGCTAGTAATTGTAAGCCAGGTGTTAACTCTTGGAAAATGAAAGTACTCATTATTTAAAAATAGCATGGTGTGGAGGGCCAACTGTAAGACCTGGAGCTGTTTCCTGTTTACATACATGTTTACATACATACATTTACATACATACATGTTTACATACATTGTTTATCAGTCAAAACTGATAAACAAATGAAATTTTCAGCCTCCATCCTTCAGCCTCTCAAATATATTTCTGAAAAGGGCATTGCTCCAGGGTTCTCTGTGAACAACTCCCACCCCGGAAGTTGGAAAGTCTTGACTATTTCAATCTCCTTCCCTTGAATCATATTGCCTGGGCAGCACGCCCTTACTGTTGCTGCTTTGTTAACTGTTAAATACTCAAAGGACATAAGGAATCAGAAATGAAGTCTCCAACGAACAATGTGACAAGGCTAATCTACCAATCTATCTTTGATTTGGTTTTAAGAGGTTGCAGTGGAAGTGATAGGAGGTATGAAATTTCTGATTCCAACCTGAGTCTGATTCTAGTCTGTGCCTTGGGGATATTTATAAACCTGAGAGGGAGGAAAACTGAGGGGGAAAGGGAGAAGGAGAAAAAGATAGAGGAAGGGAAAGAAAGAGGAAGAGAGAAGAGAAACAGGGAGAGAAGGAGAGTGCCTGATCCTGATCCATAGTGTAATAGCCTCCCTAGCCTGATTACAGTCCTGCTTTTACACTTAACCACTGCTCTTTTGGGTACATTGGGCTATTGAGAATACCCTAAATTTTCCTGAAAGTTCTTTCCAGCTGAGAGCATCTGCTAGGCACTGGCTTAATTCTTCCAAAGTCTCATGGCCACACCCTTGATTTTTATCTTTACCTTGAGGCCAAGTCTTAATGTGAAAATCTTTTTCTGGCATGAGACAGCAAAGATGAAAAACAACTGTAGTTTCTGTTCTAATAAATTCTAGCATCTCTTAATTCCCCAAATTCTCCTTGTAAACTGTGTGTGTGTGTTTCTGTCAACATTTGTTTCTTTCTTGTAGTACTTTATATGCAACTAGTAAGAGTCAGCTGATATTTTCAACATTCTGTCTAGAGATCAAGTCCAAAAATTCATAAGGTACATTTTGTATCTTCAAGTTATCTCACGTGACCAGTTCTAACAGATGTTTCATGCCGATATAGCATGGGTGATCATTTTTTCTCTTTGTTCTAACAGTTGCCCCATCATTTTTCCAGGCTTTTTTAGTAATATCATTGCCACTTTTCCAGCTTCTGTTTGCTACCTACCTCATCCAAAGCTAATTCCACATATATGTGGTTTATGCTACGGTAGCACATTCCTTATAGGTACTAATTACCTATTGCCATAATAATGCTGCATAATAAACAACGCAAAATGCCTCTTGAAACAATAAAAATTTATTTAGTGCATGAGTCTGTGGGCCAGCAACTTGGTTCTTCTGGTCTCATATTCATGGAGATCGGTTGCATATCAGCTGATCTAGTATAACTCATCTGGGATGATGAGATAACCTGCTTCTGTTCTGTCTTACCTTGTCTCATTCTTCAGTAGGTTAGCCCAGGTGTGTCTCACAGCAAAGTCAGAGGATTAAGAGACTGTTAGAACGAAAGATTTTTTCAAGCCTCTGTATGCATCTGCTCTTGTCCTGTTTGCCAAAGCATATAATATCGCCAAACTCAGAATCAAAGAGCAAATAAGTACACCCCTCTATAGTGAGAGGAAATGCAAAGTCACATGGCAAAGGGCATAGATACAGGAAGAAGTTGAGAGTTGGGCCATTACTGCCATCAGCCTGCCAAATTATCTCACCAGTATTCAATATGGGACAGTACCTCACCCATATTCTTTGGACCTCATTATTTCAGCATGCTCCAAGGAGTCAGTGACTTCCAACTGGCAATATCTGTATCCTCTTCCCAACGGTTTCCTTCTGTTAAATAAAGGGCCAGTCTGCCCATGCAAACTCCAGGCTGGAGGTTCTAGGGAATTAGCCCTGTCCCCACTTGACATAATCCTCAAACAATACATGATAGGAGTTGGTTTATGAAAATGCCGGCTTTCTTACCCCTCTAGTTGGATACTTTGTAGGCATATATTTTATACAATATTCGAGAGCTCTAAGGTATTAGGCACTAGTAGTGCACAATGGTAGCTGACTTGATAATACAACTTTTATCCTTGGCCAGTTTCACTTATGTACTCTCTGAATGCTTAATTCTCTAAAAATAAATCGCTTACACTTGAAATCTTTTCGTTTTCTTTTTCTTTTTTTTTTTTTTTTATTTTGAGACGGAGTTTTGCTCTTGTGGCCCAGGCTGGAGTGCAATGGCGCCATCTCGGCTCATCTCAACCTCTGCCTCCCCAGTTCAAGTAATTCTTCTGCCTCAGCCTCCCAAGTAGCTGAGATTAAAGGTGTGTGCCACCATGCCTGGCTAATTTTGTATTTTTAGTAGAGACGGTCATGTTGGTCAGGCTGGTCTTGAACTCCCGACCTCAGGTGATCTCACCCGCCTCGGCCTCCCAAAGTGCTGGGATTATAGGCGTGAGTCACCACACCTGGCCATTGAAATCTTTTCTTATGGTTTGCTGGGAACCTAAATTAATAGACTATATAATTTAACTCTCATTTTTCTTCTGATTCTGAGTTCACGTTGCGTATTTACACTATGCACAAAAACCAGTTCTCAGTGTGTGTCCCCTTCCTAATTTTCAGGAGTTTTAATACTAAGGTCTTTTTGGTGCTTATACTCTTTAGGTTCAATAGTAACAGTCCGTCTTTTTCTGTTTTCTGTAGCTTGTAACAGAATACCTGAAACTGGATAATTTATAAAGGAGAGAAATTTATTTCTTACAGTTATGAAGGCTGAGAAGCCCAAGGTCCAGGGGCCCCATCTGGTGAGGGCCTTCTTGCTGGTGGAGACTCTGCAGAGTCCTGAGGTGGTGCAGGGCATCACATGGTGAGGTGGCTGAGTGTGGTAGCTTAAGTCTCTCTTTCTCTTCTTATAAAGCCACCAGTCTCACTCCCCTGAAAACCCATTAATCCATTAATAGATTCATACGTTCATGAGGGTGGAGCCTTTAGGACCCAATCACTTCTTAAAGGCCCTGTTTCTCAATACTGCCACATTGGAGATTAAGTTTCAACATGAGTTTTGGAGGGGACAACCATTCAAAGCATAGCAGAGTCCTTTAATTGTTATAAGCTTTCCTAATTATTAGCTTTAATATGATCTACGTATCAATTTTACTTTGGTTTTCCAGCTTAGAGAAGAGGACGGCATACAGAAAAATATATCTTCTGCAAAGAAAAGCACAGTCATGTAGAGAACCTTTCCATTCCCAATCTGGACCCAGGTAATGAGTCCTTGCTTAGAGGAATATTTCTTCCACTCATATCATCTTTCTTTTTGTGTCCCATTTTGTTATTGTTGTTGTTGTTTGAATAAAACTCATTTGGACTTTTCCTTTCTTCCACTGATAAAGAACATTATTGAGTTTTAATTATAATTTTTAAAAACCCACTTTTTTTGTGTTTTAGAAAACAGGGTCTTGCTCCATTGCCTAGTCTGGAGTACAGTGGCACAGCCATGGCTCACTGCAGCCTAGAATTCCTGAGCACAAGCGATCTTCCCACCTCAGCCCTCTGAGTAGCTGGGACTACAGGCACATCCCATCACACCCAGCTAATTATTTAGTTAAGAGATGGGGTCTTGCTTTGTTGCCTATGCTTGTTTTGAACTCCTGGGCTCAAGCAATCCTCCTACCTCAGCCTCCCAAAGTGCTGGGATTACAGACATGAGCCACTGTGCCTGGCCACAAAACATATTTTAAAATCTGTCTACATCTGCGTAGATTTCCAGTTGATATTGTAGTTCATTAACCCTTTCTTCTGCTATATCCAAACTGCTATTAAATCCATATATCAAATTCTTAATTTTTGTTACTTTATTTTGCAGTTCTCAATTTTCTATATGATTATTAAGAGTCCATTCCTTTGATGAAACTCCCCATCTTACCCTCTATTTCCTAAACATTTTAAGCACTGATTTTAATTCTGTGTTGCTAATGATAATATCTGCATCATCTGTGAGTCTTTTCCCATTTTTGATTTTTTTGTGTTTTTCTTATTTGTTGTGTTATTGCTGTATTTTGCATACCTGGTAGATTTTTGTTGAATGCCAGATACTAAATATAAAAATACCAGGGATGATCTGGATTGTCTTACAGCTTTCCTGAGAGAGTTTGCCCTGTCCTCTGGTTGGAAGCTATAGTGGAGGCAAATCACCTTAATGAAGTAAACGAGAAGACCAAATGCTGGATTTCAGTCTTCTTAAGATTGGTTTCCTGGAGTGCTATAGCACCTAAAGGTCTCGAATGAGAGTATGAAGTGTTCTGTGGTGCCCCTCTCCCTTAGTGAGTCATGGCCTCCAGTTTTGTCTTCTCAGCACTAAAAGAGTTTAAAAGCTCTGATTTGATTTTCAGTGGCTGTATGCTTGGCCTCCTAGCCTCTCACTCTAATCAGATTACTTCAGAAAATGCCTTTATAGGAAAACGACCCTAGTATCGTGCTTGCTTTTTTGCACCTCTCTTCTCTCCAGGTTTGTACTCATAAATCCTGGCTGCCTTCACAGAATCAAACTATAATTTTTTGTCCACCTCGATTTATGAATTATCAAGAGCTCTCTTAGATTATCTGCCTTTTAGCAGTGGCTGAGGATTCTTAATATTCCAGCCCATATTTAGAATTGGCAAATGCCATGAAGGGTCAGTGACATTCAGAATTTGTCTCACCTTTCTACATTTCTTTTCTCTCTGGGATCTTGACACCTCAGATTCTTATTGCTTTGGAAGCTCTCCCATGCCTTCAAACAAATGATTTTTTTTTCTTTTTTAAATTTACTTTGCTTTTCTTATTGTTAATTGGATAAATAGCTCCCTCTTGCATACCTCTTACACATACATGTAGTTTCTTCTACTTACTCTTAGGTCAATTTTATTAAATCTGGAGGGAGATAGTAGATTATGAGAACCTAGGCAAGGAGGGTATAATGGACAGATGCCTTGCTTGACCAGCCTCTATTTCTCCTTCTTCCTGATACTATTTATTATTATTATTTGGAAAGCCACTTCTGAGAAGTGGAAAACCACTTTCAGTCCATGTGTTTTTCAGTGGGATAAACCCAGTTTCTGGGGTCTAAGAATGGGAGGTGGGTGGGTAGGTGTGGCAGGCATGCTACTCAGGCTGGCCTATGACTATGTTCCATCTCTCCTATCAGAGGGCTTGAGTCCAGGAAAGATATGGGACCCTAGTCAGCCCAAAGAGTGTCAGCGCTGGACTTCTACGAAAGTTAGTGGGAAAGAGATATTGTTTCCCCTGAGATTGCTCAGCTGGTAGATTTAAGGCCAGAGCTGCTAATGACCTTTTTTGCCTTTGTAGGTATAGGACCTGTGAGAGAAAGCAGGGGAAGCAGAACCCTTTCATGGAGACAACAGAGTCAGGACAATATTGTTTAAATCTCCTACATCCAAACATGCCTGAAGCTATAGTTACTTCTGAAATTAAAAAATTTATAAATAAATCATTTTTTTCCTCCCCAAGCCACTTATAGCTAAAATAGTCCTGACTATGTGGAGAGTACCAGTGGGTGTGAGGGAGGGGAGACAGATGAAGTGACATCTCAAGAGAACTCGTTGATTTGATTGGCTGGATATGGAGCGTGTGGGAGAAAGAGGAGACAAAGATAAATATGAAGGAATTTAAATGGTTTGTGATGCTTTTAAACCAAGCAAAGATATGATTGATGTAGAAACAACTTTTCCTTTTACATATCCAATCCACATAAAAAATATTTAAATCATAAACCGTAAGGATGGTAAACTAGAAATTTGTGGCTGCTTCTCAGTAGCAAAGTTTTTCCTTTAATTATTGATGGCTTAAAATTTTTGAAAAGTTGTATCTCTAAGGGTACACAAGTAACTGTTGAATTTGCAAAGTGCTCTCTAGATTTCAAATTACTTTGGAGTCTGTCATTTGACCCTCACAAGAACCATGTCGTAGGTGGGAGAGTTAACATCATCCCCTATTTACCAATGAGTGTACTGAGGTACAGAGAGGTTAAGATAATTAACTAAGGAAACCGAGCAACTATCTTGGAGGGATGGTATGAGAACCCAAATTTGCTAGTCCAGTGCTTTGCCATATATCATTCAGTTCTCCAGTTCTGAGTAGTTATAGTTACTTATAATCAATGATAAAATTATAGCCAGTGACCAAGTTACCCAGTAACATTCCAAAACTGGCATCACATTTTCTTTTAAGCATTATAAAATATATTTAATCAAGTCAGAACTATTCTAAAGGAATAGTAATAACTAGAATGATCTTGGATGACTGGCTTAGCCAGAGTCCCCACGTAGATCTGAGTGGTCACTGTGGGTCATGGCCACTTTCTTGTATCTCAAATATCCTCTGGAATTCTGGAAGGGGGGAGGGTAAAAATAGGAGAGGATTCTGGCTCAAAGGGGGAGGGTTCTGTAAATTGGAAGTATCACTTTAGATGGTGAAACATTTTCTTGCTAGTTATGTAATTCTGATATGCTTTTAAGTTCCAGTTCCTAGGAAACAAGTTGTTTCAGCTCTCATTGGAGGAAGTATAAGGTGATCTTAGGGAAGGGGAGAAGGGATGGTTGCTTGCCAAATCTATGATCTAGTTGGCTCCACAGTCAGCTGAGTAAATAGGAGTTATTATATATATGAGAAGTTTTGGCCAGGAAAAAGGTGTAAATAGATTAAGTAAATTGACAAGGAACAACATATTGGGCCATTAGGTAGAACTCATCATGTGGTCTGCATAACATAAACGTCAACATAAACGCAAGTCATCTTCCCAAATAGCTACACACTTAATTTTCAAGTGCTAACAAAATGGGACTCGATTTCAAGTAATACTAAATAATTTTATGCCATTTCCAAATTTTAATTTCTTTGAGGGAATGCAGGAAATGTTGAGACTAATGCAAAGACTTTCTGAACACAGGATAAGGCTTTACTTTGTATAATTACCTGGTTTGCTGTTCTGTTGCTATATGAAATGTTTACATCATGTGGTTTCAGAGCCAAAATTGTATATTGAATTTCATCCAAATCATTTAGTTAAGTCTAATTTTACAAAGGAGACTAATCATCTGGCTTTATTTCAATGTATTGATTCTGGATTCATGAGCTTGTATCAAAATGTGATTACATATTCTCTAATTTCTGTACAAGCTGCCTACCCTAAGCTTACCCCTGCTAAGAAATCCTTGGTGTATTGATTCTTCATTTCATCTTAAACTAGTACTTAGGTAAAAATATGATTAGGGCCCTTTTTCTTCACTTGAGAAAAGAGGAGATAATAAGTGCATGTGATAAATCGATATTATTCCAAATAAAAACAAAAAGCAAATTCTAGAAAGGGCAAACCAATGTTGAATTTGGACAAGACTTTGTGAAACTTAGGATGATTGAGATCTGTCTAGTGTCTCAGGTGTCCTCTGCAATTCTGGCAGAGGAAGAAGGTGGAAATGGGAAGAGGACTCTGGCTCAAGGTGGAGGGGGCTTCTACAAATTGGCAAATGTTATACAGCTTTGCTGTATAACATTCTGTGGTTTGATGTTCTGTTGCTTTGTGAAATGCTTTTTAGAATATGTATTAGATACCTATATAATATTATATATTATATGATAGTAAGAGGGGCAGAAAAAGAATTGCTTTCTTATCACCAACTCTCTTACAAAATATTTCCTTTCTTACTTCACCTGAAATTGGGTGCTTAAGGGAGAGGATGGGAAGATGAGGCAGCTGGGAAAGGTCAGGCTGGGGGACAAGAAAAGTAGGAAGAAGACAGATGGTGTTTTTCAGAATAGATGGCCTCTGATCAGAAGTAGAGGCATCATATTGACCTTGCCAAAAAGATGGGAGCTCAAGTTCTCTCCTGCTGTGGTTTTAAAAATGAAATGTTCTCATCGTATACAAATTAGAACATGTCCTAAAAATATGTTGGGTGCCCTGGTGCTGTATTTATAATGCTCAGTAGTTAGCAACCTATGTGACACTTTATACCTTACTTGAAGGTCCCACTTAAATGCTATAGAAGCTGACTTTGATTTTCCTGCAATTTTGTGTATTTCTTATTTTAATGCAATACTTCATATGTATGTTTTACTTCAAGCGGCAGGTAGGATGGTTGTCGCCAGAGGGTAGGGTGTGGAGGAGGGACGCAACGGGGAGCTGCTGATCAAAGGGTACAAAGTTTCAGATAAAGAGGAAGAATAGATTTTTGAGAGCTATTGCACAGCAGGGTGACTATAGCCAATAATAATGTATTTATGTCTCAAAATAATTAAGAACAAATTTGAAATATCTCACCATAAAAAAATGGGTAATCAAGGGGATGAATATGTTAATTAGTTTGGTTTAATCATTTCACATTGTATTTATGTAGCAAAACATCACATTGTATCCCATAAATGTGTATAATTATAATTTGTCAATCAAAAATAATATTAATAATTTAAAATTTTATTTCTTTGTCTTGACTTTATCCTTTTAAGTAGGAATTGTACAGTATGTCATAGCTAATATTATTCTTTGTTAGTCTTAAAATATGTCTACAGTTTCTCTGTTAAGTATGATGTTTGTTATAAAGTTTTGGTAGTTAGCCTTTAACAATTTCTTTTTTCATAATTAGGCTTTTCATTTTTGTCCACTTTTTCTTGGGCCAATTCTGGTAATTTATATTGACAATTTAATTTATATATATATATATACAAAATCATGTAACATATGTTATATATGACAACTTAGAACTTCATATAAAACCAATTATGTAATTTGTTTCAAATTCATGGTGTTCTTTTATGGATGAGGATATTTTGACTCGCACACACCCAAATACTGCTGTATATCCTAGTTGCCTGTTTCTTTTAGGACACCTCTGTTAGTGGTGTACACAACATTCACTCTTTTGTGTAAGAGAATTATGCACTTATTAATACGTTTTTGTTGTTGTTTTTATTTTTTTCTTATTTCAATAGCTTTTGGGGTACAAGTGGTTTTTGGTTACATGGATGAAATACATAATGGTGAATTCTGAAATTTTAGTGCACTTCTCACCCAAGTTATGTACATTGTACCCAATATGTAGTTTTTAATCCTCACCCCTCTTCCATCCTCCCCCTTCTGAGTCTCTAAAGTCCATTATATCATCTACTTGCTTTTGTGTATTTATAGCTTTGCTTCCACTTATAAGTGAGAACATACAGTGTTTGGTTTTTCATTCCTGAGTTACTTCACCTAGAATAATGGCCTCCAGCTCCATCCAAGTTGCTGCAGAAGACATTATTTCATTCCTTTTATGGCCGAGTAGTATTCCATGGTGTGTATATACCACATTTTCTTTATCCACTCATTGGTTGATGGACACTTAGATTGGTTCTATATCTTTGCAATTGTGAATTGGGTTGCAATAAACCTATGTGTTCGTGTCTCTTTTTCATATCATGATTTCTTTTCCTTTGGGTAGATACCCAGTAGTGGGATTTCTGGATCAAATGATAGATCTACTTTTAGTTCTTTAAGGAATCTCTATACTGTTTTCCACAGATGTTGTACTAATTTACATTCCCACCAGCAGTGTATAAACATTCCACTTTCACCAGATCCAGGTCAACATGTATTGTTTTCTGACTTTTTAATTATGGGCATTCTTGCAAGGAGTAAGGTGGTATCTTTTCCTTTGGGTAGATGCCCAGTAGTAGAACTGCTGGATTGAATGATAGATCTACTTTTAATTGTTTAAGAAATCTCCATACTGTTTTCCATAGAGGTTGTAATTCTTCTTTTCTGATTTGGATGCCCTTTATTTCGTTCTCTGGCCTGATGGCTCTGGCCAGGATTTCCAGTCCTATGTTGAAGAGAAGGGGTGAAAGTGGGCATCCTGGGCTTGCTTCAGTTCTCAGGGGAAACGCTTTCAACTTTTCCCCATTTAGTATGATGCTGCCTGTGGGTTTGCCATATATGGCTTTCATTAACTTGAGGTAAGTCCCTTCTATGCCTAGTTTGTTGAGAATTTTTAATCATAAGGTGAAGCTAAATTTTATCAAATGCTTTTTCTGCATCTATTGAGATAATCATATGGTTTTGTTTTTAATTCTGATTATGTAGTATATCACATTTATTGATTTGCATATGTTAGACCATCCCTGCATCCCTGGGGTGAAGCCCACTTGATCATGGTGTATTATCTTTTTGATGTGCTGCTGTATTTGGTTAGCAAATATTTTGTTGAGGATTTTTGCATCTATGTTCACTGGGGATATTGGTCTGTAATATTCTTTTTTTTGTTATGTCCTTTCCTGGTTTGGGTATTAGGGTGATACTGGCTTCATTCTCTTATTTCTGTGTGATTGGTATGTTTCACCATTTGTACAAATTTGCAGTTTTAATGTGAAATATGTTTTTTTTTTTTAGCTATTTGATATTTTTTCTCTCTTAATAAATTGAATGAATATACATACACCTATTTTGATGCTGTGTGCATCTGAAGTACATCTTGTACTTTGTCACTCTAGCTTTATATTGCAGACTCCCTTACTCTATTGTCTGGACTTACTTCTGCCCACCACCTTGCTTACTCTGTAGGCTTGAGGGGTGAATGCCAGGGATGAGGTAAAATTTTGGTCATATAAGGCCGGGCGCGGTGGCTCAAGCCTGTAATCCCAGCACTTTGGGAGGCCGAGGCGGGCGGATCACGAGGTCAGGAGATCGAGACCATCCTGGCTGACACGGTGAAACCCCGTCTCTACTAAAAAATACAAAAAACTAGCCGGGCGAGGTGGGGGCGCCTGTAGTCCCAGCTACTGGGGAGGCTGAGGCAGGAGAATGGCGTGAACCCGGGAGGCGGAGCTTGCAGTGAGCTGAGATCCGGCCACTGCACTCCAGCCTGGGCGGCAGAGCGAGACTCTGTCTCAAAAAAAAAAAAAAAAAAAAAAAAAAAAAAAAAAAAAAATTTGGTCATATATAGGACTGAATTTTTACAAAGGTGAAATTAAAATTATTTTTTCAGGGCCATGTAATATCCCCAAATCATATTGGTCAAAGAGTACAAACTTTCACTTACAAGATGAGTAAGTTCTGGGACTCTCATATGCAGCATGATCACAATAGTTAATAATACTGTACAGATGTTCCTTGACTTACAATGGAGTTACATCCTAACAAACTCAACGTAAGCTGAAAAGATTGTAACTCAGGGGTGTCCCATCTTTTGGCTTCCCTGGGCCACGCTGGAAGGACTGTCTTGAGTCACACATAAAATACACTAGCACAAACAAAAGCTGATGAGCTAAAAAAAAAAAAAAAAAAAAAAAAAATCACAAAAAAAATCTCATAGTGTTTTAAGAAACTTTACAAATTTATGTTGAGCCTCATTCAAAGCCATACTGTGCCGCATGTTGCCCATGGGCCATGGGTTTGACAAGCTTGTTGTAACTTAAAAATGCATTTAATATACCTAGGCTACAGAATATCATAGGTTAGCCTATCCTACTTTAAATACGCTCAGAACACTTACATTAGCGTACTTGGGCCAGATCACCTAACACGAAGCCTATTTGATAATAACGTGCTGAATATCTCATGTAATTTATTGAATACTATACTGAAAGTGAACAACAGAATGGTTATATGAGTACTTAAAATGCAGTTTCTACTGACTGACTTTTATACCATCTTAAAATTGAAACATTTTAAGTAGGGAACTGTCTGTATTGTATCCTTGAAATCTGCTAAAAGGGCAGGCCTTGAATGTTCTCACCACACACCCACACAAAGATAACTATGTGAAGTGATGGAGGTGTTGACTAACTTGATATCACTTCACAATATTTACATATATCGAAGCATTGTAACTCAATTGCAGATTCAGTCACTCGATGCTTGCCGAGTCCAGTTTACAAGGGTGAGGTCTGATATAAAGAAAGTGACTTTTTAATCCAAAATGTAGCTTATGGAAAGAAGCCCAGGCTCCTGCCTTTAAAGTCACTGCTTCATTTTTGGGACAGAAAGCCAGAGCTTTTAAAGGGGAACTTGGCATGGATGACAGGCAGGCAAGGAGCAGTTGGGGGTCTAGGTGACTTGCTTTGTTGCCTTATCTACCCAGTGGTTGAGCTGGTGCTAGATTGTAAGGTGCCTGTTGTCTGGAGATACTCTCCAGATAGGAGAGAGCTTCCTGTGGGCATGCTTTATGTTGTAAATTGACTCTTGTCTGTAGAGGCAATCTTCTGGTTGGAGAGATTTCTGGCTCTAGGGCTTCTAGGTATGCACACAATTAGATGAGCTTGTCCTGTAGGGAGTGTCTGGTGAAGGGAAGGTAGAGGTTCTAAGTGCATTTCTAAAGAGTTAAGTAGGAAGTGGGGAACAGGGGCAGAGGAGGAAAGAGAAAAAAGAAAAAATAATTAAAAAAATAACTCTTTCTCTTAGAGAAATGGCAGTACTGGGTTACAGCATCCTGTTGTACACCAAACTTGTCAACCCACCACCTGTGAGCTGCATGAAGCCCAGGAAGGCTTTGAATGTGGCTCAACACATTCAAAGAAAGTTTGTAAACTTTCCTAAAACACTATGAGATTATTTTGCAGTTTTTTTTTAAGCTCATCAGCTGTCATTAGTGTTAGTGCATTTTATGTGTGGTCCAAAACAATTCTTCCTATGTGGCCTGGGGAAACCAAAAGATTGGACACCCTTGTACACCTTAAATATAGAGTTCTGTGTTTCAGTTTTCCCTCAGTTAAGCTGGGAAAAAATGGCCATACCCGAAAATGACACATAAAATAGCTGTGTCAAATTTCTATGTTAACCTTGAGTATCTTTCTTTTACAATAAATAAACTTCTCTCACATGATTTTTTAATAGTTTTAGAATGTTTCATGCTATGGATATTTCAGAACTCAATAAGTTCCTACTTATTTATTTATTTGGACACTGTGGTAGCATCTAATTGTTGCTAAATCTTGGGGCACATTCTTAAATTTCAAAGCTGGAATTACTGAGTCTAGTGGGTCTTAAGACATGTTGTTATCTGCCTCTCAAGAAGGTTTTGACTCACTTAAATGAAGTCAAGCATCTGCTCCATGTATTTAACATTCAAATATTTTGTATGTGTGATTGTTCTCTTATCTTATTTTTTGAATTTTCACTGAGTTAGAGCAATTCCTTGGTTTACTATAAAAAGAGAAAAAATTCATTATGAGCCAAATGGATTTTGAGAAATATATTCTGAGTTTTCTCTTTACAGTGGTTTTTGTTTTGTTTTTGCCTAGAGCATAGAGTTAACTGCACTAATTTACACTTTTCCATTAGCTTTATCATATTCAGGATAACATGAGCCAGTTTTCTTAACCCTAATAGGGCATATTTCTGTTTTTTCTTAACTCTTTCTTTTTCTAGTGTATTGCTAAGTTTCCCAATTTAGTTCTTGCCTTAAAAATGATATTGTCTAACATTATAGTTGTAAAATACTGGAAAATGTTTTTGTCATTCTTGCTGCAGGCAGTTAACAACTCAAGGTGACCCCTAGGTTAGCTGAAGATACATCTTAATTGGTACAGACTCCGGTTTCTAAGTGAATAAGCGGAGAACACACTGAGTGCCTGACAATGTGATATATGCTGAAACAGGAAACTGACAGCTTGCTAGGGTTCCAGAACTTGCACTAGACATTCCTCCAGATAAGTGCTTTTTTTTTTTTTCTCCTGTGAGAAATAAACCAGAAGAAAAGAGAAGATGGTTTTTTGTAATTTAGTTTCATGATTTTTAAGGACCAAATCTCAGCTTTATTTCTCTAGAATAGGAAACAGATATCATTGTCATCTTATGTTTTTTCTCACTTGATCTGATCTATGATCTGTTGAAACTTGATCATCTGTTCTTGCAAGCGAGGTTTTGTTGCTAGATTTCTGAACTTCAAAATTAGAAAAATCGTATCCTGAAGCTTCTAATACTTACAGTTGAGCAGACTTTATATTCTGTTTGCACATACCATTTTACATAAATCTTTATGCCTTTTATTTAGAAGACAAGATAAAAATTAAAAAAGAAAAAACATTCCACATATATATAATACTTCTCAATGGACTATTCTTTTGTGGGATAAGGTAGGTGGGAGAATGGGAGAGTAGCAGACCCATTAGAATACAAAACATGTATGTAACTATTATTTTTAATTGGGGCCACTTGGACACCAAGATATTATTGCCTTTTTAAGAGATGTGTGCTCTATAGAACTGAGTTCCTTAAAGAACTCATTTCTATTTCCATGTTTCTACTCACAAGTGTATGAATGTCCTGAAGGGCATGAAGTAAAGCAGTGATACAGTAAATACGAACAGTAATGTAGTAAATCACTGTTCTTCAAAATATATATAAACAGAGATATAGTAAATCACTGTTCTTTTACAAACTGGGTCCCTATTCTATTTTTTATCCCCATAATAATATATTCTATAACTTCTGTTTAGAATATTGGCAGATAATAGAACTTGATTGCCTGATTTTCAACTTAAACACTTATCACTCAAATATGTAAGTACTTGTACAAGGTAGAGAAAAGTTAATACTTTATATTATCTACGTATCTCTGAAAGACAAGAGAGTTTCTGTACATTTACAGACTACAAATATGGAAGTTAAAGCAAATGCCTTCTAGCTGGCATAATCTTAGGAAAAAAGCAGACTAAAGTATTATAAATTGGTAGCAGAAGGCTTGTAAAGTAAAGACATGATCGCCTAGATAATATAAATCAATTTTCTATCCTTGTGCTGAAGCCTAGACCCCACACGGCAGCCTGATGTAATTCCATTACCATGCTTAATTACTTGGCACTTGTATAGCCTTTTTATTTTTGTATTACTGTTATTCCTGGGAAATCATTCAGAAGAAATAAATTAGACAGCTTTCCACTCAAAATTAACTACTATGGCGCATTGCTGCCCCACTCCCCAAAAGATGAGTTGACAGCTACTGGGCATTCATCTAGCCATTTTTTTTTGATAACCGAGTATCTCTTTGCACGTAGTTATGGTGAGAGTTATAAACATTCCAAATGTAATTATCCCAGTCCTTTTCAACTTGAAAGTCTAATTAAAGAAAGTTTAAGACACCATAAATATTAAGGAATTAGGTTTATAATGTGTAACCCTGTCAGAGTTTGAGATTACATTGGAAAGTGAGTATATTGAAAAAGATTGCAGAAACATTTCTCTCAGCCAGAATTGAATTGCTCAGAAAACTGAATTTCAATAAAATAGATGAAAAGTGGTAGGCAGAGAGACTCAGACCTATGACTGCTGAAGAAAGAGCTAATTCCATCTCCCTTTTTAAGATGCCCTGGAATACACTTGTGTCAGTGACAAATGCTGCTTTGCTGTGCTCCACTGAGTATAAGGTAGTGATAAGACATGACTAGGAAGCAGTTACCAGAGACAAGCAAGGCTAGAGCTTTTACTACATCTTCTCTTGGTGGCTTATGTAGTTATGCATAAAATTTACTCTGACCTGTTTACTTTTATGACCTCTGTTTACTTTGTTTCTTTTAATATTATGCATGTTTAGGCTATGCTTTTTATTTAAATATGTGAGCAAATCTATTGGTGTAATGTACTCATTACCCTAAAACCTATATTATAATGGACCTGAAGACCACAAGGTAGAAGATGAGAAGAAAAAGAAAATGCATACATGTTTATCTTTAAAACAATTGACTTTTAACATTATTTTCTTGAAAGGTATACCTTTGAAGTAGCTGAATCTGTTTCCTTCAGGCAGACACAATAGGACTTCTTGGGTAAAAAAGGTGTAGTAATCTGTGAGACTCACTGGAGGAAGAAAGGAAATTATTCATTAATTTGGCTGAGGCCAGGGTAGTAAGCAGATTCATTTTAAATTCTGGCAGCAGAGGAATGCTTGAGAAATGCTTATAAAGTTATATAATCTATTTTTTCAAGCAATATTCTTCATGTCATTCCACCTTGCAAAAACTTTGCGGAAAAGAATAGGCATATGAATGAACAAGGAATAGACTTTGCATTAGATTGGTAATCTTGCTGCTAATACATTAATTTACTTGCATTACTGATATTTTAAGGTAGGATTTTTGTAGATGTTTATATATTTTTAAAAACCTATTTTTTTCTTTACCCTTTTTCTCAATTTATTTTTAACCTTGAAAACCTTTTCATCCCTGAGAGAAATACATGGGCTATCTTCAGCACAGAACACAAACTCTACCTTCTTTTCTCATGTCCAGTAATTCAAGTTTGACACACTACACCAGGGCGGACGTGCCTTGTCATTACACATCTTCTCAGCAGCACCAGAAGATACATCCAAAGTCGTGTGAGCAAGGTAAGCCTGTAGCAACCCTTTGATGTCTTTGAAAAATGCAAAACTGCTCACTGATCAGGAGAAAAGGGGCCACAGGAGAAGTATTTCCCCCTCACATGTAGTTTTTATTTTTTTTAACGTATTTTATGTTTTTCTCTAAATCAAGCTCAGACTTACTCTGTTTACACTGAAATACACTGCACAGTGCCATAGGTGTAATCAGACTCAGATCTCAACAATGTGTATGATTCCATACCCAGTATAAATAAGGGTTTAATATAAACTCCATCTCTGAGTGAAAATAAATAGCTCTGAAACGTCAATTCTTCTCATTTTCTTTCACATTTGGCCTTCTAATAGCCATTTTATGTCACTCCTTTGAGAGCTCTGATATCAAGTTGTAATAGTCCATTATATCCTAGCTCTCAGTCTTTACTGAAAGTTATGTGAAAGAAGAGGCCTTTGCCAGCAATTCAGAATTCTAAATTACCAACCTTTCTTAATTTCAGGTTGCCCCTCTTGGACATACTGTAGACTCATGTATGGGCTTCTGAGTTAGAAAAATTTGTGTTTGAAACTTTTCTCAGCTCTTGACTTTTGACCTGGCCAGGTTACTTTTAAAACCACATTTTATTTTATTTTATTTTATTTTATTTTATTTTATTTGTCATCTTAAGAATGGGGATAACGGGAGTACCAGCCTCACAGAGTTCTGTTATTTGAATGATACAGCCTAAGTGGTGAACCTAGCTTAGGGTCTTCTACCTGGGATGATACTCAGTGGAAAGCCAAGAATTTTTGTGATGTTTTTGTTTATATGCTGATAGCATATAAAGGAGTGTTTCAAGTCCCATCACAGCCTGCAAAGCTCCCTCTTCCTTGAGTCTGAGCAATCAGTGAGAAAAATCTGACAGTCAATGAACTTTAGTACTGACATGTGCTTAGGAGGTGTGGTCGTTGTTAGGTTTGGTAATTATTGAAGAGAGTGATTCACTTCTTAGAACCCTGACTTACAGCTCTAATGCCCTAAAAGACTAACCATTACCAATAGACACTGCCCTCTAGTGTGCTTGTCTAATTATATGTTAACTACAATTAACACTTTAAATTTGATAATTCCTACCTAAGACAGTATATTACCTGGTACAGAGCCTGGCAGAGAGGAAGTATGCATTCAATATATGCTCATGGTTTAGTGAGTAAATCCAGATCTTTCCTTGGTACTGGGTTAGAACTGGGAGCATACCTTTATGGACTTAGCAAATCCGGAAACAGGTGGATATCCTTGGAGGTGATCTGGAACAGTTTGTCATTCTTCATTTCTACTAACAATTATTAGGTTTATGTGTAAGTTCTAGAGTTGGCACTTATAACTTCATTTAATCCTCACACTGGTCCTTTGAGGAACATATTATTCCTATTTTTCAGATAAGAAATTTGAGACTTAAGCAATAAAGTGATTCACTAATAGCAATATTACTAATAGCAGCTAAGTTGACTATACTGTGTGAATCTGTGTCACGCCTTAGCTGCTATCTGGGTAGGAGAATGCCTTGCCTAGCATGGATTTGGGGTACTAAACTCTGTACATTCGGTTATTTACATCTATTCTTATTTTTAGGCTTGGGCCTTGTTGTGGACTATGTGTCTGTGGTCCCCCCCAAATGTATATATTGAAGTCCTAACCCATAATGTGGCTGTATTTGGAGATGCAGCCTCTAAGGAAGTAATTGAAGTTAAATGAGGTGATAAAGGTAGAACCCTGATCCAACAGGATAATGTCATTATGAGAAGAGACACCAGAGAGCTCACTCCCCCTCGTTCTACCATGCAAGGACACAGAGAGAAGATGGCTGTCTACAAGCCAGGAAGAGAGTCCTTACCAGAACCAAACCCTGCTGGACTTTGATCTTGGACTTTCCAGCCTCTAAAACGGTGAAAACACAAATTTCTATTGTTAAATTTCTGTGGTATACTACAAGGCTACAGTAACCAAAACAGCATGGTACTGGTACCAAAACAGAGATATAGACCAATGGAACAGAACAGAGTCCTCAGAAATAACACCACACATCTACAGCCATCTGATCTTTGATAAACCTGAGAAAAACAAGAAATGGGGAAAGGATTCCCTATTTAATGGTGCTGGGAAAATTGACTAGCCATAAGTAGAAAGCTGAAACCGGATCCTTTCCTCACTCCTTATACGAAAATTAATTCAAGATGGATTAGAGACTTAAATGTTAGACCTAATACGATAAAAACCATAGAAGAAAACCTAGGTAATACCATTCAGGACATAGGCATGGGCAAAGACTTCATGTCTAAAACACCAAAAGCAACGGCAGCAAAAGCCAAAATTGACAAATGGGATCTAATTAAACTAAAGAGCTTCTGCACAGCAAAAGAAACTACCATCAGAGTGAACAGGCAACCTACAGAATGGGAAAAAATTTTTGCAATCTACTCATCTGACAAAGGGCTAATATCCAGAACCTACAAAGAACTCAAACAAATTTACAAGAAAAAAACAAACAACCCCATCAAAAAGTGGGCAAAGGATATGAACAGACATTTCTCAAAAGAAGACATTCATACAGCCAACAGACACATGAAAAAAGGCTCGTCATCACTGGCCATCAGAGAAATGCAAATCAAACCCACAATGAGATAGCATCTCACACCAGTTAGAATGGCAATCATTAAAAAGTCAGGAAACAACAGGTGCTGGAGAGGATGTGGAGAAATAGGAACACTTTTACACTGTTGGTGGTATTGTAAACTAGTTCAACCATTATGGAAAACAGTATGGCGATTCCTCAAGGATCTAGAACTAGAAGTACCATATGACCCAGCCATCCCATTACTGGGTATATACCCAAAGGATTATAAATCATGCTGCTATAAAGATACATGCACACGTATGTTCATTGCGGCTCTATTCACAATAGCAAAGACTTGGAATCAACCCAAATGTCCATCAGTGACAGACTGGATTAAGAAAATGTGGCACATATACACCATGGAATACTATGCAGCCATCAAAAAGGATGAGTTTGTGTCCTTTGTAGGGACATGGATGCAGCTGGAAACCATCATTCTCAGCAAACTATCGCAAGAACAGAAAACCAAATACCGCATATTCTCACTTAGGTGGGAACTGAACAATGAGATCACTTGGACTCTGGAAGGGGAACATCACGCACTGGGGCCTATTATGGGGAGGGGGAGGAGGGGGGGATTGCATTGGGAGTTATACCTAATGTAAATGACGAGTTGATGGGTGCTGACGAGTTGATGGGTGCAGCACAGCAACATGGCACAAGTATACATGTGTAACAAACCTGCACGTTGTGCACATGTACCCTAGAACTTAAAGTATAATTAAAAAAAATTATTAATGAAATATTTACACTTTTTAACATTAAGCCTTTGAAATACTCTGTGTATTTTGCACTTACAGCACACTTAATTCTAGTCACATTTCAAGTGATCAGAAGCCTTATGTGATTAACGGCTACTGTATTGGATAGTGCAGCGCTCAACAGTTTTCTCACATTTTTGTAGAGAACTAAAGTCTAGAAAAATAATGTGTGGTTATGAGTAATACATTATTCCTCCAGAATTTAAATTATCTTCTTTATGACATTCTTCTCATAGTAGCCATGAATAAAAACATCTCAAAATACTTTCTGAGAGTTTAACTGTGATGTATATTCAAATTGTTGGAAGTCCAATGCAAGGCGTGCTTTTCCCATTAATCCTCCTCGTATTCTTACATGCTCCTTGAGCTCCTGGCCTGAGCAGCCACAGAATTTATTATAGTTAAGATACAATTTAATACTTATCTATATGCATCCTAAAGTGTTCTTCATGCCATATATGAAGGCTTGTCCTTATAATTAGAAAACAAACTCCTTAAGTTCAGGAACTATAACATATGCTTTTCAGTATGCCTGTGTGTATGAGGTATGTATTTGGTTTTGATAACATTTTGAATACCACCTTCTAATAGTAAAATAAATATATGATGATTGTAAAAAACACAAAAAATATCTGTGGTATTTGTTAATTATAGCAGCCCAGTCAGACTAAGACAGGCCATCACAAGACATGAACGTTTTGGACCTTCTCTTGTGCCTTAATAAACAGAAATCAGGTGTGCAAAAGGAGTATTTTTATTTTTAATGTGTAAGCCTTAGGTTTTTATTTATTTATTTGCTGAGGACAATCACATTGTGTATATACAATGTAATTATATTGTTGATGAGAACTTACCCAAAATTTTTTTTTTTTTTTTTTTTTTTTTTTGAGACGGAGTCTCGCTCTGTCGCCCAGGCTGGAGTGCAGTGGCCGGATCTCAGCTCACTGCAAGCTCTGCCTCCCGGGTTCACGCCATTCTCCTGCCTCAGCCTCCCGAGCAGCTGGGACTACAGGCGCCCGCCACCTCGCCCGGCTAGTTTTTTTTGTATTTTTTTTTTTTTTTAGTAGAGACGGGGTTTCACCATGTTAGCCAGGATGGTCTCGATCTCCTGACCTCGTGATCGGCCCGTCTCGGCCTCCCAAAGTGCTGGGATTACAGGCTTGAGCCACCGTGCCTGGCCCAAAAAATTTTTAAAAATTTTAATTGATTTCTAGATGTTCAAATGACAAGATAGCATTTATATACCATCAGAACATAAAATAATTAAAAACCAATAAATTTATAAAACAATATGTATTATATTGACAGAAAGAGAGAGAGTGTTGGAAGAATATATACAAATACAATGTGATAATGTGATGTCTGTAAGAATGCTATTGTAATTTTGTTTTTCTTTATATGAATTTTTAATATTTTTACCTTTGAAATATATAAAAGAGAATAAAAGTCATTGACAAAATAAAAAGTAACTCTATTATCATAGGTGAGTAAGTATACATTTTTAACAGAATAGTAAAGAGTTGATGAATGTTCAGAGATATTATATAAGTAACAGATAAGAAGTATCCTTTATTCAGAAGATCTATGGTATTCATTCTCAATTGCAAATATATGTGCAAAATCCCCACAAATGAAACCAAAACAACTCAGAATTCTCATGAATGTTGCATAAGTAAATATATTATTTGGAATAAATTTAAATAAGCTACATACAGGATGTCTTTTAGTTGGGTCGCTGAGGTGCCCCCATTTTGCTTTTCTGATGGGTATTGTAGAAGAGCTTTAGTTTTGTGGAGTCACTCTCCAGGGGATTATTAGGGTGATGTGCTGAGAGACAGAACAGTAGATTTGGAGTCAGTAGACTTGGATGGAACTCATTTACCAGCTGTGTCATTGAAAAAGTCATTTAAGCTCTCAGAGCTTTAGTCTCCTCGTTAGTAAAACTAGCATAACAATTCTATGTCCTTTACATGGTTTCATCAGCATCAAACTAAATGAAATAATACGTGCAAAGCTTTGTGACCCAGAGCACTCTATGCTAATGCTAGCCATCATTATTCTGAAGATGACTATTATAATCGAAGTTATATAAATTAAAGAAATGTGACAGAAGTTGTTCCCCTGAAAATGTTAACTCTTGCTGCTGTAGTCCTAATTATGCTAGGGCAAATCCCTTTGAATATTCTTAATTTCTCGTCTGATCTTAATTAATGGATACCAGTGTAGGTACTTTGGATTTTTGGCAGACAGTAAAACCTGGGGTTCAGGAACAGCAGTGTAAACAGGCTGTAAGTTTGCAAGTCCCAACTTTCATTTATTTGATATTTATCATGAAAATCTATACAGTGCTTTAAGTGTTCCAAGTCCTGTAGTTACAGCAGCAAGTAAAACAAAATTCCTGCCCCACCGGAACTTACAATCTAACAGGAGGAGGGAGAAGGTCAATAATACAGTAGAAAATGAATATATAGTAGGTCAATAATGAATATGTAATATGTGAATATGTGATAGAGCAATAAATGTAGTAACTGCTATGGATAAAAAATAAAGCAGAATAAAGGAAAAGTTCTATAGGTCAGATGTGCAGGCAGCAGAATCTGAGATAAGACTGAAGTGCAGGAAGTTGATTCAAAGTCTTCTGAGGAAGGAAGCAGGGTTGGGTAGAGAGAGAAGATGGGCTCTGAAGCAGGCACAATTGGGCCTCTGCCAACTCCATGGGGAACTGGAAAGCAGGGATGGACCTTCCGATTGCCTTGACTTGGGCCTTCCGATCACCTTGACTTGGGTATGGAGGCCAGGCCTTTATATTCCTGCAGTGACCAGAAATTGGATGCAAATTGTCCCCTGAGAAGGGTTCTGTGACCTTGGTGACATGACTTTCCTCTGTTGAGGGCAATTCCCAGAGAGGGCTGACAGTAGTGAGCTTCCAGCCGGTAGCACTATGTTGATTGTTGATTACTGGGATGTGTGTGTGTGTGTGTGTGTGTGTGTGTGTGTCTGGGAGGCAGGAGGTGAGATTGCTTTTTTTAAAGGATGTCAAGGGACCCTCTCTGAAAACATTTTGGGAGTAAATGTGAAGGACATGAGGGAGGAACTTCATGAAATCTGGGGGATAGCAAGTAGATAGATATCTGGGGGAAAATATTTCTGAGGAAGATAATTTTGAACTTCTTTGGATTTTTCATATGGATTATCTATATGAGTAATGTCTATGCTCATCTATTGCTTTTCCAGTTGTGCTTATCATGGAAGTAGTAATAATAGTAATAACAACGATAATGTCATTTTTACCACGTAATTGCAAACTTTGCTTTAGGAACTGACATAAATCTTTCACAAGATCTTACTAGAGCATTAATCAGCTAATTAGTTAATTTACTTATTCATTCGGTCACACAGTGAATGTTTATAAATGCCCACTGTATGTCAGTTACTATGCGAGATGCAATGAACACCATGGTGAGCAGGACGAGTTAGTCCCTGGGTTTGAAACTGTTAAGGTGGGAAGACTGACAAATGAAACAGGCAATTAAAAATACAGTGTAAACGGTGGCCCAGTGTAGTTAAACGAGATAAGGAAGGTGCAGCAGGGAAACACTAAGCCAAACAAAGAAGAAACCAGGTATATGAATAAATAGGGAATAGCAGGTTAGTAAAGCAAAATGAAAATGAAGCTTTCTTTGAATTGGGGTGGGATGGGGTGTGTGGAACAGAGGTGGGCAAAACAGGTGAGATAAGTGGCTCTGGAAACGAAACCGAGGTTTGTTTAGTGACCTCTTACATTGTCAGATGGGGTTAAATTCATAAGGGTCTATAAACAACATTGGCCTGCTATGTAGAAAACACATGTGTCAATGGCAACTCAGTTGTGGGAGAGGTTTTCATTGCTAGCAATGGGCTCCTAGCATGAAAAGATTTACGTAAAGCCTGCCTCGAGGAGTGGGCTGGTATCTCTGATCAGAGCTGGCTGCAAGCTTGAGTAGTGACAATGGGGAGCTCTCCAAAAGTACCAACTCCTACCACCCAACACCCAGGAGAGAACAACTTCTTATGCCCTCCTCGCAGATCCTGAGCTGAGTTAAGCAGCCTTCAGTTCTTGCAATCCATCTCTCTCCCCTTCTATGGCGCCATTCATGCTGCAAAGACGTCACAGGACTGATTACTTAAAGATGACCTCTCTAAAGCAGATTTGACTCTATGTATTCTTTAAAGGCAATTGTGGTTTTTTGTTTGTTTGTTTGTTTGTTTGTTTCAACACTGACCCAAGAACACTTGGATATAAATAGTAATACCAGCATTGTCAGGAAGGTGGAAGTTCCACTGGCTTTCTTGTTTCATTTAACATTCTTTGACTTGAGGGTGATATTAAAAATATAAAAATATTATAGGACATTATCAAAGTTAACTTGCTTTATAAGTGCCTTCAAAATTTTGTTTGTCCTCTATGTTCAGAGCAATTTTAAAGTGTTAGTCTGTAAAATATTGTATCTACAGGTACAGCTTTTTTTTTTTTTTTTTTTTTTTTTTTTTTTGATAGTCACTTCTAGAACAGGCTGAAAATCAGTCAGGGAAATTAAGTAAGACCGATTTGTGGTTTATATATATTCTTACGTATACCTGAGATTCTCACCTTTGTCACTAATGACAGTAATAAAATAATTAAGACAAATGAGTTAATATTTTATCATCTAAAATTTCCCCCTTTTTCCTGAACCTTCTTACATTTCTAGAAAATAGTTAGAAGAAAGTCTGAGACCTCAGGGCTTGTTGCTCCGAGTAAAAAGCAGGCTGAAAGAAAAGTTAAGTCACTGAAAATGGTATCTACATTTACTTTGCCTTTTCTTTGTACTCTTTGCTATTGACTTTAAATTATTTTGATTCCAGGAGAAAGAAAACTTTGCTAAGGCTCTGCCAATCCTCACTTTTCTGTCATGATTGGAAGGTTTGATGTTATCCAGAATTACCCATGTAAGATGGAAGAGCTGCAGCATTACAATGAAAGCCATCTTGAAACAGCCTGAGTTCCTTTTTCTTTTACCTGAGTCAAGAACAAAAAATATTCATGTATATTCCCCAAAAGGACAAAAAAAGGATCCAATGAAAGGGTTAGGTTGTACAAAGGTCAGAGCATTTTAGTGCTAAATGACACCTAACATCACTCTCTCTTGCACCCCTTATAGTATAAAAGAGAAAATTAAGACCCAGAATAAGATCAAGAGTTTTTCATTGGTCGTTATGATATTAAAGAAGTTTTGAAATATATGTCTTGTTTTCTCACATCTGTGTGCTGGTTAGACCTCAGCCAAAGACTTCAGGGGAGCCCTCTGCAAATTTCTAGAGCTCTTTGTGCAACTTTTTCCTCTTGGGTTCTCTGACTTGCAAACTCAAACCAGCAGGCTTTCCTTAGCCTCAGCTCTGCCTCCTCATCTCAGAAAGACCCTACAGTGGGGCCTGGGAATCCTCCAGGCTGTGAGCTGGACAATGGAGCTCACCTCCATTTTGGTTATTTCCTCTCTCTTGGCAACCACTCTTCTGTGCTACTGATGTCCAGTGTCTGAAATTCATTTTTTTTCATATTCTTTTGTTTGTTTGCTTGTTATCATTTCCTGCAGGAGGCTAAATCTGGCTCCTGTTGTTCCATCTGCCCTCCAACAGCTTCCCATACAGGCAGCTCACTTCACTTCATTTTCAATTTTAATGATTTCTGCTTTTTATTATGCCTTTTGTCTACTTTTTTTTGGGGGGGGGGTTATTCTTCTTGTTCTTTTTCTAACATCTTGAGTTCATGTTAAGTTAATTAGCTTTTAGTCTTTCTAAGTCAATTACTGAATGTTTTGAAGTTTTCACTTTGTGTTACTTTATTTTTTAGGCTATTTATTAAACTAATCCATGTTCTGAACTGTTATTGCTACTGGAAAGGGGCCCGATCCAGACCCCAAAAGAGGATTCTTGGATCTTGCACAAGAAAGAAAGGTGAGTCCATAAAGTAAAGTGAAAGCAAGTTTATTAAGAAAGTAAAGGATGAAGAATGGCTACTCCATAGGCAGGGAAGCCCCGAGGGCTACTGGTTGCCTGTTTTTATGATTTTTCTTGATTATATTGATATGAACAGGAGGCAAGGAAATATTGGGTAGAAGAGGGTAGTTCCCTGGCAAAGACACCACTCTCAAGCTTGGAAATCCATGGCCTTAAATGTGAACAGGCATTTCTGTTTTCACACCTTAATGTTGCCTTTTGGCCCACCACACCCCCCATCCTATACCCATGTAAACCGTAAACCTCAGGCTCCATGAGCAGAAGATCAGAGGAGCAGAAGAGTGGTGCAGCAGAGAAGGAGAGAAGAGAAGGAACGTCTAAATGTCAAGAGGAGTTCAGCTGGGGACAGTCAGAGAGGAGATAGGTCGTGGGACAGCCAAACTCCAGGGGAAGATCATCTTCCCACTCCATCCCCTTTCCAGCTCCCCATCCATCCCACTGACAGCCACCTCCACCACTCAATAAAACCCCTGCATTCATCATCCTTAAAGTCTGTGTGTGACCTGATTCTTCCTGGACACTGGACAAGGACCCGGTTATGAAGAGGTCACTGAGTTGATTAACGCTAAAGCCATCTGTGGACAGCAGAGCTAAGAGGCACTGTAACATGTGCACTGGGGCTTTGGGAGTTGCAGGCACCCACCCTGAGGTGCTACCATGGGGCTGGAGCCCAAAAGCACTTTCCCCAGGTCCTGCACCTGCCTATTTGCATGCTCTCCCTCCCATAAGGGGTTTGAGTTCATGGTGGCTCAAGCCACACCCCTGTTGCACATCCTGTGAGTCGGGGGTCAGGGAACTCTCCTGTTTCAACATGTTAAACAAGGGGTAGATTATTCATGCCTCCCCTTTTTAGACCATATAGCGTAACTTCTGTACATTGCCATGGCATTTGTAAACTGTCATGGTGCCCTTGGGAGTGTAGCAGTTAGGACAACCAGAGGTCAGATCATCATCTTGGTTTGGTGGGCTTTGGCCAGCTTTTTTACTGCAATTTGTTTTATCAGCAGGGTCTTTATAACCTGTATCTTGTGCCAACCTCCTATCTCATCTTGTGACTTAGAATTCCTTAATGCCTGGGAATGCAGTCCAGCAGGTCTCAGCCTTATTTTTCCAAGCCCCTATCCAAGATGGAGGCACTCTGGTTCAAATGCCTCTGACATTACTTCCAAGATGATTCCTTTTTGCCATTATGCAGTGGCCTCTTTGTCTTTGAAAATGCTTTATCTATCATCTGGTTTATTTGATATTAATATAGCTACAAGAAATTTTTGTATTTTTACAGCCTCTTTACCTATTTATTGACATATAATACCCATACAATAAAGAGCATGTAAGGCACTGATCTTAAGAACAGAGTTTGATAATTTTTTTCTAATGTATACAGACATGTACCCACCACCCAGATCAAGATAAAGAATATTGCCAGCATGAAAGGAAGTTACTAGCTTTATTTCAGTTGGTATTTTCCTCAGACATCCTTTTTTCCATCCCTTACTTTCAACTTATTTATTTATGTTTTAAAGAATTTACTTTCAAACAGTATGTGACTTTCAGTAAAGTTACAGTACATTGATTGATTGATTGTTACATTACAATCCAAGCCACTAAGTATCAACAACATCCTCCATTCCTATTTTCCCCTCAAATAAAAGTAGACTTACTATATTTATTTGGAATTTCTGTGTCTGCCAAGGGAGTTTTTAATTACTAATACTAAAAGACTCTATCCATATTTTCTTTTAGTGCTTTCCTGTTTTTATTTTAGTATCTTAACCTTAATTATGTGAAATGTTTTGTGTTGTAAAGAATGAGTAGTAAAGATCTATTTTTTTCTTCCTATCTGACAAGTTTTCTGAATACAGTGAACAATCTTTTTATATTGATTTGAAAGCTGCTTTCTTCATGACACTAAGTTATTACATGTATTTGAATTTACAAATGAATTGTTATATTTCACTTATCTGAATATATATTTCTTTATCCAGAATGTTCTTTTAATTAATGCTTAATGTAACTCTATATTATAATTCCTGGCTGAAGAAGTTCGCACTCATTGTTCTTCATTTCCTTAATTTTTCTATTAACACACATTTATTCTTCTAGATGGGGGCTGTTCAACCTTGGCATTATTGATATTTTGGACTGGATAAATAAAAATCAGTAGTGGGATCCTTCTAATTTCCTCTGCTTTCTTTCTGTAGCTCTGTTTCGTGCCCTCAGGTGGGAACACTATGTCAACTCTCCAGTACCTTCTTTCTTTTTGGCCCAAAGCAGATATTCTGCAGAGTTTCTTGTATGAGGTTGGGTTGTTTCTTAAATCTCAGAGTAGATTATTGTTTATTCTATACTTTTCTTCATTGTCTTTCTTCATTTAAGCAGATTTCAAATAGATAGAATTTGTAAATATTTTCTCAAGCCTCCATCTTCTGTAGACATTTTAAATTTCTTTAAGAAATATTTATATTACCATTTTCACTTATCTGTTTTTAATTGCTCTGCTATTGTTTGGTATTTACAAGTGATTTATTATTTTATCCTTTTTATTAGGTAAGAGGTGTTAATGGTGAGTTTGAGATTGATAGGAGCTATTTTGTTAGAAATAAATGAGGAACTGTTGCAAGAATGGACTGTGATTTTTACATTTTATTCAATTGTTTTGGCTTCTTACAGGCTCATGACACTTTCCTTAGTGTTTAACACAAATAACTAAAGTAAAATAACTGCCACTTCTCTCCTTACAGTTAAACTGCAAACAGCTCTTTTTATAAGAACTGTGCTTGCCTCCAGCAAGCAGTCTCAAGTACTTGATATATAAACACAGTATTGCCCCTTTTTCTTCACACTTGAAGTTTGTAGAATAAGCCACTAAAAATTTCATAGTATCTGAGGAGAATGGATCTCTCCAGATGATGTCTTCTTGCCTGGGGACAATATGTGCACCACAGAGTCCCCTCTATCTGCCATAAAACTTTGTTTATGAAACATTGCTTTAATCAATCTTCACATGGTAGGACGATACAGGCAAAAGCTGAGGTCTTGCTATACATCTCTTTCAAAGTTTTCCTTCAAGGCCATTTTGCTTTTAGTCACTTTTTCTTTATATTTTCAGCAGCAGTTATTAATTTCATTTCATTCTATTTGACCCATCCAAATGTTTAACATGGTTTTATAAATGTAACTTTATTTTCAGCTTGTCTGTAGATTCAATTTTCTTGTAGTTGCTGGTATAAGTAATAGGGAAAAATGTATCAGTCTTATATAATAAAGAAGTTCAAATTAGCGTGTGTGGGAGTGTGTGGTATAGGAAGAAACAACCAGTATATAACAGCATATGTCTGCTTGCTATGCTTTTAATACTTGTTAGAGTTTTAGTTTCTATGAATATCTTGGAGGTGCTGGAATATACATGCAAATTTCCTTCTGAAAGATTGCTCCAAGTTACATTACCATAACAGCAATAAGAATTTACTGCAGCCTTAGCATATTGGATATTATATTAAACAATACCACTTTGTAGGTTTCAGAGATAATGAATAAATAAATATTCTGTTGTTTTAATTTCCATTTTAAAAGTAGTGAGGTTGAAAATGATGCAATTGGAAATGCATGTGCATAAGAAGTTGAATAGAAGTTTATCGGTCAGAAGGTGGAATGACTTTTGAACAAGTTAAATGTTTGGAAAAACAGCATGAATGTACTGAATATTTTTGAGGTGTGATCTTCTAATCACTCTAGCAAATTGTATTGGTTATAAGAAAATGTTTGAACTTTTCCAGTTAGTCAGTCATTGTATTAGTTCATTCTCATGCTGCTATAAAGAACTGCCTGAGACTGGGTAATTTATAAAGGAAAGAAGTTTAATTGACTCACAATTCTGTGTGGCTGAGAAGGTTTCAGGAAACTTACAATCGTGGCAGAAGGGGAAGCAAACACATCCTTTTTCACATGATGGCAGAAGTAAATGGAGAAGCCCCTTATAAAACCACTAGATCTCATGAGAGTTTGCTTACTATCATGAAAATAGCACAGGGGAAACAGCCACAATGATTCAATTACCTCCCACTACATTCCTCCTACAACACGTGGGGATTGTGGGAACTACAATTCAAGATGAGGTTTGGGTGGGGACACAGTCAAACTACATCACTATGCCCCTGACCCCTCCCAAATCTCATGTCTTCACATTTCAAAACACAATCATACCTTTCAAACAGTCCCCCAAAGTCTTAACTCAGTCCAGCATTAACTCAAAAGTCCAAGTTCAAAGTCTCATCTGAGACAAGGCAAGTCCCTTCCACCTATGAACCTGTAAAATAAAAAGCAAGTTAATTACTTCCTAGATACAATGAGGGTATAGGCATTGGGTAAATGCACCCATTCTAAATAGGAGAAATTGGCCAAAAACAAGGGCTACAGGCCCATGCAAGTCTGAAATCCAGTGAGGCAGTAATTAAATCTTAAAGCACCTAAATAATCTCTTTTGACTCCATGTCTCACATCCAGGTAATGCTGACGTAAGAGGTGGGCTCCCAGTCTTGGGAAGCTCCACTCCTGTGGCTTTGCATGGTATAGTCCCCGCCTCGGCTGCTTTCACAGGCTGTCTGTTATCCAGTTCCAAAGTCACTTCTGCATTTTTAGGTATCCTTATAGCAGCACCCCACCTCTATTACCAACTTACTGTGTTAGTCTGTTCTCATGCTGCTATAAAAAACTGCCCAAGACTGTGTAATTTATAAAGGAAAGAGGTTTAATTGATCTATAGTTTTACATGGCTGGGAAGGTCTCAGGATACTTACAATCATGATCCAAAGGGGAAACAAACACATCTTTCTTACATAGTGGCAGGAAGGAGAAGAATGAGAGCTAAGTGAAGGGGGAAGCTCCTTTATAAAACTATCAGATTATGTGAGAATTTACTCACTATCATGAGAACAGCATAGGGGAAACCACCAAAATGATTCAAGTACCTCCCACTGGGTTCCTCCCATGACATGTGGGGATTATTGGAACTACAATTCAAGATGAGATTTGGGTGGGGACACAGCCAAACCATATTCGTCATTCCACATATTGAGTGATTTCTCCCTTCTATTCACTATTCTCCCACAAAGAGGGACCCATAGTCATTACCTTCAAGGAACCTAAATTCTGGCGTCTTTATGGTTATGGGTGGCATATAATATACAGGTAAGCCAATGTTACAGGATATTGTGAGACTATTCCTACTCTTCCATAATTAGCCACTAGGACCATGGCTGAAACCAAGAGGCGCTGAGTACCACCTCACTCTAAGGAGAATTACTGAGTTTGTGCTCACTGCTAGGGCCAGATCTCTTTGCAGGGCTATTTTAGGCTTTACACAATGTGACCTTCTAGTCTGTACATGAAGAGGAATGCAGAGGGAAAGAGATTCACTGGAGTCTCTTGTCAGTGACCTGGTGGTGAATATATGGTAATGGGTAAATCCCACTTCACCTAATGAAGAAAAGGAGAAGGATGCACTTCATTCTTAGAATCTAAGCAGGAACAGGAAGGGGAAAATCTAGGAGAAAAGCTTACAAAGACTGTAAATGCCTTCAAGAAGGTGAGAGAAACTAGTATTTTGTTTACTATTAGCAGCAGGCTGTTCAGGCAGCATTTTGCCAATATAGCCCTCTGTGAGTAGGGGAAAGGGAATTGTGGTTGGACAGCAGAGCTCTGGGAAAGGCAGTGATTGAGCAGCTGGACTCCATCCATTTGGTGGGGAAGGACCCCAGAGTATTCAAAGGATCAAATGGAATGTGACTGAAGAGTTATCTTGCTGATCTTACCCAGGAGGACAGTCCCCTAGGCAAGGGGCTGGGATAAGGATTTGGTGATGAGAACTGGGCAGAACTGGAGTTTAATCCCTATGTCATGGTGAGGCCCTCTGAAATTCTCTCTATGCCCTTGAGAGACTCAGCATTTAGATTCTGACCCCTAGAGTCCCTTAGTGGCCAGTCCATGTAAGCCAGGTTAGTAGCTATACACCATGAATGGTGAAGTAAAAAGATGTCCTTTCTCTGCTTTCTTCCTCTAATCCCAATCCCAGAGGCACAAAAACCTAGAAAAAAGAAGGTAGCTGTAGAGCTTTCATTTAGATATATGATTGGTGTTTTGAAATTTTAATAACAAAAAAGACCAGAAAGTTTCCTATCTTCCCAAGATGTTTCTAGGGAATAGGAACAGGAAATAGGAAAAGTATATTCCATACAGTATAAGCAAATTTTTAAAATTAATTTTTTTTACCCTGCTGAATTGAGACTTGCCAATAATCAGTTATACAAATAAGGAGGGTAGTCCTGGGCGCTGAGTGCTATGAAACAAATATAGGAAGAAAATGAAAGAGAAATTAATGGGAAGGAGACCACAAGCTGCTTTGCTCTGGGTAGGCAGGGAAGACTTATTTCATTCAATGAAATTTTACTGAGTTTTCCTATGTTCTAGCCATTATTCTGGGCTCTGAGGATACATAGTAAACAAAGAAGATGAAAAATACAGTTATCAGAAATCTTTGAAGGTGTGAGACAGGAATAATATGGAGGCAGTCAAGCAAAGACATGAAGCAAAAAAAGGAGAAAAAATTAGAACAAAGTTCCTAAGAAAGGAGCAAGCTTAGTATGTTGGAGTTTTGGGGAAAAATTCAGTGGCTGCAACCGAATGACAGGAGAGAGTAGGAGAGGGTTGAGGGGTCAGGCCAGGTGAGCTGAGCACGTGGACAGGTCAGAACTTCAGAGAGCATACTAACAAGTGGTGATTTTATTCTGGTGCAGTGAAAAACCTACTGGAGATTTTAAGTAGGAGAAATACATGATCTAATTTATAGTTTAAAAAATTGCTCTGTGAAGGAGGGAATATAAAAAACAGGAGGAGAGACACGGAGACAAGCTGTGGGGCTGTTACTATATTCCATGCCATCTCATCCATTCTTTTTAGTATGAATAAATGCTGCTGATCACCTTTTAGTGATTTCGTTTTAAAATTTCAGAATATTCAGAGATGTGGATACTTTAATCTGAGGACATTAAAATATTCAGCGTTTTTATGCTTTGGTAGGCCTAGAAAAAGTTTAATAGACTTAGGTAAGACTTACATTAAACTGATTACTTTTGATTTAAAGGTAATAGCGTTCAGCTGAGAATGGAAATAATTTTCACCTGGTTGGCAATATTTGCAATCATTTCTCAACTTCAGTTTTATCCAGTTGAATAATAAAGGTCTACAATTTCCTTTATTTGCTTTTGTCAGAGCAAATTATGTTACCAATAACACCACCTACAAGAGAGAAGAGCTGTGAGAAGGGTCAAGAACAATCTATGAGTAACTTAAGTGGAGGCTGAGATAACATATTCTCTAATATATGATGCTCTGATAGCATTTGACAAGACCATTTGGAAGAGACCCAGATGGAGACAACAATTCTAGTTAATATGCTCCATTGAGTGATGTTCATCAGCTGATTATGTGAACTCAGGCTGAACTCTAGTCATAAAATTGAGAAAGAAGGCAGTTTGAGAAATTGTATATTCTTCACTGTGAAATGATTGACCTGAGCATGAAATCAATTCTAAGAATAACTCTAAGGGGCAGATAAGTTCAGGACCAAGCTTATAAAAATGAGAACCACTCAAAATATCTCCAGTTTTATTCCTAAACCTGTCTGTGCTGAAGAACTTTTTGGATGCTTCCCACAGGACTGAAATTCTTGACTCTAATTTGGACAATGATAGTCTCTGTAATCCACAATTGAATGGTCACTGGAACATGTTAGACATGCAACATAGTCAAAGGACTCATAGCTTAGGATAACTATTTATGTCAATTATAAGTAAAACCCCATACAGACTAATGTAACTCTGTTAGGGGGATGTGTACTAGCAACTGTCTTGTCACTATGTGTGTGTGTGTGTGTGTGTGTGTGTGTGTATGTGTGTATGACTATATGTATATATGTAAATATATAACTATATGTATATATGTGTATATATATTTAATTTTGAAAAAGTTAATGGCTTTTGTTATTGTCTCTTTAAAAATGTAATATAGTTTTGTTACAGAAAATTAAGAAGCTAGAAAAAAAGTATGAAGAGACAAAAATTAGCTATAATCCCACCAAGTGAAATTAAGCTCTATAAATATCCTGACATCTCCCCCATCCCACAGCCCCCTCACCCGCAGAAAGAACTTTTAATATAGAACTGTCTGTAATCTTTAAAATATGCAACAAACACCATTCCTTGTCATCAGACCTACCAGATTTTATCATGGTGTGACTGTAAAGTAATGTCTGAGGTTTCTGAAATACTTTAGAATTTATACATTCAAAGCAGTCACCTTGAGAGGTAATAACATTCATTTATTCAAATGCACATGCTGACCATAGCAGATTTGTGACAATCTTCTTAATGCTCACTTAGGGGAGGCATATAGCATATGGCCAAGGCCTGCTGTACTCCCTGTTTTTAGGATGGGAGAAAAGAGACCTCAGACACTCCCCCTTCTGACTCCAAGGGTAAGGCAGTCAGAATGTGTCTTAATGCTCACTTAGGGGAGGCATACAGCATATGGCCAAGGCCTGCTGTACTCTCTGTTTTCAGGATGAGAGAAAACAGACCTCAGACACTCCTTCTGACTCCAAGGGTAAGGCAGTCAGAATGTGTCTGGTGTGTACCAGAAGAGGAAACATGCTGCACATTGGGGCCCCAGGTCCTTTGGTTTTACCTGTCCTTTCTGAGGTGTGGGCATCCTGCAGTCCCTCAGAGATTTCTGACCCAGCCATTTCAGTAGGATCTGCTGTGTCCTGGAGGTTACGAGTGCTCTCTGGAGTTCATTTGAAAGTCAGGCCCTTCTCTATGTGCTCCTACCCCTGTGCCTATCATTCTCTTTGCTGTTGAGGAGGGACCTTAACTCCTGACAGGTGAACTATAGTTAAGATCAATGGACACTAAAGTAAGCCTATCAAAAATCTGGTTTTTGACAAAGATTTGAATAGAACTTGGTCCTTGCCGTCAAGGATCTCACAGTATGATAAACTTGTCTTTGCTTTGTAAATTACAGTGCAGTTTCAGCAGTCAGGCACCTTGGGTACTTGACTGAATCTTGTTCTTTTCCAATATATTTCACACGAGACTTCATGTTATCCTGGACAACCACCTAATGAGAGTCCAGGCTGAAGTCTTCATTCCCCTTCTGCATGTTCTCTGCTGTTGGCTTTGTTCAGACCCTTCTTTCTTCTCATCTATCCTACTGTAATGGGCTTTACGTTTTAAACATAGCTTGAAATAACAAATCATGACTATAATACATGCAAATGGTTTGTATTTTATTTTATTTTTATTTAGAAGTAGAGAATGCAGTAATAGTGAGGCAGGAGAATAGGGAATTACGATAGCCAAGGGTTGGGGCATAAGCAAAGGAATAGCAGGTGCAGTCAGTTTGCAGAAGCAAGAGAACAGCAGGTGCAGTGAGTTCTAGGCAAGACTGGGCAGCATGCAGGCCACATCCTCACTCCTGTGATAAAAAGACAGAAGTTTCCACTTCAGCCTCTGCTTGACCATGAGCTAAGCCTCCACTTCAGCCTTTGATTGGTTGCAGGCTAATCCTTCATAGGGTGTAGCCAATTGGAGGCTTCTAAAGGGTACCGAGGAGCATTGCCAGGTTCTCTTGGCTTCATAAAAACCCTAATTGGGGCCAGGCGCAGTGGCTCACACCTGTAATCCCAGCACTCTGGGAGGCTGAGGCAGGTGGATCACTTGAGGTTGGGAGTTTGAGACCAGCCTGGCCAACATGGCGAAACTCCATCTCTATTAAAAATCTAACAAACAAACAAAAATTAGCCGGGCGTGGTGGTGGGCGCCTGTAATCCTAGCTACTTGAGAGACTGAGACAGGAGAATTGCTTGAACCCCAGAGGCAGAGGTTGCAGTGAGCAGAGATCATGCCATTGCACTCCAGCCTGAATGAGAGAGACTTTCTCTAAAAAAAAAAAAAAAAAATTCCCCAAAACCAGAAAACCCCAATTGGAGAGGCTTTGAACCCCTTGCTTAAGCCCGCTTCCAGTCTGTGAATGGTCTTCAACAAATCTGTGCTTTCCTTACTCCATTCTTCTGTTGCTTTGTCTTTCATTGCTTTGTTCTTTTGTTACTTTGTGCATTTTGTTCAATTCTTTGTTCAACACGCCAAGAACCTGGACAACTCTATCGGATAACAGTGGTTACCAGAGGCTGCTGGGGTAGGGTAGATGGGGAATATTTGTAAATATTTGTGAAATCAAAGTTATAAGCAATTATAATAAAAATTATTAACGAACATTAATTAATCACTAACAGTGCACCAAGTACCATTCTAAATGATTGGTATTAACTCAGTCCTCACTATTGCTCTTTCAGAAGGTACGAGTGTTATCGTCAGTACATTTTACACATAAGAAAAGTCCCAGAGAGATTAATTAACTAGTCCAAGACCTCACAACTAGTAAGTGGCAGAACTTGGATTACACCCATGTACTCTGGCATAAAAACTATGCTTTTAACCACTATGATATTCTGCAACAATTTTCTCTTCCAACCTCTCTCCACTGTTCATCTTATGCCCTAGGAGCTAACACTCACACAGGCGGTCTTGGTGTTTTCCAGGTAGCTCATTCAATCTTGGGGGGAAACCTTATTGTACAAATCATCTTTTTGCCCCTTTCTACTTCATCAGTCAGAATTCTTTCATTTGCTTTCAGTTTTCAAAATATTTATTAAAATTACTCATCTGTTGTTATTTTCCCTTCTGTTAATTTCATTTTGTTTTTGTAATTTAGATGGAGTCTTAGAAAAGAGAGAATATAAACTCACATGATCATTTTGCCATCTTGATCTAAAAGGGAGATACTCCAGATGTAGAGGAGTATGATTTGCCCTAGAGTCCATCAGGTGTGACTTGTGACCTGACCTGAGCCTGCTTTCTCAAACTTGGCTCCTACTTTTGAGCCCCATATGTTTTAATGTATGTTTCTAGTGTACGCTTCACATTTCCCTGGGTCTGAGTGCTTCCCTCTAATCTCTAACCCTTTAAGTCCTCCTGAAACCCATAGCTGAATATGATCTCTTTTCCTCAGCTCAACTGCTAGAGGACTGGGTGGTACCTAACCAGTGATGTGTATCATGTTTTCTGTTTTATTATAATAATTTCTATTTATTTATTTATTTTTTGAGACATGGTCTCACTGGGTGGTCCAGGCTGGAGTTCAGTGGTATAATTTCACCTCACTGCAACCTCCACTTCCCTGGCTCAGATGGTCTTTCCCACCTCAGCCTCCGACACAGCTGGGACTACCGGCATATGCCACCATGCCTTGCTAATTTTTGTATTTGTAGTAGAGATGGGGTTTCGCCATGTTGCCCAGACTGGTCTCGAACTCCTTGGCTCAACTGTTCCTCCTGCCTTGGCTCCCCAAGATGCTTCTTATGAGTATTAGCAGATCCTTTTGCAGTGGAAAAAGAACATGCAGTTTGAAATCAGGTGCCGTAACAAAATCCTGACATATATGGCATTAAGTTAGTATTTGGGTGTCAGGAGATAAAGAATTAGATAATAAATGCTAGAAAGCAGCATATTTATGCTATGCTGAGGTAAGCTATTTAATAAGTTTTGTTACAATAACTAAAAAAATACTATGTATCTTCTGCATCTGTAGTTTAGGAGAGTTTAGAAAGAGCCCACATTTTATTGTTTGTTGACTGTTACTGCTTTTAGCAATATTGTAAGAAAAAATAAGTTCAGGAAGGTGTTGGCTGATTTTCCAGAAGAAATTAAAGATTTCAAAGTGTTAGAAAAATTAAAGATTTCAAAGTGTTAGAAAAGCCAGATACTTCCAGTCCTAAAACTGTAGGAGATAAGACTGAAAAAGGCTTAGAGGCAAAATACGTATCAATGCTTCTCATTAACCAAAGGAACTCAGCCCTGTGGCTAAGATCACAACAAGAATATGACTTTCATCTTCGCCCATTATTTCACATGCATCAAAGAAGCTGCCATTAAGTTAAAGGCAAGTGCTCAGAAAAATAAAGAGATTTAAAACTATGTCTCTGAAATAATTTTGGGTGTAGTCAGGCAAATGGAGCTCAGTGAAATTGATTGGAAATCAGCAAATTGATTAGAAATCACAGGTTTCTAAGGGAAGAGTATTGCCAAAGTAACCATGAGACTGGCTTGAAAAGCCTTTGCCTATTTCCTCTCTAAAATAAACCTAGCATCATAAGACAACGTGTTGTGAAATCTGAACAGCTTGCAGTGAGCCCACACTTCCTAACACTCACTTACATGTGGCCATAGTATTAAATGACCAAGGAAGAAACTTTCCAAGTGCAAAGCCAAGAGCCATGGTGAACAATGACATTTCTTCTACTTCCTGGGAAGGAGTCTTCACAATGTTTGCCCAGTAGATTCTCTCATTGCTATGGACCTATGACTGATGTGGGTTTCACATTAATCTCTCTTTTGAATGGTAATTTTTATTGCCCATATCTTAACCCAGCTCTACCAATGTGTTTTGGGTATGGTAGTGGGCAGATTACTTTACTTTTCTTAGTTTATTGGTTGTCTGGCCATGGGAAACTGCATTTCAACCTAGTGAGAAAACAGTACATCCCCCAAAATTCTTGGCTTTGGGCTACATGCTATCAGTTTAGATCCATAAATGATGATATAAAGGATAATCACTTTTCCCACAGGTCTAGTGTACTATTCCTGTACCATTACCTGAGAAAGAAATAAACTTCTTGTGTGTAAGCAAAATTATACTTTGGGTCTTACATTGCCCTAGTTAATACTATATACAATCAATTAGGTGGGATAAAGTAATAATAATCTCAGGTTGTGAAAATATTCAAACTCAAATGGGTAGCAGCAAATAGGCTGGGTAGGTGTGGAATCGGGAGCAAATCAAGGCTTGAGGATACAGCAAAGTATCTGCTTACAAGAACAGGGCTAGCCAAGTGACTAGAAACCAGATAGAAGAGTTAGGTTTCGAGTCCAGTTTTCAACCCTGGTAGAGAAATTGTGGGAAAAGTCATTCCTAGAAATGCAAAAATCAACATTGATCACTTTGCTTCAAGAAACTTCAAAGTATCAAGAAAACTATTTTTACTTCCCTGTCTGCAAAATCCTTGAGAAAAAATTCTAGGTCTGTCCTAGTTTTGGTTTCAAAAGGAGTAAACTGGTCTATGCAATAATCACTTCAGTGGACTCTATTCTAGACACAGTGAAGGAGTGAGATGTGAAGGTGTTCTGTCACCGCCTCAGTCAAGGCTTTCATGGTACACTGGAAGAAAGAGAAGCGTGAACAAATTGCATGATACTTGAGGTCGTGCTGTGTACCTGTATTTAACAAGAATAAGGGAAGAAAGCTGGGAACCTGGATCTTCCATATATTGGAAGTTTTGTAAAAACTTTGAGGTAAGTAAATTAAAAACGAATTCTTAAAGGTTTTTCAAAAAAACAATTGATTACATGGTTATCATGTTTTAGAGGATTCTGTTTGGCTTTAGAAGTGAAGAGCTATATGTGTCAGAAAATGTGGGCAACTTATAGGTCCTATATCTTTTGCTCAGATGGTCCCAGTGAGAGATGAGGGCTTCATTTGCTTTTCTTTCAGGTTTTCTTTGTAAGTTGTATTAATCCATTCTCACGCTGCTATAAAGAACTGCCTGAGACTGGGTAGTTTATAAAGGAAATAGGTTTAATTGACTTACCGTTCCCCATGGCTGGGGAGGCTTCAGAAAACTTACAATCATGGCAGAAGTCACCTCTTCACAGGGTGGCAGGAGAGAGAATGAGTGCCAAGCGAAGGAAGAAGCCACTTATAAAACCAGCAGATCTTGTGAGAACTCACTCACTATTATGAGAACAGCATGAGGAGCATGAGGGTAACCACCTTCATGACTAAATTACCTCCCACAGGGTCCCTTCCACGACATATGGGGATTATGGGAACTACAATTCAAGATGAGATTTGAGTGAGGACATAGCCAAACCACATCGTAAGCCCTGGTGGGAACCGTGGTCATTGCTATATAGGATGACTACTACAGTTCTAGAAGTAAACTCTTTCCTAGAGCAGACTTATTTTGAGGGAGAAACAACAGAGGCACAATTTTCTGCCTTCTGTTGCTAGGAGTGTACTCTCTTGTTGCTTCCTTAGGCGCTAAAATGGAGAAGTAGCCCGATTTTTCAAACTAGGATTTGAATGATGAATTAAAATGTATTAACCTGATGAAGGATTATATACACACTTGCTCCTAATATTATGTCAAACTGATATATTTGACATACATATATGTCTGTTTTATTTTATTTAATTAATTAATTTATTTACTTTGAGTTCCAGGACACATGTGCAGAATGTGCTGGTTTGTTACATAGGTATACATGTGCCATGGTGGTTTGCTGCCCCTATCAACCCATCATCTAGGTTTTAAACCCCGTTTATATTTTTATTGAGGTAAAATATACGTGTATAATTTGCCATCTTTACCATTTTACATATACACCTCAGTGGTAATAAACACAATTGTGTTCTTTATTTTGCCTTCATCATCCCCTCCCCACTCTCCTGCCCACCCTCTGGTGACTGCCTATCTACCCAATCTACTTTCTTTCTTCATGAAGTCCACATGTTTAGCTCCCACATATGAGTGAGAACATGTGATATTTGTCTTTCTAATATGTTTTAATATAAAAAAAGTTTTAGAAACACTTCACATTTAAAAAATGGAATCACATTCCTTCCAAGGTATATAAACTAAGTTATCTGATTGTTGAGTTAGGAAACAGAGATATTTCTGGCTTTCCTTCTCTTTGAAACATTTCTCCTTCAGCTTTCAAGGCTTATTTTTGCAGAGTCATGGCACAGTTTAAGTACACCCCAAAAAACATGTTTCATGAGATATGAACATGGGGCAGACCCAAGATGTCTCCGGTCTTCAGTTTTGAAGTAGAGCTCTAACTTAGAAAAACATTCCACAGGAGCCAGAAATGTTAGTACTGCATTGGAAATCAGTACCACTAGTTCTTGAACAAAAACAAGAATCATGGGGAGGGGGGAGGGGAGAGGGATTGCATTGGGAGTTATACCTGATGTAAATGACGAGTTGTTGGGTGCTGACGAGTTGATGGGTGCAGCACAGCAACATGGCACAAGTATACACATGTAACAAACCTGCACGTTATGCACATGTACCCTAGAACTTAAAGTATAATAATAATTAAAAAAAAAAAGAAAAACAAGAAAGAAACTACTGAGTGTTGAAGTTTTTCTTTTTGAGCTTTAAAATGTATGCACCACATATTTTTTTAGTTCAGAATGATCATACTATGTTTTCTATTTTTTCATTAAAAATTCTACACCCATTTTCACTTGTAGAAAAAGTGTACACGTACTTTTTAATTGGCTACATAATTATTTTGTTAATATGCTAATATGTAAATTATGACTGACACAGAGACATTACTAAGTTAGTGAACATTTGGGCTATTTTCTTTTTGCTATTCGTTGATGCAATTAATATGTAAAGTTAATTACAAAATAATAATTTACACTTTTTTGTAATTTTACTGGAGCACATTCTTCAAAATGGAAATACTGGGTCAAAAATATATAGGCAAATTTGTGAATTTTGGAATACATTGCTCTATTGTTTCTGAGTCAATTTACAGTTACTAATAATGTATAAGTCTTTTTTCCCATTATGCCTTATCTAAGTCATCAACAAATGCTTTTGCTACATTAATACTTCTATCTGTATAATGGTTGTGTTAAGTAAACAAGACTCATAGAATTCAATGAGAAATGATTTGAGTCGTGTCTCCTGTGTCCTTTTAAATGTCTTCTGTAGAATTGGTCCTTGCACTCTTACTCTGGCCAAACATTCTATTACTCTTCTGGTCACCATTAGGTAATACAAATGGCTCTCCAGTTTGTAATCAAAATATCTATACTGATGCAGTAATCGACATTTCCTTTCTGATTTAAAATTAATGTTTATATTCCTTTTCTTCCCTGGATTCAGGAAAGGAATGATGTGGTCAACTTCTCCTCACCAACCCCAAACTGGAGCATTTATTGCTTTTCTTCCATCTTGCTACTCAGTTTCCAAACCCTCTAGCATTGGAAAACAGGAAGGAAAAACCGAGGTAAAGGAGTAGGAAAGTTCTGACTAGACCAGTATTTCACAGTGGTCCCACATTTTCTCTTGGCAGAGATTTACATTGGAACCTTTCTCTTGTATGTGCCCTTGTGGGTTCTTCAGAATTTTCCCATCACTTGGGACTTTTCATCTACTATTCTCTTGGCTTGTATAAATCCATGTCTGTTTTAGTTGTTTGCCTGCATCCTTCTTCCCTCCCTCATGGGCAAACAAAGTATCAGATGTCTGGCAACACTTCCACTTTCTTTCTCTTAAAAGCTTTGGCCTCTCTAGGAAGTCATTTCCAACATGACCAAAGATAACCCACAGGAACATTTTTTTTTCCCAGCTGGTGTGTATACAGCCCACAAGAAACTCATTTTTCACTGCCTCTTAAAACTGTAGGAATGCTTGTCATCCCTAGTTTTCCAATCTCTCCTCAATATACTTTCAAGGCAGCACTGGGGCCATTTGTTTGCCCTTTAGATTTCTCAAGTGAGAGTCATAATTCTATGACATTCCAAGGACACATTCAAGTTCTCCCAAGACCCTCTAGAGCTCTTGACAAAGTGAAGAGAGGAGAACCCCTCACCTCTCCTCCTTAGGAGAGATATTGAAGACACACAAACAGCTCTCTTCTCTACACTCCCTTTCAGTCACCAACTCCTTACATTTTTTTTTGTTTGTTTTTGAGACGGAGTCTCGCTCTGTCGCCCAGGCTGGAGTGCAGTGGCCGGATCTCAGTTCACTGCAAGCTCCGCTTCCCAGGTTTACGCCATTCTCCTGTCTCAGCCTCCCGAGTAGCTGGGACCACAGGCGCCCGCCACCTCGCCTGGCTAGTTTTTTGTATTTTTTAGTAGAGATGGAGTTTCACCATATTAGCCAGGATGGTCTTGATCTCCTGACCTCGTGATCCGCCCGTCTCGGCCTCCCAAAGTGCTGGGATTACAGGCTTGAGCCACCACGTCCGGCCTCCTTACACTTTTATACCTTTGCTGTTGGTGAGAGTTTTAGAATTGTGCAATCTTTAGACATTTCCTTCATAAATTCTGTATTAAGTCTTATACCTGGAATGCAGTCTTTATTGGATATAAGGTGTCAGCCCAATCATCTAATTTAAGTTTCTGTTACTTTAGTTAAGACTTTCTGTTATAAATGACAAAAAGCCTAATTTTAAAAAATCAGCTTAAGCAAAGAGGGGACTTATTGGCTCCTATAACTGAGAAGAGGTTGTGTCTGCTTAGGCACAGCTGGATGCGCAGCTCTTCAGGACCTAGCTCACTTTCTCATTCTTCTTCCATTCCTCTCCCTCTCTCCTCCAGCTGTCCTTCATGTGCTGACTGTATGTTCAGATAGGGTATGTTGATGCATCCAGCCTAGTCTGCTTTCCGTCTTCCAAATGATCCCAGGTGGTCTACATCACTTTCCAGTGTTCAAATTTGGAACCATAAGCATAATAAATTCCATAATCAGTCAGATGATGAGCACTCTCACCTTCCCTTTCCCATGATTCCCTGGCCTGGCTCTGATACCAGTGCCCAAGAATTTTACACCATTCTCACCCCAGGCTGCTCAGCCAGTTGTCAATTCTAAGATCCCTCATTCTATGGTCACACTTTTGACATTTTAAGTGTAGATTTAAGAAGAAATATTATCAGACCTCTTAAGAATTCATTCTTTTCATGGGTAAATAAGATATTAGGAAATAATAAATATATTTTTAAAAATGAATAATCACAACTCAGGGTACAAAACGATGACTGTATTTTTTTCCATAATTGGATTTATTTTCTTTCTCTCTTTTTTTTTTTTTTTTTTTTTTTTTTTGAGTCAGAGTCCTGCTCTGGCACACAGGCTGGAGTTTGTGGCACAATCTTGGCTCACGGCAACCTCCGCCTCCCAGGTTCAAACAATTCTTCTGCCTCAGCCTCCTGAGCAGCTAGGATTACAGGTGTGCGCCACCACGCCCAGCTAATTTTTGTATTTTTAGTAGAGATGGGGTTTCACCATGTTGGCCAGACTGGTCTGGAACTCAGATGATCTACCCTCCTCAGCTTACCAGAGTGCTGGGATTACAGGTATGAGCCACTGCGCCCGGCTGGATTTATTTTCTGTTTTGAGAATCTACCTGTTGTGTCTTTTGCAGACAAGTAATATAGTTCCTTGGAGGTAAACTCATAAAATGTAACTGTGCTTATCCTTTTATTTTTCTTTCTCTTATATTAATTATGGCTTAATACTAAGCTCTACAGCTATATACAAATTCAATATAAGCACTTTCACATTCTTTAAAGATAAACTAGGACTAATTCTGAAAAGCTGCTTATTTTCCCATACAAAAGCAGATTGTGTTTATAATCATGTTTGAGTCATCTTTTGCTGTAATATTCCTCTTTCCATCAAAAAACATTTGTGCGCTTCCTCCTTATGCGTTAATCTTGATTTAGTTTCTATGCAAAATTTAAAAAAATCCAGGGGCTTTAGTTTGAGGGAAACAGTTGTGGAGAATATCACTCTATGCATTACATCAACATGTGAATGAACCAGATACTTTTCAGGTTTAAGAAGATATGGGAGAGAATTGCAAAAGTTGCACATGACTAACATGAGGATTATCTCTCACTACATGAGAGATGTAGTACATTTTTTTCCTTTTGTATTGACATTAATAGTTTCTCCTTGTTTTTCATTTTTCTGTATAAATATATATAAATATATAAATCTTGTGACATTTCCACAAGGCAGTTATTCTAATATTCATATTTCAGATAAAGAAATCAAAGTTATATGAATAAATAGTGAGAGTTCAAAATCTGGCTCCAAACCTGATTCTCTGACCACGCCATGCCAGATTCAACCTTTAAGATGTCACTGTGTATCATGCCATTTTAAATATTCATAAAAGCTTCATGAAATAGAAGCAAATTTTGTTAAGCCTCTCAGGAGGTACAAAAACGAATTAAAGTTCTTGATCTTAATGAATCATAGTTAAGTAGGGTATGGAATTCAGATCATAGTAATGCTACAAAATATGTATAAGTGCTGTGAGCATTCAGAGGACATGTTTACATCTAGATGCTGAAAGTGGGTTAGCAGGTGGCAATGCACATACCCCCTAAATACATCTGAGGGCATAAATGCATTAGAACTGGTTGACACAATAACAGGTCTGTGCATCACGGTGGGTCAAATTATTTATTTATTTTTATTTTAATAACATTTGGCTTTTGGGAATTTCTTCTAAGAAACTTGCTACATTTGATAGGATAAATGTTTAGAATAAACCAGAATGCTATTCTTCAATCACTGTATATCAATATCACCAAAATACCCCTTTGCCCATGCTGTTCTTGGGCTCTCCATTCAGAGTTGTTTTCAGAATTAAATTTCTATTGCAAGAAAAGGTCATTCTTTCTTCACAATGACTCTCAGCCTTCTCCATTCATTTTGACCCTCATTTAGACCTTTTGCTCACAACTACACAAGCGAACACCCAGGGCTGGAGAGTTAAATTCCATAATCAGCATCATCACACCTTCCCATCCCAGCCCCAATTTCAAGAAATCCAACATGAGCCATCCATAGGGTCATGGTATCTTCACAGGAAAGATTTCTTTACTACAATATTTTGCTGATTTAATTATAAAAATACAAGGGAAATGGTCATTTCTTCCCTCACGAATACCAAATATAACTATGAAAAATTCATTGCTATGATTCGAATGTCATCTCTGGAAACGTTGTTGAGATTTAATTGCCATTGTAACAGTGTTGGGAGGGGCCTTTAAGGTCATGATTAGGTCATGAGGGCTCCATTCTCATAAATGGAATAATGCCTTATAGAGGGAATGGGCTTCTGATGAAAGGATATGTTTGGTTTTGTTTCCTCTCTCTTCATCTTACACTTTTGCTTGCCTTTCTGCTTTGTTATCATGCAGTAAGAAGGTCCTCATCAGATACAAGGCAGATGTCAATGCCATGCCCTTGGCCTTCCCAGCCTCCAGAACTAGGAAGAAAATAAATTTCTTTTCTTCTAAATTACCCAGTCTGTGGTATTCTGTTATAGTAGCAGAAAATTAACGAAGACATTCATATATAGAAGTACAGAGAAATTGCTTGGAAAAGTTCAAGGAGGTTAAAGCAATTTGTACTTTAATTATTCACTAAATTCTGTAGCTCTGGTTAAGATGGCACATTCACTCTGATCTCTTCTTGTCTTTGACTTGTAAATTACTTGAGCGAAAAGGTTAATCTCACCCTCTCTTGTTTCAACATGTTGCTTTTATTAAAAATGTAAATTTAAAATTACCTTGGCATTTGGGTCATTAATTGGATTAAATTAACCTAATAATGCTCTTAAAATTACTTTTAAAACACATGTATAAACAGAAATGTTCCCTTCTTAGTCTTGTTCTTTATTTTAAGTAGTCACTTTAATACAAAAACACTCTCTGAGCATACAAGTAGGTTAACATTTAGATTTTTAAATTTATTAAAAGGTAAATTTCAGTTGCCAGGCCTGAAAGTATACAAAATACAAAAAACTTACTTTGTTATCACACAACAATAAAAAGTCATATAGATTTTTATTAGTTTGGAAATAAAGTATCACAGGAAGGTCTTTTTTGTTTTTTGTTTTTGCTGTTTAAGTTTCACTAAACTTAAGAGTGACAGCTGTATAGTCACAGTCCTTAGTCTCTATATCTAGAAATTTCCTGTAAATGGTTTAAAGAAATTTCCAAAGTTTTATTAATAAGAGAAACTGGGACTGGACAGATTAAAGAATTTAATTGAGAACATAGAGTAACCTATTAAAATATTCACCTGCATGTCCAGTTTGCACATCTTATTGAATTTAGAGTTGAGTTTCTGTTATAAAGAAAGGTCGTAAGTTCTTTTCCTTCTCAGGATACTCTACTTACACAAATAACTCTTTCAGTGGAATGCAAGCTTCAGTGAGTGCTCTGACAAAGTTCTACTGTTAGACAAATTATTTTAAATATGGCATTTATATATATGTAACATTTCATATTAATGGGAAAACCTTTTGCATTGATTTATGCATTAAATGATAATGTGTGTGTTTGTGTGCAGGTGTGTATGTGTGTGTGTATGGCATTTCTGAGCACAAGCTTTATTAGTGTGAACAAAATATAGTAATCATTCATGTAATATTATATCTTACCTGTTCAGCAATGAAGCAAATGAATGATAGGACTTTAGTGTCCCCTTAATTTATTTAAAACAATGAAACCAGATTCAAAAGTTTACAATAGGAAGAAAACCTAAACTTCATCTAGGTATTTCACCCTTTCATTTGACAGAACCATCATTATAATACAATAGAATAGATTAAGTTAGTATTAAACAAATGTAGATGAATTCAACTAAAGTTTTGGAACAGAATTCTCAATCAATTCTAAAAATTATACTAACACACAAAAGCAAGCGTTCAAAGGAACATTTGTTCTTTACCTTGAAATATTAATGAGCAGAGATTTTTTTCCCCATCATTGAGTCATTGGAACTCATTATAATGAAAATTGCATTCTGAAATTGTACAACTTAGGCAGGTATATAATTTATTGGAGTGTCCAATCCACATGTTAATTTTTCACTTGACTGAAGTCTTATGTCTTCTTTATGTTCTTTCCTCATTTGGTTTGGTGAACAGATTCGATTGATCAGTTTCCTCTAGAAGGATTATAGTAAAAAAAAAATACAAGACCGAAATATGAGACATAGTTATGTTTAAGCACAATAGGAAATTAATGCACAGTATAAATTTTAGGATTCTACATTCTTGCAGAGTTGTCTTTGAGTGTAATTAGTAGGAAACAAAAGGACTCTCCTTAATATTAGCTCTATTGAAGTTTCGTGTAAAGAAAAATACAGAATTTCTTAGAATATCTATTCTAAAAGACTTAGGTAAAGAATAAATATAATTGCTCTGCTCCTAGTTTCTACAGAGATAAGAAACTAATAGCCAAACTTGTATAGAGGTAAAATGTAATGTGAAGCCAGTAAATGATAAGTTGAATCACATATGCATGTTAAAATTTAAGGTATGTTTCTAAGTCTGTCATGTCTTTTTTAATAATTACTTCCCCCCCCCCACCCAAGGAGAAGTCTGCACAAAGGTTTATCGTCAAGTTACTCTCTGGTTCTAGGGTATGAAAGAAGGGCACTGGGCTAGTTTTCTCCAGTAAACCCGATGCTCCACTTTTCCTGGTTGGAAAGTTGAATTTATGTTGTTCCTAGAAAGTGCATGAAAGGGAGGGGGGAGCCCTTGCTCTTACAGAAGCAGAGCTTTTCCAGTCTTCTTCTATTTGGGCACCATGGGAACTGTGCATCTCAAACATCCTCCTGTGAGAAATAGGCTGGTGGGTCACATGTGGATGCCACAGTCGGCAGCTGACCCAGATTCGCTTATTCTCATTTTTCGCCAATCACAGATCACGTGCACTTTTAGAAGGTTAAAACAATTTATACTTTAATTACTCCTTAACATCATTAGTTCTTGTTGAGATGGCACTGTCATTTTAACCTCTTATGCCTTTGGCTTATAAACTAATTTAGAGCCGTATTCTATAAAAGTAGGACTAAAGCATTTTAAATAATCTTTAATAATGTGTTTTCCTATGTTTGCTGTGAGGTGCAGGCAGATTTCATAACCTGTTTCACTAACATACTAAGACATTTAATAACTTCACTTGCACAAATGTGGGGAAATAAAGTGAGCCTAAAGTTTGGTTCTTCAGACTTTCCACTGTCATTACACATATTTGAAACATGAACAGAGAATCAAAGCAGCAATCCTGCTAATGTGGAAATGCATACAATTCTTTAAGTAAACATAGTCTGTCTTCCATGCCTGTACTCGCTCAGGCTGTCCTTCTGCTAAAACCCTGCCCTAGGTAATATTCATCTGTCTGTTTTTTTTTTTTCGTTTTTTTGTTTTTTTTTTTGAGATGGAGTTCCGCTCTGTCTCCCAGGCTGGAGTGCAGTGGCGTGACCTCGACTCACTGCAAGTTCCGCCTCTGGGGTTCACGCCATTCTCCTGCCTCTGCCTCCAGAGTAGCTGGGACTACAGGCACCCACCATCACGCCAGGCTAATTTTTTGTATTTTTAGTAGAGACGGGGTTTCACTGTGTTAGCCAGGGTGGTCTCAATCTCCTGACCTTGTGATCTGCCCGCCTCGGCCTCCCAAAGTGCTGGGATTACAGGCATGAGCCACCACACCCGGCCTCATCTGTCTTTTAAGGCTAATCCCAGGTGATTTCATCTCCAGAAGCCTTTGATACCTGTCTCAATCTCTGGGACAAGTAGAGCTATTGCCTCCACTACTGTAGAACTTGTTCACTGCAATGACATTCTGTTTTTCCATTAGTCTCTCAGCTTCTAAAGGACGGAGACTCACATTGGTATATCTAATGTGAGTGTGGTGCCTACCCCACTGTACGCATTTAGCAAATGTTTGTTGCACTTAACTGAATTAATCTACAAGGATATCTTTTAGGTTTATTTTATTTTATTTTTTATTTTTATTTTTTAATGTTTTTATTATTATACTTTAAATTCTAGGGTACATGTGCCCAATGTGCAGGTTTGTTACATATGTATACTTGTGCCATATTGGTGTGTTGCACCCATCAACTCGTCAGCACCCATCAACTCATTATTTACATCAGGTGTAACTCCCAATGCCATCCCTCTCGCCTCCCCCCTCCCCATAATAGACCCCAGTGTGTGATGTTCCCCTTCACAAGTCCAAGTGATCTCATTGTTCGATTCCCACCTATGAGTGAGAACATGTGGTGTTTGGTTTTCTGTTCTAACTACAAGGATATCTTAATGCACTGTGGTGTATTAAATTGTCCCCAACATTTGAGATGCTTAAGATTGTGTGAAAAAAAAATGGCAGGGGAAACACTAAACACTAAATTTGTCACTAGAATAAATAACTAGCAAAAAAATGTATATAAATTTAAGTTTAAAAAAATAGGCTTTAGGTTGTAATTGCTCCATTTAAAAAACTGCATCAAGACTTTTTTTGTGGAACAGACAGAATGCAGATTAAATGAATATTTTATAGATACTTGTTCCAGCTGCCAGTCCAATAACAAGATAACCTTAGTAAATGAAGTGAATCTGGTATATGACTTAAAAACTTTTGTTGTTTCAAGTACCTGCAGATTGGATTTTATTAATCCTTTTGCCTGAGAATCATATCTATGCCATTCATTTCCACGTAGCAGGAACTTCTTAGGATTATAAACTTATGTAACAATTATTGTTAAGCTTTAAGAATTCACATGATAATGTGATGTGGCAAATCCTGCATATAACCTGTGTAGCTGTGATGAATCTTTAAAACTCTGTGTTCTGTGACTCTTTAAAGTCTAGAAAACCTAGACTGGTCCAGGGTTAAAATTGAAATCCAGAAGTGTACAGGACCTCTGATCTGTCATGAGTTTTGAAAATTATGGGAGAAAACCAATTGATTTTGTAGAAAGCAGAATGAAATCTCTTTTGCTTAAGGAATAAAGCTCATTACAGAGACTTGTTCTTGGTGACTATCTCCCAAAATAGATGTCATTTGGATTTATGCTCTGGCAAAGTTTAATAGGAGCTATATACTTTCTGTATATAGTTAATACTAGGGGCCATAGTGAATAAAACAAATGCAATTGGCTAGGTATTTAGCCAACAGTAGAGGTAGCAGCCACTACTCAGCTCTTAGGAATTGGTCTCATGATGGTGTGAAGGCTCTCAGCATTTTGGGAGTTACATTTTTCCCCAAAGGAATAGTAATACCTGATTTTTAAAATGTAACAATTTCAGGAGGGAGGTTCCAAGATGGCCGAATAGGAACAGCTCCAGTCTGCAGCTCCCAGCCTGAGTGATGCAGAAGATGGGTGATTTCTGCATTTCCAACTGAGGTACCAGGTTCATCTCACTGGGGCTTGTAGGGCAGTGGGTGCAACCCATGGAGCAGGGTGGGCATCCCTTCACCTGGGAAGCACAAGGGGTAAGGGAATTCCCTTTCCTAGCCAAGGGAAGCCATGACAGATGGTACCTGGAAAATCGGGACACTCCCACCCTAATACTGTGCTTTTCCAATGGTCTTAGCAAACAGCACCCCAGGAGATTATATCCCACACCTGGCTCCGAGGGTCCCACACCCACAGAGCATTGCTCACTGCTAGCACAGCAGTCTGAGATCGAACTGCAAAGCAGCAGTGAGGCAGAGGGAGGGGCGTCCTCCATTGCTGAGGCTTGAGTAGGTAAACAAAGCAGCTGGGAAGCTTGAACTGGGTGGAGCCCACCACAGCTCAAGGAGGCCTGCGTGCCTCTGTAGACTCCACCTCTGGGGGCAGGGCATAGCTGAACAAAAGGCAGCAGAAACTTCTGCAGACTTAAATGTCCCTGTCTGAGAGCTTTGCAGAGAGTAGTGGTTCTCCTAGCATGGAGTTTGAGATTTGAGAACAGACAGACTGTCTCCTTAAGTGGGTCCCTGACCCCCGAGTAGCCTAACTGGGAGACACCTCATACAACTGGGTGCCCCTCTGAGACAAAGCTTCCAGAGGAAGGATCAGGCAGCAACATTTGCTATTCTGCAATATTTGCTGTTCTGCAGCTTCTGCTGGTGATACCCATGCAAACATGGTCTGGAGTGGACCTCCAGCAAACTCAAACAGACCTGCAGCTGAGGGTCCTGACTGTTAGAAGGAAAACTAACAAACAGAAAGGACATCCACACCAAAACACCATCATCAAAGACCAAAGGTAGATAAAACCACAAAGATGAGGAGAAACCAGGGCAGAAAAGCTGAAAATTCTAAAAATCAGAGTGCCTCTTCTCTTCCAAAGGAATGCAGCTCCTTGCCAGCAATGGAAGAAAGCTGGATGGAGAATGACTTTGACGAGTTGAGAGAAGAAGGCTTCAGATGATTAGTAATAACAAACTTTTCCTAGCTAAAGGAAGATGTTCGAACCCATCACAAAGAAGCTAAAAACCTTGAAAAAAAGATTAGACAAATGGCTAACTAGAATAAATGGTGTAGAGAAGACCTTAAATGACCTGATGGAGCTGAAAACCATGCCACGAGAACTACGCGATGCATGCACAAGCTTCAGTAGCCGATTTGATCAAGTGGAAGAAAGGGTATCAGTGATTGAAGATCAAATGAATGAAATCAAGTGAGAAGAGAAGTTTAGTGGAAAAAGAGTAAAAAGAAATGAACAAATCCTCCAAGAAATAGGGGACTATGTGAAAAGACCAAATCTACGTCTGATTGGTGTACCTGAAAGTGATGGGGAGAATGGAACTAAGTTGGAAAGCACTCTTCAGGATATTATCCAGGAGAACTTCCCTAACCTAGCAAGGCAGGCTATACAGAAGTTCAGGAAATACAGAAGACACCACAAAGATACTCCTTGAGAAGAGCAACTCTGAGACGCATAATTGTCAGATTCACCCAAGTTGAAAAGAAGAAAAAAATGTTAAGAGGAGCCAGAGAGAAAGGTCGGGTTACCCACAAAGGGAAGCCCATCAGACTAACAGCAAATCTCTAGGCAGAAACTCTACAAACCAGAAGAGAGTGGGGGCCAATATTCAACATTCTTAAAATAATTTTCAACTCAGAATTTCATATCCAGCCAAACTAAGCTTCATAAGAGAAGAAAAAATAAAATCCTGTACAGACAAACAAATGCTGAGAGATTTTGTCACCACCAGGCCTGCCTTACAAGAGCTCCTGAAGGAAGCACTAAACATGGAAAGGAACAACCGGTACCAGCCACTGTAAAAACATGTCAAATTGTAAAGACCATCAATGCTAGGAAGAAACTGCATCAAGTAACGAGCAAAATAATGAGCTAACATCATAATGACAGGATCAAATTCAAACATAACAATATTAACCTTAAATGTTATTGGGCTAAATACTCCAATTAAAAGACTCAGACTGGCAAATTGGATAGAGTCAAGATCCATCAGTGTGCTGTATTCAGGAGACCCATCTCATGTGCCGAGACACACATAGGCTCAAAATAAAGGGATGGAGGAAGATCTACCAAGCAAATGGAAAACAAAAAGCAGGGGTTGCAATCCTAGTCTCTGATAAAACAGACTTTAAACCAACAAAGATCAAAAGAGACATAGAAGGCCATTACATAATGGTAAAGGGATCAATTCAATAAGAAGAGCTAACTATTCTAAATATATATGCACCTAGTACAGGATCACCCAGATTCATAAAGCAAGTCCTTAGAGACCTCCAAAGAGATTTAGACTCCCACACAATAATAATGAGAGACTATAACACCCCACTGTCAACATTAGACAGATCAACGAGACAGAAAGTTAACAAGGATATCCAGGAATTGACGTCAGCTCTGTACCAAGTGGACCTAATAGATGTCTATCAACAGATAGACAAATCAACAGAATATACATTCTTCTCAGCACCATATTGCACTTATTCCAAAATTGACCACATAGTTGGAAGTAAAGCACTCTCCAGCAAATGTAAAAGAACAGAGATTGTAACAGACTGTCTCTCAGACCACAGTGCAATCAAACTAGAGCTCAGGATTAAGAAACTCACTCAAAACTGCTCAACTACATGGAAACTGAACAACCTGCTCCTGAATGACTACTGGGTACATAATGAAATGAAGGCAGAAATAAAGATGTTCTTTGAAATCAATGAGAACAAAGACACAACATACCAGAATCTCTGGGACACATTTAAAGCAGTGTGTAGAGGGAAATTTATAGCACTAAATGCCCACAAGAGAAAGCAGGAAAGATCTAAAATTGACATCCTAACATCACAATTAAAAGAACTAGAGAAGCAAGAGCAAACACATTCGAAAGCTAGCAGAAGGCAAGAAATAACTAAGATCAGAGTAGAATTGAAGGAGATAGAGACAAAAAACACTTCAAAAAAATCAGTGAATCCAGGAACTGGTTTTTTGAAAAGATCAGCAAAATGGATAGACCACTAGCAAGACTAATAAAGAAGAAAAGAGAGAAGAATCAAACAGACGCAATAAAAAATGATAAAGGGGATATCACCACCGATCCCACAAAAATACAAACTACCATCAGAGAATACTATAAACACCTATATGCAAATAAACTAGAAAATCTAGAAGAAATGGATAAATTCATGGACACATACACCCTTCCAAGACCAAACCAGGAAGAAGTTGAATCCCTGAATAGACCAATAGCAGGCTCTGAAATTGAGGCAATAATTAATAACTAATAGCCTAATTAATAATTAATCCATCCAGGACCAGACAGATTCACAGTGGAATTCTACCAGTGGTACAAAGAGGAGCTGGTAGCATTCCTTCTGAAACTATTCCAATCAATAGAAAAAGAGGGAATCCTCCCTAACTCATTTGATGAGGCCAGCATCATCCTGATACCAAAGCCTGGTAACAAAGACACACACATACACAAAACAGAATTTTAGACCAATAACCCTGATGAACATTGATGCAAAAATCCTCAATATACTGACAAACCAAATCCAGCAGCACATCAAAAAGCTTATCCACTATGATCAAGTTGGCATCATGGCTGGAATGCAAGACTGGTCCAATATTGGCAAATCAATAAACGTAATCCATCATATAAACAGAACCAAAGACAAAAACCATATGATTATCTCAATAGATGCAAAAAACACCTTTGACAAAATTCAACAGCCCTTCATGCTGAAAACTCTTGATAAACTACTAATTGATGGGACGTATCTCAAAATCATAAGAGCTATTTATGACAAACCCACAGCCAATATCATACTGAATGGGCAAAAACTGGAAGCATTCCCTTTGAAAACTGGCACAAGACAGGGATGCCCTCTCTCACCACTCCTATTCAACATGGTATTGGAAGTTCTGGCCAGGGCAATGAGGCAGGAGAAAGAAATAAAGGGTATTCAGTTAGGAAAAGAGGAAGTCAAACTGTCCCTGTTTGCAGATGACATGATTATATATTTAGAAAACCCCATCATCTCAGCCCAAAATCTCCTAAGCTGATGAGCAACTTCAGCAAAGTCTCAGGATACAAAATCAATGTGCAAAAATCACAAGCATTCTCTACACCAATAACAGGCAAACAGAGAGCCAAATTATGAGTGTACTTCCATTCACAATTGCTTCAACGAGAATAAAATACCTAGGAATCCCACTCACAAGGGATGTGAAGGACCTCTTCAAGGAGAACTACAAACCACTGCTCAGTGAAATAAAAGAGGACACAAACAAATGGAAGAACATACCATGCTCATGGATAGGAAGAATCAATATTGTGAAAATGGCCATACTGCCCAAGGTAATTTATAGATCCGCTGCCATCCCCGTCAAGCTACCAATGACTTTCTTCACAGAATTGGAAAAACTACTTTAAAGTTCATATGGAACAAAAAAAGATCCTGCATTGCCAAGACAATCCTAACCCAAAAGAACAAAGCTGGAGACATCATGGCTACATGACTTCAAATTATACTGTAAGGCTACGGTAACCAAAACAGCATGGTACTGGTACCAAAACAGAGATAGAGACCAATGGAACAGAACAGAGGCCTCAGAAATACCACCACACATCTACAACCATCTGAACTTTGACAAACCTGACAAAAACAAGCAATGGGAAAAGGATTCCCTATATAACAAATGGTGCTGGGAAAACTGGCTAGCCATAAGTAGAAAGCTGAAACTGGATCCCTTCCTTATACCATATAAAAATTAATTCAAGATCGATTAAAGACTTAAATGTTAGACCTAAAATCATAAAAACCCTAGAAGAAAACTTAGGCAATACCATTCAGGACATAGGCATGGCCAAGGACTTCATGACTAAAACACAAAAAGCAATGGCAACAAAAGTCAAAATTGACAAATGGGATCTAATTAAACTAAAGAGCTTCTGCACAGCAAAAGAAACTACCATCAGAGTGAACAGGCAGCCTACAGAACGGGAGAAAATTTTTACAACGTATCCATCTGACAAAGGACTAATATCCAGAATCTACAAAGAACTTAAATTTACAAGAAAAAATCAAACAACCCCATCAAAAAGTGGGCAAAGAATATGAACAGACATTTCTCAAAAGAAGACATTTATGCAGCCAACAGACACATGAAAAAATGCTCATCATCACTGGCCATCAGAGAAATGTAAATCAAAACCACAATGAGATACCATCTCACACCTTTAGAATGGCGATCATTAAAAAGGAAACAACAGGTGCTGGAGAGGATGTGGAGAAATAGGTACACTTTTACACTATTGGTGCAACCGTAAACTAGTTCAACTATTGTGGAAGACAGTGTGGCGATTCCTCAAGGATCTAGAACTAGAAATACCATTTGGTCCAGCCATCCTATTACTGGGTATATACCCAAAGGATTATAAATCATGCTGCTATAAAGACACATGCACACGTATGTTTATCGCAGCACTATTCACAATAGCAAAGACTTGGAACCAACCCAAATGTCTATCAGTGACAGATTGGATGAAGAAAATGTGGTACATATACACCATGGAATACTATGCAGCCATAAAAAAGGATGAGCTCATGTCCTTTGTAGGGACGTGGATGCAGCTGGAAACCATCATTCTGAGCAAACTGTCACAAGGACAGAAAATCAAACACCACATGTTCTCACTCGCAGGTAGGAATTGAACAATGAGAACACTTGGACACAGGGTGGGGAACATCACACAATGGTGCCTCTCGTGGGCTGGGGGGAGGGGTGAGGGATAGCATTAGGAGATATACCTAATGTAAATGACGAGTTAATGGGTGCAGCACACCAACATGGCACATGTATACATATGTAACAAACCTGCATGTTGTGCACATGTACCCTAGAACTTAAAGTATAATAAATAAAATAAAATATAACAATTTCCCACTTTTAAAGGTTGACAATAAATGTTCTTTTCAAAAAGCTCTATGTGGTTCAGTACTGTTCTGGATAAACAAAATATATCTACAGCCTTTCACATGTTTTGTATCTACTTAGCACCTGGGAGTGGAGATGAAAGCATGTGCCAGATGGCTTGCCAGTGTGCACAGGAGGTCATTTGGGAATGACACCTGCTATATTGATAACAGCTAACAGGCATGAGGACTTATCATGGCCACCATGAATGGTTTTAAATGCTTTACCGGTTGTAGCTCATTTAATTCTCATTAAACTCTGTGAGATTGACACTATCATTATCTCCATATTAACAGAGGTTTAGTAGCTTGCTCAGGGTTACACAGCTAATAGGTGTTGGAGCATGGATTCAAATCCAAGTCTGATTTCAGATCTGGGGCTATTACACTACACTACACCATACTGACCATAGAGTCTCCTACACACAGAACTTTGCAGTTTGGGAAATAAGAAGTACACTTGGTTTTCTCTTTTGCTTTTACTATTTGATTGAGTCTTTTTTTAAAAAAAAAACACAAAACAAAACATGTGTCTAAAAGAGAATCTCACTATGCTGCAGACAAACTCTTACATTTCTAAAAAATCAGAAGTAGAATTAATGAAATAGAATAGAAATGAATCATAACTAGTTTTCCCCTCCCTCAAATCAGAAAGAAGTAACTCACTAGTTTGTTTGTTTTTCCTAAAAGGCAAAAGGAACTGCAAATATTAACACCAACCTGGATTTTCTATTTCAACAGAGCTTAAAGGCACCTCTGCGTCAGGTGGGGGGAGAGGTTGTACATCAGATTGGCTTTTCTATGAAGAAATACCAGAAAAATATTAATAACACAATTTTCTCACCTTAAGACAGTAAAAAGTAAAATGCTTCAGCTTAAAAATATTTTTTTCTAAATTTTTTTTCTTTTGGTTGAAATCCCCTTTGCAGATATTTTGTTGTTGTTACTAGTTACTAGTATTTATAAGCATTGATTTAAACTTGTATTTGTTTCTTCTATGGTATTTGGTATTTCAGTAGGAGAAATATCACCTCAAACACTGATACTACAGATTTCCCTGTTGTAATAAATAGTGAAAGTGAAACTAAAGTGTGTGATCTTTGCATCACGTTGACCAGGACAAAATTCATCCATATACATTTAGAAAATTCTCTGAATTTTCTCAACTAAATATTTCCTTGACTTTTTCAGGTTTTAGAACATTGACCAAGAGAGAAGACAACCCACTTTGCCATACATGTCCATGTAAGAAGATGATTTTTCTCTTTTATATTCCAGGCAAGAGAAGTTATCTTATATTAAAGTCCTTACGAAAAATCTCATACAAGAGTAGGCGTTCTCAGTTATTTTTCTTTGATTAACAAAAAGCATTATTTAAGGAAGATGTATTTACATATAGCAATGAAAATCAATTATAGGATTGGATGATTGTAGAAGTTAACTGTTAGAAGCAGTTAAAAAAAGAAAAGAGGCAAAGGAACTTAATGTAGGTATTACTATCATTCTTCTGATGGCCCCACAATTGCAGTGTTGTTACACCTCTCACCCTTTTGAAAGAATTATATAGTGGTTATGGTCTCAAAAGTCACAAAGAGATTAAGAATAGAGGATGAATGAAAACACAACTGTACCAATCTTATGTGACTTAAGTACTTCTGATCTAGGATTACAGAGACAGTGACAGCATCATAAACACACACACACATTGTGTCTTAAATATTGTGAATAGAAAGTGATAGCAAAAGTTGTACACTTCGATAAGCTATGTTGTATGTATTTAAAAATAGCATTAGTGGGCTGGGCGTGGTGGCTCGTGCCTGTAATCCCAGCACTTTGGAGACCAAGGCAGGTGGATCACTTGAAGTCAGGAGTTTGAAACCAGTCTGGCTAACACAGTGAAACCCCATCTCTACTATTAAAAAAAAATACAAAAATTAACCAGGCATGGTGGCCTGCAACTGTAGTCCCAACTACTGCAGAGGCTGAAGCACGAGAATCACTTGATCCCGGGAGGCGGAGGCTGCAGTGAGCAGAGATTGCGCTACTTTGCCCTCGAGCCTGGGTGACAGAGGGAAACTCTGTCTCAAAAAAATATGTATTTAGAAAAAAGCATTAGTGATTCAAAATAAATCACTGATGTTAAGAATTCATGGGTGGAAATTTGAAAAATTTGTTTCAGAATACGTGAGAATTAAGAAAAGCAAAAGTTTTATTTTGTTTATTTTTATTTATTTATTTATGTATTTATTGAGACAGGGTCTCACTGTGTTGCCCAGGCTGGAGTGCAGTAGCATGATCACAGCTCACTGCAGCCTTGATTTCCCAGGCTCAACGAATCCTCCCACTTCAGTCCCCTGAGTAGCCGATACTACACATGTGCACCACCACGCCTTTCAATTTTCATATTTTTTGTATAGACTAGGTTTCACCTTGTTGCTCAGGCTGGTCTCAAACTCCTGAGCTTAAGCAATCCTCCTGCCTTAACCTCCCCCAAAGTTTTAAACATATGTAAATATATTCTTTTAAATATTTTATACACAAATAGGGTAAATACTATAAGTAGAATCTTAATATTTCCTCAATATCCATCAAAATATGTGAAAGTAAGTTAGACAAAAACTTAGGGAGAACTTTCATTGGGAAAACTGGGGATAGATTTATATTTAGAGGTTCCCTTTAATTGGGCAAATGCATAAAAAAATAAATTCTGCTAGAGTAACACAGTGACTTCTATGTGTCCAGTTGAAAAAGATGGAATTTTATGCAGTTCTGTTTCTCTTTTGAGTTTAACTGAACTCAGAGGAATAAACCCTCTTAGAGCTGTTCACACTGGTATTTAGAGCAACATTAAAAACTGAATTCTCACCTTTCTCAGTCGGCGAATACAGTAAGAAATAAAGAGGATCGTTCCAATGACACCAGCCATCACCCCAAAAATAATGAGTGCTATCACTACAGGAGATAAAGAGAGCAGCAAAATTATGAAAGCCTGAAATAAATGACCACATAGCAATTGAAAAATAAGACAGATAAAATCAGGGTACCTTCACCTTGCCTTTTAATAGAAAGTACAATTAATATACTATTATGTATATTTTTTCTTTTTAAAAATTGTGTGCTTTACAGTAACTATGTGGGAAACTGGGACTGTGAGTGATCAAGTCTTTTGAAGGTCGCACAACTAGTTGATGACAGAACTAAGACCTGAGGCTTCTGATTCCAGACCCAGCGTTCTTCACTAGTGTAACTGTAGATAAGAACTCAGTGGACCTTCTACTCAGATATGGGGGAAAAAAACACAAATTCTCTCATAATTTGGAAGTTATGAGAGAAAATAATGTCTCGATGTATAAAAGAACATTGAACAGATCATAGAATCATACTTTTGGAAAGAAACTGGTATAAACAGTTTACAAATGAAGAAAAGAAGCTGAATAAGGTTAACTTAGCCTTGGTCAGACAACTAGTTAAAACTAGAATTATAACTATAATGCAGGTCATCTATATTCTAAGCTTTATTCCTTCCACAGTATTCTTATGCATAGTCTCTAATATAGTCGCTAAAATGCTTTTTCAGTCTTTTATATTTGGGAATGAAACAATTGAAATAAATTAATTTAGAGATAGTTCCATATTTATAGCATATTTGTAGTGCTTCCCGATGAAGTAAATAGAATGGAAGGCTAGACACAAAGGTAAAATGGCTCATTTATTTGCCTAATTAATATTTAAAAGCCCTATTATTGATAAAAAGTAAAAGTAGCATTTCCTCTTGCTGGTGTTGCCCAGCTTTCTTGACCACTTAGCTTGAATGTATGTGATAGTGATGAAGTTCTATGATGTGCTTTTTACCCTGTGAGCTGTGGACACAGCCAAGTGTCAAGGGAGGGTTAGAATGCAGAATAGCAAATGAGCACACACAGTGATACTCAAGTGAGGGGAAGGGATGTCCCTTCAGCAGAGGTTGTCAAGATGGCCCCTAAGTGGTTGCATTGGGCCAAAAATGAATCAAGGCTGAGATTTAACTTTGAAATACAGTACCAGTTAATTAGATGATTTTAAATGCCTGGCTCTTTACGGTAAGGAAGAGGGAAGTTCATTTGTTTTATAAACTCTTATGAGGCTTTTTTCAAGTACTCAGGGTTGGTTAGAGAGGTAAAACATCTAACTTAAGAGAAAAACTATTACCAAATTATGTATTTCTATTTCCAAAATGTTTTTATTTATTTTTATTTACTTATGTATTTGTTTCTGAGACAGGGTCTTACTCGGTCACCAAGACTAGAGTACAGTGGTACAGTCAGAGCTCACTGCAGCCTCAAACTCCCAGGCTCAGGCAATCGATCCTCCCACCTCAGCCAGCCTCCCAAGTAGCTGGGACTACAGGTGCATGCCCCATCCCAGCTAATTTTGTATTTTTTGTAGAGACAGATTTTGCCATATTGCCCAGGCGGTTCTCAAATTCCTGGGCTCAAGTGATTAGCCAGGCTCGGCCTCCCAAAGCTCTGGGATTACAGGCATGAGCCACTGCTCCTGGCCCCCCAAATGTTTTTAAAAATAAGAAATGCCTAATTTAATTTTAAAAAGAGAATATTTTCTTTGCCTTTACAATTTTGTATGAATAAAGTAAACAACATACGCTCTTCTGTTTTAAGATTGACACATTTTCTTAGGCATTTGAAACAAGCAATGGATAGTTTAAAATGGAATAACTTTTATTATTTGTCAAATATTAACATACCTAGTTCAGAGAATTCATGGACAAGTTGTACCCGCTCTCCTATAAAGCAAAATTTCAATGTTAAGTCCAAACAAGTAAGGTATGTGCCAAAAAAAATCATTTTGGAATTAAACTGTTTTGTGGGTTTCCTTTTCTTAATCACATTTTGAGAGTTGTTGGTCAACTTTCAACATCTAGTTAGTAAATTTTATGATGTAATGTGTCAGTCTTACCATTAATAATTTCAGTATCTACTTTTAATGACCCAACAAGTATTCATGGATGAGAAATAAGCAAATTATCTCATAACTGAGGGGAAAGGAATGAGAAAGTATTGGAAGAATCACTTATTGACTTACACAAGCAGCAACATATTTTTTTTAAAAATGTAAGAATAATGAGAAGAAAGGAGACATATGGAGCCATTACTCCACACGGATGCCAGTCCCATGCAAAGAGGGGTCGTGTGGCTATCAATTTTCCAGATTTATGCCACAGCCACTGTCTGAATCTAAACTGTTACTGTATCTCATCTGAGCTTTTGCCAATAGTCTCTCTCGATTCTATGTCAGTAGCAATGGATAATACAGTTGCCTTACTGTTCCACCTGTGCTAACCTTCCCTGTCAGTCCACATCTTACTTTTGTCTCTGTCTCCACTTGCCATTTTATGTCTTGAAGCTCTCTTACTCCCAAAGCCACACAATTTTCTAGAGTTTAATTATTACAAATTACATAGTATATACTATGTTGTATCACATGACTGAGGATTCAGGTATTTTTTTTTTTATTCTTTAGGCTTTATGTACAAAGGTTAATTGGGGCTTGCCTTCTCTTTCTTGGTCACAGTTAATAGTTGTGGGTGCTATTGGGGTAAAACAGATGGGTTTTCTGTCACAAAAGTTTGAGAACTTTCATGAGTTACAGCTTGTGAAAATATAGTTCAATCACAACAATGATTCCAGAGCAACTATTTAAAACTAAGAACCTACCGTTGTCCTCTTCTGGAGGGTAATGGGTTCTACCAGAAAATTCCGAAACTTCATGAGCACTAGGAGTGGTTGGATGTGTGTCCGATGTGTGCTTATCTGCATACAAGATAAGTTGAGAAAGGGATCAAGAATGAGGCGACCACGTGGACATAAAGCGTATCATGAAAGACAAATTCTTCCACATCCCTGCCAGCAGCTCCAGAATTTCTTCTCCCCTGAAAACTAACAAGAGAGACTGCCACCAGATTCCTCTTATCCCAGCACCCAGCTTTGCTTATTGTTTATCAGCCACTGAGAATGTGTGAGGCTCTGATCTAAGCACTTTTAGATACATCTTCTTATTTAGCCTTTAGAGAAACGCTGTGAGATAAGTACTGTGTTACTGGCCCCATTTTAAAATTAATGGGATAGAAACCCTGCAGGGCAACTCACCCTGGGTCAGCAGCTGGCATAGAGCTGAGCCCAGGTCTGAGTTGAACTCAGTTTGCCCGCAGACCCTCCGTGACGCTGCACTATTAGGTCCCCTTTACCTGGTCCACGATGTCATGGTCACACGCATCATTTCTGTGCTTTGCCACATTGTTTTAATTTCTTTAACTCACAGTATTATTTCTGTAAGATATTTCAGAGGCAAGAATTCCTCTGCAGTAGGAATTGTGTCTACTTAGTAGGCTGTGTCTACTTAGCTCGCATTTCTCAGTGTTTGTCCGTTTCCCTGCAGTGACAGGTCCCCTAAAATAGGGTTACATCACAAAAATGATTGTGGAGCCACCATTTAAAAATAAAAAATAGAAACAAACCATTTGACTGTGATGAGACATAACTCTCTGGGCCCAAAGAAGAGGTGGAAGTGTGCGTTGCCGGAACAGTGGTACTTGATGCTGATATTCTCACAATTTCTGTGTAAAATAGAAGTTGAGAAAGGGATTAAGAATGAGGTGACTGAGCGGACCATAAAGCATACCACGAAGGACAGATTTCTCTCACATCCCTCCAGTGCCTGAGCTAAGCGCTTTTGTATACATCTTACATAATCTTTAGAGAATTGCTATGTGGTAAGTATTGTATTATTGGCCTTATTTTAAAATTAAGGGTCCGGAAGCTCCTCCAGAATTTCTGCATAGCAGAGGTTTACAGATAAATAAAGTGTACCTTGGTTTTCTCCTCTGTACAATAATAATTCCTGCCTTGAAATGTCATTGTGAGAACGAAATTAGTTTAAATATGTGTGTGTATGTGGTATGTGTGAGTATGTGGTATGGGTGCATATGTGGTATGTGTGTGTATGTGATGTGTATGTGTGCATATGTGGTATGTGTGCATATGTGGTGTGTGTGCATATGTGGTATGTGTGCATATGTGGTATGTATGTGTATGTGTTGTGTATGTGTGTATATGTGGTATGTGTGCATATGTGGTATGTGTGCATATGTGGTATGTGTGCATATGTGGTATGTGTGCGTATGTGGTATGTGTGTGTATGTGATGTGTATATGTGCATATGCAATGTGCACGTGTGTGTATGTGGTATGTGTGTGTATGTGATGTGTATGTGTGTGTATGTGGCATGTGTGCATATGTGGTGTGTGTATGTGGTATTTGTGTGTATGTGGTGTGTGTGTGTGATGTGTATGTGTGTGTATGTGGTATGTGTGCATATGTGGTGTGTATGTGGTATTTGTGTGTATGTGGGATGTGTGTGTGTGTGATGTGTATGTGTGCGTATCTGGTATGTGTGCATATGTGGTATGTGTATGTATGTGATGTGTATGTGTGCATATGTGGTATGTGTGCATGTGTGGTGTGTGCATATGTGATGTGTATGTGTGCATATATGGTACGTGTGCATATGTGGTGTGTATGTGTGCACATGTGATGTGTGTGCGTATGTGGTTATGTGTGCATCTGTGATGTGTATGTGTGCGTATGTGGTATGTGTGTGTATGTGATGTGTATGTGTATGTGGTATTTGTGTGTATGTGGTGTGTGTGCATGTGATGTGTATGTGTGCGTATGTGGTATGGGTGCGCATATGGTATGTGTGTGTATGTGATGGGTATGTGTGCATATGTGGTATGTGTGCGTATGTGGTATGTGTATGTGATGTGTATGTGTGTGTACGTGGTAAGTGTGCATATGTGGTATGTGTAAGTAATGAGTATGTGTGTGTATGCGGTTATGTGTGTGTGTGTGGTGTGTGTGTATCTGATGTGCATGTGTGCGTATGTAGTGTGTGCCTGTGTGGTGTATGTGTATGTGATGTGTATGTGTATGTGGTATGTGTGCGTATGTGGTGTGTGTGTATATGATGTGTATGTGTGCGTATGTGATATGTGTGCGTATGTGGTATGTGTTTGTGTGTGATGTGTATGTGTGCATACATGATGTGTACATGTGCGTATGTGGTGTGTGTGTGGTGTGTGTGTATGTGATGTGTATGCGTGCTTATGTGGTGTGTGTGTGTGGTGTGTGTATGTGATGGGTATGTGTGCGTATGTGGTATTTGTGCATATTTGGTGTGTGTGTACATGTGTGTGTATGTGGTACGTGTGCATATGTGGTATGCGTGTGCATGTGATGTGTTGTGTGCGTATATGGTATGTGTATGTTTGTGGTGTGTGTATGTGATGTGTATGTGTGTGTATGTGGTATGTGTGCATATGTGGTATGTGTGCATGTGGGATGTGTATGTGTGCGTATGTGATGTGTATGTGTGCGTATGTGGTATGTGTGCATATGTGGTGTGTGTGTATGTGATGTGTATGTGTGTGTATGTGGTATGTGTGCATATGTGTATGTGTGCGTATGTGGTGTGTGTGTGTGGTGTGTGCGTATGTGATGTGTATGTGTGTGTATTTGGTATTTGTGCGTATGTGGTGTGTGTATGTGATGTGAATGTGATGTTTATGTGTGCGTATGTGGTATGTGTGCATATGTGGTATGTGTACGTATGTGGTTTGTGTGTATGTGATGTGTATGTGTGCGTATGTGGTATGTGTGCGTATGTGGCGTGTATGTGATGTGTATGTGTGCTTATGTGGTATGTGTGCATATTTGTTATGTGTGTGTATGTGATACGTGTGCATATGTGGTATGTGTGCGTATGTGGTGTGTGTGTATGTGATGTGTATGTGTGCGTATGTGGTATGTGTGTGTGTGGTGTGTGTGTATGTGGTGTGTATGTGTGCCTATGTGGTATGTGTGTATGTGACATGTATATGTGTGTATGTGTTATGTGTGTGTATGTGATGTGTACGTGTGTGTATGTGGTATTTGTGTGTATATGCTGTGTGTGTATGTGATGTGTATGTGTGCGTACGTGGTGTGTGTGTATGTGATGTGTGTGTATGTGGTATGTGTGCGTATATGGTATGTGTGTGTATGTGATGTGTATGTGTGTGTATGTTGTATGTGTGCATATGTGGTATGTGTGTGTATGTGATGTGTATATGTGCGTATGTGGTATGTGTGCATATGTGGTGTCTTTGTATGTGATATGTATGTGTATGTACATGTTAGTATAGCAGTTACACATAAAGAGAATTACATATACGTTGGGTATTATTGTTACAATGCTTATAAAGGGGTAACTTGAAGATGCATTTGGAAAACTGTCTATGCTAAGAAAGGTGGAAGCACATAATAATTATATAGAACAAAAGTTCTATCCCATGTCTCAGTGTCTCCATCTGCTAGGGACAATCTTACCTCTTCAGTAAAAATTGAAACAATAATAAAACACTATTGCATTTAATGTTCTTATAGTTCAATAGAGGTTGAGTCAATTCTAAGTTTCCCCTCCCACACCTTTGTTTTTTCTTCTTTCGAAAGTGGATGCTCAGAGTTGTGATGGAATTATAGGCAATGCTGGCTCCAGCCTAAGATACTGACTAAAGAGTCAGATAACCAGGCAATGGAATGAATTCTAGGTCACTGCCGCTCTCTATTATAAAAACATGCACACAAACATGAAATCAGAATGTAGACTCACATAAATCCTTTTAAAATCTCATTAGATAAATTGCGAATTATTTTTGTAATTAAACACTGTTTTTATTCTTAAATGCAATACATTTCAAATAAGTTATTTTATAAAATTTTATAAATTAGATTCTTTAATTTGCAAAAGTAATATAGATTCAATAAAGAAAATTTGGGAACTACAAGAAAGCACAAAGAATAATATAAAATTCATCTATAGTCAGCCTATGCAAGGTTGAACATTTGACACATTTTGATATATAGCCATCTGAACTTTTAGTTGTTATATCTAAATCTGGGATCATGGTGTTTAAATATACATGAATATGTATATAATGTTTACAAGTATGACTTTCCACTTAATATGCCACAGATACCCCTATCCTGTCAAATATTCTTCTATGAGAAGATTTTTAATGACTGCATAGTATTCTATTGTAGGAGTGTTCTGTGGTTTATATTTCAATCTGCTATTCTGTGCATTCATGTATTTTTCACTCTTCTCAGAGTTACAAATCATTATGATAAACGTCAGTACCCTGAACTTTGTAGATGTACCTTTGCTCATCTCTTTGAGACATTCAAATGAGGGGAATGGCACCCAAGTGCAATGCAGTGGAGGTGGAAGGGCTTCTTCTCAGAGGCAGCCAACTTGGCCTCTCAGCTGAATGCTCAAAGTTTCCTGGAGAACCCACAAACGACAGAAAACATCTTCTTTGACACCTCCCATTAGTCTACCGGAGGGAAGACTTCTAAAACCTGCCTCTGTTTATCAGCTGATAGGTAATCAGTTTACCCCCAAATCATGGAGAAGACATGATCTATTGTTCCCAAACTGTCTATGTTTTCTCCTCTCTTTTAAGTCCTTTTCTGGCCTTGCTCTTTAACTTGGCCTGCCACCTGATTCCGTCATGTGTGTATAAACGACTGCCATATGAATTCACTAAATAGCATGCAAAACAATTACTGAATGTTTCTAAGTTGTTCAGCACTCGGTCATAATGGCTTTTAAGATAACATAAAAACCAATGCTTTTAAACAATAACCTGGTGATAGGGATTTTGAAGTTCAACAAATATTAAGATTAAAATTACAGAAAGAAACATCTTTATGAGTCAATGAAAGTATGTAAAAATTATTTACAAAGATAATTCATGAGCAAAAATAATCCATCTCTCTTAATAAATGTTAGACATGAGCTTCAGCTTATTCCTAGATAATGGAATATGGACCATCTATTGTATTTTTGAAAAGGCATACAATCTGAGTAAAATAGGTTTAGCTATGAAACTGTTATGAAAATAGCTAATAAAATAACAAGCCAAAAAAATCAAAAGTGTTAATGGCCAGAAGCCTTAAATGGGCATGTAACAATAAACGTGAGATCAGCCTTTGGCTCAGCTGCACGGGAATATAACTGGAAAAGGCAGCTAGAGCTCTCATCCTTCACTCAGGTGTGCTCATCACTTCCATTCCTAACTTTCGTCCTCTCCACACTTCTCCCTTTAATCCTCCACTCCTTCTTTACACTTTTCAGTTCGGTGTAATCCACTTACATTTAGGGTGCACATTTCTTATCCCTGTGGATACCGAATGGGCTCTTCTGAAACATAAAACTTGTTCCTAGGACTTCAATATCCCATTATTTTGAATCTTCTCAGCACGAGAAGTGTGCTTTGTTCATAAAAGATGTTAAATGAAATGTTAATTGTTATAAATGCTTGGTCATATTCTTACAGAGAAAGAATTAGGTGAGTGGTATGGTTTGGATCTGTGTCATCATCCAAATCTCATATGGAAATGTAATCCCCAATGTTGGAGGTAGGTCATTGGATCATGGGGCTGGTTTCTCATTGCTTAACACCATCCCCTTTGATGCTGTTGTGGAGATAGTGATTTCTCATGAGATCTGGTTGTTTAAAAGTGTGTGGCACCTCCCCACTCTCTCTTGTTCTTGCTCTTGCTCCAACTCTCTCTCTCCCCACTCTTTCTCTTGCTCTTGTTCCAACCATGTAAGACATGACTACTTTCCCTTTTGCCATGATTGTTTCCTGAGGCCTCCCCAGAAGCAGAGGCACTATGCTGCTTGTATAGCCTGCAGAACCATGAGGCAATTAAACCTCTTTTCTTTATAAATTACCCAGCCTCAGTTATTTCTTTATAGCAGTGTGAAAACAAACTAACACAATGGGTTTTCAGATTGCATCTGAATGTGAACATAATAAATTAAACAAGCCAAATGACAAAACAGCACATGCAGAATGAATGCAAGCATCTGGAAAAATAAGCATCATTTTAAGATCAACAAAATATTTTCAACATTTCAATAGCAAGCATACTTTTGCTAAAAGAAGAAAAAAAAAAAAAAAAAAAATTACACAAAACTTAGTCTGTAAATGCCATCTAGTAGTTTTGACTATGAGTACAAGTTTCCCAACTGTTCAGCAGGATGTTAGGAACTGCCTGAGTCAGAATTCCAGGGGTTCAGGTAGAGAGGTGTGTTCAGTCTATGGGAGGGAGCTGTAATTTTCTTTGTGAACACCTGCAAGACTCTGCATGGTCCAGTCCTGCTTGCCTCCCATCTTTATAGCTTCACCCTTCCCTTCCCTCTTGAGGCTCCAGCCATTCTGCATATCTCTTCACTCTATGAATGCACCATAACCTTTTCCATGTCCTAAACCTTGTGCCAGCTCCTCCCTTCATCTGAAATATTTCCCTCCCTATCTTGCCTAAGTACTGGCTTGTCAAGTCTCAGTTCAATGCCACTTCCTTTGGGAGGTCTTCGTTGGCCTCTCTAATAACATTTAGACTAAAAGCTCTCTGAAGTCCCTGGTGCTTAACATGGTGTTGTAAAACCTTATGATTGTTTAGAATCCAGATATGCATTCCTTAGGCCTTGATGTTTACTGGGGGCCTTGGGTGTTTATTAATTTATTCAATTATTTACAAAAGGTTTTTTTTGGGGTGAGGGGTATGTGCTGTGGACTATGTACTAGGAATATAATGATAAGTACTTCATGGCTTTTCCTTTCAGGGAAATTCCAGTACAGTAAGAGTGACATTTATTAATCTAAGTATAATAGGTATTTTAGGATGGTGGTGGAAGTGGGGGCACAAAGGAGACAGTGGTCAATTCTACTTGGAGAGGTAGAAAGACCTCATGGAGGTGTTTTTGAATTTATCTGGAAAGAAGTCTAGGATTTTACCAGGCATGCTGTGTGGTACCAGCAAGGCCTTGGAATTTGAGACATCATTGCAAGTTAGAAAAACTGCAGGTTATCTATGTGGCTGCAGCACAAGGTGTGAGAAGGAGATGGATAGAGAAATGGGTGAACAGCAAATGAGAGGTTGAAGAGGTGGTGAGGCACCAAATGTTGTGAGTCACACTCTAGAATTTGGACTTTATCTTTAAGGCAGTGGAAAGACAATGAAGGATTTGAAGCAGTTTTTTACTTGGGAAAAATCACTGTCAGTAGTATGGAGGATAACTTGGGGGAAGAAAACATGCCGGAGCTTTGCAGTAGAGGGTCCCATCTTGTGTTCAAGAGTGGCCAAGATAAGCAATCCCTTTGCAAACAAGCCACTCCTGCTCACAGAAGGTCCTTATCACTCCTTAACATTCCTTTGGTGGAGAAGGCCTATAGCCTGAGGCTTTAAAGAGGGCAGAAAATTATAGCAGGCTGTGAAAAGAACATGGCAAAGAACGAGCAATGGGAGCTAACATCTCTTAAAATTGGCACTTTAATTATTTTAATTTTAAATGAAGTCAGAGAAGGTGAAAAGTATTTTAAATTGACAAGCAAAGTATATGTAACTTTTTTATAAAAATGAAAACATGCTTAGGGAGAGAGAACTTATTTACATAAGTTTTGAGCTTAATGAAAACAATTTTAACACTCTAGCAAATAGCTAGACTTCTTTCTTCTTCAACAGCCACTCCTCACGGTAAAAGAGCACTTGGTGGAAATTTTGTTCTGAAGTCAAGGCTGAAACCCCAGAGATCAAATACTGTACTCAAGTTTACAAAGCTGGACTCAGACCCTAACACTGGCTTTAAAATTTGTCCTAAGTTAGACCACAATGCCTCTCTTTCCAGCTGGATCTATATGCCTCCACTCTGGCTTTTAACAAGGCTCTGAACTACTGTCAGAACTTGGGAATTTCTAACATTGAAAGTAACACATTGACACACTTTCCTCAATGTAAAATTGTATACACTTTATCCACGTCCCATCTGAGCATGTTATGTCCTATTTGTACCCTTACAAAAACTGATTGGTGGCCAAATTGATTTGAGACTGAGAGTTGCCACTTATGCTCTTAGAAATATTCGCTTTAATTCTCCAGAATCAGTTGCTCTGATACAACTTCTCATAGTCACTTAAGTCAACACAGTAAGAAAATAAACATATAAATGCCCTAAAGATAATTTGATAAAAATTGTTTTTTAATCTCATTTCCTCAACAATCTAATAATGGTAGCTGACCTATAAAATGACCTTTTTAATAGTTCATTTTTCTTCCATTTCTGGAAAAAAGATAACATAAGCCTTTCAATAGGAATTAATACCCATGCTTGCTTAGTGGTAAGAGGAAGGCACAGGGTCTTGTTATTGGAAGTCTATCGTTTACAAAACAGTGTCATCTTGAAAGAACAATAATTCTCATAAAAAATGACTTTTCATATTTTCTAGTATTAATTAACTTCTAAATAATTTGTTAGTTATTCCGGAGTAGAATCACATGGGGGCATTTTAAAGAATTTCATCAATAGCTTCAAATTAAATAAACCAGTATCTGGTTGAAAAAAAAAATCACTTACCTGGAAGGAGAAACAAAAGAAACATCCTCAAATGCTAAAGCTTCATTCAAAATTCAAGGTAAGGAAACCAAATTTCCACAATACGATCCCTTAAAGTCACCAAGAATGTTCAAAACTACACTTGATAGTAACAGCTTGTACAGCTACTTGGCTCTCCTAGATTCCTAAGACCCTAACCAGCTAATAGATATCTGTGGACATATTCAATTCTGAAAACCTGCAAAATATCTGCAAGAAGATGGTGTTTGAATAGGACTTTTTACTATAGCATATTTAGTTCAGTAAACTGGGTAGAAAGCGTTTAAGCAAACTCGTAACCATTGAACAGCAAACTTTAGTTTGCCAAAACTGCTTAGGGACTGGATTCAGAGATGGCTCTCCAGTTATTTTTATCTCTTTGCCTTTGGAGCTCTCAGCTTTCTATAGCTAAATTAGCTTTCAAAAATCTACTTGTGTCATTCCTAGATTAAAGGCCAGTTTAAGTATTGTCCTGTTGAGTTCAGGTACATTTAAGCTAGAAAACCGCTTATAGAACATCTAATCCAACTTGCCGACTTTAAAAAAAAGACATTTGGTCTCACAAAAATTAAATGACTAGCTCAGATGAGCATATCTGGTAAGAGACAGAACTGAGACTTAATTCTGCTAACCCCCAATGTTATTCTCACCTTCCAGATCTCACTGCTTGGTTGAGATCTGGCGAGATTTCTCTGATGTTTTATTACATTAGTCAGCAAGCATTGGGGCACATTGTATATACAACAAAGGACAACTAAATTCCTGAGCTCCCTGGATATCCTAAAAGCTAGAATTTTAATAAAAAACCATGTAGTCTTCATTTTGATGATTTTTTCCACACTAATTTATTATATTACTTAGATTATATCTGTTAGCCCTCACTGTCCTTATACTGTAGCCACTGAGAGAAACTGTGTTTTGCTCTAGCAAAACTGGGATGAGAGTCAGTTTCTTAATCCCTTCACATCTTCTGGCAGGAACACATCCAGTCTATACCTGAAAAATTTCCGCGCTCTCTCCAAGTGAAGCATATTTACCTTGTGGTGTTAGGAAAGATGTGTCCAGCATCTGGCTACCCAGGAATGGACAGACCTTGTGCTAGTACTGCACATTTTCTCAGCTGCATGGGCCTCTGAAAAACATACTGTCAAGACTTTACTCCATGCCTACTTGCAAATGAATCACTGGATGAACCCTGAAGGATGGGCAGAGTTTTAGGTGAAGATGCAGAGGAGGAGGGATAAAGAAATAGCATGGGCTAACATATGGAGAAAGGGGAGTATAACGTGCATTGATGTGGAGGCTTAGGGCACCTAGCAGGCAAGTGTTGGCAAATCTCTCAGATTGAAAAGAGTTTAATGTTTAAGTGGCAAATTAGTGCAAAATAAAATATAATAGTATGTTTTGTCATATTAGCAAGGCCTCAAACTCCTGCTTTAAATGTTTTTCAGTTTTCAGGCACTGAAATGGCATTTGCTATGGTACTTAGTACAAAGTAAGTCTGTGTGACCTGAATTGAATTGTATAATTTAGGTTTGAGGGGTGGAATGAATTGGTATACTTTCTAGAAAATGAAATACGCAAAATTTGTGTTTGGATCATCTCACAGCTTATACTTGTATAACATTGGATATGTTCCAGAACATTTCACCTCTCTTGTCTTTTATCCCCATGTGTTGGGGGAGAGAGCATGGACTTCTGTCACTGTTCCCATTGTACCAAAAAGGTGGGGTGACGTGGGGGCCCAAGACATGTTAGGAATACAACTGGAAATAGCCAGCCTCCTAGCTCTCTGCTTTATGCTTTATCCATCAAACCACTCAGTTTTTCCAAATAAATAACATTTCTAACATGAAATGCTATTAGACACAATAAAAATAAAACGTGATATTGTACAAGTACCCTTGAGTTTTTCTGTATGCCAAAACTTCCAGTGGCTGAGCTCTTGTCAAGATGTGATAAAGTCAGTTCATGCAGCTGCTGGTTTGAGTTTTGGTTCCCTCCTGACTTGCAGCTGAAAGAATCCTTATCTTGCATAAGCAAACTCTTACAAGGACACACCCTTCATATGCAATGCCTTAAATAGTTTCCAAGTCTGAAAACTAAATTTTCCAAATGCTACAGTTTTTTGGCATTGCAATGACCATGAAAACTGCTTGATAAATGCATCTGTAGAAGTTATGCTCAGCTAATTTGTGGTAAAACTGGGACAAAAACTCATATCCATTGACTTCCAACTCAATGCCTTGTCTGCCAGATCTCACTGTCTTGGACAGAATGAATGTATAAATGGGAATCTTGCCTGTGCTAAAAGATGTTTGAAGAAGACGGTTCCCACGAGGCAATATTTTAAGGGAACGATTTTGTTTTGCTCTTGAACCAAAGGATTGACAAGTTCAATCTTGGTCAAGTTGTGATAATATAGTTAGACACCCATACTGTCTGTGGCCATTCATTTTCCTTTTTTGGAAGGTTTTTATTAAGCCAAAGCAGCCAACTACAATTTAGAAAAATTGAACTTAAGGATAAAGTGCTTTGTGTGATAGCATCTGAGCCTACTGTTTTGGATAGCCTATTCTCAATACTTTTTGTTTGAACTCTTCAGCCAATGGCTCTGGAGAAAAGCATGGCCTATTAACTGGTACAGTTAGTGTGCTCGGTGCCAAATGGAATGACGCAGTCTCTGCTCATCTTCAGACTGGCGTGCTTTGGCAGTCCCCATGCAGCTAATTGGTTACAATTCTTCCTTTCCTAACTTGGTAGAGAAGGGTGCTTTATCTATTCTGTCTCAAAGGTGTCGTGACCTAGGAGGCTGCAGCTTCCCTTCAGGAAGCCTGAACTTTTTAGCCTGGCTCTGTACTATCCAGCTTCTGGTCATCCACACTGTATCAAACCATTGCTGAGACAGCAGAGGTGGAGAAAAATATCAGTCACTCTGTCATCCCGGCCAGTGCACATTCTTCAGCCTGGACAGATGGAAAGCAAGATGAATTTCTGTCCACTGTCCTGCTGGGAGACGAGAGCAGAGTTCTATTCCTGGCTTTGCCACCAAATGGTTGGGGGATCTGTACAAGTCTCTGAAATTATCTGAGCCTCAGTTTTCTGGCCTCGAAGATGAGAGTACTGGAATAGATGTTTCTCTTTTTAAACTTTAAAAAAAGTTTTATGTTTTTCTTGAGATAGGGTCTCACCATATTGCCCATACTAGCCTCAAACTCCTAGGCTCAGGCAATTCTCCTGCCTCATTCTCTTGAGCAACTGGGACTACAGGTGCTCACTGCCATGCCTGGCCTGGAATAGATGTCTTCTAAAATGCTTCACCATTCATGAATCATGGAAATCTGTATGTCTAAGATAATAATATTTGTAGTTAACACTTACTGTACACCTACTTCATTCCACACATCTCTCTAACCATTTTTAAAACAACTAGCTGAGACCCTATTGTTATATATTAATTATTCTTTGTGGAAGAGGAACAAAAAAACATCAGAAACATTGCCTAACTTGCCCAAGTTCACACAGCCGCTAAGTGGCAGACCTGGAGTTTGAATTCAGACCTGTGTAACTACAGAACTGTCTGCCAAGGTCTACTGTGATCTATGTAGCAGAAAGAGAATGAGAGAATCAAATAAGTGTCATCGAGAGATTAAATTCTCACCAAATTATGATGCAACTAACTCTCAAGCAAGCCTTCACTTCAACAAATCAGGGCTAAATGAAGATCTATAAAAATAATAATTCACCTTGTTCATAGCCTGAGGGTAGGAGTGTTGTACGTCTAACATAGCATTGTAGGGTGACCTGCAGTGGCAAATCTACATTACGGAAGAGCAGATGGTTCTGGTTATTAACAGTTTGTTAACTTGAATCGTAATTTTTCCAGCCAAGCATATTCCAATCTGGTCACTCCTGCCTACTAAAGAATCCTCAGAACAAAAGGGGGTTTCACATACTTTACCTGTGTCCACTTTAGTCTAAGATATTGGTATTTCTGTAGCTGAACTTCACATACATTAACTTTGGGCTTAAGGAAGTTGGGCGGGATGAAAATAATTTTAATTAAAAACAAAAACCTTATCAAAAGTTCTCACACCACTGGTACTTCCTTTCACTGGTTGAATAATAAAAAACTGCAGAAACGAAACTAGTTCGTTCTCATCCTTGACTGCATGATAGAATCATCTGTGGTATCCAGGCATTGGATTCTGATGTGCAGCCAGCAATGAGAACAACTGCTCCAGTTGGTAATATGATTAATATACGTAAACTTCATTTTCCTGAGTTTTGAGGTGCATTCTTACATTTTCTATGGTTCTAGTGTCACCTTTATCTATAACATGAACAGCTATAGTATGGGATATTAGCCTGAACGAGTTTAGAAATAACATCATTTGCCATCTTAAATGTTGGTGTTTCTTAGAGTTTTGTTTTAGAGCCACAATCCCCCTCACTTCCTCTCTCACATCGCATTTAATTTTACTTTAATCACTTTCCAAGGATAAGCTCATCAGTGTGTGAAGCAGACAGAGTTGAACTGCTTGGTGGAAGCCAGCCTGAGTGTTTGGCCTGGAGCCTCACATCCTGTGCCCATCTCTACCTGGCAGCTTCAGAAAGCTCCACAGGAATTTAGATTGGAAATCTTTAGTCTAAAACTTAAGTTTTTCAAATTGTCTGTGGGGATCCCTTAGCACAAGTGTTAGTAAACTTCCTGTGTAAAGGGAGAGAGAGTAACTACTTTAGGATTTGTGGACCATAACTACTGTAGGCTTTGTGGACCATCTATTGTAAATATTCAGCTCTGTCACTGTGCAAAAGCAGCCACAGACAATATGTAAACCAAAGCATGAATAAATGAGTATGACTATGTTCCAATAATGATTTGTGGACAGCAGAATTTGAATTTCATAAAATATTCACATATTATTATTATTTTGATTCTTTTCTTTTGTATTTTATTGAGACAGAGTCTTGCGCTGTTGCCCAGGCTGGAGTGCAGTGGCGCGATCTCTGCTCACTGCAAGCTCTGCCTCCCGGGTTCGCGCCATTCTCCTGCCTCAGCCTCCCAAGTAGCTGGGACTACAGGTGCCTGCCACCATGCCCAGCTAATTTTTTGTATTTTTAGTAGAGACGGGGTTTCACCGTGTTAGCCAGGATGGTCTCGATCTCCTGACCTCGTGATCCGCCCACCTCAGCCTCCCAAAGTGATGGGATTACAGGCTTGAGCCACCACGCCCAGCCTATTTTGATTTTTTTAAGCACTTAAAAAAGTAAAAATCATTCTTAACTTGTAAGGTGTACAAAACTAGGGGGCCAGCCATTCACAGGCTATAGTTTGTTTGGCCCATGTATTAACATAATTAGAATGTTATGGATGTGAAACATTGGATGTGAAACCCAATCATCAGTGCTACATAGATTCTCTGAGACAATTCCAACATGCAGTCAAGATGGTGCATTCCTCTACTAATGGGCTATGAAATCAGTCCAGTGGGTTGTCACTGGCACTAAAAAATTATGTTGTAGTTTGGGTGTGGTGGCTCATGCCTGTCATCCCAGTGCTTTGGGAGGCCAAGGCAGGAGGATCACTTGAGGCCAGGAGCTCGAGACCAGCCTGGGCAACATAGCAAGACCCCATATTTAAAAATTAAATAACAAAAAAGTTAGTCAGGTGTGGTTGTGCGCACCTGGAGTCTCAGCTACTTGAGAGGCAGAAGTTGGAGAATCATTGAATCCAGCAGTTCAAGACTGAAGTAAGCTATGACTGTGCCGCTGCAGTCCAGCTTACGCCATAGAGCAAAATCTTGTCTCTAAAAAAACACTAAGTTGTATAAAATGGAAGAGAATATATCAAAGTACATCACACATAATAAGCGAAGTTATTATTTTGTGAAATTTTATTTCAGACAAATGTGTGTGTGAGTCTGTGTGCTGTGAGTGGTAGTACACATTAACTATGTCTCAATAATACTTGAGTATGTTTTGAGCCTGATGAACCAGGTTATACCCTATCTGAATACCTGGCAGCCAGAGGGGCTGAGGCAATCAATAGCCTATGACATACCTGAAATGCACTCACGGCCTGCACAAGCCATTGACCAGTGGCTCATGCACACCTTTATCCAGCTTCTCTAGCTCCAGAAAGCACTTAGACTTTCTATGTGTGCTGCGCCACTAAAATGGGAATTCTGAAAGAAAATGCTTTCAAAAACATAAAGTTAGCTAATGGGACACTTACAAGTAGACTATATACCTTTAGAAACACATAAGAAGATAAGGGCAAATAAAACATAGTATATATATCAAAAGAGCAGAAACAAGGAATCATATAATAAAATATGAAATAAGACAACAGAAATAAGATACTAAATGTCAGTTGTGAATGCATATGGATTATGGTTTTGTATTAAAAGACAAAGACTTTTAGATTGAGTCAAAAGAGATAGGTTAGGACTGGTGCAATGGCTCACGCCTGTAATCCCAACACTTTGGGAGGCCGAGGCAGGTAGATTGCCTGAGCTCACCAGCCTGGGAAACACGGTGAAACCCTGTCTCTACTAAAAACTACAAAAAAGTAACCGGGCATGGCGTTGTGCACCTGTAGTCCCAGCTACTCGGGAGGCTGAGGCAGGAGAATTGCTTGAGCCCAGGAGGCGGAGGTTGCAATGAGTTGAGATCCTGCCACTGCACTCCAGCTTGGGCAACAGAATGAGACTCCATCTTCAAAATAAATAAATAACTACATATAAAACTCAACAGGAATAACAGCATTAATCTTAGGCAAAGTAGAATTAAGAGCTAAAACGTTACAAACAATGAAAAAGATTTACTTGTGTCATAAGCAATATATTTCACAATGATTCTTAAGTAATTATGGACCATTATGACCCAATAACATAGCAACGAGAAATACAAAGCAGAATAACGAATTGGCAAGAATACAATGCCACTGAGAAATTTTAAGTTTTCTCCAATTGTGGTACATCAAGAAAGCAAAAAACAAACACAGAAAGGATCTGAAATATATCTTCCTGCAATCACAAGCTATTGATTTATATGATGTTTTGCTAACAAACCAATGAGGACAGATTTTATTAGGCATTCCCACATTCTCACATTCCCATATACTCATTTTGAAAGAACATTTCTGTATTTCCTGATAAAATGTTTTTGAGGTCTGAATCTAACAGAATAGTTCAGGAAAGGTAGCAAGGGGAGAACTTTTGTGGTCTTTTTCCTAGCAAAATGCAATTTCAGTGCCATGATCTACATTCTCGGTTGCCTCAAATAGCTGACTATTCATGTTTTATGTTTTTTATTTATTTCCTTCTATTTTGGTTTCTAAAAATATAATTATGACTGGGAAATAAATGATAACATCAAAAGGAGGCCTCCAGAATTTAAAAACATTTTCCATAGCCTGTATAAAAAGGAGCAAAAGGCTAACATGACAGCCAAACAGAGTTCCTTAGCTGCACCACATGAGGAAGACAGACCATCAACCTTCATTCAGGTCTTCAGCTTGGTAAAAGCACAAGCAGAACACTGAGTGACAATATTGTAAGAGTAACGGAGTCAATCCTGGAACATCACTAGGTATGGTACAGGCAACAGAACGTATTCTCTAAGTGCACATATTCTGCAGTGGAACTGCCTAGACTCAAACTAATTCCTCTAGCAACTGCCTGAGACCTTGCAAAATTGACTTAATCTTTATATTTTTGTTCCACTGTTATATAATGGGCTAGTCTCTACCTTACAGAGTTGTTGAACAGATTAATTAAGTTAAAATGCACATAATTTGCTTTTTGCAAGAATGGAAAACCTAATCCTAAAATTTCTAAGAAATTGTTAGGGATCTTAATAGCCAAAACAATCTTGAAGAAGAACAAAGTTTGGTGAATCACACTTCATGAATTCAAAACTTATAGCCAAGCAACAGCAATAAAAACTGTGTGATTTTGCTCCAAGAACAGACATATTCTTAGGATAGAATTGAGACTCCGGAAATAAACTCATATATCCATGGCCAATTAACTTTCAAGAAGGGTGTCAAGACCCTTCAATGGGAAAAGGATAGTCTCTTCAACAAATAGTGCTGGGACAACTGAAAATAACAAAGGTGGACTCTTATCATACATCATATAGAAAAATTAACTGATAATAAACCAAAGATCTAAACATAAGAGAAGAACTACAAAACTCTTAGAAGAAAACATAGGGAGAAATTTTTATGACTTTAAATTTGGCAATTATTTTTAGATATGATATCAAAAGCGTAAGCAACAAAAGAAAAAAATAAATTGGACTTGAAAATGAAAAACATTTGTGCATCAAAGGACACTATCAAAAGTAAAAACAAAAATCCACAGAATGAAGGAAAATATTTACAAATAGTATATCTGATAAAACTCTATATCCAGAACACAGAAAAAACTCTTACAACTTAGCAACAAAAAGACAAAAATAAATTTAAAAATGGGTGAAGGACTAGAACCAACATTTCTCCAAAGATATGCAAAATGCAAATTACCAACAGCTACATGAGAATATTCTCAGCATCATTAGTTATTAGGAAAATGCAACAAACCACAGTGAAAAACCGTTTTATACCCTCTGAAATGGCTATAATTAAAAAGATGACAAAGTACAATTTCTGCAAGATTGTGGAGAAACTGGCACCTCATACACCCTGGTGAAAAGGTGAAAAGGTGTGGCTCCTGTGGAAAAGAGTTTAGCAGTTCCTTAATAAGTTAAACATAAAATTACTGTGACCCAGCAATTCTACCCCTATACATCTTTGAGTATTAAAAATGCTTTCAAACAAAACTAGTACAGGAATATTTACAGCAGCACTATTCACAATAGCCAAAAGGTGGAAATAACACAAATTTTAATCAAATAATGGATGGATAAGCAAAATGTGATATACCAACACAATGGAATAATATTCATTATAAAAGGAATGAAATACTGATACACGCTACAATATGGATGAACTTTAAACACATTATTTTAAGTGAAAGAAGCCATACACAAAAGGTTACCTATTATATGATTCCATTTATATGAAATATCTAAAATTGATAAATCTGTAGAGGTAGAAAACAAATTAGTGGTTTCCAAGGGCTGGAGGAAGTGGCTGCTAATGGGTAAGAGGTTTCCTTTTGGAGTGATGAAAATGTTCTGGAACTAGATAATGATGATGGGTGTGCATCATTTTGAATGCATTAAATGCTACCGATTGTACACTTCAAAATGGTTCAAATGGTAAATTTATATTATGTGTATTTTACTCCAGTTTTAAAAATTAAGTGTATGTACATTACTTAGAACAGTGCATGGCACAAAGTAAGTGCTATATCAGTGTTGGTTATTATTATTCAGAACTTGCCTCTGTATGGAACCCAACCTGCTGTATATAGATCTAGGGATGGAAATACCAAAGTTGATTAAATAGCTATTTATAGAACTTTGTACACTACAAACAAAGATGACATCATTTTTCTAGTGCTTACATATAATAATTTGGGTTAGACAGAAATTTTAATAAATATCCCAAATAAATTGTATAGGTCATAGTCTATGACCAATGTACAAAAATTAAAGACTTCTTAGAAAGCAGAGATTGTGTTTGTTCAGTTTACTTTTTAAAACATATTGAAACTTGTCCTGATTATATTGTATGGTTCTCTTTGCAGAAAATTTAGGAAGTATTTAAAATAAGAAAAAAATACCTTACAATCCCAACACCCAGAGATAAACCCGGAATATTTTTTTCAACATTTTTGCTTAGTTTTAGTCTAGCTCATTTATCACAGAAAACTACACAGATAGGTACTTACTAAAGATGTGGATATGATAATAATGGCTGGAAATCTATGATGTAAAAAGGTAGGTCCAGCCTGATTTTGTCAGCACCATGTAAGTAGGTTTGGGGGTTTTTTTGGGCAAAAGATATTACATTTGCAGTTGGTGTCAAAATATAACCTACAAAGATAACTTGGGGGAAATTCCTCAAAAATATACTTCTCAAATAGGCTCACAGCTGTTTTGAATAATCTTCTAGAAACCAAGGTGAAAAGAAATTTATCACAAGAATGTTAAGCTAAATTTCCTAATTTAAAATAACTGTAAAGTAAGTTTGAGATGCCATCCCTACTTTCTCCTCTATTCAGACCTTGTCTGCAAAGGAGTTCACAGTGGGTGTCCGTTTCTTTCTAAAAACCCTATTTCACACCATACAAAAGATATTTATAGGTTTGGCAACTAGTCCAGCTCATCTCAGGCTGAATTTTGGGGATTTGTTGGGGTTTACAGATGAAAAATGATTGCAGATACCATCTACTCGGTGCTTTATAAAATAGGCATAAGAAAACTGAGGTCCACAAGTGTTAAATGATTTTTCATGGCCAAGCTAGTCTGCCACAAAATTCTGGTCATTGGCCATTTGTCATTTTGAGTAGTTGATATTGACTGTCTACTATGTGGCTGACAATGTGTGGGACACATAAGTGAAGACACAGGTTTTTCTTTTAAAGAATTTATAGTCATGTATTCCCTGGCATACAGTTCCTGTAACTCTTTCCTGTACCAATTAAATAGACAGGCTAGCAAGGCTCTCTTCTTGGATCCCTGAAAAAAAAAAAAAAAAAAGAGACACCTTGTTTCTTCACTTAACATGTGCTTTTTAGACTGATGTACCTGCAGGGGTGTGAATCAGATGCACAGGGTAATAATGATCTGTCTGTGCGGAGCACTCACTGTGTCTAACCAGATGAAAACAAGTATTTCCTCTTTCCTTTCCTCCTCCCCTTCCTTCTGTCTCTTCCCTTCCCTTCTCTCTTCTCCCTTCTTGCCTCCCTCTCTCTCTCCCTCCTCTCTTCTTTCCTTCCTTCTTTTTTTCCTTCTTTTCTTTCTTCCTTCCTCTCCCTCTCTGCTTATCTCTCCTTCTCCCTCCCTTCACTTCCTTCCTTGCTTACTCAACCAATATGCTACTATAAGTCCTAATCGGGAACTGTGCTAGATTCTGGGGATACACGGATGAATAAAGTAGGCATGATGATATCATACCAGTCCCTTTGTTTCCTCCCATTAAATTAGTATATTATGATCTAGAATGCAAATTTTGTATGAATTTTTAAGTAAAACCAAAACTTTTGGAGACTCCTGGTTTATGCCATAATTTCCTAGTTGAAGTGATATAGTACTGTATTTTCAAATTGGTTCTTAGCTTCAGAATCTGATTTTCAGATAAAAGCTCCAGCTTTTCCTTGAAAACACTAACTTACCTCCTGTCTCAGAATTTTTGCTCTTGCTCTTCCCTCTGCCATCTGTCCTCTTTTCCCAGAATTTTCGGGATTAGCTCTGTCTCCTTGTTCTACATTTAGCATAAATATCACCTATTCAGAAAATAATTCCCTGCTACCCTTTTCTTAAGCAGTTTTCGGCATTCATGTTTATCATGTTACCTGCTTTTATATGCTTTGTGTTATTTTTGACTGTTTTTATCTTATTTTAATAAGATAGTTGTTGTTCTGTTTATTATCTGTGTTCCCTCCCACCACCCACTGTGCCCACCCTCCAAGTATCCTCCATCGGAGCCCATTTGTCTTCCTGCTGTGGGCTCAGTGCCTGGTTCACAATCTGACATGTAATGACTGAATCATCAAATGAGTGCAGGAATTCAGGGACTGGGAATCAAGTCATATTAGAAAAAATGGATTCTCCATTTGGAAGAAGATCTCTGGTAAGTTTAGAATTAGAAATATCGGCTTTATTCTTAAGATTCCTAGAGAAAGCAAGGCAATCATCTTTTTTTCATAGCAAAAAAAAAAAAAAAAAGAAAGAAAGAAAAAAAAAAAAGGAAAAAGACTTCACCATGTATGTTTTCTCTTCAGTTAATGAGTATGGGGGAAAAACTTGCTCTTAGACCTTTCTGTTATACTATAAAGTAGCCACATCAAGAGAGTTTCCTTGGAGGGTTTCCGACGCTACGAAGATGATAACAGCTTGGGTACTGGAGACCACTGTAGCCTTCAGGGTCATCTTGCCCCAATGACTTCTTCATCAAGTGCCATTTAAGGCTTTAATTCACACTATCTGCTTGCGTAGTTGTAGAAATTAAAAAAAAAAAAAATCATTTCTTTGCCAGGAACCCTTTCCAAATTTAGGGCACTTGTAAGTCACACAGAATTTTCCCAAATACTGGGCACACCCCCAGTAGAGTATGCAGTGTTCAATTTTGTTTGAGTTACACCCAGTATGGTTTGCCCCATGGAGCAACACAAAGAATACATCTCTTTTATAGTGCTAGTGTAATAGCGCTATAAACATATGAATATATATGCAAATATTATACTACATCCCTTTCACTTGTTTTCTTTTCTTCAAACTAAATATTTTCATACTTTTCTGATTAAAAAATTAGAGTAACTATGTTTGTTTTCTGTTTTTTTTTTTTCTGTAATTTTCTTTTCTCTCTGACTTTTCAAAAATCACCAATCACGTATGTAGGTTTGTTCCCTAGTCTATAATTATTGGTAGCTACTACTTATTTTAATAACATTTATATTATTAATACTTACTAATCATGATAGTTAATTCTAATCATAGAAAATGCACAGTAAGCTTAACATTTTACTTTGTTTCAGGCATCAGTAAGTGTATTCCATTAAATACTTTGTTTAGTCTTTATTACTATGAGGCAAGTACCAGCATTGCCTGCATTTTACAGATGAGGACACATAAAAATGAGGGCATATCATTTGCCTTAATGTTCCCCAGCCTTGAGAAGTAAAACTAGATTTGAACCCAGTTCTGTCTGTTCCTCATGCCTGTGCTCTTAACTATTACACTATTTTATCCTCCCCTAGGGTATCTGAGAAAATGCCGACCTCTCTACCCTGTATGCTACAGAGCGCTCAGTAGATCCTTGATGCTTGCTCTAACTTGGGTTACAACAATGTCTAATAGACTCAGAATGTTTCAAGCAACTGCCTGACCCCTGTGCGCTGGGTGGGCACTAGTATTGCTAACACATAAACACTGCACTTGAGAGGAGGTTTAACTATAATATTCTCAGAAAGAGGCCCAAATCATGTTAATTTAATACACTAAATTAATAATTAAATTTAAATTAAATTCAAATTATTGAATTAATACAATTTAATAATAACCCTATGATATTTATTTTAATGGATTTAGATTTCTCCCAAAACTCACGTGACACCTAAGCCAGTAAGAATTGTTTTTGTTTTTGTTTTTCTTCCTATGTGACACTTTAGTAATGGACCCACAGAGAAGCGAACAATTCCCCATGGTTTCAGTGTTCATGCTTTTGGCTTCTCACCATTGGGCAGAAGGAGGAAATTATACCTTTTGAAAACTAAAAGCCATATAGCAACCAACACCTTCATTAATAACTCTTTAGTTTGGAAATGAATCTCCTTATAACTCAAACAAAGCAATACATTTATTCACACAGAGGTATTTCTCAAAGCATTTGATAAAATTATTTTAATTCTAGCTAGACTTAGAATTGAAGTAAACTTCTCATACTAGAAAACTGGATTCAGCCGTAAATACCGGGCTCCCTTGTGTCATTTTCCCCACATTGGTAGCTGAGTTCCAGTAAAATCCATCCACCAGACTGGAATAGGAGATACTACTCATTTATTCATTTAAATAAGATAGAACTAAAATAGGCTAGTTTATATTTTTATTCTATGATCTTATACCCAATATAACAGAACCAAGATGAAATAAAGTCACTTACCTGACAATAGTAATACAAAGATTATTTTTCCATACATCCTGAGATCATGAGCTGGCTCCTAAAGTTAGTGCAAAAAAACTACCAAAGACAACTGCAAGTGTCAGTGTCTGGCCTTAGCCTGCTAGCTGTTATCTTCCAGGCCCACCTTCCTGCGGCCATCATCAGCTGATAGGCAGGGGAGGCATTTTAAATGACGCAAGTTGTTAAGCGCCTGTTAATAAAGATACACGGATATCTTGGGGCTATGAAAGTGGCAAGTAAAATTTTCACTGCAAGGAACAGGCTTCTACTTGTGCTATTAACTTTGCATAAGTTAAGTGGGCATGGCAAGGTGGTAGACAGGTGCCACCCAACTGGACAAAGAACTGGACTGTGAATCTCTGAGGCCAGGGCACGTGCCAGGCTGAGGCAGCTGTTGTGGAGCCATGGAGCTTCTCATTTCTAATGTCGAGACCCTGTGATCCAAACAAAAGTGACTTCCTATATGTGAAATGAACATGTTTGAGAAATTTAAATCATTTGAGTGTTCTGAGGTTCTGAAAGACTCCCAAACTCATGGTGAGTCACACAGCAATGTAAGAGATGTGAGATGCAACAAATCTTTCCTTGAAAATAGAATTTGAACTGAAGAGCTAGTGCCTGCACAGCTATGAAGCCAGTGAGCTGTTTCTCTCTGAAATATACCTTGCTAAGTAAGCATAAGTGAATACCAAGACAATAAATGCAAACAGTCAGAAACAAAACCCAACACACCAAAAACCCTATCATTAAAGTAGGTTAAAGTGAAGGCTATGGAAATGTGAGGAAGCTCAATTTTAAAGGGAGGCAGAACAAAAAATATAAATTAGGTCTGAAATGGTTCAACAGAAGGTGATTGGATACTCCATCTAAATCATCTTACTTCCTGTAAGATTTTTGTGAAAGTCTTTCCTGCCTGACCCAGAAAATCAATTTGCTATGTGAGCAATTTGCCACGTATATCATACATATTTACCCAAAGTGTGGTTTAAAAAAATCATTTAGGAAGTTAATGTTTGCAGCTTCAGGAAACTGGGCCACAGAGGAAAAAAAAAATTATTTACTGGAGAAAAGATGGAGATAAGTATCTGCAGAGCATCCCAGAGAGGGAGGAGCCTGAGGTTGAGGGACTAGTGGATGGAGGGAGCGGAGATGCAGACTTGGGGGAGACGGAACAATGAATGACACAGAGGGGGTAATCTGAGAAGCAGGACAAGGATCCAGAGTGCCTCTCAAAGCCCTGCCAATTCATGTAAAACAACTGCAGCACATTTTATAAAAAAGTTAAAATTAAACAATAGGCAATAAATTAATACCTTCCATAAATTCAGTGTTTGTTATGGCTGGATATCAGGTTGTGTTGCAGGAATTGTGCTCAAGAGTCAGCCAACTAAAGGAATGTTGTTGATATTCATATAAGCAGTAAGAATTATTTCATATGGTTTTATATTGACAAAGGGAGAGCAATTAGCATGAGTCTTAAAAATGCTATTTCTAAAAATGGGTAAATAAATGTCACCATTCTTACAATGGACTATTGGAGCAACTATTAAAACCATATTTTCAAAAATAGTTAAAGATATGGAAACTCAGGATAAAATGGATAAGTGGAAAACAGCAAGATCTCAAAATTGTATATACACAAATAAAATCCTATTTGATTCTTTTTTCCTCTGGGTTGTGCTACCTTCACCTGGATTACACCCACTCCTTTTTAGGTGGCCTCCAATTCTGCTTAGGGTCTCAATTGAATAGTACTACCTCCACGAAGCCTTCCCTGACTTCCTGTCTTTGTCAGGTGCCCCTGCTCTATATGTGTATGGTTCCGTCTTCTTCCCTTATCATAGGACTTGTTACACTACATTGCAACCATTGTGTCTCCACTGGACTACAGTTTTTAAGTGGGCACACTCTGACTATGGCTATCTTGTTTCCCAATGAGTGCTTGGGGCACACTTGGCAATAAATATTTCTCAAATCAATAAATGATAAATGAATATTGCAGTGCAGAGGAAAGCAACTTCCCATGGCAGTCCTGGGGTGTATAGGCTGATCATTTTTTATATATACTGTGGGTAACCTACGTCATATCCTAACTTCAGGTTCCCTCCAGTATGGAGGTCCCTTGCTAAGGCAGGAAGGGGAAAAGGAAAAGGAAACTCAGCCTAAAATTCAGCTTTCATACCTTCTTCAGCCTGAACTGGTCAGAGTCTGAGAGTGCTTTCTCTTCTATGACCTCCCACTTTCCCTTTCTGCAGAATCACATCGTTATAACGCTATTCTCTAAATTCCTATAGTGCTGACACATGCCTGTTTATTAACACCTGTCTCAGGTTGTTCTGAACAATCCGTTCCTTTGTATTTGTGGGTCCTGTCTCTGTTGTTCTGTTTCCAGCACCTGGCACAATGCCCTACAGAGTACCTGGCCCTATTAAAGTAAGGCAAAACCTGGAGGGTTCTCAATGGGGAAATTAGAGGTCAGATTCAGCATCTCACACAGGGTGTAAGGAAGCAGCGCCTTACAGTGCCCTCTAGTGGCATATCTGCATAATGGAAGGAAAAATGTGAGCCCTGAAAATGCAACAGAAAAAAATATACATCAGATTACATTTTTCTCTTTCAGGCATTCCCCAATCTTCTTTAAATTTTTCAAAAATATTTTTACTTAAATACACATTCAGAGTTATCATAAAATTCTACCTACGAGCTATATCATGCTAATTATTAGACAACTCCACATCTTTTAAGATTTTTGACTCTTTGCATAAATAAAACAAGTACTTCTGAGACCTTTGATCAAACATAAAAAATTTATCAAATTTTATTGATATTGTGTGTGTTTAGGCTATTTTTTAATTGCCTGAGTCATTTCTATGAGGTAGTTAAGAAGGATGAAGTTCAGTGTCATAACCTAGGGAAGTCAACTTGGATTGATCAACACAAACTTGTACCTTACTTGTTTCATGACAGAGAACCATTCATTTTTGTGAATTACTTGTCTCTCAACTATTTCAGGCTTAGATTATTCCTGAAGATGGTTGCATGCTGGTCTTATCTGCCAGTGGAAAAGTCTGCTTTTCATGTTTTGCATGGAAGGGTGGAGAACAGGAGACGGGCAGGAAAGTTGAGGCACAGTCGTTTGTACTACTAGCCTCCTTGGTACCTCGTCACCTTAGAATTGTCCAGCCTGCTTTGCCAGAGTACTCTAAGAGCTTTCCCTGACTTTTGTGATGTTTATCATTTCAAAATTTAAAAAAAAATTTAAAAAAACTACAAGGTAAGATAAACCTAACACTCAAAATAACCCTGTTAGAGAGGCAGAACAGATATTAGCATTCTTATTTTATATATAAGCAAACTATAGAATGGAAAAGAGATTATGACTGTATTACTTGATTTGATTTGCCCTAAGTGTTTTTTAAACATATGGATTTAGCTGCCAACATTTAAAAAGAAGGTATATTTTAATTAAAAATCAGGAAGGGATTTAATTAAAAATTCAGCTCCTCTTACAGGAAGATCTGGCAAGAGTTAGCATGCAGTTCTACATTGTGACAATCCATGAGAGCTAGGGACTGACTATCTCTTGGGACAAACAGGCTTTCTTGAGTCTGGTAAGTGCTCCACCTGATGCTTGCTTCCATTTCTTAGATTAGGTTCTACCGTGCTAAGGCCTCAAAATCTCAGTGTCTTGCAGCAACACTGGTTCATTTCCTGTTCACATTACATTTGGTCTATGATGGTGACAAGTTCCAGGATCCAGACTGAAGGAGCCACCTCCATTTGGAACATACTGTTCTCGTTGCAAAGGAGGGGAGAAAAGGCCAAATAAGGAATGGCTTTTAATGTTTCCTCTCAGACATGGTACATATTATTTTTTTTCCTCTCACATTCTGTTGGCCAAAGTAAATCACTAGCCAAGCTGACTTCAATGGGACAAGTAAATATATTTCTTCCAAATGGAAGTCCTGCAAGTCATATGTCAATAGTGAGGATATATAAAACACTTACAAGAAGGGCACTAATAATTGGGAGCAAAAACACAATCCATCACATTCATTTGTACTCTTTCTAAGCTTTTGGCATTTGGTTTTGGAAATCAAATTTATTTAGGAGTCTTCTTCAACACCTTCTAGTGATGAGATTTCTTTAACACAGTTTTCAGTTTCCTTTCCTTAAAATTATAATGAGATGTGATGCGTGTTGAATAGACCCCAGAAGTGAGAAACTCTCATCACGACAACGGTGACATAGGCAGTGAAAAACTGTTCCCAGTTGCCTCTAAGTCCATTGTGCTATACTGCTGGAATCAGGTATCATACACAATCTTTCTCCTGAGAATTGATAGGTCCAGCTTGTTCTACATCCAAATAATAATTCAACAAATGATTTGTGAGCACCTACCAGGCACCGTGACAAGTGTTGAAGACACAACCTCCAGTAACTCACGTTTCCCTTCAGGAACTGACAGCTTAATTAGGAGACAAATAAGAAGGGAATTGCATTTTGGCATGTCAAGTGGATGACAGTAGTAAGCCAAGGGTGTTATAAGAGTACATAAGAGGGGGTACCTAACTCAGACTTGGGGTTCTGAAAAGGTTTTCCAGAGCAAGCAATGAGACCTAAAGGATGAGTAGCCAAGTCACGGGAGAAGTAAGAACATTTTAAGAAGAGAAAACAGCAAAAGCAATGGTCTGATATCAAGAAAGAGAGAGAGATTGCAAGAGTACACAATGTAATCATTTTCAAAACTGTTTGAAATTTTAATATTGCACTTGTTCTTCTCAATGTCTAGGATACCAATTCATTCTGCTGTTTACCTTTGTAAACATGAATTTAACCCTGGTTCTCTATATGAATACTAGAGGAAGTATATTGATAAAAGATAAGGAACAAATATGTAGTAATTTCTAAGATTTATTTTTATTAAAATGTAACACAAACTGTAAGTGTATAACTCATATATATATATACACAGACATATATACACACACACACATACATGAGTATATGTATTAAACTGTCACTTTTGATCTGTCCCCAGTGTCTGTCTGCCAGACACTAGATTTTGAGGCCTTATCACAGTAGAATATAATCTAAGAAATGGAAACAAGCACCAGAAAATCAAGACACAGAACATTCCAGACGTATTCCAGGGATCATGGTGGATGGGAGGCAGGACTAGATTGCAGCTCCCACTTGGACAAAGAAGCATGTGGAGTGTTGCATAATGAACTTTGACTGCGGGAATAAATCAGGAAAGCTGAGAGAACCCACATATCCTCTGAAGGAAGCAGATTGCTCCTGCAGGTCTCAGGAGACACCCCAAATGATGTGAGAGCCCAAACTGCAAACTGTGGAAGTAGGAAAGGGGAATAGTCAGCTCCTGAACACACCTTAACTGGGGAACCTAAAGGTCTAGATCACAGGAGAAGATTCTGACCTTACTTGGAACTGAGTCAATTTAGAGAGCCAAGAGAAATACAGGGATAGAAGAAGCAGTGGGAAAAGCCCTCTGGGCTCACTGGGTTCCCTAGCCAGCCATTTTTGCCTGGTCTCATAGAGGTCCTTGAGGAGGGCTACCAGAGGCACTGGGAAAAGGTCACAAAGAGAAGGAAACTTCCAGCTGAACTTTGTAACAATTTGAACAGATTGAGAAGTCTCCTGGCCAGAACTTGGGGAATTTGGGGGAGGGCGTGAATCCAGTGTGCAAACGCCACAGGCGGGGAAGCACGGAAGTCCTACTTGCTTTTGCAGTTGGGAGGCAGGTAGCCTGGGGCAAATTCTCAGTCCTGCTCACCCACTGCCTGGAAACAGACTTGGTGCTGTTGTAGGGGCTGTGGTGGGAGTGAGACCAGCCCTTTGGGTTACATGGGAGCTGGGTGAGGCCTGTGACTTCAACTTCCCTGACAACCTGCATGACACAGTAGAGTCAGCCATAATTCTCCCAGGAACATAACTCCATTGACTTGGGAACCACATCCCTATCCCCCACAGCAGCTACAGCAAGACCTGTCCAAGGAGAATCTGAACTTAGACATGCCTAGCCCTGCCCCCACCTAATGGTTCTTCCCTAACCACCCTGGTAGCTGAAAACAAAGGGTATATACTCTGGGGAATTCTAGGGTCCTGCCTACCACCTGTTCCTCCCTGTACTAACACAGCTGATGCTCTTGTGAAAGTGCCACCTCCTGGCAGGAGGCCAACCAGCACAAAAACAGTGCATTAAACAACCAAATCTAAGGACCCTCACAGAGTTCATTTCACCCCTCTGCCACTTCCACTGGAGCATGTGCTGATCTCCATGGCTGGGAGACTCACAGATGGTTCACATCACAGGACTCTGTGCAGACAACCCCCAGTACCAGCCAGCACCTGGTAGACTTGCTGGGTGGCTAGATCCAGAACAGGGATAGCAATCACTACAGCTCTGCTCTCAGGAAGCCACATCCCTAGGAAAAGGGGAAGAGGACTATATCAAGGGAATACCCTGTGGGACAAAAGAATCTGAACAACAGCCTTGAGCCCTAGACTTTCTCTCTGACAGAGCCTACCCAAAAGGGAAGGAACCAGAAAGCCAACTCCGGTAATATGCCAAAACAAGGTTTTTTAACACCCCCTAAAAATCACACTAGCTCACCAGCAATGGATCCAAATGAAGAAGAAATCCCTGATTTACCTGAAAAAGAATTCTGAAGGTTAGTTATTAAGCTAATCAGGGTGGCACCAGAAAAGGCAAAGCCCAATTTAAGGAAGGGAAAAAAAATGATACAAGAAATGTGGGGAGAAAATTTCAATTAAATGGATAGCATAAATAACAAACAATTAAAACTTCAGGTAAAAACGAATGCACTTACAGAAATGGAAAATGCTCTGGAAAGTCTCAGCAATAGATTTGAACCAGCAAAAGAAAGAACTTCAGAGCTCGAAGATGAGGTTTTCAAATTAACCCAAACCAACAAAGACAAAGAAAAAAGAATAAGAAAATACAAGCAAAGCCTCCAAGAAATCTGGGATTATGTTAAACAATCAATCTAAGAATAATCAGCGTTCTTGAGGAAGAAGAGAAATCTAAGTTTGGAAAACGTATTTGGGAGAATAATCAAGGAAAACTTCCTGACCTTGCTAGAGACCTAGACATCCAAATATAAGCTCAAAGAACACCTGGGAAATACATTGCAAAAAGATCATTGGATAGGCACATTGACATCAAGTTATCAAAAGTTAAGATGAGGGAAATAATCTTAAGAGCTGTGAGGTAAAAGGACCAGGTAACCAATAAAGGAAAACCTATCAGATTAACAGCAGATTTTTCAGCAGAAACGCTATAGGCTAGAAGGGATCTCGGCCCTATCTTCAGCCTCCTTAAATAAAATAATTATCAGCCAAGAATTTTGTATCCACTGAAACTGGATACAAAAGCTTCATAGATGGAGGAAAGATACAGTCTTTTTCAGACAAACAAATGCTGAGAGAATTTGCCACTACCAAGCCAGCGCTACAGGAACTGCTAAAAGGAGCTATAAATGTTGAAATAAATTCTGGAACAACATTAAAACAGAGCCTCTTTAAAGCATAAATATTACAGGACATATACTACAACAACAACAACACAAGGTATACAGGCAAGAAATAGCACAATGAATGGAATGGTACCTCACATCTCAATACTAACATTGAATATAAATGGCCTAAATGCTCCACTTAAAAGATACAGAATTGAAGAATGGATAAGAATTCATAAACCAACTATCTGCTCCCTTCATAAGACTCACCTAACACATAAGGACTCACATAAACTTAGGGTAAAGGGGTAGAAAAAGACATTTCATGCAAATGGAACCAGAAGCAAGCAGGAGTAGCTATTCTTATATTAGACAAAACAAACTTTAAAGCAATAGCAGTTAAAAAAGACAAAAGAAACATTATATAATGACAAAAGGCCTTGTCCAACGGGAAAATGTCACAATCCTAAACATATATGCACCTAACACTGGAGCTCCCAAATTTATAAAACAATTATTAATGAAGCTGATACATGAGATAGACAGCAACACAATAATAGTGGGGGACTTCAATACTCCACTGAGAGCAATAGACAGGTCATCAAGACAGAAAGTCAACAAAGAAACAATGGATCTAAGCTATACCCTGGAACAAATGGACTTAACAGATATTTACAAAACATTCTACCCAACAACCACAGAATATAGATTCTGTTCATCAGCACATAGAAATTTCTTCAAGATAGGACATATGATAGGTCACCAAAATTAGCCTCAATAAACTTAAGAAAATTGAAATTATATCAAGCACTCTCTCAGACCACAATGGAATAAAACTGAAAATCAACTCCAAAAGGAACCTTCAAAACCATGCAAATACATGGAAATTAAATAACCTGATCTTAAATGATCATTAGGTCAAAAATGAAATCAAAATGAAAATTTAAAAAATTCTTCAAACTGAACGACAATATTGACACAACCTATCAAAACCTCTGTTATACAGCAAAGGTGATGCTAGGGGGAAAGCTCGTAGACCTAAATGCCTACATCAAAAAGTCTGAAAAAGCACAGACAATCTAAGGTCAGACATTAAGGAACTAGAGAAACAAGAACAAACCAAACCCAAATCCAGCCAAAGAAAGGAAATAATCAAGATCAGAGCAGAACTAAATAAAATTGAAACAAAAAAAATACAAAAGATAAATGAAACCAAAAGCTGGTTCTTTGAAACGATAAATAAAACTGATAGACCGTTAGCAAGATTAACCAAGAAGAGAGAAAATACGAATAAATTCAATAAGAAACAAAACAGGAGATATTACAACTGACATCACAGAAATACAAAAGATCATTCAAGGCTACTATGAACACCTGTCCATACATAAACTAGAAAACCTAGAGGAGATTGATAAATTCCTGGAAAGATACAACCCTCCTAGCTTAAATCAGATAGAATTAGAGACCATGAACAGACCAATAACAATCAGCGAGATTGAAATAATAATTAAAAAATTACCAACAAAAAATGTCTAGGACCAGACAGATTCATGGCAGAATTCTACCAGACATTCAAAGAAGAATTGGTACATATCCTATTGACACTATTCCACAAGATAGAGAAAGAGGGAATCCTCCCTAAATCATTCTATGAAGCCAGTATTGCCCTAATACCAAAACCTGAAAGGACATAGAAAAAAGAAAACTACAGACCAATATCCCTGATGAACACAGATGCAAAAATCCTTAACAAAATACTAGATAACTGAATCCAGCAAGATGTCAAAAAGATAATCCACCATGATCAAATGGGTTTTACACCATGGATGCAGGGATGGTTTAACATATGGAAGTCAATAAATGTGGTACACCACATAAATATAATTAAAAACAAAAATTACATAATCATCTCAATAGATGCAGAAAAAGCATTCAACAAAATCCAGCATCGCTCTATGATTAAAACTCTCAGCAAAATCAGTATACAAGGGACATACCTCAATGTAATAAAATAAAAGCCATCTCTATGACAAACACACAGCCAACATAATACTGAATGGAGAAAAGGTGAAAGCATTCATTCTGAGAACTAGAACAAGACAAGGATGCCCACCCTCATCACTCCTCTTCAACACAGTACTGGAAGTCCTAGCCAGAGCAATCAGACAAGAAAAAGAAATAAAGGGCATCCAAATTGATAAAGAGGAAGTCAAACTGTCGCTGTTTGCTGTTATTATTTTCCCAAAAAACCCTAAAGACTCCTCCAGAAAAAGCATAGAACTAATAAAAGAAGTCAGCAAAGTTACTAGATTCAAAATTAATGTACACAAATCATTAGCTCTTCTATACACAAACAGCAACCAATCTGAGAATCAAATCAAGAACTCAACCCCGTTGACAACAGTTGCAAAAAAATAAAATAAAAATAAAATACTTAGCAATATACCTAACCAAGGAGGTGAAATATCTCTACAAGGAAAACTACAAAACACTGCTGAAAGAAATCATAGACAACGCAAGCAAATGGAAACACATCCCATGCTTATGGATGGGTAGAATCAATACTGTGAAAATGACCATGTTGCCAAAAACAATCTACAAACAATGCAATTCCCATCAAAATACCAACATCATTCTTCACAGAACTAGAAAAAACAGTCCTAAAATTCATGTGGAATGAGAAAAAGAGCTGGCATAGCCAAAGCAAGTCTAAGTAAAAAGAACAAATAGGCATATAGACCGATGGAACAGACTAGAGAATCCAGAAATAAACCGCAATATGTATGGTCAACTGATCTTCAACAAAACAAACAAAATCATAGTGTGGGAAAAGTACATCCTATTCAACAAATGATGCTGGGTTAATTGGCAAGCCACATGTAGGAGAATGAAACTGGATTCTCATCTCTTACCTCATACAAAAATCAATTCAAGATGGATCAAGGACTTAAATCTAAGACCTGAAACTTAAAAATTCTAGAGGACAACATTGGAAAAACCCTTCTAGACATTGGCTTAGGCAAGGATTTCATGACCAAGAACCCAAAAGCAAATGCAATGAAAACAAACAAACAAATAGCTGGGACTTAATTAAACTAAAGAGCTTTTGCACAGAAAAAGGAACAGTCAGCAAAGTAAACAGACAACCCACAGAGTGGGAGAACATCTTCACAATCTATACATCTGACAAAGGGCTAATACCCAGACTGTACAAAAAACTCAAACAAATTGGCAAGAAAAAAACAAGCAATCCCATCAAAAAGTGGACTAAGGACATGAATAGACAATTCTCAAAAGAAGATATACAGATGGTCAACAAACATATAAAAAATGCTTAACGTCACTAATGATTGGGGAAATGGAAATCAAAACCACAATGATACCACCTTACTCCTGCAAGAATGGCTACAATAAAAAAATAAAAAATAAAGGATGTTGGCGTGGATGCAGTATACAGAGAAAACTTCTACACTGCTGGTGACAATGTAAACTAGTATAACCACTATGGAAAACAGTGTGGAGATTCCTTAAAGAACTAAAAGTAAAACTACCATTTGATCCAGCAATCCCACCACTGGGTGTCTACCCAGTGGAAAATAAGTCATTATAAGAAAAAGATACTAGTACACACATGTATATAGCAGCACAATTTACAATTGCAAAATTGTTGAACCAATCCAAATGCCCATCAATAAATGAGTAGATAAAGAAACTGTGGTATATGTATATGATGAAATACTACTCAGCCCATAAAAAGGAATGAATTAATGGCATTCACAGCAACCTGGATGAGATTGGAAACAATTATTCTTTTTTATTTCTTTTTTATTATACTTTAAGTTCTAGGGTACATGTGCACAACATGCAGGTTTGTTACATATGTATATCTGTGCCATGTTGGCGTGCTGCACCCATCAACTCGTCAGCACCCATCAACTCGTCATTTACATCAGGTATAACTCCCAATGCCATCCCTCCCCCTTCCCCCCCCCCCCCCATAATAGGCCCTGGTGTGTGATGTTCCCCTTCCAGAGTCCAAGTAATCTCATTGTTCAATTCTCACCTATGAGTGAGAACATGTGGTGTTTGGTTTTCTGTTCTTGGGATAGTTTGCTAAGAATGATGGTTTCCAGCTGCATCCATGTCCCTACAAAGGACACAAACTCATCCTTTTTTATGGCTGCATAGTATTCCATGGTGTATATGTGCCACATTTTCTTAATCCAGTCTGTCACTGATGGACATTTGGGTTGATTCCAAGTTTTTGCTATTGTGAATAGTGCCGCAATAAACATACATGTGCATGTATCTTCATAGCAGCATGATTTATAATCCTTTGGGTATATACCCAGTAATGGGATGGCTGGGTCATATGGTACTTCTAGTTCTAGATCCTTGAGGAATCGCCATACTGTTTTCCACAATGTTTGAACCAGTTTACAATCCCACCAACAGTGTAAAAGTGTTCCTATTTCTCCACATCCTCTCCAGCACCTGTTGTTTCCTGACTTTTTAATGATCGCCCATTCTAACTGGTGTGAGATGCTATCTCATTTTGGTTTTGATTTGCATTTCTCTGATGGCCAGTGATGACAAGCATTTTTTCATGTATCTGTTTGGGAGACAATTATTCTACGTGAAGTAACTCCAGAATGGAAAACCAAACATCTTATGTTGTCTCTCATAAGTGGGAGCTAAGCTATGAGGATGCAAAGGCATAAGAATGACACAGTGGACTTTGGGGACTCAGGGAGAAAGGGTGGGAAGGGGTTGAGGGATAAAAGACTACCAATTGTGTGCAGTATATACTGCTTGGGTGATGGGTGCACCAAAATCTCACATATCACCACTGAAGAGCTTACTCATGTAACCAAACAACCCCTGTTCCCCAATAACCTATGGAAATAAAAAATTAAAAACTAAAAACAAAATAAAGGAAATAGAACATTTTCAATACTCTCAGTAATTTCTCTCTTGCTCTTTTTCAGTTAATAACTATCTTTGCATTGATGTAATGACTACTCTGACTTCTAATACTATTGATTAGTTTTGTCTGTTCCTGAACTTCCTATGAACCAAATGACACAGTATGAACTCGTTTGTGTCTGGTTTTCGTCCACACTCAACATGAAGTCTGAATCGTTCATTCAGGTTGCTTTTGCATAGAAAGCAGAATTTTCTTTTATATTACTGTGGTTATCAGGCTGATTCAGCACCCTTTATTGAAAAGACCACCTTTTGCCCACTGAATTGCTATGGAAGCTTTGTCACAAATCAAGTGACCATGTAGTATGTGGGTCTTGCTGAACTCTATTCTGTCCCCTTTTCTACTCCTCTTTTGTGCCAGTACCATTGTTCTGATTTTGTATCTTTGTTGTAGAGTAAAACTTCTTTCACCTTTGTTTTTTCAAGGTAGCATTTGATATTTTACGTCTTTGAGGCAGGAGGTAGAGATGCCCTCTCACCTATTAGTTTTATAATCAGGTTGTTAATTTCCACCAAAAGAATGTCCTGGAATTGCATTAAATCCTTAAATCTTTTGGGGAGGAATTGAAACCTTAACAACATTGCATTTTCCAATCCACTAACACAGTATCTTACTCTATTTAGTTTGGTCCTTTTTGGTTTCTCTCATCAATATTTGGTAATTATTTATGCAGAAGTCTTCCTCATTATTTGTTAGACTTATGCTATTGAATGTGGCTTGTTTACTTTAAATTTTCAATTGTTTATTTTTATATAGAAATACAATGTTTTCATTTTGATTTTATATCAAGTTATCTTTCTAAAATTCACATTAATTCTAATAGTTTTATGGATTATTTTGCATGCCCAATGTACATAATCCTGTTAGTCTGTAAACAATGCTAGATTTATGTTACATGTATGTGCGTGCACACACACACACACTTGCTTGTTTTGCACTGTGTAGAACCTGCAGTAATATGCTTAATACAGTGATAGCAGTAGACACATTTTATCAAATAAGACAGTTGTATTTCTAGTAATGAGAAACTTTATCATGAAAGGTTGTTAAATTTTTTTATTTTATTTTTTTAAAATTTTTTTTATTTATTTTTATTATTATTATACTTTAAGTTCTAGGGTACATGTGCACAACATGCAGGTTTGTTACATATGTATACTTGTGCCATGTCGCTGTGCTGCACCCATCAACTCGTCAGCACCCATCAACTCGTCATTTGCATCAGGTATAACTCCCAATGCAATCTCTCCCCCCTCCCCCCTCCCCATGATAGGCCCCGGTGTGTGATGTTCCCCTTCCCGAGTCCAAGTGATCTCATTGTTCAGTTCCCACCTATGAGTGAGAACATGTGGTGTTTGGTTTTCTGTTCTTGAGATAGTTTGCTAAGAATGATGGTTTCCAGCTGCATCCATGTCCCTACAAAGGACACAAACTCATCCTTTTTGATGGCTGCATAGTATTCCATGGTGTATATGTGCCACATTTTCTTAATCCAGTCTGTCACTGATGGACATTTGGGTTGATTCCAAGTCTTTGCTATTGTGAATAGTGCCGCAATAAACATACGTGTGCATGTGTCTTTATAGCAGCATGATTTATAATCCTTTGGGTATATACCCAGTAATGGGATGGCTGGGTCATATGGTACTTCTAGTTCTAGATCCTTGAGGAATCGCCATACTGTTTTCCATAATGGTTGAACTAGTTTACAATCCCACCAACAGTGTAAAAGTGTTCCTATTTCTCCACATCCTCTCCAGCACCTGTTGTTTCCTGACTTTTTAATGATCGCCATTCTAACTGGTATGAGATGGTATCTCATTGTGGTTTTGATTTGCATTTCTCTGATGGCCAGTGATGATGAGCATTTTTTCATGTGTCTGTTGGCTGTATGAATGTCTTCTTTTGAGAAATGTCTGTTCATATCCTTTGCCCACTTTTTGATGGGGCTGTTTGTTTTTTTCTTGTAAATTTGTTTGAGTTCTTTGTAGGTTCTGGATATTAGCCCTTTGTCAGATGAGTAGATTGCAAAAATTTTCTCCCATTCTGTAGGTTGCCTGTTCACTCTGATGGTAGTTTCTTTTGCTGTGCAGAAGCTCTTTAGTTTAATAAGATCCCATTTGTCAATTTTGGCTTTTGCTGCCGTTGCTTTTGGTGTTTTAGACATGAAGTCTTTGCCCATGCCTATGTCCTGAATGGTACTACCTAGGTTTTCCTCTAGGGTTTTTATGGTATTAGGTCTAACATTTAAGTCTCTAATCCATCTTGAATTAATTTTCGTATAAGGAGTAAGGAAAGGATCCAGTTTCAGCTTTCTACTTATGGCTAGCCAATTTTCCCAGCACCATTTATTAAACAGGGAATCCTTTCCCCATTTCTTGTTTCTCTCAGGTTTGTCAAAGATCAGATGGCTGTAGATGTGTGGTATAGGTTGTTAAATTTTATCAAGTGCTTTTCCTGCTGCTATTGCAAGTATCATATCATTTTCCTCTTTTTATCAATAAATGTTATTATTTACATACTTCTATTTTTGAGTTCTGTTTTTTATTTTTTTCTGGAAAAGATTAAGATGAGGTATTTTTGAATTTTAAAATGACATTTTATTCTAGAGTAAAGCCAATTTAGACATAAGGTATCAGTTTTTATATATAGTCAGATTCAGTACACATATATTTTAAGATTTATGAATTTACATGTATAAGATCTAATGCTCTGCTATTTCTCTATCTCTTTTTTTTTTTTTTTTTTTTTTTTTGATATGGAGTCTGGCTCTGTCGCCCAGGCTGGAGTACAGTGGCACGGTCTCTGCTCACTGCAAGCTCTGCCTCCCGGGTTCACGCTATTCTCTTGCCTCATCCTCCGGAGGAGCTGGGACTACAGGCGCCCGCCACCATGCCTGGCTAATTTTGTTTTTGTATTTTTGGTAGAGACAGGGTTTCATCATGTTAGCCAGGATGGTCTCCATCTCCTGACCTCGGGATCTGCCCTCCTCAGCCTCCCAAAGTGCTGGGTTTACAGGCGTGAGCCACCGCGCCGGGACTATTTCTCTTTTTTACACTCTCTTTTCAGGTTTTGTTAGCAAGGTTTCATTATATTCATAAATAGAAAGCTTTTTCAATAATCTGAGTTTGTGTAAGATTGAAATTAATTATTTCTTAAATGTTGAAAAACTTTACAATAAAATCATTCAGACCTGAAGTTTTCTTTGTAAGAAATGTTCTAATTTATTTAAATAATGGATTCAACTGGATTTCACAGATATAACTTCTTTATCAAAGTACAATTCAATTTTCTTTTTTTTTTTTTAATTTTACTTTAAGTTCTGGGGTACATGTGCAGAATGTGCAGGTTACATAAGTATATATGTGCCATGGTGGTTTGCTGCACCCATCAACCCGTCATCTAGATTAGGTGTTTCTCCTAATGCTATCCTTTCCCTCCCCCTCTACTCCCTGACAGGCCCGAGTGTGTGATGTTCCCCTCCCTGTGTCCATATGTTCTCATTGTTCAACTCCCACTTATGAGTGAGAAGATGCGGTGTTTGGTTTTCTGTTCTTGAGTTAGTTTACTGAGAATGATGGTTTCCAGCATCATCCATGTTGCTGCAAAGGACATGAACTCATCCTTTTTATATGGCTGCATAGTATTCCATGGTGTATATGTGCCACATTTTCTTTATCTATCATTGATGGGCATTTGGGCTTGTTCCAAGTCTTTGCTGTTGTGAAGAGTGCCACAATAAACACACATGTGCATAGGTCTTCATAATAGAGTGATTTATAATCCTTTGGGTATATACCCAGTAATGGTATTGCTGGGTCAAATAGCATTTCTAGTTCTAGATCCTTGAGGAATCGCCACACTGTCTTCCACAATGGTTGAACGACTTTACACTCCCACCAACGGTGTAAAAGCGTTCCTATTTCTCTACATTCTCTCCAGCATCTGCTTTTTTCTGACTTTTTAATGATTGCTATTCTAACTGGCATGAGATGGTATCTCATTGTGGTTTGATTTGCATTTCTCTAATGATCAGTGATGATGAGCTTTTTTTCATATGTTTGTTGGCTGCATAAATGTTTTCTTTTGAGAAGTGTCTGTTCATATCCTTCACCTATATTTTGATGGGGTTGTTTTATTCTTGTAAATCTGTTTAAGTTCTTTGTAGATGCTGGATATTAGTCCTTTGTCAGATTGATAGATTTTCTAAATTTTTCTCCCACTCTGTAGGTTGCCTGTCCACTCTGATGATAGTTTCTTTTGCTGTGCATAGTATTGGAAGTTCTGGTCAGGACAATCAGGAAAGAGAAAGAAAGAAAGGGTATTCAGGTAGGAAAAGAGGAAGTCAAATTATCTCTGTTTGCAGATGACGTGATGTGATTTTATATTTAGAAAACCCCATTGTCTGATCCTAAAATCTCCTTAAGCTGATCAGCAACTTTAGCAAAGTCTCAGGATACAAAATCAATGTGCAAAAATCACAAGCATTACTATACACCAATAACAGACAAACAGTCAAATCATGAGTGAACTCACATTCACAATTCCTACAAAAAGAATAAAATACCTAGAAATACAACTTACAAGGGATGTGAAGGACCTCTTCAAGGAGAACTACAAACCACTGCTCAAGGAAATAAGACAGGACACAAACAAATGGAAAAATATTCCATGCTCATGGATAGGAAGAATCAGTATCATCAAAATGGCCATACTGCCCAAAGTAATTTATAGATTTAATGCTATGCTGATCAAGCTACCATTGACTTTCTTCACAGAATTGGAAAAAAAACTACTTTAAACTTCATATGGAACCAAAAAAGAGTCTGTGTAGCCAAGACAATCCTAAGCAGAAAGAACAAAGGTGGAGGCATCAGGCTACCTGACTTTAAACTACACTACAAGGCTACGGTAACCAAAACAGCATGGTACTGGTACCAAAACAGATATATAGACCAATGGAACAGAACAGAGGCCTCAGAAATAATGCCACACATCTACAACCATCTGATCTTTGACAAACCTGACAAAAACAAGCAATGGGGAAAGGATTATCTATTTAATAAATGGTGTTGGGAAAACTGGCTAGCCATATACAGAAAGCTGAAACTGGATCCCTTCCTTACACTTTATACAAAAATTAACACAAGATGGATTAAAGACTTAAACATAAGACCTAAAACCATAAAAACCCTAGAAGAAAACCTAGGCAATACCATTCAGGACACTGGCATGGGCAGACTTCATGACTAAAACACCAAAAGCAATGACAACAAAAGCCAAAATAAACAAATGGGATCTGATTAAATAATCTATTTCTTTTTAAAAAAAAAAAACTTTTATTTTAGGTTCAGGGGTACATGTGCAGGTTTATGTCACACATAACAAACCCCTGTCATGTCACAGGGGTTTGTTGTACAGATTATTTTGCCACACAGGTACTAATCCCAGTACCCAATAGTTATCTTTTCTGCTCCTCTCCTCCTCCCACCCTCCACCCACAAGAAGACCCCAGTGTGTGTTGTTCCCTTCTTTGTGTTCATGAGTTCTCATCATTTAACTCCCACTTTTAAGTCAGAACATGTGCTATTTGGTTTTCTGTTCCTGCATTAGTTTGCTAAGGATAATGGCCTCCAGCTACATCCATGTCCCTGCAAAGGACACAATCTTGTTCTTTTTTATGGTTGAATAGTATTCCATGGTGTATATGGAATTTTCTTTATCCAGTCCAACATCAATGGGTATTTTGGTTGATTCCATGTCTTTGCTATTGTGAGTAGTACTGCAATGAACATACATGTGCATGTATTCCTTTTTTATTTTTATTTTTTGAGATGGAGTCTCTGTCGCCCAGGCTGGAGTAAAATGGCACAATCTTGGCTCATGGCAACCTCCGCCTCCTGGGTTCAAGCAATTCTCCAGCTTCAGCTTCCTGAGTAGCTGAGATTACAGGCACAAACCACCACACCCAGCTAATTTTTTTTTTTTTTCGTATTTTTAGTAGAGACAGGGTTTCACCATGTTGTCAGGCTGGTCTTGAACTCCTGACCTCGTGATCCACCTGCCTCGGCCTCCCAAAGTGCTGAGATTACAGGCGTGAGTCACCATGCCTGGCCATGTGCATGCATCTTCATGGTAGAATGATTTATATTCCTCTGGGTATATACCCAGTAATAGGATTGCTGGTTTGAATGGTAGTTATTTTTATAGTTTTTTGAAGAATCACCACACTGCCTTCCACAATGGTTGAACTAATTTACATTCCCACTAACAGTGTGTAAGTGTTCCCTTTTCTCCACAACCTTGCCATCATGTTATTTTTTGACTTTTTTTTTCTTTTTTTTTTTTTTTTTTTGAGACAGTGTCTTGCTTTGTCCCCCAGGCTGGAGTGCAGTGGTGCAATCTCGGCTCACTGCAAGTTCCGCCTCCCGGGTTCACACCATTCTCATACCTCAGCCTCCCGAGTAGCTGGGGCTACAGGTGCCCGCCACTGCGCCAGGCTAATTTTTTGTAGTTTTAGTAGACATGGTTTCACTGTGTTAGCCAGGATAGTCTCGATCTTCTGACCTCGTGATCCACCTGCCTCAGCCTCCCAAAGGGCTGGGATTATAGGCATGAACTACTGTGCCTGGCTGACTTTTTAATTATAGCCATTCTGACTGATATGAGATGGTATCTCATTGTGTTTTTTATTTGCATTTCTCTAATAATCAATGATGTTCAGTTTTCTTTTCATGTGCCTGTTGGCCACATGTATGTCTTCTTTTGAAAAGTGTCTGGTCATGTTCTTTGCCCACTTTTTAATGGGGTTACTTGTATTTTTCTTGTAAATTTGTTTACGTTTCTTGTAGGTACTAGATATTAGACCTTTGTCAGATGCATAGCTTGTAAAATTTTCTTCCGTTCTGTAGGTTGTCTGTTCCCTATGTTGATAGTGCCTTTTGCTGTGAAGAAGCTCTTTAGTGTAATTAGATCCCATTTGTCAATTTTTGCATTTGTTGCAATTGCTTTTGGAATGAAATCTTTGCCCATTTCTATGTTCAGAATGGTATTGCCTAGGTTTTCTTCCAGGGTTTTTATAGTTTTGGGTTTAACATTTAAGTCTTTAATGTATCTTGAGTTGATTTTTATATATGGTGTAAGGAAGGGGTCTAGTTTTAATCTTCAGCATACAGCTAGCCAGCTATCCCAGCTCTATTTATTCAATAGGGTGTCCTTTTCCCATTGCTTGTTTTTGTCAGCTTAGTCAAAGATCAGATGGTTGTGGGTGTGCAGCCTTATTTCTGTGTTCCATTGGTCTATATATTTGTTTTTGTACCAGTACCACGCTGTTCTTTTGTATTCCATTGATCTATACATTTGTTTTGTACCAGTACCATCTTCTCTTTACCATTCCATTGGTCTATACATTTGTTTTTGTACCAGTACCATGCTGTTTTGACTACTGTTGCCCTGTAGTATAGTTTGAAGTTAGGTAGCATGATGTCTCCAGCTTTGTTCATTTTGCTTAGGATTGCCCTGACTATTTGGGCTCTTTTGTAGTTTCACATGAATTTCAAAATACATCCTTTTTTTAGTTCTGTGAAGAATGTCACTTATTGTTTGATAGGAATACCATTGAATCTGTACATTACTTTAGACAGAATGGCCATTTCAATAATATTAATTCTTTCTATCCATGAGCATGTAACGTTTTTTCCATTTGTTTGTGTCATCTCTGATTCCTTTGAGCAGTGTTTTGTAATTCTCATTGTAGAGATCTTTCATGTCCATGGTTACCTGTATTTCTAGGTATTTTATTCTTCTTGTGGCAATTGTGAATGGAATTGCATTTCTGATTTGGCTCTTAGCTGGGCTTTTACTGGTATAAAAGAATGCTAGTGATTTTTGTACATTGATTTTGTATTCTGAAACTTTGCTAAAGTTGTTTATCAGAGCTAGGAGATTTTCAGCCAAGACTATAGAATATTCTAAATATAGAATCACATCATCTGCAAATAGGGAGACGTTTGACTTCCTATCTTCCTATTTGGATGACATTTATTTCTTTCTCTTGCCTAGTTGCTCTGGCCAGGACTTCCAATACTATATCAAATAGGAGTGATAAGAGTGGGCATACTTATGTTGTGCCAGTTTTCAAGGGGAATGCTTCCAGCTTTTAATCATTCATTATGATGTTGGCTGTGGTTTTGTCATAGATGGCTCTTATTATTTTCAGGTATATTTCTTCAATATCTAGTATATTGAGAGTTTTTAACATGAAGGGGTGTTGAATTTTATTTAATATCAAAAGACTGTTTTTGCATCTATTGAGATAATCATGATTTTTGTCTTTAGTTCTGTTGGTGTTATGAATAGCACTTATTGATTTGCATATGTTGAATGAACTTTGCATCCCAGAGATAAAGCCTAGTTAATTGTGATGAATTAGCTTTTTCATGTGCTCCTGTATTCAGTTTGTAAGTATTTTTGTTGAGGATGTTTACATCAATGTTCATCAATGATACTGGCCTGAAGTTTTCATATTTTGATGTGTCTCTGCCAGGTTTTAGTATCAGGATGATGCTGGCCTTATAGAATTAGTTGGGGAAGTATTCTTCCTCCTCAACATTTTGGAGTAGTTTCAGTAATGGAACCAGCTCTTCTTTGCACATCTGGTAAAATTAGGCTGCAAATCCATCTGGTTCTGGGCTTTTTGTTTGTTTGTTTGGAAGGCTATTACCTATTCAATTTTAAAGCTTGTTATTGGTCTGTTCAGGGAATCAGTTACTTCCTGGTTGAGTCTTGGGAGGGTGTATGTGTCCAGGAGTTCACCCATCTCTTTTAGGTTTTCTAGTTTGTGTGCATAGAAGTCTTCATAATAGTCTCTGATGATTGTTTGTATTTCTATGGGGTCAGTGATTATATCCCCCTTATCATTTCTGATTGTGCTTACTTTAATCTTTCTCTTTTCTTCTTTATTAGTCTAACTAGCAATCTATTTTATTCATTTTTTCATAGAACAAGCTCCTGGATTCATTGAGCTTTTGAATTTTTTTGTGTCTCTATCTCCTTCCATTCAGCTCTGATTTTGGTTATTTCTTGTCTTCTGCTAGCTTTGAGTTTGGTTTGGTTTTGGTTCTCTAGTTCTTTTAGTTGTGATGTTAGGTTGTTAATTTGAGATCTTTTTAACTTTTTGGTTTGGGTGTTTAGTGCTATAAATTTCCCTCTTAATGTTGCCTTACCTATCTTTCAGAGATTCTAGTATGTTGTATCTTTATTCTGATTTCTTTCAAAGAACTTCTTGATCTCTGCCTTAATTTCATTGTTCACCCAAAAGTCATTCAGGAGCAGGTTAATTTCCACGTAATGGCATAGTTTTGAGTGATTTTTAAGTTTTGACGTCTATTATTATTGCATTGTGGTCTGAGAGTGTGTTTGGTATGATTTTGGTTCTTTTGTAGTTGCTGAGAATCATTTTATTTCTGTGAGTGTGTGGTCAATTTTAGAGTTTGTCCCATGTGGTGATTAGAAGAAAGTCTATGCTGTTGTTTTGGGGTGGAGAGTTGTGTAAAGGTGTATCAGATCCACTTGATCCAATGTTGAGTTTAGGTCCTGAGTATCTTTGTTAATTTTCTGCCTCAATGATCTGTCTGTGGAGTGCTGAAGTCTCCCACTACTATTGTATTTTCATACAACATTTTTCATTCTCTTACTCTCAACCAGTTTCTTTAAAATTAAAGTTTGTCTCTTACAAACAGTGTAAAGGTGGATATTTTAATTCAGTCTGGGACACTTTGTCTTTTAATTGGAGTGTTTGATCTATTTACATTTAATGAATTAACTTTATAGTTGTATTTAAGTCTACCATCTTTCCTGATTGCTTTGCATTTCTTCCTTTGTTCTTTGGTTATTTATAATTTCCTGCCTTCTTTTATATAAATCAAGAATTTTGTGCTTTAGTTAAGCAGTCATGTATTTTTAAGACTGATTTATTATAGTCTACCTTAAGTTGGTAGTTTTACCAATTCCTGAATAATGCAAGAGACATACCACATATTGCCTCTTTTTTCCCTTCTGTTATTTGCATAATTATTATTTTTGTTATTATTTCATATATGATGCATTTTATTTTATGTAGGGCTTGAGGGAACATAACTGTTAAATATTTATAAAACAACTCTTATTTTCCAAAGTGCTTAAAATATCATGCATGGGCTCTGAAGTAAACCTGGATTCAGACTTTTACTCTCCTTATGGCCAAAGGTACTTTTGTCAGATTACTAAATTTCTCTGAGCTTTCAACTTCCTCAACTGATTAAACACAGGGGATAAGATCTAAGTATGGAATGATTGTACAATTAAAATAAATAACAATATTTTTACTTCTATATATTATAAATATCATAAAATATTATTAGTAGCAGTTTAAAATTCTTGTCTATTTATACACATATTTACACTTCCTAGCTTTCTGTACCCTTTCCAATCCCATGCTCCCATCTGGGATCCTTTTCTTTCAGCATGAAGTGTGTGTGTGTGTGTGTGTGTGTGTGTGTGTGTGTGTGTGTGTGTGTCTGCATTTCTGGTAGTACTGATAGTTCCGGCAGTACTGCTGAAAAATTTGCTCAACTTATGTTTATATTAAAATGACTTTCTTTATTTTTTTCTGAAGCTTATTCTAATTGTGTATAGATGCCCAGGTTTTCAGGGGTTTGTTTGCTTGACACTTTGAAGATACCGTTTTTTTATCTTCCGATTTTCATCATTTTTATTGAAATCAGTCATCGGTCTTATTGATCCTTCAGTGAAGATAATATGTTTTTGTCCTTTGACTGCCTTTAAGATTTTCTCTTTGTTTTATATTTTTGGGAGTTTGATTGTGATGTATCTGCTCGCCATGTTCTTTGGTATTTTCTTAGCTTCTTAAATTTTGGGTTCATATTATTTGCAGTTTGGGAAAAATCTTGATTATCCTTTCAAATATTGTCTCTCTTTTCCTTCTGGGACTTCAGTTATGCATACATCAGACCTTTTACATTCTTTTTTTTATTTACTGTGCTTCAGCTTGGCTACTATTTAATGACTTTTAACAATCTTATCTGCTGTGTCTAGGCTGCTGTCAAACCTATATCATTAGTTCTTTGATGCTGATATTAAATTTTTTAATTCAGAATACACATTTGATTTTTTATAAGTGTCAATTATATTTGAAATTCTACTTATATTTAAATGTAAGACCTCAAAGTGTAAGAATCCTAGAAGAAAATTTAGGAAACACCATTCTGGACATTGGCCTTGGAAAATAGTTTATGACTAAGTCCTGAAAAACAATTGCAAGAAAAAAAAATTGACCAGTGGGACCTAATTAAACCAAAGAGCTTCTGTATGGCAAAATAAACTATCAATGGAGTAAACAGACAACCTACAGAATGAAAGAATATATTTCCAACTATGTATCTGACAAAGGTATACTATACAGATCTATAAGAAACTTAAACAACTGGACAAGCAAAAAACAAATAACTCTCTTACAAATGGGTGAAAGAAGCTTCTCAAAAGATGTACAAGCAACCAACAAACATGTACAAAAATGTTCCATGACATGAATCATCAGAGAAATGCAAATCAAAACCACAGTGAGATATCATCTCACATCAGTCAGAATAGCTATTATTAAAAAGTCAAAAGACAACAGATGCTGGCGAGACTGCAGAGAAAAGGGAAAGCTTATACATTGTTGGTGGGGATGTAAATTATTATACTTTTGCATCAACTTAACAGTTCAGGTCCTGTGGAAAGCAGTTTGGATATTTCTCAAAGAACTTAGAACTACCATTCAATCCAGCAATCCCATTACTAAGTATATACCCAAAGGAAAATAAATCATTTTACTAAAAAGATACATGCACTTTTATGTTCATTACATCACTACTAGTAATAACTAAGACATGGAATCCACCTAAGTGCCCATCAATGATAGATTAAATAAATAAAATGTGGTACATGTATACCATGGCATACTATACAGCCATTTAAAAATAACAAAATCGTGTATTTTGCAGCAACATGGATTCAACCAGAGGCTATTATCTTAAATGAACTAATGCAGGGACAGAAAACCAAATACCACATGTTCTTACTTATAAGTAGGAGCTAAATGTTGTATATTCACAGACATAAAGATGGCAAGAACAGAAACTGGAGTCTACTAGAAGGGGGAGGAAGGGAAGAGGGGAAGGGTTTAAAAACAAACTATTGGGTATTATGCTCAATACCTGGATAATGAGATGAATCATACACCAAACCTCAGCATCATTCAATATATGCATGTAACAAACCTGCACCTCTACCCCCTAAATCTAAAATAAAAGTTGAAATTATTTAAAAAAAAACAAAAAAGAAATTCTACTAATTTCATTTATTCTATGTAACTCAGTCTGCTTTCTTGAATATACTAATCATAATTATTTTAAAGTATTTGTCTGTTGGTTCCAATGTATAGATATCTGTAGTTTAGTTTTTGTTTTTATTATCATAAAATATATAAAACAAAATTTTATTGTTTAACATTTTAAGCATATAGTTCAATAACATTAAGTGCATTCACACTCTAGGTGTACAACCATAGCCTTCATTTTTAAAAATCTTGATCATTTGCCACATTTTCTGCCTCTTTGCATGCCTAATCAAATTTTTCCCCATATGCAGAATCTTGACCTTAGCTTTTTAGTTTCCTAACTGTGCAGCTTCAGTGGAAATGTCTTGAAAAAGATATTAATCATGCTTTACTGCAGTTCCCTTCCCTCTGGTAGGATTTTACTGTTTTTCTCAATTTAGCTTTTCAGCCTACTGTGCCATTCTAAAACTCAGCAAGCGTCCTTTGGGGAAAACAGGCTTTGCAGTTGGGCCCTAGTCTTAACCTGTTATACCAGCCCTGATTAACCAATAAAAGCTCTAACAGTTTTAATACCTCCTCCCCACTTCCATGGTATTTTCCTGCTTATAATCTACTTAGTTACCATAGAAGAAATCAACAAAGAGCCAAATTCCCCCAGGGAAATTAAAGCTGCCCCATGTGACTGTATAACTCCCTATTACCTCTCATGCCTGAATGTGATTATGATGCCAATAACATAATTTTCTGATACTATTCTCACCCTTCTTCCAAATGTGCCCAAGTTAGAGGAACAGTTGTATTGCTTGTTTCAAATAATCAATGAGCAAATAGCCAAGGGTCATTTTTAGTGATAGATTTCCAATTTCCTTAAAACGAGTTCCAAGAGACTGGTAATATTTCATAAAAATTTAAGACCATAGATCCCAATATCCCTGCTCTTTCCCCTGTTTTGACTGCAGTCTTGGGTCAGAGGACAGAAACTGGGTGGCTTGCTAGAGCAACAAATTAAGTGAGTCTCTACATATCCTGAGAGCCAGCCGACCTCAAAGATAATACATTTCTTTTTAGATTATAATACCATGGGATGCCTATCACATTGTTACTCTCTTGCTTATGTTATTCTTGCTTCTGACAAACCCATGATATTAATTACAAGTTATTGAATATTAACTACATATCAGGCATTGTAATAGTTACTTCTCGTGGGCAGTATATTATTCCTCATCATGATTTTATGAGATATGTATTATTTTCTAAACATGTGGTAGAGCCAGGATTTGAACCAAGGCAGTCTGTCATTATGGCCCAGGTTTATTCTCTGTAAACTATACATCCTCCTGCTATATTAAACCATGCAACAAAAGTCCATTAGCATTGTTTGGAGGAGCAGGGAGGGATAGGTCAAATGCAAGAATTTGGACATTATTCATAAGCTGCGTGCAGGAGCAGATGAAGAGGCTTTTAAATAGAGACCTCTCTTTCAAAAGAGACGGTTACATACTGTTCTGAGGAGTGAAATTCAGTATGACTGGGGAATATAGCATGAGAGGTGAGTCATAGTAACGGATATGACTGTAGGGTATGGGCAGTGAGATCATGATGTGAGGGTTTGGGGCTTCATCCCATAGACAAGAGGTAAGCCGCTGGAGGCTGTGCAGCAGGGTGGAGCCATACTGCCTACAGGATAAACAGATATCAGGGAAGTAACAAGGTTGACAAGCAGAACTGCAAGACGTTCTTAGCAGAAACTGAGGTAAGAGTAAAGTCAGATATTTCAACTAAGGTAGCTATTGTGGTGTTAGTTAAACTGATTCAATAGCAGTCCTTTTTTTTCTTTTTTTGAGACAGGGTCTCGCTCTGTTCCCCAAGCTGGCATGCAGTTGCGTGATCACAGCTCACTGCAGCCTCTACCTGCAGGACTCAAGCAATCCTCCCACCTCAGCCTCCTGAGCCTCCTGAGTAGCTGGGACTATAGGTGTGCACCACCTTGGCCAGCTAATTTTTTGGTAGAGACAAGTTCTCACTATGTTGCCCAGGCTGATCTCAAACTCCTAGGCTCAAGCAAACCTCCCACCTTGGCATCTTTAAGTTTTAACGATTTAGAACTTAATATTGAGTGGTTTTGTGTTTATTTGGGTAAGGAGGATAAGAGGGAGGCTAAAGGTTGCTTCCAAAGTTTTCAGCTTGAATGACTAGGTAAAGAGTGGTTCTGTTTATAGACATAGGAAATGAGAGAAAATCATAAGTTTCATTTTAGATTTGTTAAATTTAAGGTTTCTCTGGAATATACTAGTGGAGCGGTCAAGGAAGAAAATGGACTCTTGAATTTGGGACTCAGAAGAGGAATCGAGACTGAAGACTGAGATGTGGCAGTCATCTGTCTGCTTGTGCATGGAGTGAATAGAAGTATCCGCTCTATCCTAATGGATAGGAATCAGGAGAAAGACAGATCTGTAGTATCTTTCGATTGTATAAACAGGCGCTAGAAGGTCTCTAAGTCTAGTTGTGAGAATTGGAGAATGGAGATGACCTAGTCCATATCAAATCAATTAAATTCCAGGTTTTGGTAACATCCAATGTGGCTTTCTAAGAGATTGTTTTGCCCAGAACCTATCCCTTTTATTGGAGTAATTTCCTCTCTTTCAGGGGTGGCACTCAGAAGACATAGACTGTGTTACGTGACCATTAATCATGCATGGACACTGGATACAACTTCAGCCCTTCTAATTCTTCTCTGGAGAAACACAGAAGACTGAGTGTTAGAAGCTTAGCCCTATTAATAGAATTTTTGAGTGAATATCACCAAAAATCTCCTGGGGCCCGCTGAACTGCCTGGGTTCCCACCTTTTCTGATGCCTGGAATCTGTGAGGCAGCCCAGTATCCTTCAAATAAATTCTCTTGTTCTATAAAGATATTGTAAAGCTGGTTGGAGATACTTGCAACCAAAAGAGTCTTAATTAGGACAGACTTGATGTGTCTAATTAGGGAATCATTAACAGAATGAAGCAAAGGCTGAGGCTGAGCTGAGCTGGCCAGGGACCAAGATAAGCGGCTTTGCAAATCTCTATGACACAGTGAAAACTGTGGTGACTGCACTCGCTAAAGCCATTGCATATAATTTGGCTTCAAATGACTAAAGGGGCCCCTTTGTGCACGGCTAATCATGTGGGGATGTTTAGCACAATCCTAAATACGCCCTTCAGTCCTGCCACACTTTCTCATAAGTGAGATGTGAGCCTGAATTGTCTCTTCCAGACAAATCCTGCTGCTTCATTTTTTAAAAAAGTATCTGTCTAGTGTAGAAGGGATTCAATTACCCCTTAACCTTAAAAATATGCCAATGGATGGTGTCGGCCTTCTGTGGCTTGGAGCAAACTCATGTTACACAAATCTGTTTCTCATTTATGTGTTCAGTTAAATCACCAGGGTTGTTTCTTTTTTCCTCATAGGATGTGACAGTAAAGAAGGTTGACACCTTTTTTATTTGGGCATTCTATTCAGGTCCTGGACATAGGGAGAAAGGAGAAGAAAGTACTTGAAAATATTGATGTCTTTCTTTATTGGACAAAAGATCCCAGAATAAGAAATGATGGAAGAAGGAATTTTTAAGTTCTCAGTCAATTTCTATGTCACTAGACTCATATCTTATTAGTTGGTATGAGTTAATGAGACATATAGTAATGTTTCTAATGTACTACCTTTGGTATAAATTGTAACTGATGCAAAATATAGTTTAAAAGAATAAACAAGAAAATGCTAAGTCATAAGAAAGAAGAAAAGATTTTAGTAATATTATACTTAAATAACTTCAATAGAGATTTAAGGATTTGTTTACATTTCATAGATTTGTTTAATGATTCTGCAAAATTCCATAGCTAGTGAAACAAAAACAAAACACTAGAACCCAGAAATAGCCTATAAGTTGTTCCCTCAAGACACGAGATGGTCAATGAGATACCTAATTGGTATCATTATTTATCTGGGAAAACTTTAAAGTACACAATTTGATAATACATACTACACAGTATAGTAATAGTAAATAAAAATTACTTTGGCTCTATGCAGAATATTTCCTATTGGTAAGCAGGGTTGAAGGAGATACCTGCATATATGGTGTCTTGAGTGGAGGAATTCGAACACAGAACCTGGTTTAAGCTGGTTTTTCCAAAACACACCCTGGAGAGAGGACTCTTCAGTACCATTTTCCTGGATCTCCTGAGCAATGTTTTTTGTTAGTTTGTTTATACTTTGTCTTCCATTAGACAGCATTATTTTGCTTTCAACCATATAACCCTAACCAATACAAATACAGTAGAAGGCACTCACGATCAAAGAGAAAGAGCCCTAAAATCAGAATCTCAGAGTGAGGTTGTACCTGGAGACCACGATGCATTGGTACCTTTGTGGCATCTGTATCTTTGTGCTGTTGGAAAAAGGCTAAATAGACAGACTGGATAGACCCTCTCTCTGTGTAGCCTGTGCTGCTGCTTTCAATCTTGGTTATATAACCCCAGGGAGTGGCTATATGTAGCTATTGGGAGACCAGCAGGGCCTTGAGATTGTGACTTGAGAGCAAGGGCAAGTTGGCTGGACACATCCTTCAACTTTGCCAAATAATTCTACAACCCCAGAGACCTGGTATATAAAAACTGCTTCAAATCTGTGTTTCTCAATCTTTTTAACTCCTGCCACCCAATCTTTCCATCCAACTTCAGTTTCAAAGCACTCAGAAGACTTAAAAGGAGATTTACTTTCTGTAATTGACATTGAAAAAAATGGTAGGTGAATATGTTTCTTAAGAACTACACAGTCCCTTGATATTCAGATACATACTTCTGAGGTAGGGAGGTACAGAGTGGTGGCTAAATATAGTACATCATTGATAGCATGAATTCATAAAACAGGATAGCCTGGAAATCTAATTTACACATACAAAATATTGGAGAATGTGCCACCCTTACTTTGATAATTGCAAAAACAGATGTCCAGTAATTCTCTTCTTCCTGCTTGTCCCTGTATTGCAAACATTATCTGGGTATTATTTATCTTATAAAGAGAAGAAAAAAAGAACTGCACATTTACCCTGTGAATGCAAAACCCATGGAACAATAATTAAGTCTTCAGCAAACACTCTCCATATACAAATTTTAGCTGACAGCTAGTGAATGGATACTTTATGTAAGATTAGAAGTTGCTGTTGATGTGGGAGCCATATGTCAATATGTATTTACAAAATAAAGTTCCCTGGAATCTGATAACTCTTTAATTATTCCTTTTTTCAATGGGCATAACCTTGAATTGATTGACAGGCTATTATGCACCTCACATATTATAGCATTTTTGATTATTTTTGGTTCCCTCCTTGGCTGCAGGCCCCTCAAGGAATACCTGGGTGGTAGCAGTGCCATGCATTCAGGCTGCCCTAGAGTCTCCAGCTTACTTTGTGTTCCCTTTGGATGACATGTAATCGTGTCTGGGTGACTATTTCTTTCTTAGAATTATCTGGCAATTTGATAATATATATTAAGAACCACTGTGTTTTCTATAACTTTTGAAACAGAAATTTTATTTCTAAGACTCTATGTCAAATCTATAATGCTTAGAAGAATGCAAAGATTTAGCCTTAAAGATAATAAGAAAAAATTAGAACAATCTGTAACTAATAATAAATAAATACTTGAGGACGCTATGATTAAGTGGGCAGTAGAATATAATATGGTAGAAGGATATTTAATGATATGGAAAGATATTAGCAATATACTGTTAAAATGCAAATTGGAAAATAGTATGTCCTGTATGATTCTATTGTGGAGAAAAAATTTGTGTGTGTTGCTGGGAATCTGTATGTAAACATATAGAAACAAAACTGAAAAGAACAAAATCTCAAAGAACAAGATTGTTTCCTCCTTTTGTTTGTTAAATATTTTACCATGGGAACACATTGCTGTTAACTAATAAGAAAAATCATCTACAGTTATTCAGTTATTTCATTTAAATAATGGCTAGAAAGCTAAAAGCTCAAACAACAGCAAAAACCAAATAATCTGATTGAAAAATGAATAAATAATTTGAGTAGACATTTTTCAAAAGAAAGCATGCAAATAGTCAACAAGTATTTGGAAAAATGTTCACCACCACTAATCACCAATAAAATGCAAATCTAAACCACAGTGAGATATCATCTCACCCCAGTTGTAATGGACATTATCAAAAAGCCAAAATAATAATAATAATAACAAATGCTGGTGAGGATTTGGAGAAAGGGGAACTCTTATGCACTTTGGTGGGATATAAAATAGTACAGCCACTATGGAAAACAGTATAGAGGTTCCTCTAAAAACTGCAAATAGAACACAGTACGACTCACTAACTGCTGAGTATATATTCAAAAATCAGTATGTCAAAGAGAGATCCTCACTCTGTTTTTTTTTTTTTTTTTTTTTTTTGAGACGGAGTCTTGCTCTTGTCGCCCAGGCTGGAGTGCAGCGAGGTGATCTTGGCTCACTGCAATCTCCGCCTCCTGGGTTCAAGAGATTCTCCTGCCCCAGCCTCCCAAGTTACTGGGATTACAGGTGCCCGCCACCACGCCTGGCTATTTTTTGTATTTATAGTAGAGAAGCGGTTTCACCAGGTTGGCCAGGCTGGTCTCTAACTCCTAACCTCAGGTCATCAGCCAGCCTCGGCCTCCCAAAGTGCTGGGATTACAGGAATGAGCCAACATGCCCGGCCGATACCTGTGCTCTTCTGTTTATTTCAGCACTATTCACAATAGCCAAGATATGGAATCAACCTAAGTAAATGTCCATCAACAAATGAATAAATGAAGAGAATGTGGTGTATAAAGAGTGGAATACTGTTCTACCATTAAAATAATGAAATTTGGTCCTTCGTGGCAACACGGATGAGCCTGGAGGACGTTATGTTAAATGAAATAAGCCAGGCACAGAAAGACAAATACCACATGATCTCACTCATATGTGGAAGCTAAAAAAGTTGATACCATGTAAGTAGAGAGTAGAACAGAGTCTGGGAAGAGTAGGGGGAAGAGGGGGTAGGGGAGATTGTTTAATGGATACAAAATTATAGCTAGATAGGAGGAACATGTTCTAATATTCTATAGCATTGTAGGGTGGACCAGAGTAAACAACAATTTATTGTATATTTTCAAATAGCTAGAAGAGAAGATTTTGAGTATTCTCAACACAAAGAAATTATAAATGTTTGAGGTGACTGCTGACTTGCTCATTACCCCGATTTGATCGTTACACATTGTACACACGTATGAAAACATCACACTGTGCTCCACAAATACGTACACTTATTATGTGCCAATTAAAATAATGACCGATAAATAAATAAATAATGAGTAGAAAAATTGCAAAACGAATATGTAATATCTAACTCTGTAGAGCCCTCTGTTTTAGAAAAGAAACTTGGTAGACTTGTTCTAAGATTTGATCGCTAGAGGTCACCAAAGTCACAGAAATTATCAGTATTTTTTTCTTTCCGTTTTTGAGTCACAGAGGGATGCCTCTGGCCTCTCCCATTACGCAGTGCATTTACTGGAAGACCTTTTGCTGCTTAGTCTTAAGGAGAGTAAACTCTTTGGATTGGTTTTTTTCTAATATTAAATATTCCCTGAAACAGACAGCCATCTATCTATGGGACTATTCAAAACAGATGGGTGTTTCTAGAGAAGGTGATTTATTTCCTCCTCTGATACCAAAGGGCCTATTGGTTGATACCTGCTGAATGTGAGTTCTGAGTAATGTTGTTGAGACAGAACCACAGAACACCCAGCCGCAGCACACACCGTTTCAAATGAAACAGCATGGACCATTTCAAGGAAAAAACATTGTGCCTTTACCGGTAACATGTGCGGTGTAGGAGGGCTCCAATGAAGCAGAACATTCAAGAACACCCATTGCATCTTTGAAATAACACACTACACTACCTTTTGCATGCTAATGATTCTGCTTTTTTTTAAATTTTTTTTTTAAATTTTTTTATTGAACTCAACATTAGCCTAAGTTCCCAGACCCTAAATTGGTGGAGATTCAAAAACAAACAAGATTGGAATCCTGAAAAGACTCAAAGAAACTGTCTCACTTTAAGAGATTCTTCTAGCAGAGATAGAAAGATATAACAGCTCATTTCAGTGTTTTTAGCATGCTCACATTTTAGGGAGGCATAATTCATATTAAAACTTTCTAATTCTGTAATTAGACAAGATGTAGCCTGTAGAAGGTGACTATTTGTCAGGAGTTAAATGCAGTTAACAAAGATGCAATAGGCAAGAAGCCTTTCACATTTTCAAGGTTTCAATTACCAATAGCTACATTATTTACCTGGTTATGTAGATGAGTTTGTGTTTAAATGGTCTCCTGCAGAAACTAAGTAAATCATTTTTTTTTTCCCATAAGAACTCACAGTGCTTAGATACCTGACAAATCCAAGGTTAAGGCTTTGGTACAAGCCATAAACTAAGAGACTCAAGCCAATATCAACGTGACACATTTTGCATTTAGGCTTGTTCTTTATTCAGTGGACTTCATTTGACTTTGATCTTGGTTAACTTTGAAGTATGCAAGGTTCCCACTTTCCATAAGCTTTTTTTTTTTTTTTTTTTTTTTTTTTTTTCAGTTAAATCAGATGGGCAGGCAAAGGAAATCTAAACCTTAAAAGAAGTGAAAACAACTAGACATAGTCAGTGATATATTTTTACTATTTGTTTAAAACAGCACATTGCCATACTTAAAACACTTCACATCAATGAGTTATTTATTAAGTTTTAAATATAAGTCACATTTTCCACTGTATCTTAGGAGACACATTTGAAAACATGTTGGGAATCTGTTGTATGATTCGTGTGAAAAGTTTGGTTAAATGCAAAACTACAGATTGTAGTTAATGATGTACTATTACTATGAAATAGCCATTCACTTAAAGGAAATATATAGGAATTACGATATATGACATTTTATATCTGAAAGCTGAATCTCTTATGGAATTTTATAGACTATGTATTTCAAAATCTACTGGAAACTAGGATTCACATTTGTATTTATAAAGTGATTCAGACCCACATCTCAAACATTCATTAATTTTGTTTCACCCTTATCATGCTTTAGATTTATGGAGCTGTTTTTTATCATGAAGCGAACTTCACTATTTAATAATGAAGTACATATACACATGCACACACATAAATGTGCATGTATGTGTATGAATTTATTATTTGGAACAGAAATAGAATCATATATGTATCATTTATAAAATGTGTCATAAAGAGAATTAAGAGAAAAAACTTCTTGGTTGAGAGATTTTAAAATTCAGCCCGGCCAGTTATCATTTATCTCTTTTATGATACCTCACTTACCTAGTTATTCTCTTCTTTTAAGTCTACAAACTGGAACTTCCCTCTATTAAAGAAAGTAGCAAATCTGTGTTATATCAGATCAACAGCAGGGAGTCCTGAGGTCAGTACACGTTACTATTTCAGCCCTATTCTAGAAAGAAGCAACAATTTGAATTACATTTCAAGTCATCTAGAAGGGCTAAATTCTCTTTGGAGCAAGTCTGACCCTGTCAAATTACAAATCTAATATTGTTTTTGGACATATAATCTGACCAGTGATTCACATAAGAACTGTTACAGTTGAGTTACCCACTGTGGTCTTGCAAACCATTTTGGAGCAGAATAAAAACTCTCCATGGATCTGGAGACAAAATGTCTCATTCCTGCACCAGTTCTTCATTTTATACATTGTATCCATTTTATACATTTATACTGCACAACTTCTTAATTTTATACATATATATAAATATATAATATTTATACATATATATGTATATGTATAATATATAATTATATAAAATTTATACAAATATAAAAATACATATATACATATATATTTTATACATATATATGTATAAAATTAAGAAGTTGAGGAAATAAACTTTAAAGAAGAGGATTTTGAGACATAACAGTGATGTAGATTGAAATGTATAAGCCTCCTCTATGCAAATTGTTACTATAGAATGAGACATATGGTACAGGCTAAGGCTCCCATGGCTTTGACTGTGTTCTTTGGGGATGACACTGGAAACCACCCTAGCAGGTTGGAATGTCAGGTGCAGACCCTGGATTTGGGGTCTCAATATTCTCAGCAGAAACCCTAAAGCTGTGTGATATTAGATAAGATGTTTAATTTATTTGAGCTTTAATTTCATCATTTACGAAATGGAGATAATGCATGCTGGAAAGGACTGTCATGAAGATTAAGTCAGAGTGTAAAGGCAAAGCACTGACATAATATCTAGCTTGAAATAAATGTTTAATGAAAGTTTGTTTCCTTCCACAGAAGGTTGCTGTAGGATTAAATGACTTAATATTTATAAAAGTGCTTTGAAAACCACAAAATGCTACTCAAGTATTAGACTTTATTAATGTTATTTTAAACTTGTATTTTATATGCCCTTATTCTTTTAGGAAACTTTAGCCAACAAAATAGATTGTCCAGAACTGATATAGAAATCCTACCAGATAATCCAAAGTCAAATTTAAGAGAGTATTCATTTTCCCCCAAGAAAAATTTTATGATCATTAACAAAGAGCTAACTTTATTATTTGGAATAACTACCAATTAGCTTCCTCTAGACACCAAAATGCTGCAGAAGAAAATATATCAGGTGGGGGTGGGGAGGGCAAGAGAAAGAAAGGAAAGACGAAAAACAAGGGCACTGGGACAGTCTACCATAGGAATGACTGAACATGGACTGTGACTTTCATTAGTTTAAAGCATGAAAATTCATTTCAAAATGTAGTTTAGTTTGAAGGACACTGTTATTCAACACCTATAATTAGACAAATACCACGAAATAGGCCTGGAAAAGGCTGTTTGGGTTGAAGATACACTTTCAAGGAGCATGAAGCTATTCCTGAAGTTCCCATGTGTGTAGTAAAACTTCAGCTCATGTGGACTAAGTCATACATCCATCCTGGTAAATGCTGACACCCCTGGAGGGTTAGACCCTAATAATTCAGTTCCCTGCTAAAAACAGTGTTGTATATACCTGTGGGGGCACTAAAAATAGGGACTGAGTGTGTATGCACAAGAGCACAGACTATATTATATACAGTCCTCTCCTGTGAGCAGGAAGCAACTAGAATTCGCTAAATCCAAGTTAATACTCTGTGAAGACATTTCTTCATAAATCAGGGCCCTAATATGCAGTGACTTGTTTGAAGTCCTAGAAGACATCATAGAAGAATCAAGATCATAAGTCAATGTGATACACGATTACTAGGCAACAAGCCACAAGAGAAGAAACAGCATCTAGGCTTAGAGATCTTACTATGAAGTCAAACCAGCCTCTTTCTGTCTCTCTGTGACCTTGGTCAACTTGTTCAAATGACAAGCTTCAATTTCTTCACCTGGAAGAGGGTAATAATCAGGAATACCTTGCAGTGTGGGTATGAGGCTGAAATGAGAAACTGTATGTAAAGGTTTTAGCACTCTGATACAACAAGTAGCTATGACCATGAATAATATTTTAAAATAAAATACTCACAGAAATACTCTATCACATAGATAGGGGCCTGCAACCAAGGGGCCTTTTGTGGAAATATGTTAGGAATGCAGGGGCTGTCCTGAAGAATGTTCTGTGCTAACTTTAACCGGGAGTGAAAAATGACTGCTTAGATAACAAGAACCAAACAAAATGGGAATCTTACTCTGATATGCTTTTTCAATGTCTCTTCAAATAGTCGTTACATTAGGCTAAGTAGAAACAGCCTCCAGAAGCTGCATCTTTTGAACTGCGACTATTGTCTTCGTGCCAATAGAACTTAAACATATTATTTGTTTTTAGCTCTAGAGAAGGCATTCTTTTAAAATTTACTTTATTCTATTTTGCATTAGTCAGCCAGGGGTGCTGCATTAAGCATGCTATATTTCAGTAAATATCTGTAAAATACATTTAAACCTGTATTTGACCAGCATTTAGTTCTTTTCAGGAACTACAGCCAATAAAGTAGATGGCCAGGAATTGATATGATAATTCTACTAGTTAATGCAAAGCCACATTTAAGTCAGTGTCCATTTCTCTCAAAGAAAAACATGTATAGTAATTCACAAAGAATTAACTTTATTATCTGGAATAACTACTGTCTTTCTTCCACAAAACACCAAAATGCTCCAATGCATGCAACTACTGAAAGGCATGGGAAAAGGATGTGTCCTCATCAATCTGTCACTCTTCCCCATTGCCTACACTTTGCTGCTGTCTGAGCTTGTCTTCAGTCCTGCAGCCTGTGCCACATCTATGATGAAATCTATGGGGGTAGGTATGGGGTTTCCTAGTAGAAGGTAAAATAAGAGCCCAACTATACTGTAGAAGACATGTTCTGAGAGAGGTGGAATGGAATGGAATGATTCTTTTCCTTCAGGGCATATTTTGTCCTGATACTGCTGATACTGAAGCAGTAGCAGTGGGGTCTGAGAGGAGAGGGAGGAGTAAAGATATGGGGTAGAGTGTATGTAAGAGTGTGATGAAGGGGCAGGTCTAAGATGACTCTCAGGTTTCTGGATTAGTAGACTGTAGACTGGGAGGATGGTGGTGCTATTTTCTGAGATAAGAAGGAAACAGGAAGAGAACAGATATAAAGGGAAAACCATAAGTTGGTATTGAACAGGCTGAATCATCGCGTATAACCAGTAAGCAAATGGAGGGAAACACCTAGTTATTTTTTAGACTAGCATTTAAAATAAGAGGCAATCAAATACGGAGCACTATGTATCAAGGACAGTTTGTGATATAAACAGATACAATTTAGTCATGTCATAGATCTGCCTTTTGTGAGCAATAAAATTTAACTCTTTGGGACTACTCATTATTAGTACAATACATTTGGAAAACAATATGGTAATAAATATCAAGAACCTTAACATATTAACATTTTATTTAATAATTTTACTTCTAAGATGCTATGAAGCTAATCCTATATGTAGACAATATACAAAAACATGTATACTGCAATAATTAAAGGAGCAAAACACTGAAATCAACCTGGAAATCCAATAATAGAATAGTAAAATAAATCATGATATATCTGTAGAACAGACTATTAGCCAACCATTAAAAATAGTTTTCATGAAGAGTCTTTAAATATGTGAGTGCTTCAGTTTTCTCTTGCTGCACAACTAATTGCATCAAAACATATTAAATTAAAACAACACACATATATTATCTTACCCAATTTCTCAGGATTGGGTGGTTCTGGCTCAGCACGCCTCCTGAGATTTTAGTCAAGTTATTGACCAGGGTTATGGTTTTATCAAGGCTTGACTGGGGCTGGAGAAGCCATTTCCAAACTCATGCATATAGTTTTTGGCAGGCTTCGTGGCTGTTGGCTGGAGGCTTCAGTTCCTCACCATGAGACCCTTGTCGTAGTGCTCCTCACAACGTGACAGCCTGTTTCACTGAGAGTGAGAGAGTGAGCGATGGGACAGAGAACCCACTATGGAAGCCACGGCCAGTTATAGCCTGTTGATCTCACAGACCAATCCTCGTGCAACATGGGAGGAGCCACATTTAAATCAGTGTCCACTTCTCACAAGGGTATGAATACTAGGAGGCAGGAATCATTCAGGGACATCTTGGACTCTGGCTACCGCAGTAAGTCAATGCTTTTGATAAAGTGTTAACTGAGCAAAATAAATAATATATGTGTAGCTTAATTATTCAAAAAATGCAAAGAAGACAATGTAAGCATGCCAGAATTTTAACTATGCTTATATTGGTTGCATGACTACAGTTTGTTTCAATTTTTTTCTATAGTCTTTGATATTTCATGAGAATTTTATGACTAGAATGTACTTTATTTATTATGTTCTTTCTAAATGTTAAAGAAGCTTAGAAAACAGATTGAATTATTAATTCTAATTACTTTTACATTGAGTATGAAGATGTTCAATAAAATTCAAGTCCTGTACTAAAAAAATACTGAAGTATTTTACTAATTTAATATAACTAGTTAAGCTTAGGACCAAGAGATTATAATTTGACTTCTTTTTAATCCTATATATAGACAATATACAAATTATATTAAAACATAATAGCTAAGCCCCTAGGTTGATGATCATTAAAAATTTTTTGCTATTCAGTTTGCCCACTTTATAAAAAGGTACTACGTGCCAAGGTTAAACATTCTCCAAGGTAACGTTTGAACTCTGAAATTCATTGATTTTTAGAAGATATTTATTAAATAATAAGTATTTAAAGCACAATACTTTCTTAGTCGACTGTACTGCAGTCCAAGATTCATGAGGAATTTAAAGGTGTTTTTGGAAAGAGAAGTTGGTGCAAATGTTTATTTTTCATTTGCACCATGAAATCTAGGCCCTGCCTTAGCACAGTGGAGGTTGGCATTTGGAGATGTGAAAAGCAATATGGTTTTCTGCAGCATTCATTGGGTTTCAGTAGCCTGCTACATGGAGTGGGGCATATTTGTGAATTCATTTAGTCCTCAGCAGTGTCTATAGATACCTCAACAAAGATCTTTCCTGGTGTTTTAATGTTTACTGGTATTTCCTTCTGCAGGATGTCCGCTCTGCTTGTCTTCCCGCATGAGAGAGCGCAGATGTTCCTGAAAGCATCTTTGCGTGGATTTGCTTGAAGCAAGATGCAAGAGAAGGGGCAAAGCTTGAAGGGAGCTGCTAGAGAGAGGAAAGCAGCTGGACAGGGCTTTCCTGATGAATGAAATGTAAGCTATTCTCTAGGAAACAACATCACTTTCTTTTCTGAGAATGGGCTCTTGCCATCACAGAGGTCAGAAATGTGCTAGGATTCTTACAAATTTTCGAGATCTCAATGTCTCCATTATGATGACACTCTTGGATAGTCTGTTTGTTCCTATGAGGTGGCTCCAACATATTTTTCAGTGTCTGAAACATGGGAGACCTGGAGATAGGAAAGTTATGTTCAAGGAGAAAGAAAGATCTGATTTCACTCCAAGCAAGTAAGATGAATTTGTGATTATAAAATCTAGGCAAAACAACTCTATAAACATATCTCAAGTGCTACTCACATGATAAAACTACTGTGAAGAGATTTACAACCAGGCCTCTAGGATGTAGGTAACTACAGGTGCAAAGAAAATATTTAAATGTTTAATTACTTGTGGTGCATTGTACTCTTGAGAGTGACTAGGGGCTTCCTTAAAGATGGAAAATGCTGAGATCTGCCCCAAGGATCTGAGGACTTGTAAAAGAGGGATAAATGGTTTGAATAGATTGCTGTCAAAAAGACTAAGTCAAACAGACAAATTTAGAACATGCATACACTATGATGATGAATAGATTCTAAAGGGAAAGCGTGGCTGGGCACTGTATCTCATGCCTGTAATCCCAGCACTTTGGGAGGCCAAGGCAGGTGGATCACCTGAGGTCAGGAGTTTTAGACCAGCCTGGCCAACATGGTGAAACCCCGTCTCTACTAAATATACAAAAATTAGCTGCACATGGTGGTAGGCGCCTGTAATCCCAGCTACTCAGGAGGCTGTGGTGGGAGGATTGCTTGAAATGGGGAGGTGGAGGTTGCAATGAGTTGAGATCCTGCTGCTGCACTCCAGCCTGGGCAACAGAGTGAGACTCCATCTCAAAAAAAAAAAAAAAAAAAAAAAAAAAAAAAAAAGGGAAGTGTTTGTGTTCTCTCAAAATAGCATGTGAAGCAATGCACACCAAGTGATTCGGACCTTGGTGTGTGGTCTAATACAGATCTGTTTCAGTGGGAACACAGTAGGGCTTTTAGTTATGTATTTAGACTAAACCAAACCAAACTGATGTACCAAGGAATGCAGAAATTTCTCGGCCATGTTCAAGTCACAGAATCCATAAAGGTCAGTGCAAGAAGAAAAAGTAACTGCATGATCTTACAATGCTTCTCCAAATGACCACAGCCTGCCCTTAAATTAAGTGAATGAATAATGAGAACAGATGGAATGAGATGGGAGAGGTGGCTGACTTACAAGTTCGACCTTGAAACTGTGGTTCATAGCATGAACTTCCGGCTTTTCCCAACCAAATTATGAAATGTATAAACACGATGTAAACTATAAATGAAAAGTCCACAAATGAGTGGATGTCTGTGTTAATCTCTATCTTCTAGAATAGCTGATCACTCTCTGCTTGTCATCATCTTCATCATTGTGAAGCAAGACCAGCTCTCTGAGATAGGAAAATAATTTCATAAATTCATGATGGATAGACATAAAAGCTTCCCATCTTGAGAAAGAATGAAAAGAGGCAAACGAGATTTTTCTTAAACTCACTACCTCAGGACTACATGTAAAAGGATGAATGATTAATATTTAATGAATGTGCTGTATGCTATGTAGTAGTAATGACTTATGTGTGTTATCTCATATAAACCTCGTCACAATTCAGTGAGGTAGGTATACTCATTTTGCTAATGAAAAAATCAGAGGTCAAATGATTTGCTAAAAAGTAATTCCAGAAGTAAGTGGCAGACTCTATTTTTGAATCATGTCTTTCAGCACTAAAATCCATCCTCCTTTCACTTCCCATGCTTCTTTCCTTAGAGCCCTGTATGAATTGGCCTATGCAGCACTATTAAAATGGAATCAGTGATTCCGCTGTTCCTTGGAAAGGTCAAACTTGCTTTCACTTGAGGGCCCTGCTTTTCGCCTAGGTATCCTACCCAGCTACTCCCTCACCTCCCTGCAGTGGTCTTGCCTGACCTTCCCATTGAAAAATATGACTTCTGTCATTCACAATCCCCTTACTTTTACTTTTCATCATAGCCCGTATTCCTACATGACACTAAATATATCTATTTGTGTATTTGCTAATTTTTTGATTCCTGCTTTAATGTGTTTGCTTCTGCCGGGCGCGGTGGCTCAGGCCTGTAATCCCAGCACTTTGGGAGGCTGAGACCGGTGGATCACGAGGTCAGGAGATAGGGACCATCCTGGCTAACATGGTGAAACCCCGTTTCTACTAAAAATACAAAAAAATTAGCCGGGAGAGGTGGCGGGCGCCTGTAGTCCCAGCTACTCGGGAGGCTGAGGCAGGAGAACGGCGTGAACCCGGGGGGCGGAGCTTGCAGTGAGCGGAGATAGCGCCACCGCACTCCAGCCTGGGAGACAGGGCGAGACTCCGTCTCAAAAAAAAAAAAAAAAAAAAAAAAAAAAAAATATATATATATATATATATATATATATATACATATACTTCATAGGGACAGGGAGTTTGTATATTTTGTTTACTGTCCTATCCATAGAGCCAAAGTCCATGCCTGGCATTTAATAGATGTTCTATGAATACTTGTTGGGTTCATATTAATGAATATGTTGCTATGAATATTTCATCTGGTCTTAAGTAGAGGATAACAATCATAATCAGCCACAAATTTCTTATTCTAACCTCTACCTTTCCCTGAGGTACTTCCTCGTCCATATTTAGCTGGAATATCAAGTCTTAATTTCCATATCACCTTGTCTGATATTAAAATTCACTATTGATGTTTGGGTGAAGACAGTTATGGCACAGATGGCCACATTTCCCAAGCCCTTCTCTTTGCATCTTGAAGCAGCCATACGTTTAGTTATCTATGATGGATTATGAGCACAAGGTGTATGGTTCATTTCATGGATGGCTTTTAAGAAGAAGACATGTCTTTTACACTGTTTCCCTTTCCCGCAGCTTATTGTGGATAATGGAGATCAGGTCCTGCGGTGGTGGATCTAATGGAAGGATCCTAGGTCTCTGAATCACCATGTGGAAGAAGATCAGTCACCATCCCTAGGTGGAACACCAACATTTCAAATAAGTGAAAAATAAACTCTTATTATGTCAAGTCACTGCAATTTTTGGATTTATTTTTCTTGTGTTAGTGTCACCTACATTTCTGCAATAGCTGAGTAACATTTTAGGAGAAGAGGATGTTTGTAGAAATTTTGGAATACAAGAAATGTCAAAGATACTTTTTATTTTCCTAATTTTTAACTTCTAGGTTTATTCTTAAAAGAGTAAGATCTTTTTTTTGCTAAATCAGTACTATTATTTTGACTTTTGGGTGTAGACACAGGTCTCTACTTAACCACTCAAAAGAGCTAAGTGAGAGGAATTTGTGGATAAAGACATTTAAAGCCAGTATGAAATCTTTAATCACGCCAAACCAACATTCATCACCACAACATTCTGTCAGTACCTCCAGGGGTTAAAGACATATGAATGTCTTTCCCTGAAACGTGATTGAGACATTGGATTTAGCTATTTGGGTTTTCATGAAATCCATTAGCAGGTTAAATAATGATAGAGTAGTAGATGTTCCGCACAATTGCTTTTGTTATAAAACTTGAAAAAAATACTAACTTTTTATGCCTTGCCGTTCACTGCATTATTACTTATCTTTGTGCAGAGTAGATTAAGTAGGTCTGTTGAGTTAGAAAGCATTAACTTGGTAGATTCCCTGTGTTAAGGTGCTAAAGATTTTTTATGGAATAAGGATGTTAGTCTCATCTCCTTGTCAAGGAGTAGAAACAGGTAGAAAATATTTATATTCAGCCCTGCTTCTCCTTTGTCATATCCTTCACCACAAGGATCTACTTTCATGTCTGCCTTGGTTTTAAACAGCAGCCAGTATATGAAGGTCTAGCTAACTACACTATCTCCCTAGGAGAGTTGGTACAACGTTGTTTCCAAAAAGTAGACAAAGTATGTTTAATGGCTCCTTTTCACTACATAAATAAATAAAAGCAAGAAAGGAAGGAAGCAAGCTGGCTAAAGAAGAAATGAAATAGATGTCTATACGTTTCATTTTGTTACTGATCAAGTTCGTTTTTCATGATTATTACTTTGCTACCTACAAGATATATCACAATTTTCCTAAGCAATATGAAGAGACAAAGTTATTATAAAAACTAATGGATATAAAAATACTTATTGAAATGTATGTTTATCTTAAGCACACCTGGATGAATTTTTCACAAACTGAACAGACCTCTGAAACTGACAACCATATAAAACAGACAAAACAAACAAGCAAACCAACATAACCAACACCCTAGAAACCTTCCTATGCTCCTTTCTAGTCAAAAGATTAGTCATTATTTTGACTTCTAACAGTATAGCTCGATTTTGTAAATTAATTAAGCCAATTACTCTGTGTGTAATTTACATGAATACATTAGGTATTCTTTTGTGCCTGACATTTTTTGTTGAATATTTTGTTTGCAAGATTTATCCAATTGTTGCATATGCTTGTAGACTGTTCATTCTCACAGATGTATTATAAAATCTATTGAGTAAATATGGCACAGTTTATTTATACACTCTACTGTTGGTAGACATCTTGACAGTTTCCAGTTTTGTTTGGAGCTATTACAAAAGTGCTGCTATAAACATTCCAGTTAAGTCTTTTGGTAAACTCAAATATGTATTTTTTTTAATATGTATGTATGTATAACTAAAGATTCGTTGATACTGCCAGTTTTTTCCAACATGGTTGTATCAGTCCACATCACTACCAGTTGCGCATTAAGATTTAAGTTGCTTTGTATCTTTGCCAACTTGGAATTTTTTGTCTTTATTGTTTAGTGGTATTTCATTGTGGTTTAATTTGCATTTCCTTGATGGCTAATGAACTTGACAATATGGAAGTATGTTTATTGGCCATTTGAATGTCTTTCTTTATGAAGTACCTGTTCAAGTGTTTTACCTATTCCTCTATTGAGTTGTCTGCATTTTTCCTGTTGATTTGCCAGAGTTCTTTATATGTGCTAGATACGAATGTTTTTGGTACTCTATATGTAACATACATTATATATATATAAAATTTTCCACTTTGTAGTTCGCCCTTTTATTCTTTTAATGTCTTTTGATGAATGGATGTTTTTAATTTAATTAGGCAAAGCTGCAAGGCAAGAACAATGCTAGATTAAGCTTTAAATGGTGATCCAGTTCCATGAACAGAAAGATTGGGATTCCCAGCACTATTGAGCTGTTTGAATCAAACTCCTAGAAGCCTTAATATATTTTTTCAACTTTCTCTTTGTAATTGCAATGTTGGAAAAACAACAGTTACCCTCAGAGTGTCATAGAAATTACCATCTGTTGATTGAAACAATGTGAAAATATTAGCAAAAATGGTTAGAATAATAAGAGTACTGTATAATATCCATGTAAAATTGACACTAGCCACAGGTTCCTTCAGGAAACCATCAGTGTTCTGAAAATAATCAATCAGAAAATCAATTTTCAGTTTTCAACAGCACAGTGAGGATGGCACTGAAAGGTATTATTTTAAGAATTTTCTCAGGCCCTGAGTTGTAAGATTCTATAATCAGTGATATTTTTATTTAAAGAAAATTAGGGCATGAGATGGTATTATTTTAATATCTAATATTTAATGCTAGAATTAAAAATCCAGTGTAAGATTTATGTTGGAAGAAGCAAACAAGCAAACAAAGAAATTACGTTCTCTGTGTAATTACGTGAGTGAATGGAGATTCCTCGGCAAATTGAATTTACTATGTGAAATCTTGCAAATAAGGCATATTTTAAAAAATCTTGGCTCTAAAGCAATTTGGTGAAAGATTATTTTCCTCATAAGACAAAATAAATTCCTGTCATATTATTAAATATTTCACAACCTCAAAATGCTGTTTTATGGTAGACCAGCTAAAAGTAAAGATTAAAGTGGACTGTATTTGTGGTCTGGTCAGAGTTTAAGCAGAGGACACAGTTTCTGGAAGCTTCTCCTTCAGCCTGGACGTCAAAGGTCCTTTTGCTGCTTAGCATCTTCGGCAGCCTCCAGGTTCATCATCTGGCTGTGTTGACTCCCATGTTTCCTGGAGAAAGGTTCAATTACCCAAAATATATTTGTGCCCTTTTTATGTTTTCATCGTAGTTAATTATAGAAAAAGTTGGTTATATGCAAAGTCCTACTAAAACAACAGTATCATAGGAAATATTTCTAAGAATCATGCAAAATCATGATTTTGCATTAAGAAATACTAAATTAAGAATCATGTAAAAATGAGAGATCGAAATGTTACTCTGTCAGACACTGAAGAATTTAAGAACCATTGTTTGTATACTAGCTCCTCAAAGGTAGATCTGTTTTTATTCATCTTTATGGCCTTCGTTGTCCCTGACATATTGCTGCACATAGAGTATATGCACACTATATACTTGTGGACTAAGTGAATACCAGCTTTAGCTTTTGAAAATGTAATATATGAGTTTAACAGATGTTGTCTCTTATAATCCTTCACTTTCTAAGTACTTGGAACTTTGAAAATGACTCTTTTAATAGTAAAGTTTTTTTCTCTAGATATGTTCTTAAATAAAAAGTGATATAAAGAAAGGAAAACAAACTGAAATCATTAAAATGTTTTAAATTACTAAATCTTCCTCCAGGAATGTGTAAAGAGATAATGACTACCTAACATAATATTTTATGGGTTACATTTTCTCTGAATGTGATCTATTTTATTTTGAATTACAAATATTTTAAAAGTATAAATTGCAAGCAACTGGAAAATTGGTTTTAGGTACATGTGATATACAATTTCACAAATGTTCAGGATCCTGGTGTAATTTCTAGGACTATGAGATTTCATAAACAAATTATATAGCCACTATTTGTGCTTCATTTTGCTTCCGCACAACTGAGATGCTTATTAAACACAAAGGCATCTTCTTCCGATTATTGTAGATACTATGTTTTATTGTATTTTAAATGGACATTACACACAGACCTGTGTAAAATGTAAATTTTTCTCCTCAGGTTGTATGTATGCTATACATGAAATACAGCTAGCATGTATAATCCCAAGTCCTCTTCAGACAGTCCTATTAAGGTAAACTGATATTACATGCAAAACCTTTTTCTAATCTGCTGTATTTAGAACCTTGATGCCCAAATTACTGAATTAATAGAATTGTGATTACCTATTCAGCCTAACGCCATATTAATTCTGTTTCCCTATACTTAACATACAATAGAATTACAACTATAGAGGAAAATCTCTTTTTCTTATTAGGCTGCTGAAGAAAAATCTCATATTCTGTGATATCTGTTTCTAATTTGTCTTTGGGGAAAGGAATGCCAAATAGCTGCCTTGTTTCCCCCTTCAGACATTCAGAACCTCACCAAACTGCAGTCAAACCAGGATGCACACCCCAGCATGTGATTTTTTTTTTTCAGGATCATAGTCAATAAATTTGATTAGTTTGTAAAGCATTCCAAGCCACTAGCCCACAAAGCAGGTTGAGCCAATCCTTCACTTACTCCCTGTTCCTTCTAGACCACCAGGGCTCTAGTTTGTATTTTTAAACCTGGGTTAAATTGTGGCAATAACCACAAACCATTGTATGCTATTAACAGTGGGGTTCCAATGAATGACTGACAAACAAAATCTTAGCACACGAAGCCTACTTCTCTCAATGGTAAACACATGTTATTAATGAAACGTTTCTAACGGGCTGAAGCAGTTTGAAGTCTGTCTTGACTGACAAGACTGTATTTTGCTATATGGGCTAAACAAACAAAACATTTAAAAATAGTTCATTAGAAGAATATGTTTTGGTGAATCACAAATGTATAATTTGCAGATCTGGATTCTGAACTAAATTTCTCCTCCTCCTGCATTATAGTGTAATATCTCTCTGCAGGGTTCAAAGAGAGTGTATAATTCCTGTATCTTCCTTAGGAAGATCTGGATAGTGTTAAATGCAACTTCCGGTCTAGCCTCAAAGAGAGGCTTGATACAAGGACTTGACACAGGTACTGTATGGGACACTGCAGGAGAATACAGGTGAATATGAAGCTCAGAATCTAGACTCCTATTCTGAGGCTCAAGAATCCACTTCCTAAGATAGAATTTCTATTGTTAGGTAGGATGCTAAATAAAGATCAAGTGTGCTTCAGCCTCAGCTTCCTCTTAGTTCAGGAGATAGGTGAGTAAAGACTTTGTTCATGTTTATTTGATGTTTTAATTTATCAGTAACATTGGCTACTTGGTATGGAGGCATTCATGAAAACAGACAGTGAGTCTTTTGTGCAATTTTTCTGAACTCCTGTTTAACATAAAGGGATAGCAAACCCCAAACCAAATAAAACAACACTGGCATTGCATTTAGATGTCTTTGAAACATTCCAATGTTTTGGACCACCAAACTCGAACCCACGATGGTTGCATTTAGTTTTGATCAAATTGGGCAGTGCTGCCTCAAGCTGGTTTGCATTTCTCTACAAATTTACGCAGACCCTGTTAGAGTAACCAGAGAATTACAGAACAATGTACTGTTAATCTGTTCTGCAGAGTCCTTTTGCAAGTGAATTGAAGAGTGAGGAAACCAGGCATGGGCTATATCTCTAACTTTAGAGTGATACTACTGTCATCAAAACAGTTTCTAATATCCAGTGTCTCTAGAAGTGGACCCTCACTATTTCTAACAACATCAAAATAGCCAGTCAAAAGTAAAAACTTCGTACAAACCACAGATACATGCTGTAAAAAAATCTTTTCCTTGATTTAACTGGGTTACTTTCCCCTCACTGAATTGACAAGTTAATGTCATAGGTATGGTCTAAATTTAAGCTCAGAAAGTATACCCTGGAGATGTTTAAGGGCAATGTTGTGGGGAAAAAGGTCTAGGATTTGCTGGGTGCTGTGGCTCATGCCTGTAATCCCAGCACTTTGGGAGGCTGAGATAGGAGGATAACTTGAAGCCAGCAGGTTGAGACCAGCCTGGGCAACACAGTAAGTCCTACTCTCTAAAAAAATTTAAAAAATTTGGGGGACGCTGTGGTGCGTACTTGTAGTCCCAACTACTCGGGAGACTGATGCAAGAGGATTGCTTGAGTCCAGGATTTGAGGCTGCAGTGAAGCCATGATCACGCCACTGAACTTCAGTCTGGGTGACAGAGCAAAACCCTGCCTCTAAAAAGGAAAGTCTACAATCTGAACCAAAGAATAAGTATGTCAATGAATAAGTCTAACCAACCCCACTCATACTGTGTCCCATGCTTTGCTTTACTTCTTGTCTCTATTCCACATATTCCTTGTTCTCAACCAACAGCATTGTCTCCATATTCTGCCTTCCACTTGCCCAATTGGCCTGTGGTCTCTAGAATCTTTGTACTTGCCCCTGTGATTCTTAGTGTTTCATTTTCTCTGGAGGATGGCATAGCCAGGATCATAGGGGTCCTGGTACCACCCTTTGGGTGTCCAGGGTCTTCCTCCTGCTCTCTGGTGACCCTTCATGGACATGACTTGCAATGCACACTCCTGTGATACATCTCACCTCTTCTCTTTCTCACCAAAATATTCCTATAAGCTATCCCTTTCTCTAAAGCTCCTGCTAGTAGGCTTGATAATCTAAGATACTCTTTCAGGTCAAGGTGATAATAATGAACTCAATCCTTTTGTGTGCATTACACATTAGAATGCTTGGAGAAATTATATACTGATTACCTTAAAATATATTAATGAACTATAATTGGCAAACAGTGAAGATAATATTAACACATAAAGGGAGGCTTCCGGTTGTCCCCTCATGTCCAACCCTGTGGCTCAGTGGGTTAAAGGCTGCCTGAATCCCACTGCATCTTCTCTGCCTAGATGCTTGGTGTTCAGAGACTATACCTTATAGTCTGTTTACACACGTTCCCATTTCTCAGGTAAAATAAAATAAAGAAGGGACTATTCTTGGAAGTTTGATTAAGGAAGCTTGATGTATATTTATTTGACTGATGAGTAAGTAGAGAAAAATGAAGGATACCTCTAATGTATATGTTATAATAGAGAATTGAAGAATTCTAGAATTTTATACCTGATAGGAGAATGAAAGTACTCTGAAATTTAAATGATCAATAACAGAATAAGAACTTTTTGGCTTTTTAACAGTATACTTATAAATCATACATTACAGTGCAAATTATATTGTATGATAATACTGTATGGAATTTCTAATTACATTACTTATATATCATATAATAGTGCTGAAGTTAGTGGCAACTTGGTTGGATAGTGCACTAATGTTATATATACTTAAAATATAATGTGTATATATATGTATACACATACATACATGAAGATTTGAGGAATTGAAGACAAGTTAAATATACTTTCAATTTGTTCTTTTAAATTTGAATTTTTAAATTCTTACAAATTTCAGGATAAGAAAAAACTGTAATGTCATCGTCTCAGTATTAGGAATTCAGACACAGCAAAACATCAACATCCATTTGTTGCCTTGGTTTTTAAATTGGTAAGTGCTCTACCATAAAGTTCATGCTTCAAAGATTTTAAGAGATGAGCTTGGATGAGATAAATGTCCTTCATGCTTAATTCTTACACCTAATCCTTAATAGGACTACAACATTACTATTTCACCCACTCATTCCATAAGCACTTACTAAGCATTTATTATAAACCAGGCATTTTGCTAGGCACTGGGGAACATACAGAGTGCAATCAAACATTTCTGCCTGTGGCAGTGACTATTAGTCCGTACCAATATGTTCTCCTTTTTCAGGGCACACAGCTGGATGGCATTTTCCAGTCTCCTTTATCATGTTCTGGCTAGCAGAATGAAGGTGGATATGTTACATGCCTCCTTCAGAACCACCCTACAAATATATCCCATGTATGATTCTCTTTCTGTTTCCCATCTGATGCAGAAATGAATAAGACTCCAAGGACCAGACGGGTGCAGTGGCTCAGGCCTATAATCCCAGCACTTTGGGAGGCTGAGGCAGGCGAATCATGAGGTCAGGAGTTCGAGACCAGTCTGCCCAGTATGGTGAACCCCCGTCTCTATTAAAAATACAAAAATTAGACTGGTGTGGTGGTGCGTGCCTGTAGTCCCAGCTACTCAGGAGGCTGAGGCAGAATAATCACTTAAACCTGGAAGGCAGAGGTTGCAGTGAACCGAGATTGTGTCACTGCACTCCAGCCTAGGCGACAGATTGAGAACCCATCTCCAAATAAATAAATAAATAAATAAATAAATAAATAAATAAAGTATAAAAAATTAAAAAATAAAAAAGACTCCTAGGACTTAGAAGAGAGAGGAATCTCAAGAAGAAATGAGCCTGGGTTCCTGAATGATTCTTCCCACCATCAACTTACATTGGACTGTGACTTAACAAGACATAAATGTCATTGTGTTAAGCCTCTAAGATGCTCTAAATTTTTCAACTGTATCAATCTAGCTCTATAATGAATAACCTTAAACATAGTGGCATAAGACTAAAACTAATCTGTGTGTTAGCAATTTAGACAGGGCTCCACTGAAATGGGTCATCTTTTCTCCTCTAGGCACTGACCAGACTCACTCATGGGTTTATGGTCAGTTGGCAAGTCATATGGAAGCTGACCAGTCCAGGATGAAGAATTTGCAGAGCCATGTGTCTCCAGCATGCTAGCCAAGACTTTTTCAAGAAGAAAGGCAAGCCTCCATTCATTTTTAAAACCTCTGCATGCATTACCTTTGCCAGTGTTCTATTGGCAATAATTTGTCCCAAACCAAATCATATAGCAAAACTTTAAGTCAATGTGGGAGAGGACTACAGAGAGGCATGATTCATTGGGAGCCAGTATTTTAACAATCATCATACCAACCTTGATGAATGCATTGCCCTTACGGAGCCCAGAATTTTAAGAGGGAGAGACATATAAATAAATAATTACAATGCTTTATAAGAAGGGTTAGAACTAAAATATAAAAAATATGCTGAGGAGGCACTAACAAAGGAATAGCTAAACTAACTCTGCTTTGCCTGGGCATAATAACAAAACTTTTACAAATGAGATAATTTTGGTGCTGGTTCTTGATAGATGAATAGGAGTTTGTTAGAAGCTCTAGGATCACACAATGCAGTTTTGGGAAAGGAAGAAGGACATTCTAGGAAGGGAAATAACACAGAAAAGTCCTAGAAGTCAGAAGGAATATTGCATGTGTGGGAGTGAGGAGAAGTTTAATGGTATGGGGAATTTTACTAGAGGGTGTTATGAGATGGGCTGCATATGTAGTTAGGACGGGTGGTGATAGAAGTCTAGGCCAAGGAGTTCAGTATTTATTAAGTTGACAATGGTGGAAGATTAAAGATACTTTATTAAGGAACTGATAATACTGGTGATCAGACAACTGGTAACACTGGAAGATTAACCTGAATTAGACTTTTGGAAAAAAAAATACAGTAATACTTGCTGGCATAAGGAGTGAGAATGAATCTCAGTGCATACACTTGGTTGTATAAGAAAGGTTGTTTCCTTAATTTTACTATGATTCAATAATATTTATATCTTATACTCTCATTTCACAGGGTGACAGAAAATGAATCCATTATTTGTAGGGCTATCTCTTCACTTCACAGTTATGTATAGGATTTGCAGAGCTGAGCTGGCACAGAAGAATCTGGGGCCCTGTCTGGTGAACATCCACAGGCTCTGAAAACCCTAGTCCTCTATATTACCTTCATGCTACTCAGGGTATGTAGGGAGCAGCCTGTGGAACCAGGGCCACAGAGAACAGGACAACTTTGTGAGCTGATTGCTGACTCTTGCTGCCTGAACATACTACAGGCATACCTCAGAGATATTATAGGTTCCATTCCAGGCCACCACAATAATGTGCATATCACAATAAAGTGTGTCATGTGAAGTTTTTGTTTCCCAGTAGATATAGTTTGGATTTGTGGAATTGTGATCCCCAGTGTTGGAGGAGGGGCCTGTTGGGAAGTGATTAAATCTTGGGGGCGGATTTCCCCCTTTCTGTTCTTGTGACAGTGAATGAGTTCTCATGAGATCTGGTTGTTTAAAAGCGTGTAGCACCTCCTGTTCTCTCTCTCCTGCTCTGGCAAGTGAAGATGTGTCTGCTTCTCCTTTGCCTTTCACCATGACTGAAAGTTTTCTGAAGGCTCTCCAGCCATGCTTCCTTACAGCCTACATAACTGAGAGTCAATTAAACTTCTTTTCTTTATGAATTACCCAGTCTCAGGTAGTTCTTTACAGCAATGTGAGAACAGACTAATACAGAAAGTTGATACTAGGGTGAGGCTTTGCTATAAAGATGCCTGAAAATATGCAAGCAACTTTAGAACCGGGTAATGGGCAGAGGTTAGAACAGTTTGGAGGGCTCAGAAGAAGACAGGAAGGTGACGGAAAGTTTGGAACTTCCTAGAGACTTGTTAAATTGTTGTGACCAAAATGCTGATAGTGATACAGTCAATGACATCCCAGCTGAGGAAGTCTCAGATGGAAATGAGGAACATTTTGGGAATTGGATCCAAGGTCACTTATGTTATACATGAGCAAAGCGATAATCTGAAACTGAAACTTATATTTAAAAGGGAAGCATGGTATAAAATTTTGGAAAATTTGCAGCCTGGCCATTTGATAGAAAAGAAGAACCCATTTTCTGATGAGGAATTGAAGCTGACTGAATACATTTACATAAGTAAAGAGGAGGCGAATGTTGATAGCCAAGGATGGGTAAAATACCTCAAAGGCATTTAGAGATCTTTGCATTAGCCGCTTCCATCAGAGGGCTGGGGGCCTAGGAGGGAAGAATGGTTTCCTGGGCAGGCAGGGCTCTGCTGCCCTGCACAACCTCAGGACACTGATCTCTGCATCCTAGCTGCTCCAGCTCCAGCTGTGACTATAAGGGGCCCAGATATGTCTCTGGCTTCAGCTACAGAGACTGCAAGCCATAGGCCTTTGTGACTTTCCATGATCGTAAGCCTGTGGGTGTGCAGAGGGCAAGAGTTGAGGCTTGGGAGCCTCTGCATAGATTTTAGGAGATGTATGAAAATGCCTGGATGTCCAGGCAGAAGTCTGCTGCAGAAGCAGAGCCCTCATGGAGAACCTCTTTTAGGGCAGTGCAGAGGGGAAATGTGGGGTTGGAGCCCTCAAATGGAGTCCTCACTGGGTCACTGCCTAGTGGAGCTGTGAGAAGAGGGCCACCATCCTGCAGATCCCAGAATGGTAGATCCACCAACAGCCTGCACCATAGACCTAGAAAAGCTGCAGGCACTCAATGCCAGCTTGTGAAAGCAGCCACAGGGCAGGGTCACAGAGGCAGAGAAGCCCAAAATCCATGGGAGCCCACCCCTTGCATCATTGTTGCCTAGATGTGAGACATGGACTCAAAGGAGATTATTCTGGAGCTTTAAGATTTAATAACTGCCCTGCTGGGTTTTGGACTTGAATGAAACCTGTACTCCATTTGTTTTAACCAATTTTTCCCTTTTGGAATGGGAATATTTAGCCCATGCCAGTATCCCTGTTGTATCTTGGAAGTAACTAACTGGTTTTGATTTTACAGGCTCATAGGTGGAAGGGACTTGCTTTGTCTCTGATGAGACTTTGGACTGTGGACTTTGAGTTAATGCTGGAATGAGTTAAGACTTTGGGGAACTGTTGGGAAGGCATGATTGTATATTGAAATGTGAGAAGGACATGAAATTTAGCAGGGGCAAGGGGCAGAATGATAGGGTTTGAATTTTTGTCTCTGCACTGTTGGAGGAGGGGTCTGGTGGGAGGTGATTGGATAATGGGGGTGGATTTCCTTCTTGCTGTTCTCTTGATAGTGAGGGAGTTTTCATGAGATCTGGCTATTTATAAGTGTATAGCACCCTCCATGTTCACTCTCTTCTGTCATGTGAAGATGTGCCTGTTTCCCCTTTGCTTTCTGCCATGATTGAAAGTTTTCTGAGGCCTATGCATCCATACTTCCTGTACAGTTTGTGAAACTGTGAGTCAATTAAACCTCTTTTCTTTCTAAATTACTCAGTCTCAGGTAGTACTTTATAGCAGTGTGAGACTAGAGTAATACACCAGTGCATATAAAAGTTATGTTTACACTGTAGTCTATTAAATGTGCAATAGCACTGTGTCTAAATAAATGCACATACATTTATTACTTTATTTCTAAAATGGCTAACCATCCTCTGAGCCTTCAGTAAATCACAATCTTTCAGCTGGTGGAGGGTCTTGCCTTGATATTGATGGCTGTTGACTGATCAGGATGGTGGTTGCTGAATGTTGGAGTGGTTGTGGCAATTTCTTAAAATAAGACAATGAAGTTTGTTGCATTGATCAACTCTTTCTCTTATTAAATATTTCCCTGTAGCATGTGATAACATTTAATAGCATTTTACCTACATTAGAACTTCTTTCAAAATTAATGTCAATCATTTCAAACTCTACTGGTGCTTTATCAACTAAGTTTATGTAATATTCAAAATCCATTGTTGTCATTTCAGCAGGGTTCACAGCATCTTCATCAGACATAAATTCCATCTCAAGAGACCATTTTGCTTGATCATTCTCATCTCTTCAGGTTTTGTCATAAGATTGCAGCAATTCAGTCACACCTTCATGTTCCACTTCTAATTTTAGTTCTCTTGCTATTTCCACCACATTGGGAGTGACTTCCTCCCCTGAAGTCTTGAACCCCTCAAAGTCATCTGTGAGGGTTGGAATCAACTTTTTCCAAGCTCCTGTTAATATTTTGAACTCCTCCCTTGAATCCCAAATGTTTTTAATAACATTTAAAATGGAGAATTCTTTCCAGGTGGTTTTCAACAGACTTTTCCCAGATCTCTCAGAAGAATCACTATATATTGCAGCTATGACATCACAAAATGTATTTCTTAAATAATAAGACTTGAAGTTGAAATGTCTCCTTGATCCATGGGCTGCAAAATGATATTGTGTTATCAGGCATGAAAACAACATGGATCTCCTTGCACATCTCTATCAGAGTTCTTGGGTGACCAGGTCAATTGTCAATGAGCAGTAATTTTTGAAAGAATCTTTTTAATGAGAAGTAAGTCTCAACAGTGAGCTAAAATATTTAGTAAACCTTGCTGCAAACAAATGTGCCATCATTTAGGCTTTGTTACTCTATTTCTAAAGAATAGGCTGAGTAGATTTAGCATAATTCTTAATGATCCTAGGATTTTCAGCATGGTCAATGAACACTGGCTTCAACTTGAAGTCACCAGCTGCATTAGCTCCTAACAAGATAGCCTGTCCTTTGAAGTTTTGAAGCCAGGCATTGACTTCTCTCTAGCTATGATAGTCCTAGATGACATCTTCCAATAGAAGGCACTTTTGTCACTGAAACTGGACCTCTCCCTTACACCTTATACACAACTCAACTCAAGATGGATTAAAGACTTAAATGTAAGACCTAAAACCATAAAAACCCTAGAAGAAAACCTAGGCATACCATTCAGGACATAGGCATGGGCAAAGACTTCATGACTAAAACACCAAAAGCAATGGCAACAAAAGTCAAAATTGACAAATGGGATCTAATTAAACTGAAGAGCTTCTGCACAGCAAAAACAAACAAACAAACAAACAAACAAACAAAAACTACCATCAGAGTGAACAGGCAACTCACAGAAGGGGAGAAAAATTTTGCAATGTATCCATTCAACAAAGGTCTAATATCCAAAATCTACAAGGAACTTAAACAAATCTGGAAAAAACAAACAAACGACCCCATCAAAAAGGGGGCAAAGTATATGAACAGACCTTCCTAAGAAGAAAACATTTATGCTGCGAACAAACATATGAAAAAAAGCTCATCATCATTGGTCATTAGAAAAATGCAAATCAAAACCACAATGAAATACCATCTCATGCCAGTCAGAATGGCGATCATTAAAAAGCCAGGAAACAACAGATGCTAGAGAGGATGTGGAGAAATACGACACTTTTACATTGTTGGTAGGAGTATAAATTAGTTAAACCATTGTGAAAGACACTGTGGTGATTCCTCAAGGATCTAGAACCAGAAATACCATTTGACCTGGCAATCCCATTGCTGGATATATACCCAAAGGATTACAAATCATTCTATTATAAAGACACATGCACACATATGTTTATTACAGCACTATTTACAATAGCAAAGACCTGGAACCAATCCAAATGCCCGTAAATGATAGACTAGATAAAGAAAATGTGGCACATATACAGCATGGAATACTATGCAGCCATAAAAAAGAATGAGTTCATGTCCTTTGCAAGGACATAGATGAAGCTGGAAACCATCATTCTCAGCAAAGTAACACAGGAACAGAAAACCAGACACCGCATGTTCTCACTCATAAGTGGACACAGGGAGGTGAACATCACACACCGGGGCCTGTCAGGGTTGGGGGCAAGAAGAGGGATAGCATTAGGACACATACCTAATGCATGCATGGCTTAAAAACAAGGTGATGTGTTGATGGGTGCAGCAAACCACCATGGCACATGTATACTTATGTAACAAACCTGCAGATTCTGCACATGTATCTCAGAACTTAAAGTAAAATTTAAAAAATAAGAAGTCAGTTTTGTTTGTCTACATTAAAAATCTCTTGTTTAGTGTATCCACCTTCATCAACTATCTTGGCCAGACTTTCTGGATAACTTGTTATAGTTTCTACATCAGCACTTTTGCTTACCTTGCACGTTTCTGTTACGGATAGAGCTGCTTTTTTAAATCTCATGAATCAACCTCTGCCAGCTTTAAACATTTCTTCTGCAGCTTCTTCACCTCTCTCTGCCTTCATAGGATTGAATAAAGTTAGAGCCTTGCTCTGGATTAGGCTTTGGCTCAAGGGCATGTTGTGGTTGCTTTGATTTTCTATTCAGATCACCAAAACGGTCTCTATATTAGCAAGAAGGCTATTTTGCTATCTTACCATTTATGTGTTCACTGCAGTAGCACTTTTAATTTCCTTCAAGAACTTTTCCTTTGTGCTCACAACTCAGCTGTTTCACACAAGAAGCCTAGCTTTCCTTCTGTCTTAGCTTTTGACATGCCTTCCTCACTAAGCTGAATCATTTCTATTTTTGATTTAAAGTGAGAGACGTGTGACTCTTCCTTTCATTTGAACAATTAGAAGCCATTGTAAGGTTATTAATTAGCTTAATTTCAATATAATTTTATCTCTGGGAACAATCTCAGAGAGGGAGAGAGACTAGAAACAGCTAGTTAGTGGAGCAGTCAGAATACACACAACATTTATCGATTAAGTTGGCCATCTTATATAGGTACTGTTTGTGGTGCCCCCAAATACTTACTATTATACCATCAAAGGTCACTGATCACAGATCACCATAACAGATATAATCATAATCAGCAAGTTTAAAATATTGTGAGAATTAACCAGATGTGAGACAGAGACACAAAGGGAGCACATACTGTTGGAAAAATAGTGCTGGTCGACTTGCTCAATAGACACGGGGTTGCCACAAACTTTCAGTTTGTAAAAACCGTAACATTTGTGAGATGCAATAAACAAAGGCCAATAAAATGAGCTATGCCTGTACAGTGTTTTCTTCTAGAGACTTCTATCTTTCTGGGGCTTTACTATGGAGAAGGATACCAGTTTCTTTTTCTCCCAGATTCCACACACAGATCTGAGTTTATTGTCCATGAGGACTTGCTCACAGACAGGAATGATTTCTATTACTGCATAACAAATTCAGTTTAAAATTTAGTAACTTCAACAACAATTTATTAATTTCATAGAATTTAGTGGGTCAAGAATTTGGACAGGCATAGCAGGCAGGCTAGCTCTGTTTGATGGTGACTGGTGTCTTGGCTGGGGACACTCAGTGGCTGGAGGTGACTCAATGGCTTTGTGCTGGAATCATCTGAAAACGTGTCCATTCACATGTTTGGAGTCTGGGTTGGGATGAGTTCAAGAGTATGACTGCTGACCAGTTCTCCTGCTGTGGTCTTTTCATCTGGCTTGACTTCCTCAGAGCATGGTGGCCTCAGTGTAGTCAGAATTCTTACCTGGCAGTTCCTGGCACTAAGAGCTGGCGTTCTAGAAAATAAGGTGGGAGCTGCATCATTTTTTATGACATAGCCTTAGAAGTCACACAAAATTATTTCTGTCATTGGTTGAAGAGGTCAAAAGTACATACAGATCTAGGTCGAGGGGATGCAGACCCATTCTTCTCAATGGAAGGAGTGTCAAAGGATTTTACAGTTATGTTTTTCAACCACCAAACTTTCTCTTATGGCTTATCTCTGATGTTCATTTCTTCTTCCAACCTGAAAATTTTGTTTGTTGTTAGTCTGAGGCCCAGGATGGGGTGGAATATAAAGGATGAGGAATATTTGCTTTGACTCATGATGTCTTTTCCAAAATACTTTATCCATGCTATGAGTCCTTTTTATTTACTGAGAGCCAGAAACAGGCAGAAAGAGCACTCTGCCTTGTATTGTCACATCCCTTTCCTGAAGTTAAAAAGTTCTACAGCAAAGCCTAACTAATCTGAAGGGATGGAGGACTAAAGAAATAAAGGATATGCTGTATGGGTTTGGATAGGTAGGGGCACACATTCATATTACTAAATGACATTTTATTTTATGTTTTGCAAATATTTAACATTTAAATATTACTCCCCCAAACATGCAACAAAACAAAATAAACAAAGATATTATTGCTCTACTTTTATAATTTTGCCATCTAATCTCACTATTTATTTGGAGTGGCTTCTTCCTATGGTCTCTCTCTCTCTCTCTCTCTCTCTCTCTCTACTTTGTATTACTTTTACAATTTTTTTCAATTTCATGGACTCAGTATTCTCAAAACATTCCAGTAATTTCAAAGTACAGCAATCTTGAAATATTCTGATCTAATCATTCAAGGTTATACCAGAATTTCTAGGGCAGTTTCTTCTGCTTATCTCATACCACATATTATTACATAGTTCAGCTTTTCACCCTTTTGACCACACAGACAAGATATATAAACCTATTTAGGGCAAATTAACTTATTCAAGAATAAAAATCCTTTGAATTCCCTCTCCACATGGTTTGGATTTCTATTCCCACCCAAATTTCATGTTGAATTGGAGAAGGGGCCTGGTGGGAGGTGATTGGATCATAGGGGCAGATTTTCTCCTTGCTGTGCTCGTTCTCATGAGATCTGGTTGTTTAAAAGTGTGTGGCACTTCCCCTTTTATTCTCTTTCTCTCCTGCCACCATGTGAAGAAGGTGCTGGCTTCCCCTTCATCTTCTGCCATGATTGTAAGTTTCCTGAGGCCTCCCAGCCATGTTTCCTGTTAAGCCTGCAGAACTGTGAGTCAATTCAACCTCATTTTATTTTTTAAAATAAATTAGCCAGTCTCAGGTAGTTCTTTATAGCAGTGCGAAAAAGGACTAATATACCCATAAAAGCTCACTCACTGACAGGCTAAGAATAGTATGTAGAGGACCGTTATTAGGACCTTTCAAATCAGTAACAAAAGCCTCTGCAGAGAGATATTATGCTAATATTGAGTATTATGCATACTGTTAGTAGTTAATCAGGTATTTAATTCTTGATTTTTGAGCTACCCATTGCCCTATAAAGTAGTTGTTCCTTTTAGTTCACACTTCTTTTGTGCTTTGTGTCCATATCTATTTCTAAATCAGTCACAGAAATTGAAGTCTTTACATTTTCTCAGTCAGATCCATTCTTTGAACAGGAATGGCAAGGATGAGGCAAGGTGATAGCTCCTAAGGAGATGCTTACCTGTGTGACATAGGAGTGAATACCTGGAGACAATTAGGATTCTGTTATTGAGGAAGAAGTAGGGAGTGGATGCAACTAATCATATCTACTGCAGAGAAAAAATAGAACACTTAAAGCATGTAGCCAACGGATCAGGATAAATGGCTAAGTGCCTACGAGCCCAATATTGATTCAAGAGATGACTAAACATTGGTTCAAGGACTGAAAGACTAAGCATGTTAAGAGTGCTGCTGATTGGATTCTACACAACATAAGGTAAGGGGCAAGGCAGCAGCATAGACACAAAAGTGGCCAAGGAGTTGCCTGACACACTTGCCGAGATTACCAAGAGAAGGAGTCAACTTTCCTAACAAATTGTCAGTGTAGACAAACGAGGCATAGAAAATAATGCCTGATAGATTCTATATCAGTAAAGAAAAATGTTCTTGGTTTTAAAGTTAGATTAATACTTATATTGGTGGAAATATAAAGATGGCTAGATACTTAAATCTCTCTTAGATAATTTGGATTTACAAAGAGACTGACAAACAAATGGACAAATAGTCTTTGAGAACTTAACATGAATGTCAGTGTATTTGGGGTACTGTTCTCTGCTTCAGACATGAATAGTCCATTGAAATCTCAGTTCCTACTGGCTGATTTGAAGCACAAGTGTTGAGAGGCTATGTTTGGGAGCCATTTTTCTTTTGAGCTAAAACAGGAGTTTGAACAAACTCCAGCCTGAGTCAGCATCTAAACAAGGATGAAATTCAAGTTTACAAACCTTACTTGCAAGCCTGAAGCAGCTTATTTATGTATTTATAACATTTGCCTTAAAAAGAAACATTGGCCTATAACTTCATAAAAGGCTGAGTTGAATACTCAGCAAAAGCAAATTTAAATGGTTTCATAATTTTTCCTCCAGCCAGGGCTGGCAGCATAGCTATGCTGACAGTAGAATAAGCAGAGCACTGTGCTTCAAGGCAGGAATATGAGAGCACCTCCCTACCTGGGTATTAAGAAACTCTTCACCCTGGACAAGTCACTTCATTTCTTTAGGTCAGAAAAGACTAACCTATCAGGTGGAATGCACTAAAGGCACTAAAACATGTTAATTACTATTTTCCTTTGACTTTAGGGTTGAGGAATCTGAGTACAGTTAAGCCACTTGTCCCCAGTTAAATATTGAGTCAGTAGACTGGGAGTGGCCTTTATGCCCCTTGACTCCCTGGCCCAGACTCTCTTTCTCTAGTGCTTTCCAGACGTGGTGGTAAATCTAGCTGTGTCTAATGAAAGGGCTTCCGCTGTCAGTGACACCCAGAGGTAAGCACCTTTGAGTTTGGAATTCTCATCAGATATTTTTAACATTCAGGTAGGCTTAACCTATGGACTCCACTTGCCACAGAGTCTCTGAAGCTCAGTCTACAAGCGAGCACAGGATGTAAGGAATAATCCTTTGCAATGAACAAATATGTTCTCAAACCCTGAACATGCTCAAAGAAGCATCACTTGGATTAGTGGATTAAGTACATTAGTCCAAATGATCTTACTAATTTTGTCCTATATATAAATGAAAGCCTTAGAATGATGGAAATATTAATTTGCAAAGACAGTTATAGTTTTCTAAAGAAATGTTCAGAGATAAGAGAGGAGATTGCAACACTAAAAGTGTTTAGTCCTTGGGCTGTTGGAAGGCTTCTAATGCAACATAAGACACAGAACTGATGTGCTCAGCTCAGGGATAATATAGAAGGAGGAAACTGGCCCACAGACTTAAGATTCCCCAGGACAATTTCCTCTAGAGCAGTTTATGAAGATGCTTTGCTTTATAGGACCCTGAAAAGCTCATCTTCTGTCCTGAGAAGTCTTCTGTTATATTAGGGAGCTCATACCATCTATGAAAAACATTTATTTCATTTTTAAATATAGAATACATTTTACACCTACTGTTGAGTTGAGAGACAGACAGACAGAAATCATATTAAATGGTTATCATGCAGGATTAGGACCATCCTCTATTTCATTCACTGAGTGAATGCTCAGCCGATTAGGTTCATGCAGAACCTAATAGGTTCGAATCATCACAGCACCAGCCTGTTTGCTACCACAGCCATGGGATCCGGAGAAGACAGCTTGGTGTGTGAGCCCCTGCCTGCTCCTGGCCTTTGTCTTCCTTCTGTCCATGCATTTAGGGGTCAACTGACCCATCTTACAGACTTAGTATTGCCTGTCTAAAGTTAATTTTTTTAAAAAAATCCCAAACCGCAGAACTGTGCTTCAATTCATATTTCCCTAGCCCTGGTCTCACCCCAACAGCTGAAGAATGAGTTTCAGCCTTAAATCCTGGATGTGAAATCTCTTTAGGTTCTGCTTACCTGGGACTCCAGAACCTTCTGCTTTTCTCCTGCCAGTCTCCATCCTCTAGTAGCTGAGAGTGTGGGCAGAGAGCTCAAAGATGGCTAGGTTCTGGACTTCTCTTCTATTGCTCTCTACTTCATTTCTGTGTGACTTTTTTTCTTCCAAACTAGGTTGTAGATTTTTTTTAAGTCAGAGACTATGTTTAAAAAGTTTTTCAGATTTTCTTTAGAATTGAGCCAAATATAGGGTATGAGGTGGTGTTTAACAGTGTTTGATTGATTCAAAACCAGTACAATTTCTAAAATATCTTGGGACTAGAGCTCATTTTGAAATTTTGTACATGAATACAGAGAAAATGCAGAATAAGTCAATCTTCAGAAAGCAGGAATTATGAGCTCACTCAACGCAGAGCTTCATTACATATGTAATGTCATCATTTCAGGACACGCCCGTCACAGAGAACAGAACCAGGCCATCAGTTGGCACCCCGTGACTAAACACTCTGTGTGGGACCTTGCACTGGAATTGACTGCAAGCAGTCAGAGAAAGTACTCAAAGAATTACTCTGTTTATGCACAAAGTATTTTTCAATATGGCTTAAGTAAAACCTCCTGTCCCATCATCATTGACTCCTAATTATTAATTAAACTATTTAGCAATTCTAAAACCCAACAAGCATAGCTTTTCTCTAGCAGATACTCACTAGAAAACAGTTATCAGAAAAAGACAGTTCTAACAAATAAAAAAAGAATAGTAAAAGCAGCACACATCAGCTACCACCAGCAAAAAAACAACTGTTTTGATGTTTATGCATGTGGCTAGTTTTTTGTTTAAACACAATGTGATGAATAAACACAGACTTATGAAATCCCTTCTTTCATCAATGAACTATGGCAAACTTGAAATACAAGGATTGTGTTTTTAAGTGTCTAAATTCAAAAGGCAAGAATCAGTCCCAGGACCAGATTCTTAACAATAATTCCAATTTTTACTGGTTTCGAGGTTTATACTGACATTTTTTTCTCAATTGTATTTAGGCATCCAAGTATGTGTGTTTCTTCCAGTCCCTTAAATAATCTTCATAGCCTACATAGGTTGCCTTGTAATGTTGCCAGAGAAAGAAAACATTTTAAAACTATTAAGTGTATTCCAAATGTTGTTATTAGTAGTTTTGAGGTTTTGGCTATTTTGTTAGCCTCAAAAATGTTAATAATTAGTATGTATTATTTGGAGTTTTGCTCATGAAGCTTAAGAAACAACATTGTAAATTATAAAGGAAGAAATATTTTGCTTATTTTGTGTTTCTTTGCATGGATAAAGCTGTTTTCGGTCTTCCATCACCACAGGCTTTACTGTTAATGATGAAATGGAAAATGTAGATTTTTTTTCCTCCATGGTTTTCTTTATTTGTCTTATTTGTTCTGCTATTTCCTATGTGTCTGCTCCAGCCGCTTTTACTGATAATTTTATATTGTATGTGTTGCAAGGAACACTATGTGGTTTCTACGATCAGGTAAAAGGCTTAACTTCTTTAAAAAAAAAAAAAAAAAAAAAAAACTTTTAAGAAGAAAGGATTTTGTTTAAAAAAAGTTCTTATTCTGATAAAGATTTAGTGAAAATTAAATCAGTGTCTATTTCAGAATATAAGAACTGGTAACCTAAAAGAAGAGTTTTGCAAACATGGTTATTTCAAATTGATGTGCTTTGCAGTATTGAAAAATATTAGTATCGTGTCTAGGCACTGTTTAATGACATGAAGCAAGCAAAGCCAAAGTCACTTAACCTAGAGATTAACCACTTGGTAGGGGATGAAATATATGTTTCCCAGGAGGCTCCCAGATCATCATTTGTGTGTTCCTGTGTGTGCAATTGTATGCATCCAAAATGATACTTCTTTTAGAGACTATATAGAGTTCTAATGTCATCTTATTTCTATTTTGCCATGTGGTTCCTTCTAACCCAATCTTCTCAATGCAGGATTAGGTTCTAGGGATCCGCAGTTGTCATTAGGTTAGTCTAAAGAGTGAAACCATGCAACAGTGATACTCCTGGCTTGCCCCACCTCTGACTCACTTCTCATTCTTGTCTGTTCCTCTGTCTGATCAGTGTATGACATCTATTAGTCAACATATCTTAATTGAGAGGGCAGATATATTACAAGACTATATATACTGGAAACTTCTTTTCTTTTTTATCTGAACAGTCCAATGCAGCAATACTAGGTATTGTGGATGCATATTTTCACAACCCTTGATTCAGAATGGTGGGGGCACTGAATGGTAAAAATCCTACTGGTTGGATATCTAAGCTACGTCCTGTAACCCAGCTCTTGCATAAAGTTTTATCTCCAACAGACTGGCTCCTGTTTTACATATTCAGAATTCAGTCAGGGAAAGGGGTGTCATTTACCAGGCACTCTTAAATCCCAACAATTATGTGAACAACTGCAATCTAAAATTTCAAGTTATTCCACTGATTTATTTGGCCCGGAAATTTTCTAGAATAACGGAGTCTTACATCTCAGGTTGAAATGGCCTCAGTCTTCAATCTGACTGAACTGTTTTGCTTTCCTATAATTTTTATTTAGTAATGTTTTAGCGGCTGTAAAATAGTTGTAGTTCATACAACACTTTATGGTTATCTAGTCAGACTTAAGTCCTTTTAAAATATCTATTTTCTCTGGTATAAGGTTTATCAAAGAACTTCCAGAATTTAAACTATTTCTACACTGTTAACATGTGTCTACAATGACATTCTTATAAATGATGGACTGCATCTGTACTTATTGAAGTTGATTTCAGACAACCATGATATACATAATGCTCTGTGAAATAAATGAACTAGAGTCAGAACATGTGGACCCTTAATGCATAAGCTTGGATACATACTTAACTGTTCTGGATGTTAACCTTACTTGGGCCTTGAGAAACATTTGTCTTGCCTACCTTATAAAACTGCTATGAGGTTCACAGGATACGAAACTTTGATGAAAAGTAAAGTGTTGTGAAACTTCCTTCATTTGACTAGTCCTCTAAGAATCATTCAACATAGGTGACCCTCATTTTCTCTTAGCATTCATGGCACTCATTTTCTGGTTTTCCTCCACCTCTTTGACTTCTTTCATATCTACTGAGTGTAGATATGAAAGAGTGTATTAGTCTATTTTCATATGGCTATAAAGAACTGCCCAAGACTGGGTAATTCATAAAGGAAAGAGGTTTAATTGACTCACAGTTCAGCATGACTGGGGAGGCCTCAGGAAACTTACAATCATGGTGGAAGGCTAAGGGGAACACAGCACCTTCTTCACAATGTGGCAGGAAGAAGTGCTGAGCGAATGGGGAAGAGCTCCTTATAAAATCATCAGATCTCGTGAAAACTCACTCATGATCACAAGAACAGCATGGGAGAGACCACCCCCATGATTCAATTACCTCCACTTGGTTTCTCCCTTGACACGTGGGGATTATGGGGAGTACAATTCAAGATAAGATTTTGGGGGGGTGGACACATAGCCTAACCATATCACTGAGTTTCCCAGAAAGCAGATAAAACCTTGCAGGCAAATAGTTTATTCATGCTGTGATCCCAGGAAGCAGGATTGAGGGAAAGAGAAAGGGAAATAGGAAAAAAGAGAAAAACAATACAAAAATAAGTCAGCCACAATTTTGAGCAATTTGTCCTGGATCCTGGAGTTGCTTTTGAGGACCCTTTGAAATGCATCTCAGAACTATGTGCCTGTGGAAGAACAGAAGAATCACTTATCCATCACTGGTTGATCGCCCATTGGTGATTGCATGGGCAATAATTGCTCTTCACTTTCAAATTATACATGCATGAGTGCTGAGTGGCTCCTGAGAGTGTCCCAAGAAGCACACAGAGAAGTTCCAATGTGGGCTAATAAGACGGCTTGTCAGGTTGCAACTGTTCAAAAGTTGTAGAAGTCTACGTAGAATTAGTCACCTTCAAAGTGGCTGGAAGAAGAGAGACTTGGAGAGAGAAGTGGACTAAAGTGGTGTAAGACAGGTTCAATATATCTGAATTTTGGGATTTCTAGATATCTGAATTCAGATTCAGACACCTGAGTTTTGGGATTCCTAGGCCATCTTTTTTTTATTAATACATCATACTCTTTCTCAGTGATTATATCTGTTTTTATGGTTGATATTATCTATAAGCTTGTAATTCCAAAATTTATATCATTATCTCAGATCACATTTATGAATTCCATATATTCTTGTATTCTGTTCTCTGCATGACATCAACTTTAGAGTGTTTCAAGGGATATACAGCTGTAGATATATAAACCTAACTCTTGATCCTTCCCTATAAATCTCTTTCTTCCCTAGTCTTTAGCCACTTAGTAAATAGTACTCCCAATGACCTTAAGTAAAAACATTACTTATCTATTATTATGTAACAAATTGCTGCAAAACAGTAGCTCAAATGACCAATTTATTATCTTGCAGCTTCTGTGGATAAGGAGTTCAGAAGCAGCTTAGTTCAGCGGTTCTGGTTTGGGGTTTCTTATGAGATCATGGTCCAAATGTTACCTGAAGGTTTGACCAGGGCTGGAAGATTTGCTTGTCAGCTGGCCCACTCATATGGCTTTCTGCAAGAGGCCTCAGCTGCTGGGTGGCTGTTGGCAGGAGTCCTTAGGGATCTGCCACCACAGGCCTCTTCATGGGGCTGCTACTCCAGAGCAAGAGATCCAAGAGGAAATGACAAGGCAGAAGCTACAATGTCTTTTATGACCTTGTCTTGGAAATTATGTGCCGTTACATTTGCCATATTCTATTGAACACACAGACCAACTCTGTTACAAAGAGGGACAGGTTTGGAGGTGGAGATAATTGGGAGCATCATAGAGGCTACCTACCGTTGCAAGAAACCTGAGAATAATTTTCTAAGATCTGTTATCTCATCAAGTCCTGTTGATTTGCTTCCAAAATATATCTCAAATCTATCTACCTTTCTCTATCTTCACTGCCAAGTATCTGATCAAATGGACCATAATATCTTGCTTGGATTTTAGTCTTTTAGTCTTCTGAGTTTCCTTATATCTACTCTTCCTTCCCTCTATTTCATTCTTCAGAAAGTAGCTAGAGTCATCTTTTGAAAACATCACATTGTCAGTCTTAATCGTCTCAAATCACACCACATCACCCTTACGATAAAATTCAAACCTCTTAGTAAGGCCTTTGGGTTGTGGTTCTGACCCCAGTCCATCTCTTTCACATCATCTGTCATTTTTTTTTTTTTTTTAACCAGCCACCATCACACAAATTCTCTTTCTTTGACAAATCTTCAAGTATCAGATTAAACTTTAGGGAGACCTTTTTTAGCTCCCCAATCTAAATTGTGTCCCATCTTCTTGTTCTCTAGACTTACATACTGTTTATAACACCTATTGATATTCATTATTAGAAATGTTGCTATGTGTTTTTGTTTTTTGATTATCAGTTTCAGTTGGGAGGGACCATATCTATTTTGTTTACACATTTCCACCCACTGAAATGCACAACACCTAGAACAGCATAGTCATTAATTAAACAGTGTTGAATAAGTGAATGCCATATCAAAGAAATTCTATCTGTTGTCATAGTTTAAACAAAATAGGGTCCTGTTTCTTTGTGCCAAAGTTTCCCACAAGTTATAAATGGTTGTTTATCAAAGAATGAAGAATTCTACATAAAAAAACTAAAATATAGGTCACTGTCCACATTGGTATAAACTTAATGAAACACAATACAAGCAACCAGAAAGATAACAAACACAGAGAGAAACAAACAAAAAGTTATTTCAAATGAGGCCAATAGAGCACACGAAGTATGTTGTTATGAGAGAAAATGCCAACATAGAGTTGCAATATAGTTCAGGAGTTCAAGTCAAACTAAAAAATAAATGACTTTACATGAAATGCTTTGCTTTCTAGATCATTAATTTACAGATGGTGACAAAAACATAAAGATAGAGCTAACATCTTTGAAAAGTTCATTGTTCATATACAGTACCCTGAATATGATTAATCAAATGCCATCTTTTTATACAAAACAATCCTTTTATCATTCCTAATGGTATCAAGCTGAAGCTTATTATATACAGAAAACTGAAGTATTCACACATGATCTTTACATGACAAGCCATTATTTCATTTAAGAGAATTTTAAGCTTTTATCAAATTACAGCTTTTTGAAATTATTTCCCATCCTCTGGCATCATTATTTGCCTTTCACCCACAAGCGCCCATGTTCAGTATCGTACAATTTTGGCTCCTTTTTCAGGAAAACCAAAAAAGTCATTTTTTTCTTTAAAACCCAGTTGTTACTTGTACAAAGTCCATTGTGTGAGAACCAATGGCATTGAAATATTATCCCCTCTCTCCCTTTGTCTTCACTTTCTTCTTTTCTCTTCTTTTTTTTTTTCTCTTTTAACCATCCACACATCAACCTGGAGTATTATAATAAATTTAGTTATCATTTTTTAAATTCACCCCATACAAATTGTTACTTACATAAACATTTAGCAAACCAAACCTAGTTGATGAAAGGAGGAAATGAATGGTTTTAAACCTGTGAAGGGCCAGTTATAACCATTTCATTCATATATATATATATATATATATATATATATGATTTTATATATATACAAAATCAAAAGAGATTTCTCCATCAATTGCTGAAGTGAGAACTAAAGCCTCTTTGAGGATATGAACTTGCAATGTTTCCTCTATGATTCCTCGTAGCTTAAAGAAGCAAACTTTAAAAAATTACCTTTCCATGGTCAGTTGAGACTTAACTCCTTGGAATGAACATATAATTTCTTAGAAGGTGATGAAAGAAACAGTAAAAAGAAAATGAATTTCAGCACTTGGTCATATAAAACATCTCTGGAAGCTCTCACTACATCTGCAAAGTTGATCTGGCCTAATGAGCAAGTAAATGTTTCCTTAAGTGAAGAGAAATATTAAAAAAAATCCTATATGCCATTTAAATTGAGTTACAAATACCTTATAGCAACAGATTGGTGTTCCAAAACAATTTTTTTTTCATGCACTTCAAAATTATTGATAGAATGTGACCTTAAAATATGAAAGGGGAATTGTTGATAGAATACACATGTTACTATGGTAATATTTTTGGAGCATACTATTTGCCAGAAACATGGTGTAATTCTGGCTAATTTCAGCTCATATTAAATGCTGTTGTGACATAACAGAAATGTCTCTAGGTCACATCAGTGTGATTTGCACTGGGAAATTAGATTAGTCTTCATTGGAAACATCAGTTACAAGGCATGACCACATAGCGTCATAAATCTTCTTGATTTAAGAAATGGAAAATATGCTCTCGCAATGTACTTGTTTATTAATAAGTGTTCTACGTTCTCAGGATACCAGTTTGTAATTAGGAAACAACTCAAAGCTTCACCCTTTTAACTACTCTAACATGTTCCTATCAGAGCTCTAATTGTTAGCTAATGAGATGCGGTGGCCTCATAGAAAGCAAGCAAGGATGATTTCTGGACATAGCTCTCCTGGAAAAAGTGTGCACAAGAGGGGAAAATTTCAGTGTAAAACCTTGGCCAACTCCTCAGATTCCCTCCTCAGCAACTTCTATTTCATATGGCACGTTCAGTTAAATTCTGTAATATCTTATTTAATTTGATGTCTTTGTGTGGATTTGCAAAAAGCATTTGGGAGATGAGTGCATTGTGTCTGTACCATGGAGTGATGAAAGCAATGCTCCTGCTGTTAACTATGTGACATTTGGTGTCTGTGGTTACTTAGGAGCTAACCCAATTGCATATTTTCCTGATATCAATAGGTATAGGTGTTCAGAACATCCAGGTGTTAGAAAGATGGTGGGGCAAATGTTTATTTGATTAATATTTTGTAGTCAGTTTCTGAATATATGCTTCTTACTAATATATTGTCCCTAGCTTTTCTCCAATATGGACTAATACAGTACTGCCCAACCCTCTTCAGAAAGAACACATAGATCTGAATCACCCACACCAGTTTAAATTGTACAGTACAGAACTGTATCCAATGCTGTGATAGTTGATGTGATGAATTTGTTTAGATATTTACCTTTTTGCTTACAAAGTATAGCTCTAGGTTAAACTTTTTAGTATCATGTTTCTTGCCTTAAATAACACCATAAGAACCAACCAAATAACAGCAGAAGTACATCTTTTAATTCAGCTTATTAACAACTATTAATCTCTGAATTTTTGATTGGGTCACACTCCTATAATAATTTCCCAAGAGCTAATAAGCATGAGATATATTCTTGAGAGTCTAAATTTGGGAAACACTGAATTTTTTATAAAAGTAAAGTAAACTATCAATAAATATTTGACTCCCAAAATATAACTTCAATGTGCAAATATATGACTTTACTTTTCTGAGTATAATAGAATGAAACCTATTTGTGTCCATAATTATTTGATTCTCTCTTTATTCAGCAGTTTGGTAGGTCTTATATTTTCAAAGATGAAGGGTACTCTGTTAGATTTTATTTTCTATAATATGTGTATAGCATAGTGTCTTTCTCTCTCTCTCTCTCTCTCTCACACACACACACACTTTGAAAATGTGTTCAGTTTCTGAATGTATATGTATATACACTACACACACATCTTGAATGAAAAAATATCCTCTAAAAGTAAAATATTCTCTAGAGAAAAAATATTCTCCAAAGTTTGTGGAAACAAAGGCTCTAACTATAGGTTTCACTGAGGTTGGAATTTATAACTTGTACTTTAAAAATATTCTTTCCTTCCTTTAGCATATGTCTCCACAGATACAAATGGGATTTAGTAGTTATTTACAATTTTCAATCCCATGGTTTTCATCTCCTAAATAATGCTGAATCAATCCGTAAAAATGGTTTTACACAAAGTAAAAAAAAGTCCCTGTTTTACAGTTTTATACATGTTTTCTTTTTCATTTACTCCAAAGTATTTTTTATCTATAACTGCCTAAACTAGGTAGTCAAGAACTCATTGCAATGTCACAGGACTGGGAAATTACAATTAGGGAATGTTACAGCTAGAAAAACTCTTAGACAGTAACTTGTTTAACCCCACACAGTGGCTCTCCATATCTGCAGGTTCCAAATTCACAGATTCTGCATCCACAATTGAACCAATCGCAGATCAAAAATATTAAGAAAAAAATACAAATTTAAAATACAGTATAACTATTTACATAGTGTTTACATTATATGAAGTTTTACAAGTAATTTGGAGATGATCTAAAGTATATGGTAGGATGTGCCTAGGTTATATGCAAATGTTATTTTATGTAAGAAACTTGAACATTTGTGGATTTTGGTATGGGCCAGGATACCAAGAGGTGATTGTAATTTTAAAAGAAGTCTTAGGGATTAACTTGCTTACCCTCATCATTTAAAAAAGGAAACTAACATAGAAAGAGTCAATGATTTTCCTTATCACCTGTATTAGTCTGTTTTCATGGTGCTGATAAAGACATACCCAAGACTGGGAAGAAAAGGAGGTTTAGTTAGACTTACAGTTCCACATGGCTGGGGAGGCCTCAGAATCATGGTCGGAGGTGAAAGGCACTTCTAACATGGCAGCAGCAAGAGAAACTGAGGAGCAAAGCAAAGGCAGAAACCACTGAAAAACCCATCAGATCTTGTGGGACTTATGCACTATCACAAGAATAGCACGGGAAAGATCGGCCCCCATGATTCAGTTACTTCCCCCTGGGTCCCTCTCACAATGCCCCACTCTACTGGTACCAATTTACTGTCCATTTTCATGCTGCTGATAAAGACATACCCGAGACTGGGAAGAAAAAGAGGTTTCATTGGACTTAAGAGTTCCACATGGCTGGGGAGGCCTCAGAATCATGACTGGAGACAAAAGGCACTTCTTACATGGCAGCAGCAAAAGAAAATAAGGAGGAAGTAAAAAAGGGAAATCCCTGATAAACCCATCAGATTTTGTGAGACTTATTCACTATCACAAGAATAGTACGGGAAAGACCAGCTCCCATGATTCAATTACCTGCCCCTGGGTCCCTCCTGCAACACATGGGAGTTCTGGGAGATACAATTCACATTGAGATTTGGGTGCAGACACAGCCAAACCATATCATCACCTAATTAGTGTCAGAACTGGAATAGGAACTTACGTGTTATTCTGCCTTCCAACTTGGGACTTTTGCTAGTGTACCAGCTATTTCTCATCAATTCAAAGAGAAAGAATCAAATGAGATGAAAAATCTCAAGAATATTATAATTTAGTCTTTCATTTATATATATTTTTCTAAATAATTATCTGGTAAGAAAGATATGAGCAGTATTTATATATTCTTTCATCTGAGTAAATCAATATTTTGAAATATATATTTATTGCAAAAATGCACCAAAGAAGTCCAATATCAAGATATTGTTAGTTCAACTTATGCATGAAGACTGGGCATAGAATCCATATATTGAAAAAGCTGTGGAAGTTCTTAAGACCTTTTAAAAAGTTATCATGTAATTCAAACTATAGTCTACATATTAACAACATTGTGTCCTCCTTTTGTATTTCTGGGTCAGTTAATTATTAGATCCACTCTCTTACACTTTTGTTGGATACATTTTTCATCTCCTAAAAGGGAGACCCTGAGAGATCTCCCCAGTTATTCATTTACGCTGATATTTTAGGAGATACCATGTCCTATTTGATAAAACATAAATATCACTTTGCATATGCCACTCCTTTCCCCTCCAACATAATACAAATGCTCTAGGTTGGCTTTCAAGGCCCATCACAAATTGGCTTCACCTAATGCATTGAAACTTTTCTCCCACTTCTCCCAATATTGAACTTCCCCCTTCAGCTGGGCCAGTCCTTCATCATTCTCCACTGAGAGTTTGCTTATTTCTGTCTCTTTGTCTTTATATTTGAGTTTCTGTTCGGTGGAAAAGCATACCTCCTCCTATATCTGTAGACAAAATTCAAAACATTACTAGACCATGTAGCCTCCATGAAGCTTTTCCACAAGTTTAACGAAAAATGTGTCCCCCCAACACATTAAAAATTCCAAATGCATTTATCCTACCAATGGAGTTAAAGCTATTCTATTTTTTATTTTCTCAGTCAGAATTTTTTCCATTGCTTCCCCTTGCTTACTGTACACAGTTAATTGATTGCCATAATAACAAGGATAATTGACAACTACATATCAAATTAGATATTTACATTCATTTACATTACTCAGATGTTATTTTAATTGACTCATAATACCTTTTTGAGGTGTATAAGGATGTTATTATTGCATTTATGGATAAGAAAATTGAGTTAGAGTGGTTAAATTACTATTAAATAGAAAAGCTAGTATTTTATTTTGCCAATTGTAACATTAAAAACAAGTTCACTTTCTACTATCTTCCATATTTACTAAATAAAATGACGTTTTGCTCCCTAAGAAATAAAATGTTTGAAATCACAGAAAATTTAGCTTTTGCAAAAACTCACTATTTCCTTACTTTGCCTCATTCTAGTGAAAACTTCATTGTAGACCATGGAAAAGTTTTAGGGCTTTTCTAAACTTATTATTCCATGGCTTATTCAATTAAGCAGACAGACAACTTAAGGCTTTTTATTTTATTTATTTATTTATTTATTTATTTATTTATTTATTTATTGAGATGGAGTCTCACTCTGTCGCCCAGGCTGGAGTGCAGTGGCACGATCTCGGCTCATTGCAACCTCCCAGGTTCACGCCATTCTTCTGCCTCAGTCTCCCGAGTAGCTGGGACTACAGGTGCCCCCAGCTAATTTTTTGTATTTTTAGTAGAGACAGGGTTTCACCATGTTAGCCAGGATGGTCTCAATCTCCTGACCTAGTGATCTGCCCACCTCGGCCTCCCAAAGTGCTGGGATTACAGGCGTGAGCCACCGTGCCCGGCCAGGCTTTTTATTTTTATTGAATTTTTTACACACAGCTATCCATCCATCCCTTCCCTCATCATCCATGCAAAACAGATAGGATTTATGATAGAGTACTCAAGGAAATGTTGTTATGTGCTGTCATTACTTTATAACAAGGGGATAAAGGAGCAGATGAAAAATTCACATGCCTGACTCTCATGATATGTAGCTTTTGGTTTAATTCCATTCATAGAAGTAGTCCAGTCATTGAATAATCAATTCATAGAATAGCAAATATAAGTACAGTTGGGTTGGAAGAATAGTCTGCCAAGAATAATTAATAAGTTATTGTTTATAAAATTCTGGACATGTAAAACATATCCAACCCTCTGCTAACCTAGAGAAGAAGTGACCTGTTCAGGAACTCTGTTCCATGACTCTGTGCAGTACATGGGTGGGTGATGCGTAGAGAAAACAGTGAGAAGAGGGCTTGGACTCTGACTCTTGTGGCAGCTGAGCAACTAACCCTGCCCCGCGATCACACCCACGTTCAGCCCAGGAGTTGCTGCCCACATCTCCTCTTTGAAGGTTGTCTTAGTTCATTTTGTGCTGCTATAACAGAATACCACAGACTAGGTAATTTAAAGTGAACAAAATCTGATTGACTCACAGTTCTAGAGTTTGCAAAGTCTAAGATCAAGCAGCTGACATGTTACAAGAGCTTTCGTGTTGCATCATCCCTTGGCAAAAGGGAGAAGGGCATGAGAAGGTCAGAGAGACAGAGCAAAAAGGGTGCTAATTCATCCTTTTATAAGAAACCCAGTCAGAGATAATGGCATTAATCTATTCAAGAGGGCAGTGCCCTCATGGCCTAACCACCTCTCATTAGGCCGTACCTACGAAGACTGTTGCATCAGGGATTAAGCTTCCAACACACATTTTTTGGGGACAGGTTCAAACCATGGTAGGGATGGTCCTCAAGAGAAATGCTGGAATTTACAACACACCCAAAGGTGAATAGACTTACTTCATTTTACCTTTGCTGAAAACTGTCTGCAGTTAACTCAGGCCCAACTCAAAGTATTTATAGAATACTTGACAAACCCATAATTTGTAAATTAATTTTTGAGGCTTTTTGTGAAACGATTTAGTATTTATTCTGTGCTTTTCTTTCTCAAACTGCAGTTATTTCCAGCTTCCTAAAGCTATGAAAAATAGGCATATTCCAGTACTACACAAAAGAAACTCAGATAAGCAGATGAGATACTTAGGGATGTGAGCACTCCATTTACTTGAAGCTTCAAGGCACAGAACCATGTAGGACCAACCTTGCACTAGCCAGGGTTTAGCCAAGGCTGACACTGGCTCAATGTTTGCTAAGTCACGTAGGCCTGATGGTGTGGTAGAAACAGCACTGAACTGGAAATTGGATGACCTGGATTCTAGAACTGGCTCTGTCCCTTTTCCATTTTGTATCCTTGACTAAAATGTTGAAAGATAAGACTAGGTAATTTTTATTCTCTCTGCCTCTAAAATTCCTTAGATTGATTGATTGATTGATTGATTGATTGATTGAGATGGAGCCTTGCCCTGTTGCCCAGGCTGTAGTGCAGTGGCACGATCTCGGCTCACTGCAGCCTCTGCCTCCTGGTTTCCAGCAATTCTCCTGCCTCAGCCTCCCGAGTAGACAAGCTGGGATTACAGGTGCACACCACCAAGCCTGGCTAATTTTTGTATTTTTAGTAGAGATGGGGTTTCACCACCTTGACCAGGCTGGTCTCGAACTCCTGACCTCAGGTGATTCACCTGCCTTGGCCTCCCAAAGTTCTGGGATTACAGAAGTGAGCCACCGCGCCCAGCCAATTCCTTAGGTTTTATGATTAGAGGTTTGGCAAGACTCCTGGAACCATGTGCCTGCTTTTAGTCAGGAATCACTAACTTGCTTTGCACCTTCCTTTTGAGTCTCAAGCCTCAGCAGTAGTCAATTTTAGGCATGGCTCATTCTCATTCTTAAGGCTACTGTGAAGCAGTGGGAATTTTGTATGAAGCTCTTTGATAGACTAAGTTGCTGCAGTTACTCTGTATCTGTTTCTTCTTACTTAGTCTACACCAAGGAACAGATGTTGATGCAGAATATGACTGCTTCTTCCAAACCGAACTGTGCCTGTCAAAAAGATGTTGCTGTTAGATTCTGTATTTAACCTAACTGGGGTAAACTTAACATGAGTGTTGTATGGAGATCATCTTTCTACTATATTTTCTTATGATCTCTCTTGGATTTGGCTCATATTCCACCCTCAAATACAACAGTTGATGACTTTACATCTTATTGAAGATGTTTGTTGGTATCGTTCTTTTGGATGAAACTCTTTGGCATGTGAATTCTCCTCCTTTCTACTTGGTCATAAAAACACACATTCCTGCAAACCTTTTCTTAAGCATTCATGTATAACCTTGTTTCTCAAGATCAATTTCCTAAAAAAGATTACCATTTTTTTCTTTTAAATATTATTGATCACATAAACTACAGTATATATTTATTACAAGATTTTAAAACAATACAAACTGGAAATATCAGTCTGTATATTAATTAGGAGCAGCTTAGCTGAGAGTTCAGGTGCCTTCACAGGGTGCTATCAGATGATGAATGCTGTACCTAAGGTAAATAGCAGACTTAAAAAATTCTCTCGAGAAACAATTTTGTTTTTAATATCATAGTGATATCTTTCATTACATAAAATTTTTTATTTTTTTTTCTTTTGTTAAAAGAAGGGGAATGAGGTGGGGAATGAGGTGCTAAGGACAAAGCAAGAAAGTTTTTGAAAATGATTCCATTTTTTCATGTGTCTGTTGGCTGTATGAATGTCTTCTTTTGAGAAATGTCTGTTCATATCCTTTGCCCACTTTTTGATGGGGTTGTTTGTTTTTTTCTTGTAAATTTGTTTGAGTTCTTTGTAGGTTCTGGATATTAGCCCTTTGTCAGATGAGTAGATTGCAAAAATTTTCTCCCATTCTGTAGGTTGCCTGTTCACTCTGATGGTAGTGTCTTTTGCTGTGCAGAAGCTCTTTAGTTTAATGAGATCCCATTTGTCAATTTTGGCTTTTGCTGCCGTTGCTTTTGGTGTTTTAGACATGAAATCTTTGCCCATGCCTATGTCCTGAATGGTATTACCTAGGTTTTCCTCATCACTGGCCATCAGAGAAATGCAAATCAAAACCACAATGAGATACCATCTCACACCAGTTAGAATGGCAATCATTAAAAAGTCAGGAAACAACAGGTGCTGGAGAGGATGTGGAGAAATAGGAACACTTTTACACTGTTGGTGGGATTGTAAACTAGTTCAACCATTATGGAAAACAGTATGGCGATTCCTCAAGGATCTAGAACTAGATGTACCATATGACCCAGCCATCCCATTACTGGGTATATACCCAAAGGATTATAAATTATGCTGCTATAAAGACACATGCACACGTATGTTTATTGCAGCACTATTCACAATAGCAAAGACTTGGAATCAACCCAAATGTCCATCAGTGACAGATTGGATTAAGAAAATGTGGCACATATACACCATGGAATACTATGCAGCCATAAAAAAGGATGAGTTTGTGTCCTTTGTAGGGACTTGGATGCAGCTGGAATCCATCATTCTTAGCAAACTATCACAAGAACAGAAAACCAAACACCACATGTTCTCACTCATAGGTGGGAACTGAACAATGAGATCACTTGGACTCAGGAAGGGGAACATCACACACCGGGGCCTATCATGGGGAGGGGGTAGGGGGGAGGGATTGCATTGGGAGTTATACCTGATGTAAATGACGAGTTGATGGGTGCAGCACAGCAACATGGCACAAGTATACATATGTAACAAACCTGCACGTTATGCACATGTACCCTACAACTTAAAGTATAATAATAATAAATAAATTAAAAAAAAAAAAAAAGAAAATGATTCCATTTAGTTTTAAACTGGTTTAAACTGACTGCTCTACCTGCTAGTGTTTTTAAACATGACCTTTTCCTCATTCCAGAACATCTGTGATTGTGTTTAAGTTCATAAGGATCTAGGACATTTTACACCGCTTGAAATCTACAACCTATGTACATTTGGAGAATATGTGGCTCCATGAATTTATCTTCCGAAAGGGGCCCACCCAAGTAGGCAAATAGTTGTAAATGTAAGTGAACAGCACAGTTGTCTTTAAAAGTCCAGATTTCTATAAGGAATTCTAGAACCCATTGGCCAGCTCCTCCTAATCTATGTAAATCTCAAATAGTTTCCTGACTTTGCTTTTGATTATAGGGGTAAGTTTTGGTTTTCTCATAGTGCAGTATTGGGAGTCTTTGGCTATCCTCTCTACTCAAATCTGGGCTCTTTGTCTAGCAGATGTTTCCAGTTGTGTTAATGGTGTTGAGTTGTGCGTGGGAGATGATGATGTAGAAGCCCAGAGAATAGATTGAGACTAGGCCAAACACTGTTGCTTGTTGCTTACCATGGGCCAAATTTGAACTCATGCTTCCAAGGATACAAAAGCTAGCACATTAGCTTCTCCTGGAAAATACGGGCTCCAGAAAAATAAATCATTCTCAAAAGAAAATTAAGTCATTTTAGTACATAAAGTCATTACTACATAAGTCCCCTTTGTTTCAAAAGTGGAAGGATGCTTAATGTGACACCTCTTCACAATTCAGAAACTGAGCTTATTTTGCAGACTGGAGAAAGTATGTTCTAATGAGGCCATATCCTAAAAACACTGTCAGTGTAAAACACACAGTTGAGAGACGTGGTAACCTATCCAGTATCTACAGGAGAGATGAAAAAATTTGAGCCAAATGGTATCATATTTCTCCTAGGGTTTTCCTCTCTCCTGGTATGAATGGGAGCTTGAGGTTTTATCATAAAGGGATAAAATAGCAAGAAATTATTTACTGGCTTGCAGTCATGGAGAAAAGGCATTCACATCTGTTTCTGGTATTCTGTTGAAGAATCTCTCCAGTTGATAATTTGGATTGGAAGCAAATTGGTTTGTTTTCATAGGTCCTGTTCTTCCAAGTTCAGATAAAACAAACTTATCCTGTGGGTCCAATGGTTTGCATTCTGAATTCTTGGTTTACATGGCACAAAATCCTTCTATTATATTGCTAACACATTATCCATCTTAGAACAAAACTGGCTAAGTTTTAGAAGGATTTATATTACATAAACTCCTATGAATGACTACACATTGTGTGTGTTTGTCACAGTGTATATATGTGTGTAAAATTACAGTTCTTATGGATTTCTCATGTAATTCTGTCCTTCAATTTTTTTTTTTTTTTTAGATGAAGTCTTGCTCTTGTTGCTCAGCCTGGAGTACAATGGCACAATCTCAGCTCACTGTAACCTCCACCTCCCAAGTTCAAGTAATTCTCCTGCCTCAGCCTCCCAAGTAGCTGGGATTACAGGTGCCTGCCACCATGCCCAGCTAAGTTTTTGTATTTTTAGTAGAGATGGGGTTTCGCCATATTGGCCAGGCTCGTCTTGAACTCCTGAACTCAGGTGATCCACCCACCTCGGCCTCCCAAAGTTCTGGGATTACAGGTGTGAGCCACCATGTCCGGCCCTATATTTTAATTTTATATTTACTTTTATAATGAATTTCTAATATAATTTTGTCTTTTAATTTTATATTTCCTTTAAACAACTTGTGTCTATAGTAGTTACTGTGACTTCTTCTTTGGAAGACTATACCCTAACATTTACCTAGCAAGACAAAAATAAAGATCTCAATCAAATGATTAAAAGTGATAATAAATTCTCTTCTAATAAAGTAGGTAGGCTTTTCCTTGTTGACTTCTGCTACTTGAAGATACGAAATATGGTTTTTTTTGATCATTCAATAACAGATGAAGAGAATACCATATATAGACAAGTTTTTAAGCTCAAGTTTTTAAAGTCAAGAAAAGACAAAGTCCCTTTCTTCACAGAACATAAAATACATTAAAATGTGGAGAAACACAAAAGTAAATAATGAAAAAGTTAAAAAAGTTATAAATGCATAAACACAAAAAACATGCCAAATAGGGCTGTTTATTAGATTTGGTGGTAGGCTAAAATGACTGAAGCCAAATAGAAGTAGACTAAAGAGATAACAGAGATAACAGAAAGTGGCATTTTTTCAAATAGTTTTTTTGTTTTGTTTTGTTTTGTTTTTTTTAAGAGAAGGCTGTATTACAGGAAGTGGCAGGAAATGTCTTAGATGAAAGATTCTTTAATAAGTACCTAATTAGTCAGAAAAATTATTTGTCCTTTTTTTCACTTTACTTCTGCTGAATTCTGTTGTAGTTTTCTCCCGCATAAAGTATAGAATAGAAATATTTTCCAAATTATTCCCAAATTAAATAAAACCGTCTAACATGGCTTTGGTTTCTTCAATTAAAATGTTTAAAAAGAAATTCAAATTGGGTAAATTACTATTCTTTTGAAGTAAAAAAGCTTTAACAAATCTTTGCAAAGATAATTGTTTGAAGTTATAATGAGAGACTAAAATATGTCAAGTATTTTAGGAAAAAATGTTGTCTTTTTGTCTTTTTCCAAGGCAGAGCAATATAAACAAGTAGCAGATTTCCTGTATGGCCTAATGAGACATAAACACAGATAGTAAAAGAGAAATGAACACCAGAACACTTGTTTTAAAAAAACAAAAAACATATTATGAAACTAATGACATTCATAGATTCATTGGGACATATTGTTTGGGATTACTGGGCTTTTCCTAGTTAAATAGAGACCGCTTGAGCCAGGAGCGCCCTGGTTTACTGACCACCATTTTGAAATCGTTCATCATCTTGTTAGCAGTGTGTCAACTCTGACTTTTCATCATAATTGCTATTTTTCCTACATTACATATCTCTATGGGATACCTTGTTTTTAGTATGGTAACAATTCATTCTCTATGTATAAATAATTGTTTTTTTACATCTCCTAAACTTTAGAATCTAAAGAACTGAACAGAAACAAAACCAGTAAAAAAAAAAAAAAAAAAAAAAAAAAAAAAAAATTATTTTTACATAGTCTTATGACAAAAACCTACTTCTAGACAGAACTAATCACCTACTTCTAGACAGAACTAATCAACTCTATTATTTTGTAAAGAGAAAAAAAAAAACCAAATTGTTAAAAACTAACAAAGAAAAGCCTGACTGAATGAAATAGCTATTTTATGTTTTAAATCCCACATTGCTGGGTTAAAATTAGAGCAATTGGTATTTTAAGCAAATTTTATATTTCTGCCTTTTCCCACTCCGTACTCCCAACCCATGTAAATTGCTTGATTATTTAATATGAACAAAAAGTTGATTAATGGGTCTGAAACCGTTAACTAACTGATTATTTTTCATCACTTGGCATTTTAGAGAAAGGGGCAAAGACAGCAGTTATCAGGAATTTATTAGATTAAAAGAATAAATTCAAAATATGCCCTGGGCTTAGTAAAATCATAGAATAGAAGGGCTAAAAATAATCACAAAAGCAGAGAGGTCTACCTAAAAAGGCACAGGCTTTGTAGTTAGATAAACGTGGGTTTGAATCTCTATTCTGCTACTTATTTGCTTTGTGGCTACAGTTTATTTAAGCTTACTACTTTGTCATGAAAAATTAATATAAAAATGATTAGAAATTTGCAAATAAATATATCAAAGATTTTTTAGAAATAGAAAAGATTTTGAGTAGTTAATTTATATATACAACTCTTATATAAGTATAAAAATGACTAGAAATTTGCAAATAAAATCAATATATGAAAGATTTTTTAGAAATTAAAAAGACTTTGAACAGTTACTCTTGTATATATAACTCTTGAGTCTCAAGGTAAATATACATTTCTGTGTTGCCTTGATCCTCACACAGTAGGGATCTAAGAAAGAGAAGAATCAAGTAGGGGTACGATCACTACAGTTTCTAAAGCTGTAACCCCAGATTCATGACCAAGTATGTCTGTCCTTCCCAAAGGTCAATCAGTAGGGTCTCACACAAAGGTCCCACTGTAAAAGTCACACGATGTATGCTTTATTTTCTGAAAACAATCTTATAATTTTAGAACATATAATAAAATATAATATAAACATATGCTAAAATAAAACTACTCATGGGTTCTATCATTTTTATTGCTAGAATAGCACTGTAATAATTACTAACAGAACAATTTCAAATGGTTAAAAAGACAGAGTTAGAGTAATTGACAAGGTTCTGACGGGTCACAGTCATGTAAATTTAGTTGTTCTGCTTCAGTTAGAATTTTAAATAATGAAATTCTTAAATCTATAAAAATAGTTATTAAATTCATATTCTTCTGTTTTGTAAAAAATAAAATAATAGAAATTAGAGGGGATTATTAAAAAGATTTAAAAATCCTAAGGTAGAGAAAATTTATGCTGTTTTATTCTATACTTTTTCTCAGGAGTGGTGTTCATAAGACACTAAGCAGTATTTTCATAATTTATTCAATAATAAGAGTGACATGAATAAAATTATTTAAAGTATTTGAAACTTGTCTCTAAATAATGCATTTAAGTAGATTTGCAGCACAACAGGCTTATTTATTTCAGCATCATTTTACCTGCAGCTGAGAAGTCACTGGCATATTGGGAACCATAAAGGCTTGGAGGTCATGAGGACCTCAGCCTGAGATTTAGCTGCCTCCTTTACTGGTTATGTGGGCATGAGCAAGTTGTTTAACCTCTTTGAACTTCAGTATTTTTATCGGTAAAATGGGGATAAATAGAATGTTAGGGTGTTGTGATAAAGAATTAATTCACAGTGGGTGGCATTTAATACATGCAGGATTTTTTATAGTTGCCTCACAAGCACCCATTTCTTGAATGTTTTATGGAGTATATAAAATGGAGTCAATAAATGTCAAGGTTAAGACACAAAGATGTAATTTTAAAATAAAAGCAGATGTCTCTGTATACCATGGAATACTATGCAGTCATAAAAAGAATGAAATCATGTCCTTTGCAGCAATATGGATGGAATTGGGGGTCATTATAGTAAACGATTTGATGCAGGAACAGAAAAACAAATACCACATGTTCTCCTTTATAAGTGGAAGGTAAGCACTGAGTATACATGGACACAAAGAAGGGAACAATAGACATCAAGGCCTACTTGAGGGTGGAGGAGGGTGAGGATTTAAAAACTACCTATTGGCTTTTATTTGATTACCTGGGTGACAAAATTAATCTACATACCAAACCCCCTGACACACAACTTACCCATGTAACAAAACTGCACACGTACCCCTTGTATCCCTTGAACGTAAAGTTGGAGAGAAAAAAAACAGGGTGTTTCCGAATTGATATTCTCTAACCCAACACATTTTAAATATATAAAGATATTATTTTGAAGTAAGATATTTTTTCCAAAGTAATATTGAAAAGCTTTCTCTAATATACTGTATTTAAAAGAGACTCAATACAATGGATGAATGCATATTCTTATAAATAGACCATAGAATAATGAGGAATTTTGAAACTAACTTTGGAAATCTACACATGTAGAAGAGAATCTAACTTTCTTCCTTTGTGAATTCAACTATTACATCTTTTTATTACTTTTTCTCTGTCTGGACCAAAGATTTATTTTTAACCATTAAAAAATATAAGACTTCAAATAAAAAAATGTAGTAAAACTGCCCTGAATATTGTCAAAGTTTATAATCTGAGTCACTCAGGGGAAGAGTGAAGGTGGGTTTTACAATGTTAAAAAAAATGTGGCATTACCAATCCAAAATGCTTGGAAAATGTTCAGATTATAAAACATTCCTGCATTACAGCAACATATTCAGAGTGTGAAACTTAGTTTATAGAAATTACTACATATAAAAATACATGTAAACTGAATTATTACTCTTCTTGCTGACAGATACATTTTTACTGGGTTCACATAACTCATATGAATCTTCTTCAGCAGGGGAGAAACTTTGTATGTAAACAATTTTTCCATAGTGGCAGCTCACAGCATTACTAACTATAGAGAAGTATTATCTTTGGGGAGCATGAAATAGTGTACTTTTTTATCCCTAATTAGGATAGAGGGAAGGCCCTGGGAAACACTGTTTTCATAGTTCTTTAAAAATATTTAACTCATGACTACATTAGCCTGTGGTAGAAAAAAAATCCCCATCCCTCTCATGTCTCTGGTAAAGATAATAATAAAAGTAACAATCATCATCATAATGAGGAGGCAGAGAAAAAGAAGAGAAGTGAGATGATAAAAAAGGAGGAGGGAGGAAAGGAGAAAGAGAAGAGAAGGAGGAGGAAGAAAAAGGAGGAGGAGAAAGAGATGAAGAAGGTTCAGCTTACCTACTCACTGAAGGGTCACCTCAAGGATAAAATTTCAAAACTCATGCTGCCTGAGAATTACCTGGGAGTTACATTTTAAAAGGTAAAATGTCTTGGTTCTGCCTTTGGACATTCTGAGTCAGCATGTCTGATGCAGGGCCTAGGAATGTGCATTTAAAACATAAGTCCCCAGGTCAGTAGACAGTCCCTTAAGAAATGCTGCCCTGTATATTTTAGGAAATGAAAGAGTTGTATCTCAAGTCAGCTCCTGAAGGCAGCCACTGAGCATCTTCTCTCCGTGGCCCCAGCCTTGCTGAGGGCCACCACTCACCTCACAACTATAGACCTTCTGGTCATTCTGAACTCGGTCTCCCTCCCCAGCTTGTTGCTTCATCTCCCCAGCATCAGTGCAAGAGTGCGTGAGGAGCTGTCTGCTCATGCCCTTACTTTCTGCTGTCTTGTCTGTAGTCCCTTGTCATACAAAGCTAATGTAGGAGGGGGTCTCAGACTTCAATGACAAATGGGGTTCTTTTAGGGAAGCTAGCACAAAGGTTGTAAAACAAGGCTATATGGTATATAAGTATATTCCACTAGCTCTTTCCAAAAGAAAGAACACACATTAAAATGAACCCCTCCTTAGGTGTACCCTTGTAGACAGACCCTGGTTTCTACTGCTCTTCAGACTTCCCCAAAACATCCCCGCACTTTTCTTTAGGAAACATTCGCATCCCTTCCACTGGGACTTTGTTGCCTGGTGCCTCATTCTTCTTTTCTATCTAACCCTTCCAAATGCACAATGTTTCCAGAAAAACATTCTTAGTTTCTGAAATTGGAGTATAGCAGTGTAGACTAGTTGGGGGTGGGAGGTGAGGTGGAGTAGGGACTTCTCACAGCAGGATAGTCCAGTGTCAGCTTTGACACTTTAGGTCAAGGTTCCTTAAAATGACCACAAGCAGTTGTAGGTGCAGAATGGTGAATCTGTCTAGTTATTCCAAGCATGCAAGCACACCACAGATACCACGCAGGCTCTTGCACACACACACAGCTCACAAAGATAAACATATTAATTCACACAGACATTACAGTATAGCTTCTAGATCCATATTAAGAAAGAAAGAAAAAAATCTCTGTAAGCAATATCATCTACACAAGATGGCCATCAGCAATGCAGAATGACATATTCTGATAGGATAATGCCAGTTCTCTTTCTGATAATGCTTCACTCCAGGGCCTATGAGTATTAGAAGTATATAAGAAATGGAGCTCATTATTACCCATCTAGTCACAGTTACTGACATAGAGATCCAGCTGCAGCTGAAACTTGAAACTGTAAAGTTACTCATCATGGCACATTCCTACACTGGCTGTGAGGGAAAGAGATGCAATACAAAGGTTTGTAATCTTCCTGTAGAAAGTAGGCCCCCAGAAATTCAAGTTTGGTTGGAGGTATTTAGTTTATATTTTTTGTTCTAGTTACTAACACTTCACAATTCTTTATTATTTTCATTTTCTTATTTTGCACTGTTTTAATATTATTTTAAAATTAACAAATAGTAAAATTGCCTCTTTGGTGTGTGTGTGTAGAGTTCTACTAATGTTAACACATCTGTAGATTTGTGTAACCACCACTGCAATCAGGTCACAGAGAAGTCCTATCGGTCCAAAAGTCTACCTTATTTATGCCTTTATAGTCATAGCCTCCTTGTACCTCAACCCCTGACAACCACTGGTCTGTTCCCTGTCACATAGTTTTGTCTTTTGAAGAATGTCATGTAAATTAAATGATGTAGTATGTACTCTCTGGAGACTGACTCTTTCAGGATACTGCCTTTGAGAGTCATCCAAGTTTCACAGGTGTCAGTAACACATTTCTTTTTGATGCTGAGTAGTATTTAATTGTATGTGAATATAACTGTTTATCTATTCACCCATTGAAGGACTTTTGGCTTGTTTTCATGTTTTAATTGTTATGAATAGAATTGCTATAAACATTCATTTACATGTTTTTGTGTGAATATACATTTTCATTTCTTTTAGGTAAATATGCAGGAGTATGATTGCTGGAACATATGGGAAGTATATAAATTTACGTACATGGTGAAACTGCCGCATTATTCCCATGAATGGCTATGCCCTTTTGCATTCCCACAAACAATGTATGAACATTCAATGCTCCCTTCATCAGTACTTGGTATTTTCAGTATTATTCATATTAGCCATTTTAATAGGTGTATAATCATCATTTTAATAAACATTCCACTAGTGACCACAGACATGGTTGCTTTCTTCTATAATATCTTTGAATATATATCTTCCATTGCAGATTAGAAGTGCCTTATGCACTTCTGAGATACCACATACTGTTACGTTAGCATATCTTTGTCTTCCATATATATTATTTTTTAGTTTGCTTTAATTTTTTTCATATTTGCTTAGTTATTTTGATTATCACAAGTCATTCTTTTATATAAGTAATTTTATTTTCAGCATATGACTGTGTTTTTTATTCAGCATATGACTATGTTTATTAATTTGACAAATATAAATTGTATATGTTTATGGTGTGTAACATGATGTTTCAAAAGATATATACATTGTGGAATGGCTAAATCAATCTGATTAACATATGTATTACCTCACATACTTATAATTTTTTGTGGTGAAGTACTTAAAATATACTCTCTTACCAATTTTCAAGATACAATACATTATTATTAACTGTAGTCATTATGCTATATAATAGATCTCTTGAAATTATTCCTCCTATCTAACTAAAATTTTTTACCCTTGGACCAACATCTCAACTCCACCCAACTCTCAGCCACTAGTAACTACCATTCTACTCTCTATTTTCATAAGTTCAACTTTTTTAGATTTCCCATGTATGTGACATTATGCAGTATTTGTGTTTCTGTGCTTGGCTTATTTCACTTAGCATAATGTCCTCCAGGGTCATTCATGTCACAAATGACAGCATTTCTTTCCTTTTATTTTAAAGGCTGAATAGTATCCCATGGTGAATATACGCCATCCTTTCTTTAACCATTCATCTGTTGATACTTAGCTTAATTCCATATCTTGGCCATTGAAAATAATGCTGCAATGAACAAAGAAGGGCAGATATCTCTTCGACATACAGTTTCCAAATCCTTCAGCTATATACCCAGTAGTGGGATTACTAGGTCATGTAGTTTTTCTGTTTTTAATTTTTTGAGGAACTTCTATACTGTTTTCTATATTTATTTATTTTTAACATCAGGTTTGTTGTGGTATAATTTATGTATGTTAAAATTCATCCTTTTAAGTGTACAATTCTATCACTTTTGGCAAATATATACAGCCATAGAACTACCACCAAAGTCAAAGTATAGATTTTATGTCCTTTATTGGAGGAATCAATCTCATCTCACCTCTCAGTCTCTGGCAACCACTGATTTGATTTCTATCCTTCTAGTTTTATCTTTTCCACAATGTTGTATATATTAAATCAGATATTATGTGTCCTTTTGGTCTGGGTTATTTGACTTAGCAGAGTGATTTTGAGATTCATTCATGTTGTTGCATGTATCAGTACTTTGTTTCTGTTTGCTGTTGAACAGAAACTCAAATACATTTTTCACAATTTATTCACTTACTATAGATGAACATTTGAACTCTGTCTAGTTTTTGATTGTTATAAACAAGCTGCTATAATCATTCAGGTAAAAATCATTGTGTGAAAGTATGTTATTATTTATCTTGAGTAAATACCTAGCAGTGAAATTGCTCAGTCATATGGTATCTATATGCTTAGCTTTAAAGAAAATGGAAAGCAAGATGGCCAAATAGAAGCTTCCACCAATCATTCTCTCCATAGCAACACCAAATTGAACAATTTTCCACACAAAAAAGCACCTTTGTAAGAATTAAAAAAACAAAAAACAAAAAACAGGTGAACAATCATAGTTCTTGATTTTAACTTCATATCACTGAAAAAGACACTGAAGAGAATAAGAAAGACAGTCTTGAATTGCTGGCATCAACCCACCCTCCATATCCTGGCTGTGGCCTTATGATGCAGAGAGAGAATCTGTTTACTTCGGGGAGGGACAGTGCATTGATTGTGGGGCTTTGCTTTGAAACTCAGTGCTGCTCTTTCACAGAGGAAAGTTACACCAGGCAAAACTCAGCTGATGACCATGGAGGGAGAATTTAGACCTGCCCTAACCAGAAGGGACTCATCCATTGCACTGGTTGGAACCTGAGTTCTGGAAAGCCCTATCACTGTGGGCTAACATGCATTGAGGTCTTAAATAAACTTGAAAAGCAGTCTAGGATTTTCAAGTCCACAATTGAAAAGTCCACAAGGATTGTAATCCCTGGACAAGTCCTCATGCTGTAATGAGCTCAGAGGCCAGTGGACTTGGGGTGCATGTGACCCAGTGAGACACCAGCTGGCGCAGCCAAGGGAGTACACTCCCCAACCCCAGGCAATGTAGCTCCTTCTTTCTGCTTGAGTAGAGGAGAGGGAAAAGTAAAGAGGACTTTGTTTTGCTACTTGGCTATCAGCTTAGCCACAGTAAGACAGGGCACCAGGCAGAGTCTTGAGGTCCCCATTCCAGACCCTAGCTCCTGGATGACATTTCTAGACACACCCTTGGCCAGAAGGGAACATGCTACTTTGAAGGGAAGGACCCAGTCCTAGCAGAATTTATCACCTGTTTATTAAAGAGCCCCTGGGTCCTAAATTCAGCAGTGGTAGCCAGGAAGTACTCACCATGGGTCTTGGGTGAGACTCAGAAACATGCTGGCTTCAGGTATGACCCAGTACATTCTCAGCTGTGGTGGCTACAGGGAGGGACTCCTTCTGCTTGAGAAAAGTAGAGGGAAGAGTAAAGGGACTTTGTCTTTCAGCTTAGGTGTCAGCTCAGTCACAGTCAGGTAGAGCACCAATTGGGCTTTTGGGGTCCCCAATTCCAGGCCTTGGCTCTTAGATGACATTTCTGGACTTACCTTAGGCCAGAGAGAAGCCTATAGCTCTTAATGGTGAGTCTTAGGTCTGAAAGCATTCCCCACAACCTGACTAAAGAGCCTCTGAGCGTTGAATGAACATTGGCAGTAGCTAGGCAATACTTGCCACGGGCCTGAGATATGGTGGATGTAGGGAGAGATTTATCTGATGGTGGAAAGGTGAAGAGTGAGAAGAACTGTCTTGTGACTTGAGTGCCAGTTCAGCAATGGTAGACTAGAGCACCAGTAGATTCCTAGGGGTTCTAACTCTAGCCTGTGACTCCCAGACAACATCTCTGGACCTGCCTGGGACCAGGGGGAACTTGCCACCCTCAAGGGAAGAACACAAGCCTAGCTGGCTTTGCCACCTGCTGATTGTAGAGACCTAGGACCTTGAGTAAACGTAGGCAGCAGCCAGGCAGTGGTTACCATGGACCATGGATAAGACCCAGTGCTGTGCTGGCATCACGTCTGAACTAGCACAGTTCCAGAGGTGGTGGTCACAGGGATGCTTGTGTCACCCATTCTCCAACTTCAGGCAGCTCATTAGAGAGAGAAAGGGGGACTCCATTTGTATGCGGGAAAGTAAAGGAAAAGAACAAGAGTCTCTGCCTGGTAATCCAGAGAGTTATTTGGTATCTTATCCAAGAACACCAAGTCAGTACCTACATAAGTCTACAAGAACCACAGTGTTACTGGGCTTGGGGTGCTGCCTAATGCAGATATGGCTGCAGTGACGGAATCTTAGATTACAACACCCAAATTCTTTAGAATACATGGAAAGTCCTCCCCAGAAGGATGAGTACAAACAAGCCTAGACTGTGAAGACTATAATAAATACCTAACTCTCCAATGCCCAAACATTGATGAACATCCAGAAGACGGCATGAAGACCTGGATAGCATCAAAACATAATTCTGGAAAACATGACCTTGCCAAATGAACTAAACAAGGTACCAGTGAGCAATCCTACAGATATGAGTGGGCTATGTGACCTTTCAGACAGAGAATTCAAAATAGCTGTGTTGAGAAAACCAAAGAAATTCAGCATAACACAGATAAGAAATTTAGAATCCTATGAGATAAATTTAACAAAGAAATTTAAATTATTAAAAAGAATCAAGCAGAAACTCTGGAGTTGAAAAATGCAATTTTCACATTGAAGCATGTATCAGAGTCTCTTAACAGCAGAATTGATCAAGCCGAAGAAAAAGTGAGTGAGGTTGAAGACAGGCTATTTGAAAATACAGTTAGAAGAGATAAAACAAAAAAGAATAAAAAGAATAAAGTATGCCTGCAAGATCTAGAAAATAGCCTCAAAAGGGCAAATTTAAGAGTCATTGGCCTTAAAGAGGAAGTAGACAGAGAGAAAGATTGGGGTAGAAAGTTTATTAAAAGGTATAATAATAGATAACTCTCCAAATCTGGAGAAAGATATCAATATTCAAGTATATGAAGATTATAAGACACCAAGAAGATTTACCTGAAATAAGATTACCTTAAAACATTTAATAATCAAACTCCCAAAGGTCAAGGATAAAGAAAGGATACTACAAATACCAAGAGAAAGGAAACAAATAACATGCACTCCAAAATGTCTGGCAACAGACTTTCCTTTTCTCTTCTTTTCTTTTTTCTTTTCTTTTCCTTTCCCTTCCTTCCTTCCTTCCTTCCTCCCTCCCTCCCTCCCTCCCTCCCTCCCTCCCTCCCTCCCTCCCTTCCTTCCTTCCTTCCTTCCTTCCTTCCTTCCATCCTTCCTTCCCTCTCTTTCTTCTTTCTTCTTTCTTTCTTTCTTTCTTTCTTTCTTTCTTTCTTTCTTTCTTTCTTTCTTTCTTTCTGTCTCTCTCTCTCTCTCTCTCTCTCTCTCTTTCTTTCTTTCTACTATACTTTAAGTTCTAGGGTACATATGCAGAACATGTAGGTTTGTTACATAGGTATACATGTACCATGTTGGTTTGTTGCACCCATCAACTCGTCATTTACATTAGGTATTTCTCCTAATGCTATCCTTCCCCCAGCCCCCTACCCCTGACAGGCCCCATTGTGTGATGTTCCCTGCCCTGTGTCCATGTGTTCTCGTTGTTCAACTCCCACATATAAGTGAGAACATGCAGTGTTCGGTTTTCTGTCCTTGTGGTAGTTTGCTGAGAATGATGATTTCCAGCTTCATCCATGTCCCTGCAAAGGACATAAACTCATCTTTTTCATGGCTGCATAGTACTCCATGGTGTATATGTGCCACATTTTCTTAATCCAGTCTATCATTGATGGACATTTGGGTTGGTTCCAAGTCTTTGCTATCATAAATAGTGCTGCAATAAACATATGTGTGCATTATAGCAGCATGATTTATAATCCTTTGGGTATATACCCAGTAATGGGATCACTGGGTCAAATGGTATTTCTGGTTCTAGATCCTTGAGGAATCGCCACACTGTCTTCCACAATGGTTGAACTAGTTTACAGTCCCACCAATGGTGTAAAAGCTTTCCTATTTCTCCACATCCTCTCCAGCATCTGTTGTTTCCTGACTTTTTAAGGATTGCCATTCTAACTGGTGTGAGATGGCATCTCACTGTGGTTTTGATTTGCATTTCTCTGATGACCAGTGGTGATGAGCATTTTTTAATATGTCAGCAACAGACTTTTCAGTGGAAACCTTATAGGCCAGGAGAGCATGGTGTAACATATATAAAGTGCTAGAGGAAAAAAAAAATTATTTTAGAATAGTATATTCAGTGAAAATGTCCTTCAAACAGTAAGGAGAAATAAAGACTTTTCCAGACAAACAAAAGCTAAGGGATTTCATTAACACCAGACCTGTCCTACAAGAAATGCTAAAGGGAGGTCCTCAATTTGAAAGAAAAGGATGTTAATGAGCAATAAGAAATTATCTGAAGGCACAAAGCTTAATGTTAATAGTAAGCACACAGAAAAATACAGAATATTATAACACAGTCACTGTGGTGTCTAAATTACTCATATTTTGAGTAGAAAGACTAAAAGAAGAACCAGTCAAAAATAGTAACTACAACTTCTCAAGACATAGCATAATAACATATAAATTGAAACAACAAAAAGTTAAAAATTAGGGGTAGGGGGTGAAGTAAAGTGTAGAGTTTTTATTAATTTTCTCTTTGCTTGTTTGTTAGTTTGCTTATACAATCACTGTTAAGTTGTCATCAGTTAAAAATAATAGGTTTTAAGATAGTATTTGCAAGCCTTATGGTAACCTCAAATCAAAAAACATACAATAGATATGCAAAAGACAAAAAACAAAAAATTAAAACACACTACCAGAGAAAATCACATTCACTAAAAGGAAGACAGAAAGGAAAAGAAGGAAGAGACCAAAAAACAACCATAAAACAAGTAACAAAACGTCAGGAGTAACTCCCTACTTGTCAGTAATAATATTGACTATAAAGGGACTAAGCTTTTCAATCAAAAGACATAGGGTGACTGAATGGGTTAAAAGAAAAAAAAAAAAGACATAATGATTTGTTGCCTAGAAGAAACACAATTCACCTAAAAAGACACATACAGACTGAAAATAAAGGGGTAGAAAAATATATTACATGCTAACAGCAACCAAAATAGAGCAGGAGGAGTTATACTTACATCAGACAAAATAGATTTCAAGACAAAAATATCAAAAGAGGCAAAGAAGGTAATTATATAATAATAAAGGGGTCAATTCAGCAAGAGGATATAAATCGCAAATATATATGCATTTAACACGAGATATATAAAGCAAATATTATTAGAGCTAAAGAGAGATAGACCTCAACACAGTAGTAGCTGGAGGCTTCAACACCTTACTTTCAGCATTGGACAGATATTTCAGATAGAAAATCAACAAAGAAACATGTGACTTAATCTGCACTATAGACCCTTTAAAAAGGGTAGGAAAGTAGTGGGGAGGGATGGGGATAGTTAATGGGTACAAAAATATAGTTAGATAGAATGAATAAGATCTGGTATTTGATAGCACAACAGGGTGACTGCAGTAAACAATTTACTGTACATTTAAAAACAACTAAAAGGGTATAATTGGATTGTTTATAACATAAAGAAAGGATAAATGTTTGAGGTGATGGATACTCAATTTGTCCTGATGTGATTAGTATGCATTTAAAATATCAAAATATCTCATATACATATATATATATATATATTTACTATGTACTCACAACATTTAAAAATACAAAATTCAACATAAATTAAAGGAAATGTTAATGCTAATGTTTTATAGTGTGCCATTCTGGATTTTCATCAGTGGATATGCTGACTCCTCCCTGGCATTTGATATTTTAATTTTTTTAAAAGTTAGTAATTTTTTTAGATGGGTAGTGGAATATTGTGGTTTTCATTTGAACTTTTATAACGATTGATAATATGAAGTGTCTTTAAATGTGTTACCAGTTTATCTTCTTTGGTGAAGCATTTGTTTAATATTTTCCTCATTTTTAAATTTGGTTGTTTGTCTTCTTATATTGCATATACAAGTTCTTCGTCAAATATATGTTTTCTGAATATTTTCTTCTAATCAATTTCTTGTCTTTTCATCTTTTATGAGTGGCTTTTGTAGAATGGAAGTGTTCAATTTGAAGTCCAATTTATTTTTATTCTTGTATGGTTTGTCAGGTATTCAATTTAAGAAACTTTTGCCTAATCCACAGCTGAAAAGGTTTTATTCTATAATGTCTCCTAGAAGTTTTAGTTTTAGCTCTTACATTTAGGTCTATGGTTATTTCAAATTAATTTTTGTATCTGGCATGAAGTAAACATAAAGATTCATTTTCTTTTGCATGTGAGTGTCCATTTAATCCAGCATTATTTTTTAAAAATGTGATCTATAAACAAAAAACAAATGTTCTTGGGATCTTTATCAAAATTAAATTGATCACATAAGTGTGGGTCTATTTCTGGACTCTTAATTTTATTTCATTGATATATATATAGCTATACTTATAACAATGGCATACTATTTTGATAATGGTAGCATTTCCCTAATTTGTGAAATCAGGAAATGTGAGTCTTACAGTTTTGTTTTTTTCCCCCAAATTGTTTTTGCTATGCCTTTTTCTCTCCATATAAAATTTAAAATTAGTTTTTCAGTTTCTTGAGAGGATTAAAAAAAAAAACCTACTGGGATTTTGATAAGCATTGTTTTAAATCTATCAATCAATTTGAAAGAACTGACATTTTAACCATATTGAGTCTTTTGATCTAAAACAAAGATATGTGTATCACCACTTATATAGGTCTCTTAAAATTTCTCTTAGCAATGTTTCGTAGTGTTCAGCAAACAAATCTTGCACAACTTTTAAAGATTTATATCTATTTCATGTTTTTAGATATTATTGTATGTGGTATACAGTTTTTTTTTTATTTATTATTATTATACTTTAAGTTGTAGGGTACATGTGCATAACGTGCAGGTTTGTTACATATGTATACTTGTGCCATGTTGCTGTGCTGCACCCATCAACTTATCATTTACATCAGGTATAACTCCCAATGCAATCCCTCCCCCCTCCCCCCTCCCCATGATAGGCCCCTGTGTGAGATCTTCCCCTTCCTGAGTCCAAGTGATCTCATTGTTCAGTTCCCACCTATGAGTGAGAACATGCGGTGTTTGGTTTTCTGTTCTTGTGATAGATTGCTAAGAATGATGGTTTCCAGCTGCATCCATGTCCTTACAAAGGACACAAACTCATCCTTTTTGATGGCTGCATAGTATTCCATGGTGTATATGTGCCACGTTTTCTTAATCCAATCTGTCACTGATGGACATTTGGGTTGATTCCAAGTCTTTGCTATTGTGAATAGTGCTGCAATAAACATACGAGTGTGTGTGTCTTTATAGCAGCATAATTTATAATCCTTTGGGTATATACCCAGTAATGGGATGGCTGGGTCATATGGTACATCTAGTTCTAGATCCTTGAGGAATCGCCATACTGTTTTCCATAATGGTTGAACTAGTTTACAATCACACCAACAGTGTAAAAGTGTTCCTATTTCTCCACATCCTCTCCAGCACCTGTTGTTTCCTGACTTTTTAATGATCGCCATTCTAACTGGTGTGAGATGGTATCTCATTGTGGTTTTGATTTGCATTTCTCTGATGGCCAGTGATGATGAGCATTTTTTCATGTGTCTGTTGGCTGTATGAATGTCTTCTTTTGAGAAATGTCTGTTCATATCCTTTGCCCACTTTTTGATGGGGTTGTTTGTTTTTTTCTTGTAAATTTGTTTGAGTTCTTTGTAGGTTCTGGATATTAGCCCTTTGTCAGATGAGTAGATTGCAAAAATTTTCTCCCATTCTGTAGGTTACCTGTTCACTCTGATGGTAGTTTCTTTTGCTGTGCAGAAGCTCTTTAGTTTAATGAGATCCCATTTGTCAATTTTGGCTTTTGCTGCCGTTGCTTTTGGTGTTTTAGACATGAAGTCTTTGCCCATGCCTATGTCCTGAATGGTACTACCTAGGTTTTCCTCTAGGATTTTTATGGTATTAGGTCTAACATTTAAGTCTCTAATCCATCTTGAATTAATTTTCGTATAAGAAGTAAGGAATGGATCCAGTTTCAGCTTTCTACTTATGGCTAGCCAATGTTCCGAGCACCATTTATTAAATAGGGAATCCTTTCCCCATTTCTTGTTTCTCTCAGGTTTGTAAAAGATCAGATGGCTGTAGATGTGTGGTATTATTTCTGAGGACTCTGTTCTGTTCCATTGGTCTATATCTCTGTTTTGGTACCAGTACCATGCTGTTTTGGTTACTGTAGCCTTGTAGTATAGTTTGAAGTCAGGTAGCGTGATGCCTCCAGCTTTGTTCTTTTGACTTAGGATTGTCTTGGAGATGCGGGCTCTTTTTTGGTTCCATATGAACTTTAAAGCAGTTTTTTCCAATTCTGTGAAGAAACTCATTGGTAGCTTGATGGGGATGGCATTGAATCTATAAATTACCTTGGGCAGTATGGCCATTTTCACGATATTGATTCTTCCTATCCATGAGCATGGTATGTTCTTCCATTTGTTTGTGTCCTCTTTGATTTCACTGAGCAGTGGTTTGTAGTTCTCCTTGAAGAGGTCCTTTACATCCCTTGTAAGTTGGATTCCTAGGTATTTTATTCTCTTTGAAGCAATTGTGAATGGAAGTTCATTCCTGATTTGGCTCTCTGTTTGTCTGTTACTGGTGTATAAGAATGCTTGTGATTTTTGCACATTAATTTTGTATCCTGAGACTTTGCTGAAATTGCTTATCAGCTTAAGGAGATTTTGGGCTGAGACAATGGGGTTTTCTAAATATACAATCATGTCATCTGCAAACAGGGACAATTTGACTTCTTCTTTTCCTAACTGAATACCCTTGATTTCTTTCTCTTGCCTGATTGCCCTAGCCAGAACTTCCAACACTATGTTGAATAGGAGTGGTGAGAGAGGGCATCCCTGTCTTGTGCCAGTTTTCAAAGGGAATTTTTCCAGTTTTTTCCCATTCAGTATGCTATTGGCTGTGGGTTTGTCATAAATAGCTCTTATTATTTTGAGGTACATTCCATCAATACCGAATTTATTGAGCGTTTTTAGCATGAAGGGCTGTTGAATTTTGTCAAAAGCCTTTTCTGCATCTATTGAAATAATCATGTGGTTCTTGTCTTTGGTTCTGTTTATATGCTGGATTATGTTTATTGATTTGCGAATGTTGAACCAGCCTTGCATCCCAGGGATGAAGCCCACTTGATCATGGTGGATAAGCTTTTTGATGTGTTGCTGAATCCGGTTTGCCAGTATTTTATTGAGGATTTTTGCATCGATGTTCATCAGGGATATTGGTCTAAAATTCTCTTTTTTTGTGTGTCTCTGCCAGGCTTTGGTATCAGGATGATGTTGGCCTCATAAAATGAGTTAGGGAGGATTCCCTCTTTTTCTATTGATTGGAATAGTTTCAGAAGGAATGGTACCAACTCCTCCTTGTACCTCTGGTAGAATTCAGCTGTGAATCCATCTGGTCCTGGACTTTTTTTGGTTGGTAGGCTATTAATTATTGCCTCAATTTCAGAGCCTGCTAGTGGTCTATTCAGGGATTCAACTTCTTCCTGGTTTAGTCTTGGAAGAGTGTAAGTGTCCAGGAAATTATCCATTTCTTCTAGATTTTCCAGTTTATTTGCGTAGAGGTGTTTATAGTATTCTCTGATGGTAGTTTGTATTTCAGTGGGGTCGGTGGTGATATCCCCTTTATCATTTTTAATTGCGTCGATTTGATTCTTCTCTCTTTTCTTCTTTATTAGTCTTGCTAGTGGTCTGTCAATTTTGTTGATCTTTTCAAAAAACCAACTCCTGGATTCATTGATTTTTTGGAGAGTTTTTTTGTGTCTCTATCTCCTTCAGTTCTGCTCTGATCTTAGTTATTTCTTGCCTTCTGCTAGCTTTCGAATGTGTTTGCTCTTGCTTCTCTAGTTCTTTTAATTGTGATGTTATAGTGTCAATTTTAGATCTTTCCTGCTTTCTCTTGTGGGCATTTAGTGCTATAAATTTCCCTCTACACACTGCTTTAAATGTGTCCCAGAGATTCTGGTATGTTGTATCTTTGTTCTCATTGGTTTCAAAGAACATCTTTATTTCTGCCTTCATTTCGTTATGTACCCAGTAGTCATTCAGGAGCAGGTTGTTCAGTTTCCATGTAGTTGAGCGGTTTTGATTGAGTTTCTTAGTCCTGAGTTCTAGTTTGATTGCACTGTGGTCTGAGAGACAGTTTGTTATAATTTCTGTTCTTGTACATTTGCTGAGGAGTGCTTTACTTCCAATTATGTGGTCGATTTTGGAGTAAGTACGATGTGGTGCTGAGAAGAATGTATATTCTGTTGATTTGGGGTGGAGAGTTCTATAGATGTCTATTAGGTCTGCTTGCTGCAGAGATGAGTTCAATTCCTGGATATCCTTGTTAACTTTCTGTCTCGTTGATCTGTCTAATGTTGACAGTGGAGTGTTGAAGTCTCCCATTATTATTGTATGGGAGTCTAAGTCTCTTTGTAAGTCTCTAAGGACTTGCTTTATGAATCTGGGTGCTCCTGTATTGGGTGCATATATATTTAGGATAGTTAGCTCTTCCTGTTGAATTGATCCCTTTACCATTATGTAATGGCCTTCTTTGTCTCTTTTGATCTTTAATGGTTTAAAGTCTGTTTTATCAGAGACTAGTATTGCAACCCCCGCTTTTTTTTGTTCTCCATTTGCTTGGTAAATCTTCCTCCATCCCTTTATTTTGAGCCTATGTATGTCTCTGCGTGTGAGATGGGTCTCCTGAATACAGCAGACTGATGGGTCTTGACTCTTTATCCAGTTTGCCAGTCTGTGTCTTTTAATTGGAGCATTTAGTCCATTTACATTTAAGGTTAAGATTGTTATGTGTGAACTTGATCCTGCCATTATGATATTAACTGGTTATTTTGCTCGTTAGTTGATGCAGTTTCTTCCTAGCCTCGATGGTCTTTACATTTTGGCATGTTTTTGCAATGGCTGGTACCGGTTGTTCCTTTCCATGTTTAGTGCTTCCTTCAGGGTCTCTTGTAAGGCAGGCCTAGTGGTGACAAAATCTCTAAGCATTTGCTTATCTGTAAAGGATTTTATTTCTCCTTCACTTATGAAACTTAGTTTGGCTGGATATGAAATTCTGGGTTTAAAATTCTTTTCTTTAAGAATGTTGAATATTGTCCCCCACTCTCTTCTGGCTTGGAGAGTTTCTGCCAAGAGATCTGCTGTTAGTCTGATGGGCTTCCCTTTGTGGGTAACCCGACCTTTCTCTCTGGCTGCCCTTAAGATTTTTTCCTTCATTTCAACTTTGGTGAATCTGGCAATTATGTGTCTTGGAGTTGCTCTTCTCGAGGAGTATCTTTGTGGCGTTCTCTGTATTTCCTGGATTTGAATGTTGGCCTGCCCTACTAGGTTGGGGAAGTTCTCCTGGATGATATCCTGAAGAGTGTTTTCCAACTTGGTTCCATTTTCCCCCTCACTTTCAGGCACCCCAATCAGATGTAGATTTGGTCTTTTTACATAATCCCATACTTCTTGCAGGCTTTGTTCATTTCTTTTTCTTCTTTTTTCTTTTGGTTTCTCTTCTCGCTTCATTTCATTCATTTGATCCTCAATCGCAGATACTCTTTCTTCCAGTTGATCGAGTCGGTTACTGAAGCTTGTGCATTTGTCACGTATTTCTCGTGTCATGGTTTTCATCTCTTTCATTTCGTTTAGGACCTTCTCTGCATTAATTACTCTAGCCATCAATTCTTCCACTTTTTTTTCAAGATTTTTAGTTTCTTTGCGCTGGGTACGTAATTCCTCCTTTAGCTCTGAGAAATTTGATGGACTGAAGCCTTCTTCTCTCATCTCGTGAAAGTCATTCTCCGTCCAGCTTTGATCCGTTGCTGGCGATGAGCTGCGCTCCTTTGCCGGGGGAGATGCGCTCTTATTTTTTGAATTTCCAGCTTTTCTGCCCTGCTCTTTCCCCATCTTTGTGGTTTTATCTGCCTCTGGTCTTTGAAGATGGTGATGTACTGATGGGGTTTTGGTGTAGGTGTCCTTCCTGTTTGATAGTTTTCCTTTTAACAGTCAGGACCCTCAGCTGTAGGTCTGTTGGAGATTGCTTGAGGTCCACTCCAGACCCTGTTTGCCTGGGTATCAGCAGCAGAGGCTGCAGAAGATAGAATATTTCTGAACAGCGAGTGTACCTGTCTGATTCTTGCTTTGGAAGCTTCCTCTCAGGGGTGTACTCCACCCTGTGAGGTGTGGGGTGTCAGACTGCCCCTAGTGGGGGATGTCTCCCAGTTAGGCTACTCAGGGGTCAGGGACCCACTTGAGCAGGGAGTCTGTCCCTTCTCAGATCTCAACCTCCGTGTTGGGAGATCCACTGCTCTCTTCAAAGCCGTCAGACAGAGTCGTTTGCGTCTGCAGAGGTTTCGGCTGTGTTTGTTATTGCCCTGTCCCCAGAGGTGGAGTCTACAAAGACAGGCAGGTTTCCTTGAGCTGCTGTGAGCTCCACCCAGTTCGAGCTTCCCAGCAGCTTTGTTTACCTACTTAAGCCTCAGCAATGGCGGGCGCCCCTCCCCCAGCCTCACTGCTGCCTTGCTGGTAGATCACAGACTGCTGTGCTAGCAATGAGGGAGGCTCCGTGGGTGTGGGACCCTCCCGGCCAGGTGTGGGATATGATCTCCTGGTGTGCCTGTTTGCTTAAAGCGCAGTATTGGGGTGGGAGTTACCCAATTTTCCAGGTGTTGTGTGTCTCAGTTCCCCTGGCTAGGAAAAGGGATTCCCTTCCCCCTTGCGCTTCCCAGGTGAGGCAATGCCTCGCCCTGCTTTAGCTCTCGCTGGTCGGGCTGCAGCAGCTGACCAGCACCGATCGTCCGGCACTCCCCAGTGAGATGAACCCAGTACCTCAGTTGAAAATGCAGAAATCACCGGTCTTCTGTGTCGCTCGCGCTGGGAGTTGGAGACTGGAGCTGTTCCTATTCTGCCATCTTGCTCCGCCCCCCGGTATACAGTTTTTAAAATGTTCAATACTAAAGATTCTTGCACATGCATAGAAAAATAATTTTTATACATTGATCTTATATTTTTGGCAATGCTAAACTCATTGGGTTTAAAGGCATTAGGGTAGTATTCTAGTGAACATTCCTATCATCTGTGAATAAAGACAGCTTTACCTTTTACTTTCCAATACGAATAGGCTTTAATTATTTTTAAAGCTTTTTCTGCTGACTAGAACCTCTGGGACCTGTTGAATAGACTTGGTGAAAGCACACATCCTTGCCTTGTTCCAGATCTTTGGGAAAAAACACTCAGCCTTTCACCATGAAGTGTAATGTTGGCAGCAGATTTTTTCATAGATGTCCTTCAGCAGATTCAGAGAGCTCCTTTCCCTTTCAAATTTGCTGGGCGTTTTAAATCAAAAATAGATATTGATTTTGCCAAATGTTTTTTCAGGATCTTTTGAGTTAAACCTGTTATTTTTTTCATTTTCAGTCAGTTTAAATAAATAATTATATTGATTAATTTCTGAATGTTGAGTCAACTTGCATTCCTGGTATAAACATCACTTGATTATGATGTATCATCCTTTTTATATATTGTTAATTTAATGTGCTAGAATTTTATTAAAAAAAATCTTTATGAGGAGTATTGGTCTCTCTCCGTGTGTGTGTGTGTGTGTGTGTGTGTGTGTGTGTGTGTCTGTGTATGTGTGTCTGTGTGTGTGCTTGTGCGTATGACTTTGGTTTTGGTATCAAGATAATGCTGTCTCATCAAATCAGATGAGAAATATTTCCTCCTCTATTTTCTGAAAATGTCTTTATAGAATTGGCTTTTAAAATATCCCTTAAATGTTTGATACATTCACCAGTAAAGCTATTTGAATCTGGTTTTTTCTTTACAGAAAGGTTTTTAACTACAAATTTGATTTGTAGCCAGCCAAATTTCAAATAATTAGTGTCATTCAAAGAATTTTCCCATTTAATCTTGGTTTCCAAATTTGTTGAAAAATGTTGCCCACACAAATTTCTGTATCTTCTTAATATCTGTAGGATCTATAATTATACCCCTTCTTTCATTACTGATATTGGTTATTTGTGTGTATTTGATTTTTCTAGACCAATCTGACTGGAGGTTTGTCAGTTTTATTGATTCAAAGCACTAGTTTTTGTTTTGAATTTCTCTATTGTTTTTCTGTTTCCTTTTCATTGATTTGTGCCCTCATCCTTAGAATTTCTTTTCTTACTCTCGTTCTGGGTTTAATTTGTCTTCTGTTTCTCATCACTTAAGGCAGAAGCTTACACCATGGATTTAAGATTTTAATATAAGTATTAATGCTATACATTTTTCTCTGAACTCTGCTTTAGATCCATCTCATAAATTTTGATATGGTATGTTTTAATTTTCATTCAACCTCATATATTTTCTAATTTCCTTTTGATTTCTTCTTTGATTCATGGATTATCAAAATGTGTTGTTTAATTTACACATATGTGAACATTTTCTAGTCTGTTATCAATTTCAAATGTATTTTTATTGTGGACAGAGAACTTACACAGTATGATTGCAATTTGTTTAAATTTGGTGTATTTTGTGGTCCCATATATAATCTTTCTTGATAAATATCCCATGTGCATTTGAAAATATTGTATATTCGGTTATTATGGTTTGAAAGATTCAGTAAATATCAGTTAGGTCAAGTTAGTTGATAGTGTTTTTCAAGTCTTCAATGTCCTTTCTGATGTTTTTGTTTGGTTGGTTGGTTACGCGTTCTATCCACTATTGAAAAAATGGTGTTGAAATCTCCAACCATGTTTACAGAAATCCATCTAGGATTTTGTTCAGTTCTGTTTTTCCATTGTATATTTTGCTATATCTTTTCAATGAACCATCTCCTTTCTCCTCATTTAGTGTTCCTTTTTATTATAATATTTATTATTCTGAAATCTATCTTTTTAAAAATTATACTTTAAGTTCTGGGATACATGTGAAGAACATGCAGGTTTGTTACATAGGTATACACCTGCCATGGTGGCTTGCTGCACCCATCAACCCATCATCTACATTAGGTATTTCTCCTAATGCTATCCCTCCACTTGTCCTCCACCCCTTGACAGGCCCTGGTATGTGATGTTCCCCTCCTAGTGTCCATATATTCTCATTGTTCAACCCCCACTTATGAGTGAGAACATGCAGTGTTTGGTTTTCTGTCCTTGTGATACTTTGCTGAGAATGATGGTTTGCAGCTTCCTCCATGTCCCTGCAAAGGACATGAACTCATCCTTTTTTATGGCTGCATAGTATTCCATGGTGTATATGTGCCGCATTTTGTTTATCCAGTCTATCAATGATGGGCATTTGGGTTAATTCCAGGTCTTTGCTATTGTGAATAATGCTGCAATAAACATGTGTGCATGTGTCTTTATAGTAGAATGACTTACAATCCTTTGGGTATATACCCAGTAATGGGATTGCTGGGTAAAATGGTATTTCTAGTTCTAGATCCTTGAGGAATGACCACACTGTCTTCCACAATGGTTTGAACTAATTTACACTCCCACCAACAGTGTAAAGGCATTCCTGTTTCTCCACATCCTCTCCAGCATCTGTTGTTTCCTGACTTTGTAATGATTGCCATTCTAACTAGCATGAGATGGTATCTCATTGTGGTTTTGATTTGCATTTCTCTGATGACCAGTGATGATGAGCATTTTTTTCATGTGTTTGTTGGCCACATAAATGTCTTCTTTGAGAAGTGTCTGTTCATATTTTTTGCCCACTTTTTGATGGGGTTGTTTGTTTTTTCTTGTGAATTTAAGTTCTTTATAGATTCTGGATATTAGACCTTTGTTAGATGGATAGATTGCAAAAATTTTCTCCCATTCTGTAGGTTGCCTGCTCACTCTGATGGTAGTTCTTTTTGCTGTGCAGAAGCTCTTCAGTTTAATTAGATTCCATTTGTCAATTTTGACTTTTGTTGCAATTGCTTTTGGTGTTTTACTCATGAAGTCTTTGTGCATGCATATGTGCTGAATGATATTGCCTGGGTTTTTTTCTAGGGTTTTTATGGTTTTAGGTCTTATGTTTAAATCTTTAATTTGATGCAATGCAATAAACTTACATGTTCATGTGTCTTTATAGTAAAACGATTATAGTAGAGTGATTTATAATCCTTTGGGTATATACCCAGTATATACCTAAACATTTAAGAAATTTTTAAAAGCCAATTCTATAAAGACATTTTCAGAAAAATAGAGAGAAAAATATTTCTTATCTGATTATATTGAGTTTATTTTTGTATAAGTTGTAAGGAAGAGGTCCATAAGGGGTCCAAACATTTAAGGAATTTAACAAAAGCCAATTCTATAAGGACATTTTCAGAAAATAGAGGAGGAAATATTTCTCATCTAATTTTATTGAGTTTATTTTTGCATAAAGTGTAAGGAAGGTGTCCATTTTCAGTTTTCCTTTCCCCATTGCTTGTTTTTGTCAGGTTTGTCAAAGATCACATGGTTGTAGATGTGTGATATTATTTCTGAGGCCTTGGTTCTGTTCCATTGGTCTATGTATCTGTTTTGGTACCAGTACCATGCTGTTTTGATTACTCTAGCCTTGTAGTATAGTTTGAAGTCAGGTAGCATGATGCCTCCAGCTTTGTTCTTTTTCCTTAGGATTGTCTTGGCTATGTGGGCTCTTTTTTGGTTCCATACGAAATATAAAGTAGTTTTTTCTAATTCTGTGAAGAAAGTCAATGGTAGCTTGATCAGGATAGCATTAAATCTATAAATTACTTTGGGGAGTATGGCTATTTTGATGATATTCATTCTTCCTATCCATGAGCATGGAATGTGTTTCCTTTTGTTTCTGTCCTCTCTTATTTCCTTGAGCAGTGGTTTGTAGCTCTCCTTAAAGAGGTCCTTCACATCCCTTGTAACTTGTATTCCTAGATATTTTATTCTCTTTGTAGCAATCGTGAATGGGAGTTTGCTCATGATTTGGCCGTCTGCTTGTCTATTATTGGTGTATAGGAATGCTTGCGATTTTTGCACATTGATTTTATATCCTGAGACTTTGCTGAAGTTGCTTATAAGCTTAAGGAGATTTTGGACTGAGACAATGGGGTTTTCTGAATATACAATCATGTCATCTGCAAACAGGGACAATTTGACTTCTTCTTTTCCTAATGGAATACCCCTTATTTCTTTCTCTTGCCTGATTGCCCTAGCCAGAACTTCCAACACTATGTTGAATAGGAGTGGTGAGAGAGGGCATCCCTGTCTTGTGCCAGTTTTCAAAGGGAATGCTTCATTTTTTCCCATTCAGTATGATATTGGCTGTGGGTTTGTCAAAAATAGCTCTTATTATTTTGAGATACGTTCCATCAATACCGAATTTATGGAGCGTTTTTAGCATGAAGGGCTGTTGAATTTTGTCAAAGGCCTTTTCTGCATCTATTGAGATAATCATGTGGTTTTTGTCTTTGGTTCTGTTTATATGCTGGATTACGTTTCTTGATTTGCATATGTTGAACCAGCTTTGCATCCCAGGGATGAAGCCCACTTGATCATGGTGGATAAGCTTTTTGATGTGCTGCTGGATCCAGTTTGCCAGTATTTTATTGAGGATTTTTGGACTGAGTTCATCAGGAATATTGGTCTAAAATTCTCTTTTTATTTTTTTGTGCCTCTGTCAGGCTTTGGTATCAGGATGATGTTGGCCTCGTAAAATGAGTTAGGGAGGATTCTCTCTTTTTCTGTTGATTGGAATAGTTTCAGAAGGAATGGTACCAACTCCTCCTTGTACCTCTGGTAGAATTCGGCTGTGAATCCATCTGGTCCTGGACTTTTTTTGGTTGGTAGGCTATTAATTATTGCCTCAATTTCAGAGCCTGTTATTGGTCTCTTCAAGGATTCAACTTCTTCCTGGTTTAGTCTTGCGAGAGTGTAAGTGTCCAGGAAATTATCCATTTCTTCTAGGTTTTCTAGTTTATTTGCATAGAGGTGTTTATAGTATTCTCTGATGGTAGTTTGTATTTCTGTGGGGTTAGTGGTGATATCCCCTTTAACATTTTTTATTGCATCTATTTGATTCTTCTCTCTTTTCTTCTTTATTAGTCTTGCGAGCGGTCTATTAATTTTGTTGATCTTTTCAAAAAACCAGCTCCTGGATTCATTGATTTTTTGGAGGGTTTTTTGTGTCTCTACCTCCTTCAGTTCTGCTCTGATCTTAGTTATTTCTTGCCTTCTGCTAGCTTTTGAATGTGTTTGCTCTTGCTTCTCTAGTTCTTTTAATTGTGATGTTAGGGTGTCAATTTTAGATCTTTTCAGCTTTCTCTTGTGGGCAGTTAGTGCTATAAATTTCCTTCTACACACTGCTTTAAATGTGTCCCAGAGATTCTGGTATGTTGTATCTTTGTTCTCATTGGTTTCAAAGAACATCTTTATTTCTGCCTTCATTTCATTATGCACCCAGTATTCATTCAGGAGCAGGTTGTTCAGTTTCCATGTAGTTGAGCGGTTTTGATTGAGTTTCTTAGTCCTGAGTTCTAGTTTGATTGCACTGTGGTCTGAGAGACAGTTTGTTATAATTTCTGTTCTTTTACATTTGCTGAGGAGTGCTTTACTTCCATCTATGTGGTCAATTTTGGAATAAGTTTGTGTAGTGCTGAGAAGAATGTATATTCTGTTGATTTGGGGTGGAGAGTTCTGTGGATGTCTATTAGGTCCACTTGGTGCAGAGTTGAGTTCAATTCCTGGATATCCTTGTTAACTTTCTGTCTCGTTGATCTGTCTAATGTTGACAGTGGAGTGTTGAAGTCTCCCATTATTATTGTATGGGAGTCTAAGTCTCTTTGTAAGTCTCTAAGGACTTGCTTTATGAATCTGGGTGCTCCTGTATTGGGTACATATATATTTAGGATAGTTAGCTCTTCCTGTTGAATTGATCCCTTTACCATTATGTAATGGCCTTCTTTGTCTCTTTTGATCTTTGATGGTTTAAAGTCTGTTTTATCAGAGACTAGTATTGCAACCCCCGCTTTTTTTTGTTTTCCATTTGCTTGGTAGATCTTCCTCCATCCCTGTATTTTGAGCCTATGTGTGTCTCTGCATGTGAGATCGGTCTCGTGAATATAGCAAGCTGATGGGTCTTGACTCATTATCCAATTTGCCAGTCTGTGTCTTTTAATTGGAGCATTTAGTCCATTTACATTTAAGGTCAGTATTGTTATGTGTGAACTTGATCCTGTCATTATGATATTAGCTGGTTATTTTGCTCGCTAGTTGATACAGTTTCTTCCTAGCATCAATGGATTTTACATTTTGGCATGTTTTTGCAATGGCTGGTACCTGTTGTTCCTTTCCATGTTCAGTGCTTCCTTCAAGATCTCTTGTAGGGCAGGCCTGGTGGTGACAAAATCTCTAAGCATTTGCTTGTCTGTAAAGGATTTTATTTCTCCTTCACTTATGAAACTTAGTTTGGCTGGATATGAAATTCTGGGTTTAAAATTCTTTTCTTTAAGAATGTTGAATGTTGGCCCCCACTCTTTTCTAGCTTGGAGAGTTTCTGCCAAGAGATCTGCTGTTAGTCTGATGGCTTCCCTTTGTGTGTAACCCGACCTTTCTCTCTGGCTGCCCTTAAGATTTTTTTCCTTCATTTCAACTTTGGTGAATCTGACAATTACGTGTCTTGGAGTTGCTCTTCTTGAGGAGTATCTTTGTGGTGTTCTCTGTATTTCCTGAATTTGCATGTTGGCCTGCCTTACTAGGTTGGGAAAGTTCTCCTGGATGATATCCTGCAGAGTGTTTTCCAACTTGATTCCATTTTCCTCATCACTTTCAGGCACACCCATCAGACATAGATTTGGTCTTTTCACATAATTCCATATTTCTTGGAGGCTTTGTTCATTTCTTTTTACTCTTTTTTCTCTACACTTCTCTTCTTGCTTCATTTCATTCATTTGATCTTCAATCGCTGATACTCTTTCTTCCAGTTGATCGAGTCGGTTACTGAAGCTTGTGCATTTGTCACATAGTTCTCGTGTTATGGTTTTCATCTCTATCAGTTCTTTTAAGGTCTTCTCTGCATTGATTATTCTAGTTATCCATTCAGCCATTCTTTTTTCAAGGTTTTTAGTTTCTTTGCGCTGATTACATAGTTCCTCCTTTAGCTCTGAGAAGTTTGATCGATTGAAGCCTTCTTCTCTCAACTCATCAAAGTCATTCTCTGTCCAGCTTTGTTCCATTGCTGGTGATGAGCTGCGTTCCTTTGGAAGGGGAGATGCACTTTGATTTTTTGAATTTCCAGCTTTTCGGCACTGCTTTTTCCCCATCTTTGTGGTTTTATCTGTCTTTGGTTTTTGATGATGGTGACGTACTGATGGGGTTTTGGTGTGGATGTCCTTTCTGTTTGTTTGTTTTCCTTCTAACAGTCAGGACCCTCAGCTGTATGTCTGTTGGAGTTTGCTTGAGGTCCACTCCAGACTCTGTTTGCCTGGGTATCAGCATCAGATGGTGCAGAAGATAGAATATTGCTGCACAGCAAGTGTTGCTGTCTGATTCTTGCCCTGGAAGCTTCATCTCAGGGGTCTACCCTGCCGTGTGAGGTGTGAGGTGTTAGTCTGCACCTAGTGGGGGATGTCTCCCAGTTAGGCTACTCAGGGGTCAGGGACCCACTTGAGCAGGGAGTCTGTCCATTCTCAGATCTCAACCTCCATGCTGGGAGATCCACTGCTCTCTTCAAAGCTGTCAGACTGGGGCATTTACCTCTGCCAAGGTTTCTGCTGCTTTTTGTTTAGCTATGCTCTGTCCCCAGAGGAGGAGTGCAAGGCTGGCCTCCTTGCACTGTGGTGGGCTCCACCCAATTGAGCTTCCCAGTGGCTTTGTTTACCTACTCAAGCCTTAGCAATGGTGGGCGCCCCTCCCCCAGCCTTGCTGCCACCTTGCAGTTAGATCTCAGACTGCTATGCTAGCAATGACAGAGGCTCCAGGGGCATGGGACCCTCTGGGCCAGGTGTGGGATATAATCTCCTGCTGTGCCATTTGCTAAGACCCTTGGTAAAGTACAGTATTAGGGTGGGAGTTACCCAATTTTCCAAGTGTTGTGTTTCTCAATTTCCTTTGGCTAAGAAAAGGAATTCCCTTCCCCCTTGCACTTCCCAGGTGAGGTGATGCCTCACTCTGCTTCAGCTCTTGCTCGTCAGGCTGCACCCATGGATGAGCGCCAACTGTCCGACACGCCCCAGTGAGATGAACTCGGTACCTCAGTTGAAAATGCAGAAATCATCTGTCTTCTGTGTCACTCATGCTAGGAGCTGGAGGCTGGATCTGTTCCTAGTCGGCCGTCTTGGACATGCCCCCAATTTCTGTTCTTTTACCTTTGCTGAGGAGTGTTTTACTTCCATTTATGTGGTCAATTTCATAATAAGTGCTACTTGGTACTGAGAAGTCTATTGATTTGGACTGGAGAGTTCTGTAGATGTCTATTTGGTCTGCTTGGTCCAGAGATGCGTTCAAGCCCTGAATATCCTTGTTAATTTTCTGTCTTGTTGATCTGTCTAATACTGACTGTGGGGTGTTAAAGTCTCCCACTATTATTGTGTGGGAGTCTAAGTCTCTTTGGAGGTCTCTAAGAACTTGCTTTATGAATCCAGGTGCTCCTGTATTGGATGGATATATATTTAGGACATTTAGCTCTTCTTGTTGCATTGATCCCTTTACCATTATATAATGTCCTTCTCTATCTTTTTTTATCTTTTTAAAGCTTGTTTTAGGATTGCAACCCTTGCTGTTTTTTTTTCTTCCCATTTGCTTTGTATATCTTCCTCCATCCCTTTATTTTGAGGCTATATGTGTCTTTGCACATGAGATGGGTCTCCTGAATACAGCACACAATGGGTCTTGACTCTTTATCCAATTTGCCAGTCTGTGTCTTTTAATTGGGGCATTTAGTCCATTTACCTTTAAGGTTAATATTGTTATGTGTGAATTTGATCCTGTCATTATGACACTAGCTGGTTATTTTGTCCATTAGTTGATGCAGTTTCTTTATAGCGTTGATGGTCTTTACACTTTGGTATGTTTTTGCAGTGGCTCTTACCAGTTTTTCTTTTCCATATTTAGTGCTTCCTTTAGGAGCTCTTGTAAGGCAGACCTGGTGGTGACAAAATCTCTCAGCATTTGCTTGTCTGGAAAGGATTTTATTTCTCCTTCACTTATGAAGCTTAGTTTGACTGGATATAAAATTCTGGGTTTAAAATTGTTTTCTTTAAGAATGTTGAATATTGACTCTACTCTCTTCTGTCTTGTAGTATTTCTGCAGAGAGATCCACTGTTAGTCTGATGGGCTTCCCTTTTTGGGTAAACCAACCTTTCTCTCTGGCTGCCCTTAACATTTTTTTCCTTCATTTCAACCTTGGTGAATCTGATGATATGTGTCTTGGGATTGCTCTTCTCGAGGAGTATCTTCGTGGTGTTCTCTGTATTTTATGGATTTGAATGTTGATCTATCTTGCTAGGTTGGGGAAGTTCTCCTGGATAATATCCTGAAGTGTTTTCCAACTTGGTTCCACTCTCCCCATCACTTTCAGGTGCAGCAATCAAATGTAGGTTTGGTCTTTTCACATAGTCCCATATTTCTTGGAGGCGTTATTCATTCCTTTTCATTCTTTTTTCTCTAATTTTGTCTTCACATTTTATTTCATTAAGTTGATCTTCCAGTCTCTGATATCTTTTCTTCTGCTTGATTGATTCAGGTATTTATACTTGTGTATGCTTCACAAAGTTCTCATGCTGTATTTTTCAGTTCCATCAGGTCATTTATAAAGGGAAAAGTGTTTTTTCCTTTTTCTGACTTTTTTGGATTAATTGGATTTTTTAACTTTTTTTTTCCATTTTTATCTTCACAGTTTGTTTGTTGGTGATACCTCCTTATTGTATTTTACTGTTTTTTTTTTTTTTTTTAGGCTTTAAACTACACTTTTAACTTATTAGAGTATACCTTCAAATAGTGTTGTAACATTTAATGTTTATTTTAAGAAACTTACAACAGTATGCCTCTCTCTTCTACCTCCCATCATTTGCTCCATTATTATCATGAATTTGACTTCTACAAATCTTACCAGCACCATTATATAATGCTACAACTTTTGCTTTAGACTATCATCTTTTAAAAAGTTTAAATATAAGACAAATTACCTTTTATTCTTATTTTACCAATTGTAGTTATCTTCATATCTTTATATTGATATACATTTCCACTTCTTGTTGTACTCCTTCTTTCAGAAAATCTTTTACTAACTTTTTTTGTAGTGTGGAGTTGCTAGCAATTAATGTTTTCAGCTTTTACTTGTCTGTATATATATATATAAATCTTTATTTTAAAGTTGTATTAAATAGAGTTCTAGATTGATTTTTCCCCTTCTATACTTAAATATCTTACTTTAGCTTCTAACTTCCATAGTTTCTGTAAAAACTCTATTTTAATATTTATTTTAACTTCTGTATGCAGTATTTCTTCATCTTTGCTTTTTGTTAACTATTACATGTCTAGGTGTGTGTGTCTATACATGCATTTGTATTTATCCAGATTGAGGTTCTCTGAGATTCTTGTATCTGTTAGCCTTTTTTTATTTTAGAAAAATCTTAACTATCAATTTTTCAGAAATTATTCTTGCCTTTCTCTTTCTCATCTTCTGACACTGTAATTCTACACATATCAGATGATTTGACATTGTCCCCCAGCTTTTGCATGTTTTGTTTTTCACTTGTTTTTCTCTTTGTGTTTTAATTTTGATAATTTATATTGATCTATCTTAAACTTCATTGATTCTTCAGTGTATTGCCTTTTATAAGTCTGTCAAATAAATTGTGTATTCCTTGTTTCATGATTTCTCTTTCTACCATTTCCACTTGACGCTTTCTTGTAGTCTCTTTTTTGCTACTGAAATTCTCTTTGAGAACATTATTTTCTAAAATGTAATATGAAAATAGTACCTTTCCTGCTTATTGCATATGGTTATGAGAATTAAATAAGTTAATACATGTCAAAAAGGGGTTCTGTACATTATAAAGCTCTATAGAAATGTAAACATTCATTGAACAAATATTTGCCATGTCCATCCTTGGACCAACACATATGATGTACAGGTTGTTTATTGCACCAAGGAATGTGCAGTAGGGGTGAGTGGGACTGAAATTCATCTCCTGCTGGCTCACCAACAATGTGCTCTGACTTGGAGTTATTTCTGCCAAAAGGAAGGGGCCCATTTTGCAACTTAATAGTGACTACTTGAGCTTCTTCTATGGTTGGAAATCAGTAAGGCATTAGGCATAGGGTCATGAATAAGATACAATGTGATGGCAGGTCCAAATGTTGATTAGGATGGCAAACAGATATGTACACAATGTAAATTGATAACAAATATTAAAAATGACTATATAATTCCAAGATTTCTCCTATAGAGCTAACAAATAGTTAATTCCCCTCTCTGCCATCCAACACACATGTATGTGTAAGTACTATTTGCAGACAGTTGATGAGGAGAGAGCGTGAGAAAGCCTTACCTAAGTTATAAAAGCACTAGGAAAGAGTGACACATTGTGATAGAGTCACATATGAGTCACGTAGAGTCACAATTTCCTAAACATAGAAAAGTATTCTATGCTAAGTGTGAGAGAAAATCTTTAGTCTTTCTTATCCTTAACACTCCTCTTTCTCTTGGCCTATCAATTCTGCCACCAACCCCGGTGATCACTGCCATTAAACTAAAAACTATTTGAAAACAATTTCAGGTAAAATTCTATTAAATATAAAACCTCAGTTATTAAAATTGGTTAAGTCTTAATCTTGAAAGAACTAGATTCATTTAAAAGATATCAAGCCATGTCTAAGCTATATGGCCTAGTGTCACTTAGCCTCTAAAAGCTGCTATATTTCCTGTAGGAAGAGAACAATGAAAATAATAAAAAAACATTGATTGCTGCCTTCCTATACAATAATATCTCAATTTTTGAACACTTGTTAGAATCACCATGCACACAAATTACATATGTGTATAAGTATCACCACATACATACCCCAGCTAAAGACTCACTTTCTCAATGGTATCCAGTGGCTTCTGTGACACCTTATCTCTAGCTGCAACTCCCCTCACGTCTCCTTATGAAGTATTAAGAAACATAGATATTGGTCTCTGTCTTTATATATTGGCCCAGAGCTTCTAGAATCCTTGCAATTTCCTAAACAATAAGGGTGCTAACAGAATCTATTATTCCAATATTTGATTTTTGGCTTCCTAATTCCTGACAGAGTTCCCAAATCCCTTGGAATGTTCTAGGTGATAAGAGAATCCTTTGTTCTAATGAGGTGACTGTTGGTGGTCTTTTTGAGGTGGGCTGGTCACCAGGAAGATCAAGCCATGATTATAAGCTTGGAGCTTTCAGCCCCACTGTCGCATTCTTCAGGGAGGGAAGAAGGGCTAAAAATGGAGTTAATATGCAATCATGCCTATGTAATGAGGCCTCCAAAAAAATTCCCAAACCGTGTGGTTCAGAGAGCTTCTGGGGTTGCAAATATGTCCATATACTGGGAAGGTGACATGCCCCAACTCCATGAGCACAGAAGTGCCTGTGCTTAGGACCCTCCCAGACCTTCCCCTACATACCTTTTCACTTGTCTGTTTGTGGGTACCCTTCATTATAGCTTTTATTATTAAACTGGTAAATGTATGTAAAGTGTTTCCCTGAGTTCTGTGAGCTGCTCTAGCAAATTATTCAAAGATGAGAAGAAAGTTGAAACCCAATTTATAGCCAGTTAGTCAGAAGCACAGGTCACAACCTGGGGCTTGCAATAGGCATCTGACATGGGGGCTGGTTTTTGGATCTTATACTATCTCCAGGTAGATAGTGTCAGAACTGAATTGAATGAGAGGACACCCAGCTTGTGGCTGCTGCAGAATTGCTTGGTATGTGTAGAAATCCTCCTACAAAAGTATTCTATGCTAAGTATGAGAGAAAAACTTTGGTCTTTCTTATCCTTATCACTCCTCTTTCTCTTGGCCTATCAATTCTGCCACCAACCCTGGTGATCACTGCCAGCCCTGCCCTTGAAATATGCCCATGGTCACTGTTGATTACACTATTAATATTCTCAAGTTTCTGACTAGGTCTTATATTACTGTTTCTTTTTGCACAATCACTGATGCTCCTTACTCTAGAAAACTTGAGGAAATAATGACTTCATATGGGAACTAGCAATAGGAAAGGAAAGAGGAGAAAAAGGTAAATCTCGTATTACTACCTATTGCTGCCATAATTTCTTCCTCTTATCCTGTTTCTCAACTTGCAAACCATGCCCCTTATCTCTCTTCTTTCTGCATCAGAATATGTAAGTTGACTCTTTATACCACTGTTCCCATCACAGCACCATTCCTGACTCTACCACAATGTGTCAGTGGAATGTGCAATGGTGAGTAGTGTTGGCTTGGAGTGGTGGCAAGACTTGGAATTGGTAGAGACAAAAAGCCAAAACAATATGAAAAGAAAAAGCTAGTTATTTTATAATCTCCTGGGATTCATTTCAAATTATATACTTTCTAATTCTGTTCAGATCCTATCTCTTATCTTCTCTAGGTCTCCAGAGAGTATCAGTCCTATACTCACAGCTTTTAGCTACCTCAGGCTTCTTGTTCTGAATTTTATGTTCCTAGATATTCATTTATTATTATATTCTGACCACTTAACAGAATACCTGAAAGATGAACACATGTTGAGGAAATGATTTAAACAAGCCTTGAAGCACTAAATTCTTAATTTACCTGCCTATCAAGAGTGTCAGGTGACAATGAGAGTATTGTCCAGGTCCATTGTCCCTAAAATCCTCAGTTGGAATTAATATCCCATTTGTCCAGAGAAATCCTGTTGTTTTTTGAAGGTAGACTTTGAAAATGTAGACTTACTTAATACATATAAGATCAATGATTTTAAGGCTGAGATTAGTAGAACTGATGTGATGTTGATGGTGATGGTGACTGCCATGAAGCTGCTGCTGCTGATAAAGTCTCTTCTAAGACAAAATTGTTCAGCAGGCAAAGTTAATTTTGCAGAGAATTTTATTCTTTTCCATTTCCATTCCATGCTGTTCTTTGACAAACTTGGCAAGATCTCCTAGTAAAAAAAAAAATCCCTATCTGTCTCTTCTGCCTATCAGCTTTTTACCAATAGCCATCCTATTGTCTCAGAAGTCTTTGTAAACTCAACTTTCACTGAAGCCACAGTCTAGTAAACAATGCTTTGTTAATGTGTCTGCCTAAGGTCACCAGTGACCATTATGAGAATCATTACTGTTGATTTTTAAGTCCTTAAAAAAAATAACGTATAACTTACAGTGAAGTATACATACCTTAAGTAAATAGTTGGATCAACTTTGACAAACACATACAAATGTAATCTACATCCATCAAGATACAGAAAAATTCTATCACCTCTCTAGAAAGTTTCCTATTGTTTCTCTCCCAGTCAATCCTCCAATGCAGAAGCAACCACTATTCTGTTTCCTATCATCCTTGGCTGTTTTCTATGATGTATTCTAGAATTTCATATAAATGGAATCACACACTTTATAAGTTTTTTGTGCCTGGTTTCTTTTGCTCAATATTCTGTGTTATAGATTTAACCATATCATTGAATATCCAGTAGTCCATTCATTTTTGATGCTAGGTAATATTCTGTAATATGAATATTCCATAGTTTGCTTAATCATTCTTGGTTGATAGACACTTGGGCTATTTTCATTTTTTAGCAGTATGAATAAAGCTGCTATGAAAATGTATTAAGGAGATTTTCTGTGGACGTATGTTTCATTTTCTTGTTAAACAACTAAGGTCATAGAACAGATACATATCTCACTGCTTAAGAAACTGGCAAATAGTTTTACAAAGCAGTTTTAACATTTTATTTTCATAACAGCAATTTATGAAAGTTCCAGATGGTCCACAGACTCATCAGAATTTGGTGTTGTCAGTCTTTTAAAATTTAGCCATGACTCAATGTATAATGCTGTCTTGTCATTTTATTTACAATTCTCAGACAAGTAATGATGTTGATCACATTTTCATAGGCTTATTAGATATCTGTATATATATTTTTGTAAAGTATTTTTCCAAATCTTTTGATCTTTCTAAAAACAGATTACTCTTCCTCATTCTTTCTTTAAAACTTTGTTATTTTATTATTGAGTTTAGTTCTTTATAGATATTTGATACAAACTTTCTGTTATTGATATGTGTTGTGAATGAATATTTTCTCATTTGTGGCCTCGCCTCCTCTCCGCTCCTCTCCCACCACTGCCCTCCCCTCCCCTCCCCTCCTCTCGCCTTCCTTCTCCTCTCCTTTCCTTTCTTCTCTTCTTTTTCTTTGACAGAGTCTTGCTCTGTTGCCCAGGCTGGAGTGCAGTGGCACTATCTCGGCTTACTGCAACCTCTGCCTCCCAGGTCCAAGCAATTCTCCTGCATCAGCCACCTGAGTTGCTGGGATTACAGGTGTGTGCCACCACACCTGCTAATTTTCATATTTTTAGTAGAAACAAGGTTTCTCCATATTGGCCAGGCTGGTCTCTAATTCCTGACCTCAAGTGACCTGCCCACCTCAGTCCTCCAAAGTTCTGGGATTACAGGCATGAGCCACCATGCCTAGCCAGTTTCTTTTAATAATCAAATGTTTTAAGTTTTGATGAGGTCTAATTTATCAATTTTCTATTTAGTGCTTTCTGTATCTTTTCTAAGAATTCGTCACAGGGGCTCCGAAGGTCATGAAGATATTCTCCTTTATAGCTCTTGCTGTTACATTTAAATTTATGATCCATTTGAGTTCATTTGTGTATGGTATGAAGAAGGTTTTTTAAAATATAAATATCCAGTTATTCCAGCACCATTTGTTGAAAACCTTTTCTTTCCCTGCTAAATTTATTTGGTACTCTCATAAAAAATTTATGTGTTGGATACCTTTCTGGATTCTTGATTCTGTTCTATGGATTTACTTTTCTATCGTTTTGTCAATACCACATTCAATATTGCAGCTTTTTACTAGGTCTAGGAATTAGGTAGCATAGATCATCTGACTTCACCTCTGTTTTTCACAATGATTTTGTAAATTTTACATTTTTTAAAATTTCTGTATAAGATTTCGTCTTGTCACTTTCTTAAAAAAAATCCTACTTGGATTTTGATTGGGATTGCATTAGATACACAAATCAATTTAGGGACAAATGCATTTTAACAATATTGACACTTCCACTCCATGCATATGGCATAGGTTGTGAATTTAATTGTGTTCTCCCCACCAAAAAATGTCTCACAGTACGTTGGAATATAACCATATTTAGAAATAGGATCATTGCAGATGTAATTAGTTAAGTTCATAGGAGATCATATTGGATGAGGGAGGTCCCTTAATCAAGTATATAACTGGTGTCCTTAGAAGAGAAGACAGACATATGAAGTGCTGTGTGGTGATGGAGGAAGAGATGGAAATGCTGCACCTATAAGTCAAGGAATGCCAATAATTAGAAACTAAGAAGAGGCAAGAAAGGGTTCTTCTCTACAGATTTCAGGGGAAATATATATTTGCGAACACCTTGATTATAAACTCTTGGACTCCAGAACTATGGGACAATAACATTTCTGTTTGAACCTTCTTATTATGTTTATTTATCTTTATTCTCTACTCCCTTCTCCAGTCCCCACTGGTTCTCTTGTTCATCAATTTTATTTAGACAACAGTAAGCTTAAATAATGTATTTGATTGCCATTGTTTCTTGATTCATTCTTCTTCCTCAACTTGAAGTTGTAGCTGAAAGATTTGTTATTCAGGTACATCCATTAGGCTATTCATCTCATCTATTATGTTTTTGAATTATAAATTTAACAATTATATTTTTATTTTTGTCAGTTGATTCATTCTTCTTCGATATCTTTTTTCTTTCCAAAAATATTAATTATATTTACCTAAAGTTTAATTCTAGATGCTTTATTATCTGTGTTTCTCAGGTATAAGTTCTTCTGTTTGCTTCCTTACTTTCAAAGTGCTAATGATAAAATGATAAACTTCAAGTATATTAAAAATGGCTTTGTCCTAAAATGAAGGAGAAGTGCGTATTTATTCTTTCTTTCCATACTTTGCAACTGAAATCCCCTTCTTGACCAGACTACCTGAGAGGAGTGGTAAAAGAGACTGTTGGAGTTTTTGTTTTTTGCTATTTTTTGGTATAAGGGATAGACTGATGAGGTATGCTGCTTAGTGAAGTATCTTTGCAGATGTATTTCTGAGTTGAACTAAATTGTTCCTAGTCTCAGGAGCCATCAGACCACTGCTCTACAATTTGCTTTAAGCACTTCTACCATCTGAAAACATATAGCTCTGTTGCAGCTTCCTAGTGCACAGGGGTATTAATGCTTGTAGGGGTAAATTGCCTTGGCTCATATCGCCACAGTTCTCCAACTAAACACTTGTTAATTTCCCCTCAGTCTCTTTCTGCCCTCTTCTTTTGCCATGTTCAGACACAACTTGACCTTGATGTTGCTTTGCTATTCTGTAGTAGATTTAGGTTGTGTTTTCCGCAATGTTTCTGGTTCTCTAAGATTTATTCTTTTTTTAATGTGAAAAATTATGACACAGTCACTAAAATATTTCTATATTATTTCTAGGGTTTTGTATGGGAAGAAAGACTTTACTGTTTCCATTGAACCAAAAGATCACTCCTGAAAAAAACAAAATTTTAGAAAACATTAAGTTACCTAGGTTAGAAACCTAGAAGTCATCCAAAGGAGAGATATATTAACATTTAAGATTTTTGGGCTGGGTGTGGTGGCTCATGCCTATAATGCCAGCACTTTGGGAGGCCGAGACAGGTGGATTGCCTGAGGTCAGGAGTTTGAGAACAGCTTGGCCAACATAGTGAAACCCTGTCTCTACTGAGAAAAAGAAAAAAAAGTACAAAAAATTAGCTGGGCATGGTGGCAGGTGCCTGTAATCCCAGCTACTTGAGAGGCTGAGGCAGGGGAATCACTTGAACCCAGGAGGCAGAGGTTGCAGTGAGCTGAGATTGCACCATTGCACTCCAGCCTGGGCAACAAGAGCAAAACTCCGTTTCAAAAAATAAATAAATAAATAGATTTTTGTATTTTGCGTTAAAAATTTTGGCAAACAATGGTTTTGTTCCATGAGTACTTCTAAGTTATAAATGTAAATTGACTGAATGAAATACAACATAACTTGAAAGAAATCAGAATATTATAATAAATATTCAGCATATAAAAATTATGAGGCATGACATTACAAAAAATGGCAGAGTAGAAGGGAATTTGCTCATATTTCCCCTCCTCAACAATGAATTCTGTATCCATCCACAGTCAAAAGTCTCTGTGGAAGTCTTTAAATTAAGGTTCATCTAGGCTGGAAGGCTGTGTGAACCTTGAAGTCCTAATGAGAACTGTAGCAGACGTCGGCTTAAAGTGTCCCTCAGCACTGAGATGGCTGCAGTTGGTCACAAGCTATGGGAAGACCACAGTCAGTCACCTTAGAATCTCTGGAAAGTTCTTTGGTGAAGCACAGGCACAAAGAAAGCCAGACTTCAAAAACTGAAATACCTTATCCCTCAATACACAGGCATTATCGGCATTATCACACTTCTACAAGTACCAAAAACATTTAGGGAAATATGACCTCACCAAATAGAGAAAACAAGGCAGCAGTGACCCTAAGTTATGGACATGTGTAATCTCTCAGACAAAGGATTCAAAATAGCTGTTTTAAGGAAGCTCAATGAACTTCAACAAAACACAGAGAATCAATTTAGAAATGTATCTGAAAAAATTTAACGGACAGGTTAAAATAGTGTTTAAAAAATCAAACAGAAATTTTGGAGCTGAAAAATATAATGAATGAAATTGAAAATGCCATAGAGAGCATCAACAGCAGAATTGATCAAACAGAAGAAAGAATCAATGACTTAAAAGAGAGACTACTTGAAAATACACAGAGGAGAGAAAAGAAAAAAAAAGAATGAAAAGAAATGAACAAAGCTTACAGAATCTGTGGGACAACATAAAAGAGTAAATATTCAGATTATTGGAGATAAAGATGAAACTGAGAAAGAAAAAGAAGTAGAAAGCTTATTTAAAAAATAATAACAGAAAACCCTCTAAACCTAGAGAAAGATGTAAATACACAGGTACAGGAAAGTCAAAGATCACCGATCAGATTCAACTCAAATAAAAATATTCTAAAACATATCATAATTAAACTTGCAAAGGTCAAAGACAAAGAGAAAACCCTGAAAGCAGTGAGAGAAAAGAAGAAAATAACATATAAGAGGGAGTGGGACGATATTTTCAGAGTGTTGAAAAAAAAAGCAACCAAGAATATGGTACTCAGTGAAATTAGCCCTCAGGAAATAAAGGATAGATAAAAAGACTTTCCCAGACAAACAGTGTTGAGGGAATTTATTGTTTCTAGATCTGTTCTGTAATAAATGCTAAAGGGATTTCTTCAAATCTAAAGAAAAGGTCACTAACATAATTTTTATGCTCATATTGTAACTGCAGTATTTAAACCACTTATATCTTTAGTCAGAAGACTAAAAGATACAACAATTTAAAATAATAACAACCACAACAATTTGCTAAGAGATAGGTAATATAAAGTATGTAAATTATGACATAAAAATTCAAAATATGGGGGAAGAAAAGATTTAATGTGTACTAGTTTGGGTGTTTTTTTTTTTTTTTTTTTTTTTTTTTTTTGCTTTGTTTCTTTGATTTCTGGCTATCAAAGTTAAGTTGGTATCAGTTTAAAATATTTGTTATAAGTATATGTTTTTGGTAAGCCTTACAGTAAACAAAAGCAAAACCTTATGACAGATGCACTAAAAATAAAAAGCAACGAATTAAAACATACTATCAGGGAAAATCCCTTAACCACAAAGAAAAGAAGAAAGGAAGAAATGATGTGAGGAGTTACACAATAATTAGTAAACAAGCAAGAAAATGGAAGTAGTAAGGCCTTACCTATCAATAATAACAATGAATTTTTAATGGACTAAATTCTCTAATTAACAGATATAAAGTGGTTGAATGGATTAAAAAACTCAGACAGGCATGGCGGCATGCCTATAATCCCAGCTACTCAAGAGACTGAGGTGGGAGGATTGCTTGAATCCAGGAGTGTGAGAACAGCCTGGGCAACATAATGAGACCTAATCTTTAAATAAAAACCAAGACTTCACTATATGCTGCTTACAAGAAACTTTCTTCTCCTATAAAGACACACATAGGCTGAAAGTGAAGGAACAAAAAAAGGTATTCCATGCAAATTAAAAACTAACAGAAGAACAGGAGTAGCTACACTTATACTAGATAAAACAGATGTTAAGTCAGAAACTGTCAAAAGAGACAAAAAGGTAATTGTATAATAATAAAGAGGTCAATTCAGTAAAAGTATATAAAAATAGTAAACATATATGCAACCAGCATTGGAACACCCCAATATAGGAAGCAAATATTAATAGGGCCAAAAGGAGAGATAGAATGAAATACAGTAATAGTAAGGGACTTCAGCATTCTACTTTCAGCATTGGATGGATCATCCTGGCAGAAAATAAATTTAAAAAAATTAGTGTAAAACTACTTACTCTAGACCAAATAGACCTAATGGGCATTTACAGAAGATTTAATTCAACTGCTGCAGAATACAGTCTTCTCATCTGTACGTAGAACATGCTCTAAGACAGACCCTATGTTAGGTCACAAAACAATCCCAAATAAATTTAAACATACAAAAATCACATCAAGCATTCTTTCTGACCACAACAAAGTAAAAGAACATTTAAAAACCTCAATAATAAGAGGGACATTGAAAACTGCACAAAGACATGGAAATTAAACAACGTTCTCCTGAAAATTAATAGGTCAATGAAGACATTAAGAAGGAAATATAAAAATTTATTTACTTTTATGTGGAGCATATTTTTAAAAGTAAATGAATTTATTGAAATAAATTAAAATGAAAACACAACATACTAGAACTTATGAGACACAGCAAAAATGGTACTAAGAAGAAAGTTTATAGCAGCAAATGTCTTCATCAAAAAAATAGGTAGCAAATAAACTACCTAACAATGCACCTCAAGGAACTAAAAGAGCCAGAATAAATCAAACACAAAGTTTGTACAAGGAAAAAAATAAAGATCAGAGCAGAAAAATAAAATTGAGACAAAAATAATAAAAAGACCAACAAAATGGAAAATTGTTTTTTTGAAAAGATAAACATCAATAAACTTTTAGCTATATTAACTTAGAGTACAGAAGGACCAAATAAATAAAATCAGAGATGAAAAATAAAACATCACAACTGATACCACAGAAATACAAGGGATCATTAGAGAATATTATGAACAATTATACTCCAACAAATTGGAAAGCCTAGAAGAAATGGATAAATTTCTGACAACATACAACCAACCAAGATTGAGCCATGAAAAAAATAGAAAGCATAAAAGGTCAATAATGAGTATTAAGATCAAAGAAGTAATAAAATGTCTCATACCAACGAAAAAGCCAGGACCTCTATTAAATTCTACCAAACATTTGAAAAATAACTTATACAAATTCTATTCAAACTATTTCCAAAAATAGAAGAGGAAGAAATGGTTTCAAACTCATTATATGAGGCCACTACTACCCTGATACCAAAACTGGGCCAATATCTCTGATGAACATATATGTAAAAACCCTGAAAAATATTAATAAACAGAATTCAACAACACATTAAAAAGATAATTAGCTATGATCAAATGGTATTAATCCCAGGGATGCAAGGATGACTCAATATATGTTAATCAATAAACAAAATACATCACATCAACAGAATCAAGAACAAAAACTGTATGATCATTTCAATAGATGCTAAAAACATTCTGTTAAATTCAACATCTCTTCATGATAAAAACCCTTAACAAACGGTATATAAGGAATGTGCCTCAACACAAAAAGGCTATATATGATAAGCCCACAGCTACATATTATCATATTATAACAGAAAAAAAGTAAAAGCCTTTCTGCTAAGATCTGAAACAAAACCAGATGCCCACTTTCACCACCATTATTCAACATAGTACTGAAGTCCTACCTACAGCAATTAGGCAAGACAAAGAAATAGAGTGCTTCCAAATTGGAAAGAAAAAAGTCAAATTATTACTATTTGCAAATGACATGATTTTTTTTAAGAAAAAACTAAAGGCTTCATGAAAAAATCTCTTAGAATTGATATATGAATTTAGTAACATTGCTGGATATAAAATCAATGTATAAAAATCAGTAGCATTCCTGTACAGTAACAGTGATCAATCTGAAAAAGAAATCGAGAGCACAATTCCATTTACAAAATCTATCAAAAATATACTTAGAAATCAAGTTAATCAAAGAAGTAAAAGATCTATACAAGGAAAACTATAAAGCACTTATGAAAGAAATTGAAGAGGACACAAATAATTAAAAAGATATTTCATGCTCATAAATTGGAAGAATTAATATTGTCAAAATGTCTATACTACCCAAAACTATCTATAGATTCAATGCAATTCCTATCAAAATATCAATGATATTATTCACCAAAATAGAAAAAAAAATCTTAAAATTTGTATAGAACCACAAAAAAACCCAAACAACTAAAGCAAACCTGAACAAAAAGACCAAAGCTGGAGGCACACACTATCTGATTTCATATTATACTGCAAAGTTATAGTAACCAAAACAGCATAATACTTACCTAAAAACAGACAAGTAGACCAGTGGAACAGAATAGAGAAACCAGAAATAAATCCACACACTCATTTTCAACAAAGGCACTAAAAACTTACACTGGGGGAAAGGACAGCCTTTGTAATCAATGGTGCTTGTTAAACCTGGATATCCATATGTAGAGGAATGAAACTAGATTCCCATCTTTCACCATACACAAAATCAACTCAAGCAGATTAAACACCTAAATGTAAAATCTGAAACTATGAAACTACTATAAGAAATTAGGGAAAGGCTACAGGATATTGGTGTGGGCAAAAAATTTTGGGTAAAAGATCAAAAGCACAGGAAACCAAAGCAAAAACAGACAAATGGGATCACATCAAGCTAAAACGTTTCTGCACAGCCAAAAGAACAATTAACAAAGTGAAGAAAAACAACGACAGAATGAAAGAAAATATTTACAAACTATCCATCCGATAAGGGTTTAATAACTAGAATATATAAGGAACTCAAACAACTTAATAGCCAAAAAAAAAAAAAAAAACCCAGATATCCAATTAAAAATGGGCAAAAGACCTCAATAGACATTTCTCAAAAGAAGACATACACATGACCAACTGGTATATGAGAAAATGCTCAACATCACTAGTCATCCAGGAAATGTAAATAATCAAAAATACAATGAGATATCATCTTACCCCAGTTAGAATATACATTATCAAAAGGACAAAAAATAAAAAATGCTGATGAGAATACACAGAAAGGGAAACACTTATACACCGTCTGTGGGAATGTACAGTAGTACAACCCTTATGTAAAACAATACAAAATTTCCTCAAAAAAGAAACCCAAAAATATAACTATCATATGATCAAGCAATTTCACTCCTGGTTATATATCTAAAGGGAAAAATCAATATATTGAAGAGGTATTTGTACCCCCATGTTTATTGCAGAACTATTCATAATAGCTAAGATATGGAATCGACCTATGTTCAGTAACAGATGAATGAATTTTAAAATGTGGCATATACACACAATGGAATACTATTCAGTCATAAAAAATAATACAATCCTGTCATTTGCAACAACATGGATGGTCATTATGTTAAATAAAATAGGCCAAGTACAGAAAAATAAATATCACATGTGCTCTTATATGTGGGAGCCAAAAAAGTGGATTTCATGTAGGTAGAAAGTAGAATGGTGGTTATTACAGGTAAGGAATAGAATGAAGGAGAGAAGGATGCAGAGAAATTGGCGAATGAATACAAAAATGCAGTTAGATAGAATGAATAATTTCTAGTAGTCGATAGCATAGTACAGAAATTATATTTAACAATAATTTGTTGTATATATTTCAAAATAGTAAGGAAAGAATTGCAATGTTTCCAACACAAAGTAAAGATAAATATTTGAGGTGGTGAATATCTCAATTACTCTGACTTGATCATTGCAAGTTGTGTACATATATCAAAACATCACGGGCCCCAAAATATGAATAACTATGATACAGCAATAATAAATATCTAAAATTGCTTTACAATTACTTATGTGTACATAAGTATTGTATAATACTGTGATTAACATAAATTAATTATTAATTTCCAAGGGATAATGCCTAAGAGCATTTTATTTAAAAAACTCTAAATTTAAAGTTTAATTACATCAGCCTTTGATATTAATGATGATGTTCGCCCAAATTTTTACAAAGAATAAATAGGTCAAAAATTCCAAAGTTTTGGAATCTGAAAGGTTTAACTACAGACCTTTTGAAAAGTTGTATTTCATCTAAACTGCCTGGGGCGCAATCCACCATAAGTTTAATTTTTCTAACATTTTATTTTATGGCCTTTATTAGGCATATTCTTATTGTTTTGGCCTTTTAATCCCTCTTTTCCTGATTTTTAAGCTTGCCATTACGGTAGTGCCTCTATGTAACCTTTCTTTATATGTAAATGCCATTATATTACATTTATCTGTCATGGTCAATCAATACTCATTGAGTACTTATTATTTAGGACCACAAAACCTAGCAGTAATAATGATAATAAGAATAATAATTATATTTATTAAATATATTTTATGTAATAGCTACTGCACTAAGCACTTTATATGTCACATTTGATTGAATTCTCACATAGCTTCCTCATGTATCACAGATAAGGAAACTAAGGCTAAGAAGGTTTAAGTAACTTGCCTAAAGTTACAGAGACAATAATGACAGAGAAAGATTTGAATCTGAACTTTTTGACTCCAGAGCCTTACACTTAGCAGATGTTTATGAATTATTTTGCTGAATAAATGGTTTAAATAATATATTCTTAGCTTTTGATTTCTCAGTAACTTTTACTTATCATCTAAGCTCCTTTTTACTTCTAAACTTCTATCTTTATTTTCAATATATGAATATAATTTTCAATTATGTTTCATCTTCCTGGATAAATGTCATTCTATAAAACATATGCATCTCACAAAATTTCAAGTGAAACACTTTGGCTAAGCAAAACTTCAAGGTACACCTTACTCTTCAATAGAAAGATTTACTGCTCAAGGTTAAAATTAAATGCCAGTGAAAAAGCTTATGGCTAACTTTTAAAGGGCAACATTTTTTTGGTTAAAAGAACAATCATATTGTTTCCAATGCACTTTCATTTATATTATAACTTATTTTGCAATAAGACTGTGTAACAATCAGAGAAGTAAAATAACCTCTTCCTATACAGGAGCAGGAGGCAGTAAGTGATAGAACTGAGAGTGGATCTCAGGGAATTCCCACATTCTTCTCAGCTCAGGTTTCTTCCCAGGGCACCATCATAGCTATGCCCAGTAGACTGGCTCCCCAGGCTCATGTCTGGCATATTGATTTGTCTTCCTTAAATCATATTAGAGTCCAGAGATAAAAATCTCATTGTGAAATGTGAAACTGCTCTACACACATCATAATTCATATCCATCATCTTTTGGCTGAAAAACATGATCAGTCTGTTATGTGTTATTAATAGTTCCAAACAGTGCAACAAAATATAAAATGAATGAGTATGTCCTACATATGTTCTCCTTACTATTATTTTCTACTTAAAGGATATGTCTAATGATACCAATGTTCTAAATTTCTCACAGATTATTTCAGATCTGATATTACTCTTTCTACTCCCCTCTGTAAAAGGCAGACTTTCCTTAGGGGAAATCAGAGGGAAAGGGCACTTTTTCATACTGCTTGGAAATAATAGGTAAAATTGTCTGTGAAACACTTTATCAAACAATGCTGGACTAAAGTGAAAGCACAATTTGCTTACAGTTAAATTTCTGGTTCACTGCATTTTACAAACTATTTTATAATGGAAAACAAATGTGTATCAAATTTGAAACAAAGCGAGAAGTTAGAAACGATTTTCCTAATTAGAGAATGGTTATCAAACATGTGTTTTTCAATGTAAATAAATTTAGAAGATACCTTACTGAGTTGTATTGATTTGTCTTTGCATATCTTGCATGAATTTGTCTGTGACAAATAATGAAGAATATATATATATAAATTGAGCTAGACATTTTTATTTTAACACAGTGATAATTATGTTCTCTTCTCATTAACATCCCCATGAACTTCAAACATTAAGTGAGATTTTTGTTCCACTTCATCAGAGTTTTTCTACACATGGTATGGTCTTTGAAGTTAATTGAAGCCCTCCATGTTAAAGCAAGATGAGAATTAAGAGTGAAAGCAAGCCCTGGCATCACTATCACAGAACTTGTGATAACCTCGATTGCAAGACCAGACAAGTTCTAACCACTGTACAGAGAGCTCTGCCTACAGGTAACGCCCGAGGGACAATACACTACGAAAACAACAAAGCACTGACTGCTGCAGACAAGCACAATGACTTGAATGTGAAAAGCAAATTTTCTTTTATCTCTCTCATATCAATGAATATTTGGCTGAGAAATAGACATCAGAAGGCTTTTATCCAGATTTAACCTACTGTGTAAATGACACCCATTAGAACAATAGTTTAAAGTGATAAGAGATTGATCATCCCAACTACCTATGTCTAAACTAACTATAAATAATATGTTCTGAGCACTGTATTGGTCACAGTGGATACAATCCTAAACAAAGCAAAAACAGAGTTTGCAGTCTTTCATCTTGGACGAAAAGTCAATGGCAATATTCCTGGATAAAAGTTATACTATGGTAATTTTTAGAGTTACTATATTTTGTAACACTTTAATAATGAAGGCCCACTTTTGTTTTTATTACTATTAATTTATGAGTGCTTGTTATTGTGAAGAATCTTTCTTACATTATCTCATTTAGTCATTTTAACAACCCTAGAAAACAGGTGTCTTTCTTCATTTTTAGCTGCTTGAGAGATGGAAGATTAAAAGGTTAAGTATTTTGCCCAGGGTCAAATAATAAATGAGTGGAGAGTTCAAACTCAGATCTGCCTCACTCTGAACTTACAAACAACTGGCTGTAATGCTCTTTAAAATGAGAAGTATGATTTGCAAGACTTTCAAGTCTCATATACATGGAGTCTTATTGAAAAGAAAAGAAAAGCATTAAGTAACTGGTACATGTCTAAGAAGTGCAGAAAAAGACTCTTCTCAGAATTTAATTTTCTTCTTGACAATCAGGGACCCCCACCAGACAGAGCATGAAGGTTGGTAGCAGCATATGGGCAGAGTACATGTTTTCTTTTCTTAAGCATTTAATAAAACATTGACTGCATTGAGGTTCTTTGTTTTACTGTTTGTTTTCGCTTTTTAAAAATATTTTGCTGATGAGCATTGAATAAAGTAGGTGTTTAGCAGGACCAGTGCAAGCAGATGCTGCATTGAGTCAAGTTTTCTAGCTTGGTGTTGCCTCATGCTCTGCCTTGCCCATCTCCACACTCTCGATATTGGCTACACAGTGTCTTCATTCACATGTTAAGGGAGCTGAAACTTTTAAATGAGTTTGAAAAAAGCTAATATTTTGCACCCAATTTCTGGAATTGAATTTACATTAAGCCATTGTCAAAGTTATAAAATTGTTAAATTTTACTAGGGAGAGTTGCTGAGGAGGACCTACATTTAAAATAATTTCATGAGAATTTATTTTGCAGACAGTCTGAGGTGAAGATTCTTTGAGTATCTGGCTCATGTAATATGCATATTCCCTGCATATAGTAAGTCAATATATTAAAGAAAATATATTGCTTTTAAATTCACACACCTAAATTTTTCCCCTGCTCATAAATTTTACATGATTAAAAAGCAAAGAAATGGCACACAATTATAAACTAATGGTATTCTAAGAAAATTTGTTTTAACCATAAACATGCATAAGACCCATTTATGCATCTATATAACACACAAATACTAAATACATAGATGTGTTGTTTTGATCCAATGAATCTGAATAAACTGCCACCTCATAAGCAGGTTATAGGTTTGGTGGTATATTCGCCTTATTTTCTGAGGGAAAAAAATACAGAACCATCTCTTTCCTGGGTTAATGAGAGGTAGTACACTGATACCCCTCCACTCTGTTATGGATTTCAAAGTTACCTTTTCAATACAAAAATTTTCTCAACTATTGAAAAATCCATCTCATTCTCAAAGAATCAGTCAAATATTCCTCTTGTAAGTAAGTACAGATAGCTAACTTTCATAGCAGAAATCCCAGTTAAATTTTATGTGTGATTGCTTCCTTATTTGATATTCTGTTTCCTCAGTATTCTAGACTCTCTTTGAGTTTGATAACAAGATGCTTTTGTTCTTTCACAGTTTATACCTAACATGCATTAGGGGTTCAATAAATATCTACTGGATAAATAAATAAATTAGAACAAAAGATTTGAAAAATGATTTTTGTGTCTTTTCTAAGTTTAAGATTCTGTAGCATGGAAAGTTCATATGGAGCTAAAAAAAAATAAAAAAAAAAATGCCTGTATAGCCAAAGCACTTTTAAGCAAAAAGAACAAATCCCCTGACATCACATTGTCTGATTTTGGATTATACTACAAGGGTCTAGTAACTAAAATGGCATGGTACTGGTACAAAAATAGACACATAGATCAATGAAACAGAATCCAGAAATGAAGTCACATAACTACAACCAACTGATCTTCAATAAAGTGGGCAAAAGTAAACAGTGTGGAAAGTACATAGTATTCAATAAATAATGCAGATAAAATTGGCTAGCCATATGCAGAGGAATAAAACTAGATTCCTGTCTCTCATCATATATAAAAATTAACCCAATATGGATTAAAAACCTAAATGGAAGACTTGAACCTATAAAAATCCTAGAAGAAAACCGAGGAAAAACTTTTCTGGACATTGGCCTAGGCAAATAATTCATGACAATGACCCCAAAAGCAAATGCAACAAAAACAATAATAGACACGAGACCTAATTAAACTAAAAAGCTCTGCACAGTGAAAGAAATAATCAACAGACGATCTACAGATGACATAAAATCTTTGCAAATTATGCCTCCAATGAAAACTAGTATTCAGAATCTACAAGGCACTCAAACAACTCAACAAGAAAAAACAAGCAACCCTATTAAAAATTGAGCAAAGAACATGAACAGAAATTTCTTAAAGGAAGAAATATAAGTGACCAACAAACCTATGAAAAAATGCTCAAAATCACTAATCATCAGAGGAATGCAAATTAAAACTACACTGAAATATCATCTTATGCCAATCAGAATGGTTACTATTAAAAAGTCAAAAAATAATAGATGTTGGCATGGATTTAGAGAAAGGGAATGCTAATACATTGTTGGTGGGAATGTAAATTAATACAACCTCTATGGAAAACAATATGGAAATATCTCAAATAACTAAAAATAGAACTACTGTTTAACTCAGCAATCCCACTCCTGGGCATCTACAAAAGGAAGAGAATGTATTACATAAAAAACACCTACACTCAGATGTGTATTGCAGCACTATTCACAATAGCAAAATAATGGAATTAACCTAAGTGTCTGCCAATGGTTGATTGGATAGAGAAAATGTGGTATTCACACTATTGAATACTATGCAGCCATAAAAAAAGAATAAAGTCTTTGCAGCAACGTGGACAGACCTGGAGGTCATTATCCTAACTAACTCAGAAGCAGAAGATCAAGTATCACATGCTGTCACTTATAAGTGGGAGCTAAACAAAGGGTACACATGGACATAATGACGGCGATAACAGATGCTGGGAATTCCAAAAGTGGGGAGAAGGTCCAGGGAGTGAGAGCTGAAAAATTATCTATTGGGTACAATGTTCAATATTTGGGTGATGAGAACATTAGAATACAAATTGCCACCATTACACATTTAATTCCCAAGTAACAAACAAGTACGTGTACCCTCTGAATCTTAATTTTTTTATAAAAGGATTTGGGATTTAAAAAATTCTGTAGCACAAGAGTTAATAGAAAGAGTTATTGAGTACATTGTATCAAACACTCATATATCATTTAATTCCATCCTTACAACATCCTGAGAAAGTAGTTATTCTTTTACCTATTTTACAGATGAGGATATAGGTTGAGATAGATTACACAACTAGAAAGTAGTAGAGTAGACATCTGACAAAGGGCTAATATCCAGAACCTACAAAGAACTCAAATTTACAAGAAAAAAACAAACAACCCCACCAAAAAGTGGGCAAGGGATATGAACAGACATTTCTCAAAAGAAGACATGCATACAGCCAACAGACACATGAAAAAATGCTCATCATCACTGGCCATCAGAGAAATGCAAATCAAAACCAAAATGAGATACCATCTCACACCAGTTAGAATGGCCATTATTAAAAAGTCAGGAAACAACAGGTGCTAGAGAGGATGTGGAGAAATAGGAACACTTTTACACTGTTGGTGGGATTGTAAACTAGTTCAACCATTATGGAAAACAGTATGGCGATTCCTCAAGGATCTAGAACTAGAAGTACCATATGACCCAGCCATCCCATTACTGGGTATATACCCAAAGGATTATAAATCATGCTGCTATAAAGACGCATGCACACGTATGTTCATTGCGGCACTATTCACAATAGCAAAGACTTGGAATCAACCCAAATGTCCATCAGTGACAAACTGGATTAAGAAAATGTGGCACATATACACCATGGAATACTACGCAGCCATAAAAAAGGATGAGTTTGTGTCCTTTGTAGGGACATGGATGCAGCTGGAAACCATCATTCTCAGCAAACTATCGCAAGAACAGAAAACCAAACACCGCATGTTCTCACTCATAGGTGGGAACTGAACAAAGAGATCACTTGGACTCAGGAAGGGGAACATCACACACCAGGGCCTATTATGGGGAGGGGGGAGGGGGGAGGGATTGCATTGGGAGTTATACCTGATGTAAATGACGAGTTGATGGTTGCTGACGAGTTGATGGGTGCAGCACAACAACATGGCACAAGTATACATATGTAACAAACCTGCACATTATGCACATGTACCCTAGAACTTAAAAGTACAAGAAAAAAAAAAAAGAAAAAAAAATTAAAACAAAACAAAACAAAAACAGAAAGTAGTAGAGTTGAGAGGTGACAACATGCTAGCAGCCCTCACTCACCTCCTCGGCCTTGTAGTCCACTCTGCCCTTCAGTCTGCCACAGCACTGTGGGAGCCCCTCTCTGGCTGGCTGAGGCCGGAGCTGGCTCCCTCTGCTTGCAGGGAGGTGTGGAGGGAGAGGCCCGGGTAGAAACCGAGGCTGCGCGTGGCACTTGCCGGCCAGCACGAGTTCTGGGTGGGCGTGGGCTTGGCGGGCTCCGCACTCAGAGTGGCTGGCCCACGCCCTCCGTGATGGGCTTAGCACCTGGGCCAGCAGCTGCAGAGGGTGCCCCAGTCCCCGAGCAGTGTGGCCTGCCAGCATTGTGTTTGAATTCTGGCCAGGCCTCAGCTACCTCCCCATGGGGCAGGGCTGGGGACCTGCAGTCCAACCATGCCCGAGCCTCCCCCTCCGCCATGGGCTCCTGCATGGCCTGAGCCTTCCCGACAAGCGCCGCCCCCTGAGCCATGGCACCCAGTACCATCCACCGCCCAAGGGTTGAGGAGTGCGGGCGCATGGCATGGGACCGGCGGGCAGCTCCGCCTGCAGCACCTGTGTGGGATCCACTGGGTGAAGCCAGCTGGGCTCCTGAGTCTAGTGGGGAATTGGAGAACCTTTATGTCTAGCTAAGGGATTGTAAATACACCAATCAGCACCCTGTATCTAGCTCAAAGTTTGTAAATACACCAATCAGTACTCTGTATCTAGCCAGCCTAGTGGGGACTTGGAGAACCTTTATGTCTAGCTAAGGGATTGTAAATACACCAATGAGAACCCTGTGTCTAGCTCAAGGTTTGTAAATGCACCAGTCAGTGCTCTGTGTCTAGCTAACCTAGTGGAGACTTGGAGAACTTTTATGTCTAGCTAGAGGATTGTAAATGCACCAATCAGCACTCTGTCTAGCTCAGGGATTGTAAACGCACCAATCAGCACCCTGTCAAAATGGCCAAGTCAGCTCTCTGTAAAACGGACCAATCATCTCTGTAAAACAGACCAATCAGCTCTCTGTAAAATGGACCAATCAGCAGGATGTGGGTGGGGCCAGATAAGGGAATAAAAGCAGGCCTCCCAAGGTAGCCAGCGCAAGAGTGCTCAGGTCCACTTCCATACTGTGGAAGGTTTGTTCTTTTGCTCTTTACAATAAATCTTGCTGCTGCTCACTCTTTGGGTCCACACCACCTTTATGAACTATAACACCGTGAAGGTCTGCAGCTTCACTCCTGAAGTCAGCAAGACCACAAACCCACCAGAAGGAAGAAACTGCAGACACATCTGAACATCTGAAGGAACAAACTCCGGAGACACCATCTTTAAGAGCTGTAACACTCACTGTGAGAGTCCGCGGCTTCATTCTTTAAGTCAGCGAGACCAAGAACCCACCAATTCCGGACACAGAGTTACATTCCCTACTGAGGTCTGTGTGAATACTGAGGCCATGCTGACCCTTGTGGAGTATAGCCTCCGACATGTTGTTTGGGACGTGTTCTGTAAGCCAAACAGTTCTAATTATATAAGAGAACTAATAATGCTCATAAACTCCCAAAGTATCAGGACTTTAAACTAGTTCAGATAATTCAAAAAAAAAAAAAAATCACTACTAGGCTTAAGACCAACCTAATGAACTGTTTGTCTTAATTTTCTTTCAATGATCTTAATCTCCCAAAATTCATCTAGTATTCTTCACCTATTAGTTAAGGAAACATACACTTGAGTTTTTCTGAGACAGTCCCAGTTTACGCCTATATTCCTGGTGATGTTGTTAATAATACCTCCTTTTACTCATAGAAGTGTTCCACTTTATATTTCTGATCATCCTACCTGTCAGGGCTCTCTTGGCTTCTGCCCTTCCGGGATCCATTGTGCTTCTGTTGCTTGGGGCCCAAACTATGGAGTTCAACTGACTAGAAACTTTGTCTTACTTCTCATTCTCTAGCAAAATTACCTGCCCAGAAAGCAATGCCCTCAGTCCTTACTTTTTAGGACCAACTATTCTACTCCAAGCTCTGCCTGACGTAAATGTTCCATCCCTCGCAGGTGACACATATATATTTTAAATGAAACTTCCATTTAGACAGATTTTTTTAATAACCAAAGTTAAGTTGACCCTTCTACTTAAAGCAGGTTGTAGCCATTGTCTTAATCCATTACAGGTTTGCTGCACCCAACACTAAAACTATGTAAGCCAGTTTTACTTTTAGGAAAAGGGATTACATTTCTTCACCTCTGATAATGATCACTTCTTTGGAGTTCCTTCCACTTTAGGCTTATAAGCAAATATTGGGCTGATGCTTGGTAAATTCACTGGATTAGAGTGAAGTATTGTTCAAATTCTGAAAGTCCAATTAGCATGCTTCACTGATGCCTCTTTTTAACTAATGCTATATTGTACCCCTTTCTTCTACTCATCCCAGGGTATGGTTCAACTTCAGATGACTCAAATCAACAAGATTCTATTATGATTTGCTGTGACATAGCAACTCATTTGACCCATAATTTTTTTTTATTTTACTCTGTGTCTTGCAGACAAAATAAGACAGTAAATTTGTTAAAATGTCAGAAATGTTTTGTCAGACTAAAAATGTCTTTATTATTTTAAAGGGAAAATTTTGCACCCAGTGATATAGTTTTCAAAAGTGAACACCTTGTTGTGTGGAATAAAACTTTATTGAGTTTATATTTGAAAAATGCTAATTTTAAAAATATACCTAAAATTCACTGTCACTTCAAAGGACAATTGACTTTCCTAATTGGAAATTTTATTGTTAATATGATAAATAACAGTGATTCAAAAGAGTTCTTACTGTCATAAATTTATTAGTATTTTCTCTTCCTTTCTCAGGACAAATTTGAGGATTTTTAAACTAAATTAACATCTTTTAACTCAAATTATTTTTCAAACTAGATTTTTAAATTTATCCTATTTTAAAAACTATATATATATTTATATATAAACTATATATATACAGTTTTTAAAAGTGTATATATATATATATATATATTTTTTTTTTTTTTTTTTTTTTGAGACGGATTCTTGCTCTGTCACCCAGGCTGGAGTACAGTGGTGCAATCTTGGCTTACAGCAAGCTCCGCCTCCTGGGTTCACGCCATTCTCCTGCCTCGGCCTCCTGATTAGCTGGGACTACAGGCGCCCACCACCACGCCCGGCTATTTTGTATTTTTAGTAGAGACAGGGTTTCACTGTGTTAGCCAGGATGGTCTCAGTCTCCTGACCTCGTGATCTGCCTGCCTCGACCTCCCAAAGTGCTGGGATTACAGGTGTGAGCCACCGCGCCCGGCCAAAAACTATATATGTTTTTGAAAATGGCAAAAAGTTCTCTCCTCGGGTTGCTTTGCTCCAGTTAGATGGGAGGTACACAAGTAAAAATAAGAGGGATCTGGAGGAGAGAAAGAGAAGTAGTTGGTATAGACTTTGGTATAGACTCAGAAGGTAGCATAAACCTGACTTCGGGGCCTCCTTTTTACTACTAAAAACTCAGAAGTGTGCCTCTTACCATTTGTTAACCACAAAATCAAGTAAGAATTGACATAAGTCCATTGTTTCACCAGCATCATGTGGAAACCTGTTAGAAATGCAAAGTTTTAGGTTCCATCCCAGACCAACTGAACCAGAAACTCTGGGGATGAGAATTTGCAATTGTGCTGTAACAAGTCCTCCAGGTGATTCTCTTGTACCTCAAGTTTCAGAACCATTGCAAAGATACCATGGACAGGAAAGGGGACCATAAAAACAGTTTCTATTCTCAATGAATTTACAGTCTAGTGGGAGAAAATGTTAACTAGGTGGAAAGATTATTCATGATTCCAGCACAACTAGTGCTACCTCCCTGAGTGCACAGGACCATAGGCAGAATAGAAATCCTATATGGCTGAGTGATTGGGAAGGTGAGATTTGACACGCTTCTTTCTGGTGGAAACTCCTAGCTATTCACGAAATCCCTATTTTATTTTGTTCATGGCACATAGCAAGGCCGTATTCCCAGCTTTCTTTAGCACTACGTGTAGCCATAAGACAACTTTTTCTATGAGCAGACGTGATATGTGCTGCTGCTGAGCTAAGGATTTCAGAAGCGGGTGTCTTCTTTTTATGCATTCTCTCTTTATCTTTCTGCTGGCTGCAAGCAAGTGGAAATGTCAAGAATCTGGGAATGGTAGAGTTCCAAGATGGATGAAGTCTGTGTTCCTGATTCATTGCATCAAAGAAACCTTTTTGGACTATTCAGTGAAAAAGAAATAAAGTTCTATTGAGTTTTAGCAGTTATATATTTGGAATACAATACTAGAAGTAGTGTGAAAAACGATGCTATTCTACTGAGAGAAAATATTAGTAAAGCCATGGAAATGTCACGAGAGGGTGGCAACAATCAGAAGTGGCTGCAACATCAGCATGTCTGTGTGGACAAAATGACTGAGTGTGTTGGCTCAGGGAGGATTGAGCAGATTCTGGCATGTTATAGAAGTTAGAATGCTATGGCTGCAACTAACACGTAACTCAGACTGGCTTTTAAAAAATAAGGCAGTTAGCGAAAGAGGAAGTTCCGAGGAGTCGGGCTCCAGGCGTATTCACTAAGGCATCTTTGTGACGAAGTCTCTCGTCTCTTTCCTCTTCCACAGGTTGACTTCATCCTCAGGCTTGAAACAAGAAGACTGTAGCCCTGCATCTTGTTCCAGATGAGTGATCCAGATCTAACATCACCCAGGGCCCAAAGGTCATTTTCCTCAAGATTATTTTTTGAAGACAGGACAATTTTCTGAGAATCACGTTCCTACATACACAGACTTCTCCACATATCCCATTAGGCTGTCTGGTCTTGTGCTCATTCCTAAACCAGGCATTGACAAGGGGAAATAGAATCACTGCTCATGGCTCAGACCACTGGGTTTCAATACTGTTTGCATGCTGGAATCCCCCAGGGAGTTTTGGTAAAACCTTGATGCCCCAACAACTGACATTCAATAAGGACTAAGTCTTGGTAATTGAGTCAAAAAATCTCCCCAAGATATTCTAATCTATAGACAGAATTGAGAAACTCCAATTTAGATGAATCATTGGAAATTGAATGGATTTGGGGGGAGTAATGACAGAGTAAACCATAAAGGACTTATTTTAATTTTAATTTTATTTTCTAGGCTGAGAGGAGCCATGGAAGGTTTATAAGCAGAAACCAGGGTCATGTTATCAAAAAGTGACCCCATAACCTATAGGCCACCCTACCCAGCAGAGAGCCTCTCAAAGCCCTCAGAAGGTGCTCAGTCACTATCAGTTAGGTGAATAAATGAACAGAAAATTCTGCAGACAGCATACTGGTTCAGCCTTTGCATCCATTGGGTATGTAAAACACTAGAATAGGTAAAGGAGCTACCATGTATTCTGATTTTATCTTCTCTATAAGCAAATCTAAGACTGTTTTAGAAATCTAAATGTACAATCAGATTTTTAAAATAAATTTTAAGTAATTACTATTTTGATTTTTAGATAATTGCTTTATGTCTCTAAAACTCAGACTCTGAGTCTTTTAAATCTAATTCTGTTCTCATGGCTGCCAAGAGCTCCTTTGATTCCATTGAGGTGTGAAACAAATTTTCTTAATTCTGGTTCTCAACTAGGGGAAGTATTGCCCCCCAGGGTACATTTGTCATGTGTCTGGAGACATTTTAAGTTGTCTCAACTGGGAAAATGCTATAGGCATTTAGAGGAAAGAGGCTAGGAATACTGCTAAACACCTTACAGTTCACAGGGGAGACCTTCATAACAAAGAATTATCTGGCCCAAAATGTCCATAGTCCTGAAGTTGAGCAACCCTGATCTAAATATTAATCAAGCATATTTTTATAAGCACCCTATACTGAATGCTGCAATTATTATGAAATCTCCTGAGACTTCAGGGATTTTAAAAGACAAGTTGGTTAATAATAGCAAAGACTTGGAGACTAAATCTTGACTGTTTGGGGTAGATCTAGCTTTTTTGTAAACCCTCAAATAAGCTTTCCCAAGCTTTGAAGACCCAAGACAGGGGACTTATGCAGGCTTCCCTCATGGGCTGGAGCCCTGTTGGCGATGTTGTATACAGGCAATGCCAGCCAGATGATTTTATCCTAATCAAGATTTGTATGGACATGACAGTTTGTTTATTCTGTTGCCTTTTTGTTCTTCTGATTCATAAACAGCAATAGAGTGGAACAATTATCTCTTCTTTTTGCAGACACAGATGTGTAAATGCATGGAGCTTTATATGAATCCAGCAATGCCAAAACAATTCATATTATGCTTCATCTACTGCACTGTAGAATTTCAGACTGAAAAAGTGTGCAAAACACTGTAATCCTCTTTATTTATATCCAAATGGGCTCAGGAGTGGCCCCCTGGCATTCTGTGTAGGCACAAAATTTCAACACTCATGCTACAATCATAGAAAATGCTAGTCCTAAAACCAGATTATAGTTTTTTTTAATTTAACCTCAGTAGATTAGGTCCATTCAGATAGTAAAATTTAAATTAATAAGTTTGATCCAATAAACTTCATTTCTTATATTTCCAGTTTTTCATCCTCTGAAGCTAGGAAGAAGGGCAACACTTTGAACACTTAATTTGTATAGTTAAAAATACCAAATATAAGGGCTGCACAATGCAATCTAGTGGAGATGCATTTTAATCTATCATCTAAGGCAAGGAAAAGCAAACTTTCTGCAAAGGGCCAGGTATAAATATGGCCTTGCAGGCCATACAATGTCTTTCCCAATAACTCAACACTGCTGTTACAGCATGAAAATAATCATAGACCCTATATAAGCGAATGAGTATGACTGTGCTCCTATGTAACTTTATTTATGGATCTAAAATTAAAATTTCATATAGTTTTCATGTGTTGCAAAATATTATTCTTCATTTGATTTTTTTCCACCATTTTAAAAATAGAAAAAATAATTCTTAGCTCATGGCCACCAAAACAGTCAATAGGTTGAATTTAGCCCACAGGTCATAGTTTACCAACCCCTTCCCTAAAGGACATGACTATATAAGAAAAACATAAAACATAACACCAATCAGAAGGAAGATGATTACAAGAAAGACAGGAACCTACTTCAAATTTTCATCTTTAGCCTAAAGACATCTTAAAGAAATTATTCTAATTTAATAATGAAAATAATTTGAGATTAATAAAAAATAAATATAATAAATATGCTATAATGCACCTAAATTGAATTGAATCTTTTAAAAGAAGGCTTAACGTCTACAGCAGTATTTAATTTTTTGATGGGAATTATAGTGGCTTTGAAAAAGAGTCTTAGGGAAATTTTATCAGGAATGGTCTCCACAAATCTTAAAGTCTGTCCTTCATATTTTCTTTATGTACTGTGTTTACATGAATTTGGCTTATGGAACATCTATTGTAATTAAATATAAGTAGAAAATTTACTCCTAAACCCATTTACTTAAGTGTAATATTACTCATTGTCAGGCAGAGGCGGTATTTCAGTGAAGAGGTATAGTCTACCTAAATCAGTTGCATATACCTTAAAATATAAAAACTCTCTACAAGTTCAAGAAATGAGTCCCACATGATGGGCTATGGCCTTTCTTCTCTTACAAAAAATCCTGAATGTACATCTCAAAGAAAATCATTTGAATGCGTACCCTTTTGATCTGAATGGACTTGCCTTAAGAGGAACCATTAAAATAAGTGAGATTAGTTCTTCCCTTCATAGAAAAACCATCTAATCTCTTCTTCTAAACGAATATCCCTCTTGCTCCCTCCCTTGGCTGAATCTTGAAAGTAGTAGTTAGTGAAACCCAATATTAGCTGATTCCAAAGTTTGTGATCCCCACGATTCTATTTGAGATTGTCAGTTCTTTTCATGTTTCATCCTCCTGCTCTTCTGCCTAAATACCCTTCTCATATTCAAGAATAACTCAAATATAATCTCCTCTAAGAAAATTTTTAGGCACTCCACCTCCACATTCTTCCACTACAGAGATATCAATCATAGTGTACAATTTTGTGTACTTACCAGTTTATGTATTCCAGCTCCCTATATTGTGCTGTAAGCTCTTAGAAGGCAGAAGTTTTTATACTTCAGCATCTAATGCTGGGTGTAGATTTAGAGTAGATGTTAACTATTTAGGGTGTTCTTGATAATTTAAAGGTAATCAGGAGGTTTGCTCTTACTGTCTCTTTCTTGTTTTATCTTAGATATCCACAAGAAGGTAGATGTCTTCACTGAAACTCTGAACTGCCTAAAGAGCCCCTTCTCTTCTGGAGCCCAGGAGATGGCATAGAGCACACTCCATTTTCCCTAAAACCACAGGCAGCTCCAGAATGCCTGCACTGAAGCAGGTTAAAAGTGGAAATATGACAAGAAAGTAAGAGTAGGAAAGGGACTTAAGATTGTGTTTTAAAAGTCATAGTTGCAGACCAGGAACACTATTTTTATTGTGTGCTTATTTGGAGTGGCACATAGGGGTTTTCAGAGATAATAAAACATGCTAAAGCATCTCCTGCCAGCTGTGTATACTACTCACTGCTCTTGCTTCTCTGTCTCTTTTAAGCCCATCAGTGTAACATTCTGGGCTGCAAAATATAAACATCTTGTCCTCTATGGCAAGTGAAATCTCAGAAGGACATAAAGACATAGGAGAAACAAAATTTCTAGTTAATTTGGATTTTCCCTTGCTTTGCACCAGGAAATCTGACAAATTACAATCAAAGAGGAACTTTTTTGCCTTTTCCCAACCAAATATACACACCTACATCTATACTTCTGATGGTTTTAAATTTTCTCCAAAAATTATTTGAATTTCCTCTTTGAGAACAAAATCATTTCTCACTACATGAACATGGGTTGTATTTTGACTTGTTTCTAACAAACATAATATGGTGGAAGTCACAGTGTGTCATTTTGGACTTGCTTGTGGAAAACACTTTGGCCTTCTTCTTGCCCTTTCTTGGACAAGCCACACTTGGAAATACTCAAGCAGTCCTATGGAGAGGTTCATATGGCAAGGAACTAATACTTTCTATTAACACCCATGTGAATAAGATATCTTAAAAGTGGACTCATCAGCCCCAGTTAAGCCTTCAGATGATAGAAGCCCTGGCCATGAGCTTGACTGCAGCTTCATGAAAGACCATGAGAGAACTATCTAAAATACTGACCAGCAAAAGTGTGAGATAATCAATGTTTGTTGTTTTAATCTAAGTTTAGTGATAACTTGATACAGAGTAATAAAAGATTAATACAGTACTTATATTATCTAATTCTCCTATACAATGCTGAAAAATCAGCAGCATTAGAATGAGAAAAGATAGGCTGCGATTAGTAACATTTAATCTAACAGATCAGTAACTGAGTTTGTACTTAGTTCCTGGATAATTACTTGGCAATAGAGTCACATAGGTGAATTGAGTCTTCTCCTTCTAGTTTCAGACCCTATCTAACTGTCTACATCATATTTCTACTAGGATGCCTCTGGCAGATTCCTTTTGAAGATTTTTCCCATGGCAACAATTTTTCCCATGATCCTTTGCCCTGTGACCATGGTGCACCTAACAAGAAGTACAGTCTATTTTCCTTTGCCTTAAATCTAGGCTGGTCTGACTTGCTTTGATGAATAGAGTATGGTAGAAATACAATTATCAGACTCTTGTCTTAAGAGGCCTGGCAGTCTCTGCTTTCATTTTCTTAGACTGTTAACCTGAGAGACTTCCATGTAAAAAGCCAGTCTAAGTGCCAGCCATCATTCTACATGCTCCCCGAACAAGATAATGTCCTGCACTCATGTCCCTTCTCATGGTGAGAAGACAGTCTAACCTACTGGAGGATAAAACACCCAGAGGAAAAGCCAACAGTAGGTACCAACTTTAAGATGTGTGAATGAAATAGTCTCATATCTTCCAGATCATGAAATGCTGGCTGAATGCAGCAACATAAGTGAGGTCAAGTGAGACCAATGGAAGAATCATTCAACCAGCCCACAGAATTGTAAGAAATAATAAATTGTTTTAAGCCACTATTTTGAAATGGTTGGTTACACAGTAAAAGATAACTGCTACAGAGTCTATAGGTATCTCAAACTTAACAAGTACCAAATTTAACTCTTTATTCCCCTACCCAGATCTGATTATCATCTTGTATTTTTCCTCTCAATGCTACCCAGTTGCTCGAACTGAAAACCTTGGTATCAATTTTATTTCCCCCTTTTTAAATACCTTTATCCAATCTGTCAGCAATTCCTATCAACTTTCCCTCCAAGGTATTTCCTAAATATGTCATTTTTACCAATTTGAATTTTTTGACTACTATGATCCTCTAAAATATCACCAAATTTGCATAAATTCTCAAAGTAGCCTTTTAGGGGATGCCCCTGTTTCTCCCTATTTAATTCATTCTCTCTACATTAGCCAATATGATCTTTTAAAAAAGATCATGGCACTTTCCTGCTTCATACCATCTAATGGTTTCCTATCACACATATTATAATCTTCAAATTATTTGGCATAAGTTGGTTCCTACCAATCTCTCTAATTTCATCTTGTACTAAAAGTCTCCTTTTTTGAGTCCCAACGTGCAAGCTCTTTTGCCATAAGATGTTTTCACTTGCTAGTCTTCCTCCTAAATTCCCTTCTTTTGGCTGTTCTTAGGCTGATTCTTTCCAGTGCTTCAGGTATCAGCTCAAATTTTCCTCAGAGACGTGATTCTTGACCACACAGCATAAGCAGTGCCTTATTATAGCCAGAATCAATTGCAAAAAGCAAAAATTACTCTTGCTATAATAAAAGAAAAGCCATTAGGTACTTACCAAATTATTGGAATGACAGGGTAGGAGGTTCCATGCTAGGCCTCCAAAATGATTATAAAAACATCTACCAACAGACTATTATTTTTGCTACATTTTGGAAACTGGGTTATCAGAAAGCACACTCCGAACTTCTGGCTTCAAAATCACACTATCTTAGCCATACATCCAAGAACCAGAAAGTGAATACTGCAGTTTGTTACCTGCAGGAATATACCTGACATAATGTTGGCTCAAGGGCTACTCAGCACTTAATAGATCCTCAGCAGCAAAATTTGTTGCCTCATGGTGACTGTCTCATGCTTAACTCATGTCTGAATTCAAGTATTTTGTAAGTACAAAGATTGGTAGAAGCTATATCACATCCAGAACTCTACTTCAAGAGAGTCTAAAAATAAAAATTTTATTTTTTTTGTCTTTGCAGCTAGAAGGAACAGTGGAAGGAGGTTGGAATAGATGTTGTGTGAACCACTTACCCAAGTCTGCCATTCTCCCCTACCATACTCCTTCTATCTCCTAATGCTCCCTATTAATCCTTCATAAAATGTATTACAATTTGAAATCACACATGTACACACACACCTGTGTGTGTATGTGTAAAATTTTCCATTTTTGCTTTCATTATATTGTGAAAAAACGTGCCCATGTGTGCAAGGACATTGTCTTGTTTCTAGCAGCACTTAGAATGATGGCTGGCACATAGTAACTCTTCAATAAATATTTGTAGAATGAAGGAATTCTAACCAAATAAACAAACAATAGTCTTTTTTAACAATAAAAAATAAAAACAGTCATTTTTTTATGCAGACGTTCTGAGGGATGATGTTACTCTCAATGCTATGTCCCTTTCTGACCTGACTCTCTAACCCTCAGGTTTAGCTCTGTTTACAAGCATTCCTTCTTCCAGTCTCTTAATATACACCCCACCAGCACCTCCATCCCTTGCCCTCTTAAGAAGGTTATTTCACACCTGGGTGAAAGTTTTCTAGAGTAACATCCCATGTGTTAGCAGAATAAGAACTGATGTTCACCTGTATTCAGTGTTAAAATTATATATGAGAGAAAACTAATGGTGGTAAGTATTGGCTCCAGTTCATGAGCAAAAATAAACATAGGACCCCTATTTCTGCTTCAGTGTCCAGACTAACAAGGAGTGTGAATATCTTTGATCCTTATAAAGACTCATTTTGTAATCTTTTGAAGATAAGCAGTATTTACCATTTAGTCAACAATATATTGAAGACAGAATATTTCTCTAATTTGCATAACTCTGGCCCTTCCCAATAAATTTCACAATTTCTTATACGCTCTTATAAACTCTGTGTCTGTGGAGAGCTGTGTGTCTATGGAGAGCCCAGTGGTATGGAGAGCCCTGTGAGTAGTATCAGGTTGTTTCCTCCTTTCTCTGGAAACTGGTGGCATCAACCAAGGGCTACACTGACTTTTAATGTCTTCCTTCTTTGTTAGCCAGGGCATGAAGATAGTTCTGATTGAATTATTTTGATGCATTCTGGTAAATTTGTGGGGATAGGAGAAATTGGGTGCTGCCATTTCTTGCCAGAACACTAATAAGGGTGGTCAGAGGTAACCAGAGTTTGTTCTCTAGATTACTTTGAGCAGTAATAATACCACTATTATTTTTCTCTCGTATATAACTTTAACATTGAATACAGGTGAACATCAGGTTGGCCATTTTCTCCCCAGCTGTAGGATCTTGGTCATTTGAGAAGCATCAAGGAAAGTAAAAGATGATGACCATCCCTCTGTCTTTATCTAACTTCAATTAGGTAAATAGGTTAGTTACTCATCGGGTATCATCTTGTCTACCCTAATTATAGGCCAATTTCATCTTAACATATTAGATAAAATGTGTTCTCTCTTCCCTCTGCTTAATGTTTAATGGAGTATTATTCCATGCTCCATGAACCTAATCTATGAGTGTAGGCCATGGGAAAAGAATCAGAAGTACAGTAATCAGGTGGCGTGCTGAAGAGAAATAAAAGGAACTAAAGTTTTAAAGAAATTTTGGAAGACTGAGCACACTATTATCTCAGGCTCTGCAGAAACAAAAGTGATTCTTTCGCTTGAACAAGGGAATTGTAGGTTGCAATGAGCCAAGAACACACCACAGCACTCTATCTTGGTGACAGAGTGAGACTCTGTCTCAAAAAAAAAAAAAAAAAAAAAAAAAAAAGATTCTTTCTTCCTAAATTATGACTAATCTTACTTTGCAGATAAGTTCAGATGAGAATAGATGATCTCATCTATGATTTGGGATGGGGAAAAAAGAATCAAGATGAACAACTCACCTTTCTAATTGATATATGATGCAAAGATGAGGATGATCATCTATCCTGAGAGACAGAGAGAAAAAAAGTTATAATAGATCCAATACATACACCTTAAAGAAAGAAAAAAAAATTACTTGTAATTTCATAAAAAGTTGAGAATGCTTATTACTCTTGGCAAAAGCGGAGCTGTAGCCCAGAGGTACTAATTTCAACTTCATGTGAAAGTAAGTTAAATGCATTAAAATGGTTCATATCTCATGGTGCCATTTTGCTTTTCATGGACCAGTCCTAGGTCTAACTGTTTGAAATATGACAAAGGAATTATAACTGCACCAAGAGAAGTCAAGGTCTGCAGTGCCATCTCTATTCTAAATTCAGTCAGAGAGAACTACAGGAATGAGGACTTCCAAGACTTAGGCTTTGGTCAAAGTGGGTAGATGTTAAAATAAATGTTGATCTTTGGGGTTGAAAGGAAACTCGGGAGCTTACTATACAAAACCAGGAAGAGTCCTTGAAGCTTGCAACCTCCTTTTCAGAGTCTAGAAGTCACACATATGAGGCTTTAAGTTTACTTTAAAGTCTTCAGCCTGTGGTGGACAATAATGTGGTTTCTGTTTTTGCTTGCTAGATTGCCTGTCTGTGTTTATTTGCGGGTTGCAGCTAACTGATCACACACCGTATCTGTTCCATTGCGGTAGACCAGCGCTATTTGCTTTGTTATTTTCCTGGAGGTTGTTTGTAAAGTGTTTCCAGACGTCAAACAACTGGGCTATTCCAAGCACTCTTGTTTTCTAAGCATTTAGTCCACCTCTTCCAGTGACTTAGGTTGAAACTTTGAACTGTTGATTTAGGTGGCTAAAGTAATTAGATGGATAATGAGTGGAGAGGTGTAAAGATGGATAGATAGATAGATGATAGATAGATAGATAGATAGATAGATGATAGATAAATAGATAGATAGATGATAGATAAAATTTCTTTAAAAATAATTTCTGTTTATGGAAATCTTGAGAATTACTTTGAGGGTTGTACATTAGGCTAGAGGGACAAAAAAATAGATAACTAGTGCAAAATAACATAAAAGGGAGAGAGAGAGACAGAGACCAACAAACAGAGTGAAAGTCAGTTCAAGTGGGTGACTATAACCTCTGGCAAGAGATCAGAGAAACAAGTTCAACCCAAAGTCAATTTAACTTTATTGGACCACACTGTCTCAGGCAATTAGAAAAATATTTGTAAAACATCAGATGAGAAAAGGAACGTGGAGCCCAATAATGCCAAACGATGTTTATAAGAAAGAAATCATGAAGTGGGAAGAGTAAACACAATTATTCTATCAGCACCTCCTGTTCTTCTAAAGATTACTTAACTTACATGTAGAGAACTCTGAACAAACAACCAAAATAGTTTCTTGCTAACATACTCCTACCTCCAAAGTAGTCAGTTTTAAGAATTAAAAAAAAAAAAAAAAACTAACTTGAGAAATTTTCAATTTTGAGGAATTAGAAATAAATGAAATTATCCATTATTTTTAGGCCATCTGATAACAGCAAGCCAAAAAGAATAAAAAATGTCTTTATGTTCCCATTTGACCTTTACTTTTCACTTTGAGTGAAAAACTATTTGATAATGGACACAAATGATAGCCCCAAAGTTGAGGCTATAATTATAGGCTTATTTAGAGAACAGAATGCACTTTGACTCTTTATCCAGCCACGTGGACTTTCAAGGTTCTTCATAGTGCATGTAAATTTAATTCAACTCGGTGGTATTGGACAGGTTAGCTTGTTTTACCAATTTTTACAGCTTACGAAGCTGACAAACATGAAGCCCTGAAATCAGTTTCATCTTGTAGCTCATACAACACCACACACACACACACACACACACACACACACACACACACACACACACACACGAGAAATATTCATGGTCTTTCATGATATGTCCAATAAACAGTGGTTCTGCATGTAATATTTTCCTCCTCCTAATTCCTCTTTTCAAACCAGGCCCCAGTCTCTTTACAGAACGGTCCTTGTCAATCCCTATCCTTTATCTAATCCCTCCCAATCACCAAATGCTGTGTCTGGTATTGGAAAAATACCTGTCATACAGTATTCTCCTCAGATCACAATAAAATATACTATCTATGTGAAAACAAAATGAGATTGAAGGTTGAATTTCATTTCTACCATGGATGTTCCAATTAATGATCAGTAAATATGTCAACCCTCAAATAAGTTCTGCTTCTCTGGAAAACCAATATGCATCAAAAACAATGCCAGATCCTCCTTATTTAAAAAAATACTATAATGAAATACACACATATATTTTTTATATATGGTGATTTTTCAAAAATTATTAGGTTATAAAAGTTCAGATATCTAAGATTTCTAATACTAATTCTATTCTTCAACATTTCTAGTCTGGGACTTCATTTGTGATCATTATTCTTTGAAATCCAATGAGCCTCTTGAATTTTAAAAATGTTTTTAAAGGGGAAAGAACCACAATAAACTATTACAAGTTTACTGTGATGACATACAATTAGTAGAAAAATTTTAGGATAGCTACATACCTAGAGTGAGAAAATACTGTACAATCAGAAATACCAACTAAAGAATAAGCTGACATCCATGTATATCTGTGTGTGCATATCCATGAGTCTGTTTGTGTTGGGGGGAGTGTTTCCCTATGTATCCTTCTGCTTTAAGTAGTTTTAGAATGTGGAGCATTTGTTATGCCCTCTAGTCAAGACCATGGAAGAGAGACATTTCCATGGTCCCCTGGTCACTTTTTAAGTACCATTATTGAGTCAGTGTTCTTGGAAGAGACTGATGTGGTAAAAGCATTTCTGTTAATTTCCCCTGAAGAATGTCACATTGGGTAATGTTCTGTGGGTGGTCATGTAATGAGACACTGGTGTCTGTCTATGGCACATACTGTATATGAAAGGAGATACAGATAAAGGTAACTTAAATTCCATCCCTCTCTTTGTTTATATGATGCTTATCACCATGCTATCTAGACACCCAGACTAGAATCTTTCTAACAAGTACATTTTCTACCTTCATTCAACTGAAATCCATGGACAATGAATCTGGGTAGGCTCTTGAAGGGTTAATATTCACACATGCTTCTGGGTAGTCAGAGATGAAAATGGACTGACCCTAGCAGCAAAAACTACCTGATTTTCAATAATGTAAGCAACTGCTTTAGTGGGATACCACTGAAAATGAATCTTCTATGTTATAAACATATTCTAAGTGCATTTGCAAGCATGTAGCTATTTAAACTGTTTTTACCTAAACTAGTGACTTAAAAAAAAAATAGCTATTCACAGTCCTAGTTTATTTTGAAGATGAACAGCATGAAAAGTTTCAAAGGAGTTATTTTTCCTGTAGAAGAGAGCAAGTGTTATAGCAACTCTGTGTGTGTGTGTGTATAACTTATATATCTATATAAAACATACATATATAACTTACATATATGTAACTTTTAACATAAAAGTAATAAAAATATTCCTTTTTATTAAATGTAATTTTTAATAACACTAACCCCTAGATATTATCCTGTCTGTCACATAATGGAATTGACACAATACAGCGTGTTAAGAGCAAACATTACTAAATCCAACTGGACTTTTTACAAAGTCAAATTATAACAATAATGAGACTCTTAGAACATCTGTATTTTCTTTTCGAGAGTCTTTCACTTCCTTCCTCTTTCTAGCCTCTAACTTCCTCTGTTTTCTTTTAGTCTTGAACTGTAACCAGGACATTCTGGAATGTAGATTTATTCACCTTGACCTCAGCTGTGATTAATCCACCCGAAACAAAGATCAACTTCTGGCAAACACTAGTTCCCTTTCCCTTATATCAATAATGCTAATTCACCTAGTTGTTTGCAGTATCTGGTTTAGGTGTGGTTGAAAAAGAAAATCCAGAGAGCAAAGATGCAAGAATTACCAGTGATTCATTTAACAAACACGTTATTGGATATTACTCATGTACAGGTACTGGATAGGCAGTCTATTTGATTAATGGATATTAATTCTACTGCACTTGAAACTCTGAAATGCAAATGAGATTGAAGAGGATGATGAATGGCTTACAGTTCACATTTGTAAGCCCTGCTTTTGTTCTACCACCATATGGTATAGAAACAAAATTATTATTCTCTTTGGGTGGGAGGAGATACTAGTGTAGATTAATCAAATACACTGGCAGCTAAGATGAATGAAACTTTAGTTAATACTAAAACCTCATTGGAACCATTAGTTCTGAACTCTTTATCAAAACTTTTACCAGGGCTGCTAACAATTAACAAAATTGATTAATCTGAGTTTCAGTCTTATGCTTTTCTTCTACCAGCCATTTGTCAATCAATAGCTTTTATTGAGAAATCACCATATACAGGACAATGTGGAGGCTTGGAGCCTCCAAAACCCGTTGAGGGAAAATAACTTAAATAAGTGTTAATAGACTTACTGAGACAAAGTTGTCACTTTTAGTTCAATGTCACTATTAGTTCAATGGTTAAAAGACAAATTTCTTTTACAACAGGCCTTCTCAGGGTCTCTAATCTTCTAGCACATTGTTAATATCCAAGAAGAGCATTTAATATTCACCATTTCCCTTTATTATCCTTTGTTGTCCGGGCACTAATTAATATTTCCTAGAACTCATGTTCCACAAATCTCAATAAATAGAGGCTGTGGTCTTTGCTTTCTGGGATGTTAATATCACTATTGTAGAGACTATTTGAACCATAGAGTTGTAGAATAAAAAATCATAGGGATTACTTAACCCAGAGTTCCCAATTCCAAGTGACTATTAAATTTTACTTTAATTCTCAAAGTCTGGCCCCCCTTCAGGCTTACTGAGTTAGAATTTGGGAGGATAGAACGAAAACTTTCAAGGTCCTGCATCAATTTTGATGATGGATGGGCCAAGTGTGGTTGCCCAGGACAAACCAATCAATGCCCAAGTGAGGGCCAAGCCCTTGCAGAGAATCTTTGGGCCTCAGTGCAGAGGTGGCCCTGTTGGATGGTGGACTACTTCACTTCCCTGCCCTCTCTCCATGTGTCAGAGAGGCTGACTGGATCCACATACTGGCAATGCTAAGATCAATAGTAATGCAGACCATCCTACAATGATGAGCCACAACAATCAATTACTCTTTGTCAGCATTTTGCATTAGAAAACAGAGTTAATGGAGTCCCTGGGCCAAGGGATCTAGTGTTAAAGAGGCACAGGAAAAATTCATGAGACAAATTGGAACTATGATAGTTATGCAAGTTAAGAAGAGGTGGAAGCTAGGAAGAAACAAGCCACGAGGTAGAAAAACAATAGCAGAATACACAGAGAGAACGAAACCATCCCAACATTTCTAAAACTATAGTATATACACCATTTGCTACCAAACCAGATGGCCCAAGTGGTATACACCATGGCAGGGTACATTCAGCCTGCCTGGCTTTTTTTATCTGTGATTTGCAGTCTTGACTCATCCCTAAAGTTCATTCAAAGTAGAGTAATTTCTCAGGCAGTGGTTCTCAACCTTGGCTGCACATTGGAATCACCTCGGGTGGCTTTGAAACTACTGATGCTCAAGGCTTACCACAAAGCAATTAATCTCTGGGGGTGGTTTACAGGCATAAGTACATTGTTTTTAATCATCCAGCTGACTCTAATATGCAGTTAAGGCTGGAACCTGCTGCTAGGAGAAAGAAGACAGAGAGGAACCTTCATCAAATTCCCTCCCCTCCATCAAGATGAAGATGGAAGTGAGCCATAGGCCTAGGATGCCATTGTATTCAATTTTCCTGTTTAGTAAGGCAAATGTACTGCATTTTTTTCCATTTATGGTAATAAAAATGTAGTGTCCTTTAAAAATTATTTTGTTAAGGTGAAAACAAAAAGTGGGTTGCTTTTTGAAAAATATTAAGTGACTAATAGAGCAGTTGGTAATCTGACCTGGCAAAAATTGTGGTGGTGGAATGCAGATGAATGAGGTTTTGTAAATTCTGAGCCAGTCAGCACAAGAAAGGAGCAAATATGCTGAGGATAGCTGAGACTCAGAAGACCCAAGATCCTACTGCTCAAGTTCCTAGAGTTGCTGTTTTTCCTTTGTTTAGTTTTCCCTGGTTCCCATACAAAAGAACCTAAATGACTACCCTTCTCTCTAATACTTGTGATAACTTGAATGTGCAAGCAAGAAAACCTCCTTCATATTAAAACAATAAATGAGGCCATATGGTTAATAAATGTATTTATTGTTCTCTTTTAAGTTGGGATGATTCCAATTATGTCATCATGTTCATATTTATCTAGATATATTAAAAAAAAACCATGGGCTTTTGGAAACCTCTATTTTATAACTGTAATATATAGAGCATATGCAAATGTGCATTTTTAAAGTTTAAAAAGATGTCCGATTGCTCCTTCCATTTCTGAGACTACTCTGATGATGGGCTGATTATACAAGATCTAGTTTGACTTCTAGAATGATACTTCTGCACACAATCTACAGTAGAAACATTGCTGTCCCAGATTAAAAAGGAAGCTAGACAGATCCTACATGAGCACCTATCATGCATGTACACACACATTGTAAAATAAATATGAGTGTAACTATACTGCTGTATCCAATTGAATAAACAATGAATAGGTAAAAGTTTCTTACCTGTTTGAAAGATTTTATGGAACAGGAATAAAATAAATAGCACCCACAAAAGGGGTAAAACAGATTTAGTGAATAAAATGCGATTGGGGACAAGACTTCAGGGAGGGGCATAGACTTAGGGTAACAGATGAGTGAGCAAATGAGGAGAATGCTCTGCTTGACTGAAAGAAGAATGGGAGAAAAGAGCACTGAATAAGGAGACATTTGTTGGTAGGTGCCTATGTAACATCCATGATTCAGATTTTCAACATGCTGCAAGAGTTAGTTGGGAAAAATATTACCATGCAAATATATTGTTACTTTATAGCTAACATGTATTTAATCATATTACATATAATACATATAACATGTATTTAGTCATATTTCTGAGTACTTTCTACCCTGTGACTCGTTTATTCGTCCCAGTACAACCACAAAGCGAGGACGACCTTGTGCCCCAATATGCAGGGGAAGAAATGGAAGCCCAGAGATATTAAGTATTTTGTCCAAGGTTGGTACTTGTTAAGGCTTGGATTTAAACACAGACCTTAATCCTTAGGCTATAGTATCAGTATTATAAATATTTTTGAATAGTCTAATAGATGTGAAGGAGAAAGAGAAATCAAGTGGCCTTATTAATCCGTTTCTCTAATCTTCACATTTCTGTTTTGCAAGAGTTAACTTTTTTTTCTCATTAGAGTTGATACAATAAAAATATGTGAGAAGAGAAATTTGGAAAAGAGCCTTGAGGTTGTGAAAACCCACTATAGGAATTTAGAGAATCTGAGGTGTTGCAATGATTAGAAATGTGTATTTTATAAAGCATATTAAAACTGAAGATGTTTATTGTTTAGTTATATATTTACACTTTAAATTGATAAATGCATCAAAACACTGGCACGAAGCACTGTTTAAGCACACTCCTAAAAACTTTCAAATACCACGTCTTGTATGAAAATATATAACTAAATATTTGTATTGTAAAGAAAAAAAGACTAAAAAAAAAGATGCCAATCAATTTCAAATCAATTTATCTTTTCCAAATGCTTCATAATCAGGTTAAGAGAATATATGTGCTTAATAAAATTCATTTTCTTAAAGGACCTAGGGGATGGGGAGGGTAGAGGAGTTGGCTCTTAAAGCAGAGGAAACATTGATTTAGTAGAAAGACACCCACAATGATTGGAAGTATTCTTAGAGTGAGAACTCTTTAAGATTGGGGATGATATCCACCTTCTTGACAAAAGACATGGAAAGATAAAGTACAAGGAAAGAGCTTTCTAGCTTAAGCATCTATGATTATTTCTCAGTTCTATCTTCATTAATGTATTCTGATCTCATTGATCTTATCTAAGGTTTTGATTACATTTTATTGAGTAGAAAATAAGTGTCTAGAAATATTTTTCAAATCATATATATTTTTGCTAATTTGCATCTTTGTGTCAATGGAAACATACAAAGATTCAGAATCTCTCTTCTCTTTTTTGAGTGAAGGGTAAGTTTTCCAGATATTTTTATTCTGGGTAATAGAAACTTTAAAAAATAAATGAAAGAAAAGAGAGAGAACAGACATTCTCCGAGAGACTATTTCATATGATTTTGGATGATTCCAATTACATCCTCAAGCTCGAATTTATCTCTCCATACTGAAAAGCCATGTGCTTTTGGAAACCTCTATAATAATATGCTACATATAATCACAATTATATAATTATTCAATAAAAAATGATTACTTAAGTAACATTACTGGTTAACTCTGGTAATTACCTGTACATGGATGTGGGCAAACAGGCATTTTTACCATAGAGGACAACTTTGTTTGGAAATATTTTTATGATGAAATTGTGGCAGTCCTGCACCAAGAAAACAAAAACCGCTCAAAACTAAAAAAGCACAGCTTTGATTGCTTTGTCTATGAATAAACTTTCCAGAATGCTTTTCAGAATTGGAAAGAACAACGTTGCAAGCTAATGAATCAAAGACAAATTGCTGACAATTTGTGTTGGGTTCATAAATAATTCAGCAGGATTTTTAAGGCTTGTCTGAAACTTTAAACAGGAGATCATCTAAATGAAAATAAAGTTGGGGAGCTAGATATGTGCACAAGTAAAAGCATGCTTGCCTTAACTAATAATAGGGTTATATTAGCCAAGTTAGATTCTCCGGAATCACTGTCTCCCAGAAGCTGGAACTGGAACAAGAACAGAGACATGGAGAGAGAGAGAGCCCAGAGCTCTTCACTAAAGAAACATCACATACCCAACTCTGACAAGCAACTCCCTCCAAAAATATTTAAATTGTATAGATTTCACCATAGGTTGTATGATCTACTTGGCTGATTTAGTTGAATGAGGCAACTAAGCTATTCAAGAAATTTTTCAAGAAAAAGAAATGTAAGCTCATCAATTTGGTGAAAAATAAGTCGAATGATTTGACTGAATAGATCTTCTGTTAGTGAAAGAGGGTCCAAATTGTTGGTTGGGGAGATAGACACAGCCAAAGAACAACTGGGGCAATTCCATGCACAATTTCCCTAATGTTCTACTGATGACAACATTATGAACATTACCTAGTTTACAACAGAAGTCAAATCAAAGGAAGTTAGATAGATAGATCTGCCTTTGGCATACACACACACACACACACACATATATATATATGTACACACATACACACATACATATATGTGTGTATATATGTTGAATATATATTCTATATGTATATATAGTCTAAATGAGAATAAAGTTGGAGAGCTAGATATATACACAAGTAAAAGCATGCTTGCCTTAACTAATAATAGGGCTATATTAGCCAAATTAGATTGTAGAAATACACACATACAGAAAATAAAATATTGATGGTGATTGTATGTTAAGAATAAACTCATTCAGTGGAAAACTTTATATGCTTTTAAAATTATTTTTTCTGCTTTATTTTGCTTTTCATATAAAAACCTTCCTCGTAAAACCTTGCTCAAAATTGAGTTATGTGTACTTTTCTCTTTGCTTCTAAACTTGTTAGAGATGTACTGCTCTACCTGTAACTGTCAATATAGATCAATGTACAGTATCCAATAAAAATGAATTTTATTGATCGAATATTGGCCTATTTTTCTTATTTGCATCTTTGTCCTCTGATCTATCACAGTGCTACAAATTTCCTTTAATTTTTCAGCTAAAAATGCACAATAATCTATACTTTTAATGAGAATATTTGTAATGAATAAATGAAAATTAAAGATAAGGTAAGTATACCAAAAAGCAAATAAATCAAATTAAATTTGGCTGAAAAGAAGTTTCTAAAATTGACATTCACCCCCAAACTAGCCTTTAAATTACTAAAAAAGACATAAATGCAAACATCATGTAGAGTGAATTACCAACACTGAGTGTCAGTTCTTTCTAGCTGCTTAGGTATGTGGCAATGAAATGACCCACGGACAAGTAAAATACACACGTTGGTTCTGCAATGTGCACTAAATAATCTGAAGCAGGGGCAGCCACACAAATTCTAACACTTGTGTGAACACACAGGGATTCCACGGAAAGGGGGTTAAGAAGGCACAAGGGGATAGACTAATCTTTGGGGGAAAAAAAAATAAAATAAAAGAATGAGGTTTAAAATTCTCCAGATACCAGCAAATGAACTTCATTCCTCGCCCCCGCATCCCCCCAAGGAACAAAAGTCAAATAAAGGTTGTCTTTGTCTTACCACTAAATACAGGTATGAATCCCAGAAGATAAAGAAAACCAACAAAAGCTTAACTGGGATGTTAAGGAATATTCAGCTTTCCCTTTGATAGTAGAATATTAATTTCTTTAAACTTATTTTGAAGAAAAAGTAATGCCTGGTTAAAAGGTATTTATAGGAAATTTTTTCATGTTGGTAGGTGAATAATAAAACTTTGATGGAAGATTTAATGTTTAGTTTTTCCAATGCCATACATTATTTACTTTTCCAAAGTTTTGAATTATGATGGCAATGTTTTTGGACAGGTCTGATTTTGTAAAATTGATGTTCAGTAATGATGATGGCCAGATTTAAACTTAGCTTGAAAAGGAAATCTGTGTATAGTAGAAGTCTGGAGCAAGATCAGATTAGATTCATGAAATGTGTTACACATGAATAATGATGACCTGTTTTTTTACAGTGCTTTCTAGCTTTCAAAAGTTGTCGCACTTGTTACCTTCTGTGCTGCTTACAAACTCTGTTACATTAGAAAAGTGAATTATTTCCACCTTATAAATGAATGAACAGGTTCAAAGAGGCTAAGTGGCTTTTCTCCCTTCTCTGGTATCTCTTTTTAGAGTCCAGTGGTCTGTGGTTTAGTGTCGGGACATGGACACAGGAGGCGTGGATCTTCTGTCACTAGTCAGGCCTCTGGCCTACCTTGGTCATTTGGAAGCCACTGTGGGTTACAGTTCTGTTACTTGGCCTGTATTGTGTATAGTCTTTGGCCCGAGAGTCATCATGGAGTGGAGTAAGGAACATAGGAACAGTCTGAGCTTAGATGAGGTGGTACTGCTTAGAACCTAGACAGGGATATATGGATACCAAGAGGCCAGAGGAGTCAGCCTGAAACACACAAATTGAAATAGAGAGATTGTGAGCAGGTCAGAATGGAAAGCATGAATCTGAAACAGAATGAGGAGAAACTGTACGTCGGATGTAAGAGAGTTTTAGTTTTTGATAGTTTAACCTTCTGAATAGAATTATTATGTGTTAATTCCATCTGGAAAACACAGAGTCATGCCTGATCTTCTAACCATAGTGCCCATGGTATGCTTGTTTACATTAGGAAAAAGAAAGCTTTGGGTTGAAAATGCTTTGGTTATTTGAAAAACTTTTCATTATGAAAAATGTCAAACATAAACAAAAATAGACCTACTAATGTTAAAAATATCCATGTACCTGCGACCCAGCTTCAACAACTACCAAGTCATGACCAAACTTGTTTCAGTTATACCTCCACCCACTTCCTTACCTCCTGTAAATATTTCAATGTGTATCTGTCTAACATATGCCTTTTTATTGAGTGTTGGACACTGTATTAAAAAAATCGAAAGATAATTGAAGTCGAAGATAAATTCCTCAGAGAGGTTTTATGTTTGCTTCTGAAGAAACAGATTTAGCCAGGAAAAGTGGCTTTTCCATGATTATAGAGTTAGGATTTAACCTCCAGTCCTTTGACTTCAAGCTTAATCCTCTATTATATGAGATTGTTTGAAAGAAGAAAGAAAACTTGCATTTATTCTAGATTCATGATCTATTGTAGCCACTGGGCTAAGTGCTTTATGTGTTTTATCCATCATATATGTCTTTTTGGAAATGGTAATTAAATAAAGTACATCTTTATCCTAACTAACCCTGTGATGCTGGTAATTTCCTTTTTAATTTTTTTTTTTTTAATGAGGAACTCTCAGAGAAGTTAGGTAAATTGACCATGTAAGTAAATCTTACAGGGCAACTAAGTTACCACTTAAGATTTAACAATCTACCTTAAAGTCTATTATTTCCATTATTGATTATAATAGTGTTTTCTTAAAAAAAAAAAAAAAACTATAAAAATACATTTCTGGCCGAGCATGGTGGCTCACACATGTCATCCTAGTACTTTGGGAGACTGAGGGGGGCGGATTGCCTAAGCTCAGGAGTTCGAGACCAGCCTGGGTAACACAGTGAAACCGCATCTCTGCTAAAATAAAACAGAAATTAGCCGGGCGTAGCAGCGTGCTCCTGTAGTCCCAATTACTCAGGAGACTGAGGCGGGAGAATTGCTTGAACCCGGGAGGCAGAGGTTGCAGTGAGCCGAGATTGCTCTGCTGCACTCCAGCCTGGGTGACAGAGCAAGACTCTGTCTCTAAAAATATCCGCATTTCTTGTGGATCTGCAATGCATTGTATAGTTTGGTGTGTTATCTGCGTGTTCGCATGTATTACACTATTTCTATAAAAAAGTGTGTATGTATTCCAATCTTGAAACAACTCTCCTACAAACAGAATTTTAGGATATGAATCACAGTAAAGTGAAATACCAGCAAGGAGACAGAGGCACAGGAGGTCACTGTGGCCACTGCAGGCAGGCTGGGAGTTGCCATTTACTTAATGTAATAGATTCTACCTTGCCTTGTCCAGCCTAACTTGCTTTCTGCTAAACTCATGGTTTCATCATTCTCAGCAAACTATCGCAAGAACAGAAAACCAAACACCGCATGTTCTCACTCATAGGTGGGAATTGAACGATGAGATCACTTGGACACAGGAAGGGGAACATCACACACTGGGGCCTGTTGTGGGGAGGGGGGAGGGGGGAGAGATAGCATTAGGAGATATACCTAATGTAAATAACAAGTTAATGGGTGCAGCACACCAACATGGCACATGTATACATACGTAACAAACCTGCATGTTGTGCACATGTACCCTAGAACTTAAAGTATATATATAAAAAAAAACAAAAAATGATTCATGGTTTCATTGTACATAACAGTTAATTTTTAAAAAGTCATTTTTATTGTTATCTTTTAAAAAATGATTTAGAGAACTATTCAATGCCTCTGAAATGAGATCTCACCAAGGGCATTCTTGATGAGCCCATCATGTTAAACTGGTTTGAGCCATGGACCATGTTTTTTGCCTAATAAGGCCCAAAGCATGATTTACTGAATAACTATGCATCTGTGTCACATCTCAAAAAGGTTCAGTGGCTCTGGGATCAAATTGCCTTGTATTTGATTCTCAGGTAAGCTACTTGCGAGTTGCATGGTTTTTGGTATTCAGCATCTCTTTCTTCCGTTTCCTCTTCTGAAAAATGAAAATGATAGAACATGTCTACTTCATAGTGTTTTAGATTGCATAAAATAATCCACATAAAGAATTTAATAAATGCATTTTAATATTAGCTATTATTTGGGAGTTTTTTGGAGATACAAGCAAAATTCTTTATGTGCAGAACTTAACCACATTCTAACTTCCCTTCCGGGCCTGATGAGGTCCTGTCCTTTAGCCTCTGCCTGCCTCCTGGGCCAGGAAGGATTAGCCATTGACCTAGATGCACACATCATTTCTGAGGGATACTCCAGGTACTCCAGGGTCCGCTGGCATCTCTCGTTCATGCATTCCCTCAGAGTTGGTTCTTGTTTTGTTTCTCTATAATTCTACTGATGTATCCTGTTCATACCATATAATTTACCCATTTTAAGTATTAACTTCAATGATTTTGAATAAATTTATCAAGTTGTAAAACCAAAACCAAATCTAGTTTTAGAACATTTTCATTACTCTAATTTGATCCTCTATACTCATTGTCAGCTAATCACTGTTCCCACACAAGCCCCAGGCATACTCTATTTACTTTCTTAGGTGGATTTGCCTATTCTAGGTATTTCATTTAAATGGAATAATACAATAATACCATACATGGCCTTTTTAATCTGTCTTCTTTCATGTAGCATAATGTTTTCAAGGCTCACCCACTTTGTAGTACATATCAGTACTTTATTCCTTTTTACGGTTGAATAATATTCCATTGTATGACTATACCATATTTTGTTTAATCATTCATCAGTTGAAGGACATTTGAGCTATTTCTACTTTTTGGCTATTATGACTAATGTGACAATAAATATTCATGTATAAGTTTTTGTGTGAATATATATTTTCAATTATCTTGTGCATATACTTAGAAGTAGAATTGCTAAGTCTTACGGTAACTCTATCTTTAAGCTTTCAGGAACTACCAAGTTATTTTCCAAAGTGGTTGCGCCATTTTACTTTTTTTTTTTAAGAGATAGGGTATTATTGTGACATTCAGGCTGGAATGCAGCGGTATGATCATTGCTCACTACAACCTAGACTCCCGGGCTTAAGAGATCCTCCTGATCTAGCCTCCCCAGTACCTGAGACTTCAGGGTTGTGCCACTGTGCCCAGGTAATTTTTTTAAAAAAATTTTGTAGAGTCAGTGTCTTGCTATGTTTTCCAGGCTAGTCTTGAACTCCTGATCTCAAGCAATCCTCTTGCCTCTGCCTCCCAAGGTGCTGGAATTACAGGCATAAGCCACTGTGCCCAGACTCACTTTATATTCTTACCACCAGTGTACAAACATTCCAGTTTCCCTACGTCTTCATCAACACTTGGTATTGTCCTATTTTTAAATTATAATTAGTAGATATGAAGTAGTATCTTATTGTGGATTTGACTTGAATTTCTCTTACATCTAATGATGTTGAGCATTGTATCATGTGCTTATTGGCCATTTTTACATATTTTTTGGAAAAGGCATCTATTCAAATCTTCTGACCAATTCTAAAAATTGGGTTTTATTTTTATGGTTCAGTTGTAAAGGTTCTTTATATGTTCTGGGTACCATTAATAGATCCTCATCAGATATATTACTTGAAAATATTTCCTCTTATTCTGTGGGTTATCTTTTCACAAAGAACTTCATAGCATTTTTTTATTTTTAATTTAAATTTTAAATTTTATTTTACTTTTTTATTCTTTAGTACACTCACAGACAAGCAAAGACTTAATAGTGTTTTTAATTTTGACAAAGTCTATTTACTTTTTAGGTGTCATATCTAAGAAGCCATTATCTAATTCAAGAACACAAGTATTTACACATAAACTTTCTCCTAGAGGTTTTATAGTTTTAAGTATAACATCTAGCTGTTTCCTCCACTTTGAATTCATTTTACATATTGTGTGAGGCAGGAGTCTAACTTTATTCATTTGCATGTGGATATTCAGTTGTCCTTGGAATTTTCTTGGCACCCTTGTCTAAAATTAATTGACCATAAATGCATGGGTTTATTTCTAACTCTAATCCATTTTGAGTTAATTTTTGTGTATAGTGTGAGATAAGTTTACCTTTTTGCATATAGCCATCCAAACGTCCTAGTGAAGTTGCTTTGGCACCTTTGTTGGCAACCAATAGATTTTAAATATAAGAGTTTATTTCTGGACTCTCAATTCTGTTTCATTAATGTATATGTTTATTTTGGGGGTTGGTTATTTTAAAATTTTGTCAGTAGGCATGTATGAAGAGAAAGCATGTTCTACTCACATTGATAACTAATGTCACATTTTTCCTTGATGAAAATAAAGGAAGGAGAAATTAAATTTTTAAAAAAAGTAAATCACAGGCTAAACTAAATGACACACTATCAGAAGAAGAACCCTGGAAATTAGAAGAACTAAATATAAAGTTTAGCTGGCAGAGTGTATTACAATGGGAATCTCCAGCAGATAGCTTTACATTTTTGCTAAATGAAGAAAGAAGATTGATGATAAACATTTCAAAAAATAAATAGTACAAGGGCAGGGGCTGGCATAGGGACTACATCAGTACTAATACTAGATTGTGTCACAAGCTACGCCCCTGAAATTGATTTTCCTGCCACAAACTACCACATCTTTATTATTCCCTTGGAGGTGGGCTAAGTTAGAGAGCAGGGGAAAGGAAAGAATTGTTGGCAGATTTCTATGTGCAGTCAATGGTAGCCAGTGTCCCAGGAAGGAGGACTCACGGAACATTACCATTCTTGATGCAATGCACATGTTGTACTCGGGAAGAAATGCAGAGAAAACTCTTGACAGTCAAAATAGGATTTGCATATGCTGCCTTAGCTGATGGACATTAGTCTCCTTAGTCTCCTATACGTGTCTCAGGCATTTAGCTGTACTTGTGGTCAGTCTTAAGAAATTCTGCCTAAGGGATAAGGGAGGCTTAGAAAAAAACAAAACAAAACAAAACAAATAAAAAACCCGAAGAAAATGCAGCAGGAACAACGCTCATATGCTCCTCTTAAACGGATCTGTTCTGATTCAGAAAATATTGGGAGAAACAGCTGTGGAGGAGATGGAGAAATAGATCCCATTTCTACCAGTCCTGGTTCCATTTCTAGTCATTTTATTTAATGTTACATATAAAGAGAATAAACATACTAGAAAATACCAGTTGTATCTAGAAACATTTAGTTCAGTAGCAGAAAGCAAAAATAAGGAAGAGGTACCTTCTATACAGTGAAGGTCAAGAGAATGACATTTGCTCCCATACAGAGCAGAAGAGTCCCCAAGAGCTTTGTGACTGCTTAACAAACAGACTACTTTTTAAAAACGCTAAACAAACAAACTTCTAGAGGCAGAAGAGTGTTGTTCAGAGAATGTATATCAGGGCAAGAGTCCCTGGATGTGAATTTCAGATCTGCCACTGACTAGCTCTGTGAACTTGGGCAAAGAATTTAAGCTCTCTGGGTCTTCATGGTCTCTTCTGTAAAAAGAATTAATATTGTAACTACCTCACAAAGTTGTAGTAAAGATTAAATGAGTCATTATGCATAAAGAACTTATGAATAACTGGAAATGACTACGTTCTAGGTAGATGCCTGCTAATACAATACCCTTTATTATGTTTTATTATACATACTCTTCAATTCCAACTGAAAAACTGGGTGTCATTTAAAATATAAAACTCTATGCCTCCCACTTTTGCAGAAAAGTTAGTATGTATAGTAGTATTAATGTTATTTGATTATAAGTAGTAAGAAATCTAATTTGATCTTTAATGAGGTATTAAACATGCTAATTACATGGTGTTCTTGATTCATAATAAAATTAGCACTTCTGAAATGAAGAATAAAAATCAAATAACAACCCTTCAAAATGAAAAATAATCTATATTATTTTAATAATATAGGTATAGATGATAAATACATATCAGTTTTGAAATGTGTGCATATAAATATTTTTATTAAACAGTTTTTACTCAAGTAAATAGAACAGAGAAAGTCAAGTTTACATTATTTTAATGACAGATGCATTGTTGAAAAGTTAGGTACAAGCAGAATATTTGGAAATTTAAGAGCGTTAACTATCCCTTTTGTGAAATGAGAAATTCTTATTGTAATGTGAATTACCTTGCAAATTTGATTTGCATACGTATGTGTTTAAAATTTAAAGTAAAATCAGAATATACTTACATAAATGTTGGTTAATGTATAGTAGCACTTTCAGTTTTTAGATGCATTAGCATCTCTAGATGATTAGGAGACTCAATGTTTCTTTTCTTTGTGGTCATTAAAGCCTTTGGATATACTACATGAGAAATGGATGCCCTCTCAGGCTGTGGCCATGATTAAGATCAAGGTATTACATGGGACCACACAACGTGGTCCGTGGAATTTGGACTAAAGAAATTCTCTCCTTTTTTATGTAGCCTTGAGACAGGCTGTCAATAGTTCCCTTGTGAGATGATCCCATTTCATTTAAGTGAATGCAACTGAGGTCTTCAAGACTCTGTCTCAGTTTTAACTTTACCTACAGTTTAGTTTTTCAATTTTGCCCTCAGTTTTTGTTTTCTTGTCTTATCTAAATCTACAGAATTCTGTGTTTCATAATCCTTCCTAAGGTGATTTCAGCCTCTTTGCTTTTTTCCTCAATTCCTCTCTCCCTATTTATTTCAGTAAAATCAATTTGTACTCACCACCCTCCTAAACCTGGTTGCTATAGTCGCTCCAGCCATCCTGTCAGAGTTTTATGGTTTGTTTGCACCTGAGGTATGTAGTGCTTCACTGTTCACAGTGATTACCAAGCAATGACATGTTTTAGCCCCCAAGGGAATTCCTATATTCACAAACACACTCATTCAAGAAGGTCATCCTGAAGACATCTGTCTTCCTTTCTGACCTGCTGCCGAAAAGCAACAGCTGTTCGGCCATACTTAGCTCATATTGTATCCACAATCACTACATTCCAAGAAATCCCATGCTTCTTACAGGGTGCTATAATTGTTCTGAGATGCCAACCTTACCAGCTGGATCTATTTTTGGGCAGAATAATTCTCCCTGAGAAGTTGCTGTTCCCCACAGTCCTGCTCCCAGGAATGCTATCACCTGAAGAGACTATACACCACCAATAAGGAAGCACTTCACTCTGTGCCATCCCCGGTCACCCTTGCCCACAGTGCCCATAACAGTTCATGCTGTCCTTCTAGCAGCTCTTCATTCTCAGGGCCCAAAGGAATCAATCCCAAAGCCATGCTTGATGCGCAGTGCCCACCAAAAGTTCCATTCTTGTCATTCACTGTCTAAGGCAAACAGATGTGTTAGCTTATTAATATGCCTGCCTACGGTGCCTCATGCTACTTTGGTTCACAATCTGCTTGCCTGTGTAGTATCCTCTTCCTCCCCCGATTCCTCCCCATTTGCCTCAGCCTAGTCATCCTTCAAAATCAAATTCAAGTCTCACCACCTTCATGGACACTGCCTCCAACAGACCCAGCCCTGGGAGATTTAGCCCACTCTCATTTTCCTTTAGGACTTTCTTTTTCTACCACTGATTGGATCACTATCATATTTTTTTTTCTATAGAAGTCCAATATTTTAGAGTTGGAAGGGATCTTACATAATAATTAATCTGTTTGCTCTTTCACACAAGTGATTAACTAAGGCCCAGAGAATTGGAGTGACTTTTGCCAGGGCCCACCCTCACTTCTTCTGAACCTCCTCTGAAAAGATTTGAAATTCTGCTCTTTGAGGGCTGGGGTCTTGATGTTGAAGAATATGGCACTGGCCTAAAACTTTAAAGTGCAGAGGAAATGGAACCTAAGTCTGATTCCTGGTTAAAGGAAGGCTCAGGAAGACCAAAAGTTTTAATTCCAAGGGAGGAGGCCAAGACCAATAATCAGCCACCAAAGAAAGTTCTAACCACTAACCATAGGAAGCAATCCCATTTGAGTGGCTAGTTTTAGAAGCTAAGCCAGGGAGCATTTACTGTGGCAATGATATCCAAGGGCATTAGAAACCTTGGATGCCATTTAAAAATATAGCAATTAGAGAATAAGACCTTAGGGAAGAAGCTACTGGGAAATGCACACCAGTTCATATGCAAGGCTGATATAGTGGCTGTGTATAAACATATACATATATGTGTGTATATTTACTGTCATGTGTATGCATACATACACATATATATGCACACCTTTATGCATATATACACTGCCATATACATATAACTGTATATCTATATATGTATATGTGTACATATATGTATGTATATGTCTTATCCTGTACTTTTTTGTGAGTTTCTTAAGAGTCATGACTATTTTCATCATGTTAGTATATGGAGTGCCTGGCTGTGCCTCCTTCACAGTAGGTACACAATAAAAGTTGGTTGTCTATGACGGTGAGTTTTATCTGGCTCTTAGGAAACTTTTTCAAGTAGCTATGTAAGTCTTCAAGTCACAAGATGAGGGCCTTCACAACTTGCTAACCTTGCTAACTCCCCTGAGACTCCTTTCTATCTCGGAGAGTTTTGTTTTGCTATGCTCCCATCCTATAGTTGCTGTTTGGATGCCACAAGAAAGCAAAAAGTATATAGGAAAAAAAAATCTGACCCTATAATGTTGATATCTCACCACTCCCTGACTTGTAAGAGGGTAGTCAGGCCAGTGACTGCCCAAACGTCCAGTTACCTCTGGGACCTTTGGAAACTCTATCTGGTGTGGTGGTCTGCTGGCAAGGGAACTGGCACAGTTCTCTTAGCTGACTTTCTGGGATAGGCCCGTGTTGGGCCTAACCTAACTAGTGCAGACAAGTTAGGTGTAGTTTAAATTTTTTAGGGGTCATTTGTAATTACCATACCAGAGCCATTCAGAAAGAATGATGTAATTTCAGAGCAAGACTGTCTGAAGTCATTGTCGCCACCTCTCTCACTCCCAGGATTCCCGATTTTTCCCCCCTATCTCCTTGCAGTCTGCAGCTGGTAGTCTTTCTGGGCACACACTCTTGACCCTGCCTGGGCAGAGCTGCCCTGATGGCATTTTCAACTCAGACTCATTTTTCTTCTGCCAGACCTAGCCTCCTCCCAGGCTAAAATCCAATGACAAAAAATGCTTTGAATTAAGTGGGAAACAGGCTCTCTACTGCTCAGAAAGGAACAGCAAGACCAGACGTGTCCTGAGACCAGATGAACTTTAGTATGAAGGAAAAGTGAAATGTTAGCACTCACACCTCTTTTAGAAAATATGCCTAAGAAGACGTTTCTATTCTGAATAACAGTGGGGTGCAAATGGATCATTACGGAAATTTGATAGCCATGAGAAAACATTTCCACTGCCCCTCTGACTCCTAACATTCTGGTCTCCCTCTCAGACCCCAGGAAGTGGTCTGACTCCAGCCAATTGCTGCTTATCCATGAGGTTGGGGGAACATGGCTAATGAAGGTCCTTTGTGAATTCTCAAGCCTCATTTTAGTCATCAATTTCACCCTTCGTTCCCACCACACCTCTGGAGCTGCTAAATGGCTAGCTTGGAGTTTCACTTTCCAGCCCACCCTCCACTGAGGTGCTAACTGAGCTGGGAATAGAGGTCTCAGCTCACATCCAAGGACCACAGTAAATTAACAAACAGAAACCCTGAAAGATTGTTGAGAGTAAAAAGATTCCCATCTCCCTAGAAAAGCCTATGGTAACTGAAAGGAGACAGAACTGTGCCTGTCAAAAGTGGATCACCTTATGTGAAGATTTGAGTGCAGGTATTTAATCTAGGCTTGATGTATCCTAGGAGTCCCCACCAGTTTGCTCATCAGCAGAAGTGCCCTTTCTCTGCTCCCAAATTATAGTTACATTCATCCTTTGGGTATAACTAATGCTGGTGGAAGAAGAGGAGAAGAGGTATTTATTAATATGAATCAGAGCCAGGGAGAAAACCTGAGCAGAAGAAAGAGTCTGAGCTGAGACCCATGGGGAAATGACATCCCGTAATGTATTGTCAGGTTTGGTGTTTGCCAGGGTTGGTGTTGAACAGACTCTGCCTCTAGAGTTCTCTGTCCACTTTGGACAGCAGTGCATGAAATGCTCAAAAACAAATCAACAAATCCCTTGCATGTGTGTTAGATTTTCAGCATCCTCAGCTAGCACCACAGTTGGAGGTCTTCAGATGTTATCAGTCCTATACCCTCTCTCCCAACCCTCTTAATAATAGATACTTTCCATAAGCAAAAATGAACTTAGCACTAGTGTTTAGAAAGACACTTGCTTTTCTCACAGCTGCCACTTCCTAAGTAGAAGAGCTGACTTTGTGGGGGACCAAATGATGTCATATTAGTCACGGCATCCTTTTTCAAGGGCCAACAAAACCCTCCCTCCACCTGCAAAAATAAAATCGATATAGTTCTCTATACATTTTTATATAGTGTGTTAGGAAAAAGAATGCACCACCCAAACTCTTGACTGGATATCACTTTATCCAGTGGTTGAAAAATGATGCTATGACTCAAGGACACTCATTCTCCCTCCCATAAGAGACTGCGATTTAAAAAGAAAGGTGATCTATAAAGACATGCTCTTCCCATGCACCTTCCCCAAAGAGCAATGCCACTTTTGAGTGAAACACTACAGATAATAATACTTAAAATCCCTTCCAATCTTGCTCACAATTTTAAAAGCTTCAAAATAATTCCCTCAAAATATGAAACAGCTCCAAAATGTTTATGTCACCCATCTTTTCCATGTTATGTAACTATATGAGGACAGGAATGATGTATTTTCCTTGTTTTATATACTGCCTTTATGTCAGCTATGAACTGATAATCATTTTAAAAGCATTGACAACAATCCTACAGTTTATTATGTTGATGTAAAGTATTCCTTATAGTTACAATGAATGTTTCATTTATTAAAATATGGAAAGGGGGAAGATTTTCTCAAGATCCATACTCTTTTTCCAGTTGTAAGTTAAGCTAATTCCAGTTGTAAGTTAAACTAATACCAGGCTAATTCCAATGGCAAGTAATATCATAATTAGGTGCAGACTGGTTATCTCGCTCTGGAAAATTGGCCAGATGTGGTAAGCTTAGTTTTGGCAGTCTTAAGAAAAATATTGGAATAGGTTATCAAAGTATTGATAAATGGAAGCTTTTCATTGTTTACATGCAGACAAGGGTGGGTAAAGAGCTTTGAAATTCCAAACCACTGGTACAAAAACTGGGTTAGAAGGAATAGTCTAGGCATATTTTAGGCAGCCTGTGGTCGCTCTGGTTAAAAGCTCACAACCAAACCACCACGATTTTACCAAGTTCACAACAGATTTTCAAATTCTGTGTATTTTGAAAATACACAAAAGCCTTCTACATAGACATTTTAATTCATTGATTCAATTAAGAACAAATTAAAATGTGTAGTTCCATGGCAAACCAAATCTGTATTTAAACCAGTTTGCAGGTCTTTTCACAGAGTAATTTTGGGAAAATAAATTAATGTTTCTCCATTTTTTCTGTATGCATATTGTTTATTTCTGTATTCGAGTTTGCTCCTAAATGACTCTATCTGTCCTCAAATGCAATTCCTCTTTCATTGTACGTGCCACCATATTCCTGGCTGGACAAAGGTCTTAGAAGATCCCAATTTTTCCTTTACAGTTTTAGCTGTGAGTACAGAACAATTTGAGAGGCATTAAAGGGTATAAAAGAATAATTTTATTTTCAGAGGAAAATAACAGATAGATCCCAATTACGTCCTCAAGCATAGCCAAATTGGTTTTATATTTGGGGCAGTACTAGCAAAAATTTTATCAAATGGCTATGTGATTTCACAGGAGAAAGCAACAATTTTACTAAAATTATTCACATGTCCTCCAGCTTGTCAGAGGAGTTACAAAAGATGCAAATTTGTTAAATGAAGATATGAAGCAATTCTCTCAGTATGATAGATGTTAATGTATCAGTATGTACAGTCGTTAGGATCTCTCCTGTCCACATATAAGACACACCCTGTTTCGGGAGAGTCTTTGTGCAAAGTATATAGAGTAAAGCTGCCTCCTTGCCCACCATGGCTCTTATGTAGGCCTGACTTTTATAGTCTCCAATGTGCCTAATCTTTTCTAAATTCCTTTTCACCATTAAAACTCACCTGCCCTAAGTCTTCCTCTCTTAAGGTCTGATAGAGAATTACGGCTTTCCCCCTCATACTGTAGCACTCATATCTCTTGGAGATTCTGCAGATTTTGTCAGAAAACACTAGAGCTCAGTAAGAGTGTAGGTCTTTGAGCCTTTCCTTTCTCTAAACTTTCAAAGATGGACACTCTTCATCACAAACATAACCTTATTTATAGATTCAGTGTGGTTATAATAAAGCATCAAAGGCGTGGGAGCTACTTATTGCACTTCTAAAGTGACTTTCCAAACCCATCCCTGATCCGCTTGCAGAAGACTTCCTCACATAACTTTCAGAAGGAAATCTATTTCTTTTACTTAGAGAAAGGCTTCACGATGACCTTGCTTTCCAACACCAATCCTCCATGAACTAACAATTTGGAGTCTGTTAGGAATGATGTTTAAGTATGGGGTAGGGCCAAGAAACTATTTAAGGTTAATATGCATTTGCCACTAATGAGGAGACTAAAATATCAACAGTAGTTTGAACTCGATAACCTTTAAGATACTTTACAAATGGGAGTATATATTTATAATTCTAAAATGCTCTTTTTTTCCCAAGCATAAATTCTTTTCTGGTAATTTCATATATCACACCAGATAAGGCCTTATAGTAACTAACTCATAATCTGGCACAATCTCATTTTGAGGAAAAAACAATTGAATGCATAAAGTCCCACAGCTGGTAACTCAACCCAGATCTATTTTTGGCACATATACTTGACATAAATTTATTGCACCTGCATTTCACTCCTCCTTTCTGAGATGCATCTTTTTTTCTTCTGAAATATATTTTCTAGTGTGTGTTTGTTGGTTTAGTAAGGGTCTGCCTGTGAGTGATAAAAATTCTTAGCGCTTATCTAAAAAGGTCTTCATTTTACCTTTATCAAGTGATAATTTCATTGGGCTTAAATTCTTAATTAAAATTTATTTTCCCTGAGAACTTAGAAGATAAAGTTATATTGTCTTTTATGATGTAAAGTTTGCCATCAATATAAAGGACACCTTCTTTTTAGTATTATTATTTTTTTCCATAAGTTATTGGGGTGGTATTTGGTATATACAGGTGGTATTGGTTACATGAGTAAGTTCTTTAGTGGTGATTTGTGAGATTTTGTTACACCCATCACCCAAGCAGCAGTATACACTGCAACATATTTGTAGTTGTTTATTCCTCTCATCCCTCCCACTCTTCCCTCCAAGTCCCCAAAGTCCATTGTATCATTCTTATGCCTTTGCCTCCTCATAGCTTAGCTCCCACACATCAGTGAGAACATACGATGTTTGGTTTTTCATTCCTGAGTTACTTCACTTAGAATAATAGTCTCCAATCTCATCCAGGTCACTGTGAATGCTGTTAATTCCTTCCTTTTTATGGCCATATAGTATTCCATCACACACATATATATATATATGTTTCTTTTTCTTTTTCTTTTGAGACGGAGTCTTGCTCCGTCGCCCAGGCTGGAATGTAGTGATACCATCTCGCTCACTGTAACCTCCGCCTCCTGGGTTCAACCAATTCTCCTGCGTCAGCCTTCTGAGTAGCTGGGATTAAAGGTGCCCACCACCACACCGGGCTAATTTTTCTATTTTTAGCAGAGATGGGGTTTCACCATATTGGTTAGGCTAGTCTTGAACTCTTGACTTTGTGATCCACCCACCTCGGCCTCCCAAATTACTGGGTTTACAGGTGTGAGACACGGTGCCTGCCCATACCAATTTCTTTGTCCACTCATTGATTGATAGGCAATTGGGCTGGTTCCATGATTTTGTAATTGTGAATTGTGCTGCTATAAAAGTGCATGTGCAAGTACCTTTTTTGAATAACGACTTCTTTTCCCCTGGGTAGATACCCAGTAATGGAATTGCTGGATAAAATTGTAGTTCTATTTTTAGTTCTTTAAGGAATCTCCATACTGTTTTTCATAGTGGCTCTACTAGTTTGTATTTCCATCAGCAGTGTGGAAGTGTTCCCTGTTCACTGCATCCACACCAACATCACTGTGTTTTGATTTTTTGATTGTGGCCATTCTTGCAGGAGCAAGGTGGTATCACATTGTGGTTCTGATTTGCATTTCCCTGACCATTAGTAATGTTGAGCATTTTTTCATATGCTTGTTGGCCATTTGTATTTCTTCTTTGGAGAATTGTCTATTCATGTCCTTAGCCCACTTTTTAATGGAATTGTTTGTTTTTTGCTTACTGATTTGTTTAAGTTCGTTGTAGATTCTGGATATTAGTCCTTTGTCACATGTATACATTGTGAAGATTTTGTCCCACTCTGTTGGTTGTCCATTTACCCTGCTGACTGTTCCTTTTGCTGTGCTAAAGCTCTGTAGTTTAATTAGGTCCCAGCTATTTATCTTTGCTTTTATTGCATTTGCTTTTGTGTTCTTGGTCATGAAATCCTGGTGTAAGCCAATGTCTAGAGGGTTTGTCCAATATTATCTTCTAGAATTTTTATAGTTTCAGGCCTTAGGTTTAAGTCCTTATTCCATCTTGGGTTGACTTTTGTATAAAGTGAGAGATGAGGATACAGTTTCATTCTCCTACATGTGGCTAGCCAATTACCCCAGCACCATTTGTTGAAAAGGGTGTCCTTTCCCCATTTTATGTTCTGGCTTTTTTTTCTTTGTCGAAGATCAGTTGCCTGTAAGTATTTGTGTTTATTTCTGGGTTCTCTGTTCTATTCCACTGGTCTTTGTGTCTATTTTTATACCAGTACCATACTATTTTGTTGACTATGACCTTATAGTATAGTTTGAAATTAGGTAGTTCCAGATTTGTTCTTTTTGCTTAGTCTTGCTTTGGCTATACAGGCTCTTTTTTGGTTCCATATCAATTTTAGAGTTGTTTTTTCTAATTCTGTGAAGAATGATGGTGGTATCTTGATGGGAATTGCACCGAATTTGTAGATTGCTTTCGGCAGCATGGTCATTTTCACAATATCGATTCTACCCATTCACGAGAATAAGATGTGTTTCCATTTATTCCTGTCATCTATTATTTCTTTTAGTAGTGTTTTGTAGTTTTCCTTGTAAGGGTGTTTCGACTCGTTGGTTAGGTATATTTCTAAGTATTGTATTTTATTTTTTTGTAGCTATTGTAAAAGGGGTTGAGTTCTTGATTTGATTCTCTGCTTGGTCACTGTTGGTGTATAGAAGAGCTACTGATTTGTGTACATTAATCTTGTATCCGGAAACTTTGCTGAATTCTTTTATCGGTTCTAGAAGTTTCTGGAGGAGAACTTAATGACAGTTTGACTTGGGGCTTTACCTATTTGGATGCTCTTTATTTCTTTCTCTTGTCTGATTGCTCTGGCTAGGAGTTCCAGCACTGTGTGGAAGAGGAGTGGTGAGACTGGGCAACCTTCTCTTGTTCCAGTCTTCAGAAGGAATGCTTTCAACTTATCCCGGTTATTATGTTGGCTGTGAATTTGTCACAGATGGATTTTATTATATTGAGTTATGTCCTTTGTATGCCAATTTTGCTGAGAATTTTAAACATAAAGGGATGCTGGATTTTTGTCTAATGCTTTTTCTGCATCTACTGAGATGATCATGTGATTTTTGTTTTAAATTCTGTTTATGTGGGGTCACATTTATTGTCTTGCATATGTTAAACCATCCCTGGTATAAAACCAACTCAATCATGGTGGATTATCTTTTTGATATGTTGTTGGATTCAGTTAGCTACTATTTTGTTAAGGATTTTAGCATCTATGTTCATCAAGGATATCAGTTTTCTTTTTTGGTATGTCCTTTCCTGGTTTTTGTATTACAGTGATGCTGGTTTCATAGAATGAATTAGGGAGGGTTCCTTCTTTCTGCATCTTGTGAAATAGTGTCAAAAGGATTGGTACCAATCCTTCTTTGAATGTCTTGTAGAATTCTGCTGTGAATCTGTCTGGTCCTGGACTTCTTTTGTTGGTAATTTTTTAATTATCATAATTATCATTTCAATCTTGCTACTTGTTATTGGTTGGTTCAGGGTAGATAGCCTGAATTGGATGATTCCTCCTGATTTAAGCTAGGAGGCTTGTATTTTTCCAGGAATTTATCCATCTCTTCTAGGTTTTCTAGTTTATGTGTGTAAAGGTGTTCATAGTGAATCAGGAGTTTTTTCCTGCCAATGGGTTCACAGTCTCACTAACTTTGAAGAATGAAGCTGCAGACCTTCACAGTGAGTGTTACAGCTCCAAAAGAGTCCACCAGGAGAGTGAGCAGCAGCACAGTTTATTGAACAAAGCCAGAGGAAAGCTTCCACGTGGTGGAAGGGGATCTGGAAGGGTTGCCATTGCTGGCTTGGGTGATTAGGGTTATATCCCTGTGTTACCTCCTCCCCTTTCTTTCTTTTTGTCCATTGAGAGTGGTTCTTTTTTCAATCCTCCCTTTGAGTGGTTAATTTTGAATCCTTCACTCAATTGGTTAAAAACTCAAAACCCTGAGTCACAGGGGTCTTTTGCAAACGTCCCTGAACTGGCCCAGGAAGTCCTGCCAACTCCATCCCTCAGTAGTAGCCTTGAATGATCTTTTGTATTTCAGTGGTAGTAGTTGTAATATCTCCTGTTTCATTTCTCAGTGAGGTTATTTAGATTTTCTCTCTTCTTTTCTTGGTTAATCTTGCTAATAATCTATCAATTTTATTTATCTTTTCAAATAACCAGCTTTTCTCATTTATCTTCTGAATTTTTGTTGCTGTTGTTATTTGTTTCAATTTAATTTAGCTCTGCTCTGATCTTGGTTATTTCCTTTCTTCTGCTGGGTTTGGGTTTCATTTCTTCTTGTTTGTCTGTCTCCTTTGGTGTGACCTTAAAATGTCATTCTGTGGTCTTTCAGTCTTCTTGATGTAGGCATTTAAGGCTATGAACTTTCCTTTTAGCACCATCTTTGATGTATCCCAGAGGTTTTGAAAGGTTGTGTCATTATTGTTGTTCAGTTCAAATAATTTTTAAATTTACATCTTGATTTTGTTCTTGACCCGATGCTCATTCAGGAACAGGTTATTTAATTTCCATTTATTTGTGTCCTTTTGGAGTTGATTTCCAGTTTTATTCCACTGTGATCTGAGAGAGAGCTTGATATAATTTTAATGTTCTTAAATTTATTGAGGCTCATTTTATGACCTATCATATGGTCTATCTTGGGGAAAGTTCCATGCGCTGTTGAATACAATGTGTATTCTGTAGTTGCTGGATGAAATGTTCTGTATTTATCTGTTAAGTCCACTTGTTCTAAGGTATAGTTTAAATCCATTCTTTCTTTGTTGATTTTTGGTCTTGATGTGTCTAGTGCTGTCAGTGGAATATTGAAGTCCCTGACTATTATTGTGTTGCTGTCTGTCTCATTTCTTAGGTCTATTAGTAATTGTTTTATAAATTTGGGAGCTCCAGTGTTAGGTGCATATGTTTTGAATTGTGATATTTTTCCTGTTGGACAAGCTCTTTTACCATTACATGATGTTCCACTTTGTCTCGTTTAACTGCTGTTGTTTTAAAGTTTGTTTTGTCTGATATAAGAATAGCTATCCCTGCTTGCTATTGGTGTCTATTTGCATGAAATGCCTTTTTTCACCACTTTAAGTTTATGTGAGTCCTTATTTGTGAGGTGAGTCTCCTGAAGGCAGCAGACAGTTGGTTGGTAAGTTCTTATTCATTCTGTGGTTCTTTATCTTTTAATTGGAGCATTTAAGCCATTTACATTCAATGTTACTATTGAAATGAGGGTACCCTCGCTTCCATCATGCTCTATATTGCCTGTGTACGTTCCTTTTTTTTTTTTTTTTTTGCCTTTTAACTTATATTTTTGTTTTATAGGTCCTGTGTGATTTATGCTTTAAAGAGGTTCTGTTTTGGTGTGTTTCCAGGATTTGTTTCAAGATTAACAGCTTCTTTTAGCAGTTCTTGTAGTGGTGGCTTGGTAATGGCAAATTCTCTCAGGATTTGTTTGTCTGAGAAAGACTGTATCTCTCCTTCATATATGATGCTTAGTTTTGCTGGATACAAAATAGTTGGCTGATAATTGTTTTTGTTTGAGGAGGCTGAGGATAGGCCCTCAACCCCTTCTAGCTTGTAGGGTTTCTGCTGAGAAATCTGCTGTTAATCTGGTAGGTTTTCCTTTATAGGTTACCCAGTGCTTCTGTCTCACAGCTCTTAAGATTCTTTCCTTTGTCTTAACTTTGGATAACCTGATAACAATGTGCCTAGGCAAAGATCTTTTGGCAATGAATTTCCCGGATGTTCTTTGTGCTTCTTGTGTTTGGATATCTATGTCTCTAGCAAGACTCAGGAAGTTTTCCTCAATTATTCCTCCAAATATGTTTTTCAAGCTTTTAGAATTCTCTTCTTCCTCAGGAACACCAATTATTCTTAGATTTGGTTGTTTCACATAATCCCACACTTCTTGGGGGCTTTGTTCATATCTTCTTATTCTTTTTCCTTTGTCTTTGTTGAATTAATTCAAAGACCTTGTCTTTGAGCTCTGAATTTCTTTCTTCTGCTTGTTCAGTTCTATTACTGAGACTTTCCAGAGCATTTAACATTTCTAAAAGTGTGTCCAAAGTATCCTGAAATTTTTATTGTCTTTTCTTTAAGCTACCTATTTCCTTGAATATTTCTTCCTTTACTTCTTGTATCATTTTTTGGATTTCCTTACATTGGGCTTCACCTTTCTCTGGTCCCTCCCTGGTTAGCTTAATAACTAACCTCCTGAATTCTTTTTCAGGTAAATCAGGGACTTCTTCTTGGTTTGGATCCATTGCCGGTGAACTAGTGTTATTTTGGGGGGATGTTGAAGAGCCTTGTTTTGTCATATTACCAGGGTTGGTTTTCTGGTTCTTCTAATTTGGGTAGGTTCTATCAGAGGGAAGGTCTAGGGCTGAAGGCTGTTGTTCAGATTTATTTGTCCCATGGGGTGTTCCTTTGATGTTGTAGTTTCCTCCTTTTCCTATGGATGTGGCTTCCTGTGAGCTGAGCTGTAGTGATTGTTGTCTTTCTTCTGGGTCTAGCTACCCAGTGAGTCTACCCAGCTTCAGGCTGGTACTGAGGTTGTCTGCACAGAGTCCTGTGATGTGACCCATCTCTTGGTCTCTCATCCTTGGATACCCACACCTGTTCTGGTGGAGATGGTGGGGGAGGGGTGCAATGGACTCTGTAGGGTTCTTATCTTTGGTTGTATAATGCTCTATTATTGAGCAGTTGGCCTCCTGCCAGGAGGTGATACTTTCCAAAGAGCATCAGCTGTGGTAGTATGGGAAGGAACTGGTGGTGGGCAGGCCCTAGAACTACCAAGATTATGTGCCTTTTGTCTTCAGTTATCAGTGTGGGTAGTTAAGGACCATCGGGTCGGGGCAGGGCTAGGCATGTCTGAGGTCACACTCTCCTTGCCCGGGTCTTGCTGCAGCTGCCTTGGGGGATGACAGTGAGATTCCCAGGTCACTGGAATTGTGTACGTAGGAGGATTATGGCTGCTTCTGCTGAGTCATGCAGGTTGTCAGGGAAGTGAGGAAAAGCCAGCAGTCACAGGCCTCACCCAGCTCCTATGCAAACTGAAGGGCCAGTCTCACTCCCACCATGCCCCGCCAACAGCCCTGAATCCGTTTCTACATGGAGAGCAAGATGGGCTAAAAAGCCTGCCCCAGGCTATCTGTCTCCCAGCTGTGAAAAAAAGTGCTTGCTTTTTCACCCACCTGTGGAGTCTGTGCACCCTATTTGTGCCCTTCCCAAGTTCTGGCCAGGAGGCTTCTCATCCCATTCAAATTGTTCAAAGTTCAGCTAGTGATTTTCTTCTCCCTATGGAGTTTTACTCTCTGCCACCCTAGCTGCCCTCTGGATGTATCCTTGTGGTGCCAGGCAGGAATGGCCTGCTAGGGAACCCAGTGAGCTTCCAGGGCCTTTCTGCTGCTTCTTCTACCCCTGTATTTCACTAGGCTCCCCAAATTGACTCAGCTCCAGGTAAAGTTGGAGACTTTTCCTGCTAACAGAACTTCAGCTTCTCCAGTGGGAGTGTTTGTTCAGGAGAGTAGGGTCTCCCTTTCCCAATTCCACAGTTGGGGTACTCACAGTATTTGGTATATCTGCCAAGTCTTGCAGGAGCAGTCTGCTTCCTTCAGAGGGTCTGTGATCCTCTCAGGATTTCTGGTTTGTTCTTGCAGCTGATAAGGAGCTAAAATTCACAATGCAAGCCTCCACATGCTCCTCTGTGTGGAGCTGCAATATAGTCCTGCCTCCCATCCACCATGATGATCTCTCTCCTCCCTAGCACCTTTTTTTGTAGGTGATTTACCTTTTCTCTGTTTTTATTTATTTATTTATTTCCAACTCTGTATCATGCTTACTCATTATCTCTTTGAATATTGCCTTCCCAGATTCTCTACATTCTCTACCCTTCTGAAATTCTTTCTAAACATAACTTAGATTTCATCATTCTGCTATTCATGTTTATTAGCACCTCTTTCACATTCTCCATATTTTTGTTTCTCTGTGCTGTTTAGTTTTTTTATATAATTTCCTAAGACCTATCATCTAGTTCACTAATTCTCTCTTCAGCTATGTCTAATCTACTTCTTTACTCATTTTATAAGTTTTCAACTTCAGTGACTACACACCTTTGCAAAAATTTTCTAAATGTTCAGTTTGGTTCTATTTCAAATCTGTCTTTTTGTTTTTCATACAGACTAATTATTCCATCCTTGTTTCTATTTAACTTTTACCTTTACAATAATTTAAGCAAACTTAGTACATAATTGTTTATTGGGGGAACCCGTCCCCAATATTTCAACATTGGTTCTTTCTATTTTCCATAAGTGTCGGCCTGCTGACAAATAAAGAGAAAGAGTATAAAAAGAGGATTTTTACAGCTGCCCCACTGGGGGTGACATCACGTATCGGTAGGACTGTGATGCCCACCTGAGCCTCAAATCAGCAAGTTTTTTATTAAGGTTTCAAAAGGGGAGGCAGTGTAAGAACAGGGAGGAGGTCACATGCTTCAAAAGGCAAAAAGGAGAGCTATTGATAAGGGTCTATGTTCAGCAGTGCACGTATTGTCTTGATAAACATCTTAAACAACAGAACCCAGCCTGCCCACAAATTTACCAGGGCAGAGTTTTTTCCCCACCCTGGTAAGCCTGAGGTACTGTAGGAGACCAGGGCATATCTCAGTCCTTATCTCAATTGCATAACACAGACACTCCCAGAGCGGCTGTTTATAGACCTCCCCCCAGGAATGCATTCCTTTCCCAGGGTATTAATATTAATATTCCTTGCTAGGAAAATAATTTAACAATATCTCTCCTACTTACACGTCCATTTATAGGCTCTCTGCAAGAAGAAAAATATGGCTGTTTTTGTCCGACCCCACAGGCAGTCAGACTTGATGGTTGTCTTCCTTTGTTCCCTAAAAATCACTGTTATTCTGTTCTTTTTCAAGGTGCACTGATTTCATATTGTTCAAACTCACATGTTTTACAATCACTTTGTACAGTTAACACAACTATCACAGTGGTCCTGAGGTGACGTACATCCTCAGCTTACAAGATAACAGGATTAAGACATTGAAGTAAAGACAGGCGTAAGAAATTATAAAAGTATTATGTGAGAACTGATAAACGTCCATGAAATCTTCACAATTTATATTCCTCTGCCACAGCTCCAGCCAGTCCCTCCATTCGGGGTCCCTGACTTCCCACAATAATTGTTTACAGATTATTCTATACCATTAGTTCTTGTGGGACTATCTTGTCTATTGAATGTGTTAATTTTCCTTCATTGTTATTAACATCTTACTGTGGTTGATACATTTTTATTGTGAGCTGTCTCTCTCGCTTTCTCTCTGTCTCTCTGTCTATCAACTCTATCTCTATCTCTATCTCTTTTTTCCAAATCTGTGAAAGTCCCACACTCGGGGTTGTGTGAATGGCCCTAGAAATTGTTTTCAAGATTGTTTTACCCGATCTGGTAATTTCATATTTTACATTAATCTCTTATGTATTCTATTTTATATTATTTCTTTTTAAGTATATATTTTATACTATTTTTTGTCTTGAGACTCAACTCAATTATGATAGTATTATTTCAAGTCCCTAAGCCTGACCAGGGGTTGCCCTTTGGTTTCTTATAGGTTTTTTTTTTTTTTTCCTTATCCACATTCTCAGATGGATGCCTACATTGTTGAATTCCTGGGCAGTGGGAAAACTTTCCTTCCAGGTTCAATGCCTGGAAAGTTTTTGGTTTTGTGCAAGAAGCTTAATTCCAGCTCCCTACATCTCTTGGGCTTAAGAACACATCAATCATTCCCTTAAGATTGTGAAAACCCACAGTATCCAGTGTATAGGGCTGAAATTCTCATTAGAAATTTGAATTTTTCTTGTTGGTACCAGGGGATTTATTCATTTATTTCAACTTTATTTTACTGTTACATTTCGTTAAGTTTTTTAATGTGATTGAGCAATAAAGTGGTCATCCATGTATGTGATCCTACAACAACATTTAAAAGAGATTTTCAGCAGATTGTTTCCATACCTTTTCTCATTCTATTTTAATTTTGATGCTGAGATAATTTGTTGATGCTGAATGTCCCAGAATCTAAGAAAATGAAGAGACTTTAATTACCAACTGGCTCAATAATCTTTTTAGTTCTTTTAACATTGATTCTTAAACATCAGTAATATAACATCTTAGAAAACAGTATATTCCATCTTTAACTGTAGTTTTCTCCATGAGAGATCAAAACTTTGTGAAGTCATGTTGTCTAGGTCAAATCTTGAAAGGCAAATCTCTCCCCAGGCCAAAAAAAGGGTATTTTTGGCATAGAGAGGAAGATGAGTACAGATATGAACATGAAAGGGTACAGCAAAATCAGAGAATTGAAAGTAGTTCTGTAGGACAAAATTATAAGATATGTTTGAGAATAGAAAGAGGTAAAAGTCTTGAGAAGTAAAGACAGGGAGGTTAGTAAAAAGCCAGATCCTGGTGGTTCTTTATACCATGCTAAGAAATTTGTACTTTTTTTCCTATGGGAAATGGTAAATAATTATAGAGTTTTAAGCTTATTAGCTTTGTGCATTAGTTTGCCTTAAAGACCATAGTGGGGAACAATAAGAAAGACACAAAGCTGGAAGCAGAAAAGTAATTAGGAATTCATTGCAGATTAGGAGAAACTAAAGGGGGAATACTGGAAATGAAGAAGCAATAGACAAATACAACAGATATTAATGAGCAAGAATTGTTTGGATTTTGTCATTGCTTGAACAACACCATCTACCATGAGTTGAAACAGAGAAACAGATTTGAAGATATAATAATTAGTGCACTTAGATATATTGATTTTGAGACACCTATGAAACATACATGATGAGAGATCTCAAAAAAAAATCTAGCTTAAGAATATGGATCTTGATAAAGTCAGGAAGTTCTTTACTGAATTAAAATCTTTCATGTAGCTTTTGCTGAATAAGAGAATGAGAGAAGGAATCAACTTCTTCAATGATTCCTTAAAGGACATTAATTCATTGATTCATTCACTCAGTATTTATTTAGTACCTGCTCTGTTTTGGGCCCTTCACTATTCACTGGAGATCTCACAGTGCTTTGGAAAAACATGGTTCGTGCCACTTTCCTACCCTTAGTGGAGCTTATATTCAAATGGTAGAGAAATAATAGAGCAGTGAACAAATAAATAAACCAAAAATAGGGATCAAGATAAAAAAATCCATAGAGTAAGTAACAAGGAGTTATTTATAAAGAAAAAGAGTCTAAGGACTAATTTAGATATAGTAATTATGAAAGACCTCTCTTTAGAATTTCCATTAAAGCTAAGAGACCTGAAAAATAGAAGAGGCCAAACAGAAGGCCAGGAAATTTCAGGCAGAGGGAATGGTAAGTACAAATACCTTGAGGAAAGAAATAAATTGGTGTAGTCTAAAGATAGCGGTAGTCCAGTCAGTTTGGAATATATATAAGACAATGGTAGAGAAATTGGGTAGAAGAAAAAAGAGCACGTAAGAAAAGATTCATAGATGCTTTATCATTCTAGAGTTTATAGCAGAAATAAATTCCACAATCATAAATATTAAGTGTAAACATTAGAAATTTCTCTATTCCTGATTTTATTTTTATTCTCAAGGGTTCATTTCCTTTGATGGTACAACATTTAATCTTGACAGTTCAAACCAAACCTTGTCAATTGAATTTTTCTCTGGTAATAATCCACATTATTGAGTAAGTGGAGTAGGTGGAGGTGAGGAGGAAAGTATATATGCATGTATGAGTGTGTGTGTGTGTGCATATAAATAGTAATTATATATACCCCAACTTGCCTGCTGTGACTTTGGCTTATTTCTTTGTCCTGGGGTCTAATCTGGCTTGGTATTATTCCAAAGTTTTACATTTTAATGAAGTATTATAAATGATAATTTTGTAAAAATAATATGAAATTAGTTTGGCAGAACTGCCCTTTGTACTTGTAGCTTCTACCTTGGTCTCCCACTTGTGACACATGTGCAATGAACAGAGTTCTCACTTTACATTTGACAAATCTGAAAGATGACCAGTAACAACCTGCTTCTGTTTTATTAGCCTTTCCCAGACTGAAGGAAACTAACATATCCCTCTTAGTGTGTGAGGCACTTACCACAAAATGAAATGCACCAAGTCATGAGCAATTAGGGAAGGTAAGCTCATTTATATCTCAAGTGGTAGTAGGGAAAGTATTTGCCCCTGCTGGTCACATGGTGTAACAGCCAGTTGACTAGCTGTTACACACACAGCCCCTCAGCTCAAGGCATTGGAAGCAGAATGGAAAGTGTGAAAAAGTGTATACATTGAGTATCATGTAATATGTGCAAAAAATAGAGGTTGAGCATTCTTGCTATAGAATATGAAGAACATTCTGCTTGCTCTTGCCATGGTAGTTTTGCTATTTATTGTACATTGTAAATCTAAAGCAAATTATTTAATGTATTATTTGGTATATTGTCCAAGAAACAGATACCACACCAGTTATCTGAAGAGGTATTTAAATATAAACACTTGCTAACTAGATGTATATAGTTAACCAGGTTATTGAAAAGGTTGAAAAAAAAAAACAACCCTATAAGATAACATAGAGGTAGCTACCTCAGAAAGTAGAGAAAATAGTTACCTAACCTAAGACTGAAGGAACAAAGGGAAATAGTTGGAACTGTTAAAACTTAGAAACATAAGAGAGGCCCCAATGCAATGAAACTCAAATTTCTGAGAAGGAGGGCCTTCTCAGCTGGTGATGGTCAATAACACTCAGTTTATTAGAAGTTCGGGTCATAGGGTTCTTGATGTATTTACCTATAGCAGAGAGCATGGATTTTCTTCCAAACCCAGAGATTTGTGATGCGATTCTTCCAGAGCCTCCACATAGCCTCCTTATTTGCCATAAGACAATCTAGATATCAGAGGTGCTGAATTATGAGGCTCAAGTGGTAAAGCAGCTTGCATTTAGGTGTGGACTTGCTGCAGCTGCTTCTCTTGCTCTGGTTTCTACTTAGAACTGTTCGTGTTATAAATTACTTGGCTAATTAGTCAGAATCTCACACTTAAATATGGTGTATGTTGACTTCAACATTTAAAAAATCCAACCATGTATTGTCCCCCACTTTTAGCAGAAGATGGCACAAGAAAAAACAAATTATCTTTCACTGGGAAGAGCATATCTAGACATGTTTCAGATTCCTGGACCTCCCCAAATTTCTCTGAGGAAACAGCTTTCTTTGAAAGCTGTTTAACTTTCTTAGAGTTGATCCTCCATCCTTTGTATTACATATGTGTAACTAAGGCATCTAAGTAACTTTTTACTTCCTTCTCATTAGATGAATTCAGAATAATGGCATCACTGTATTGGGCCAGTGGGCTGTTCTGTGTAATGTAAAGATGATCAAGATCCATGCAGAGTAAAGTATTGTAGATAATAAAATGTTGATCCAGCCCTGTGGTAAGTAAGGGCATGAAGAGATACTGTTAGATATGCCAGGTAAAAGAAAACTGTCTCTTGAGTTCTTGCACATTGGTATAGAGAAAAGAGCATTTCCTAAGAAATAGCTTCGTATCAAGTGCCAGAGACTGTATTGATTTGTTCCAGTAAATACATTAAATCTGAAGCATAACTACAATTGGTGTGATCAACTAATTAAGTTTGCAATAATCCACAAACATCCTCTAAGATTTATCTGCCTTGTTCTCAGAAAAGATGAGCAAGTAAAATGGGACTATGATAGATATCACCACCATGGATCTTTTGGGTCTTAGGTGCTAGCATTCATCGTTGCACCCAGGGATGTGATAGTACTCTTGATTTACTGCCTTGGTAGGGAGAAGAAGTTCAAGACCCTCCACTTGGTTCTTCCTAAGTCAGGGGGCCAATGTAGGAGTTCTATCAGTTGTCAAGTGTATGTATTCCAGTTACACATTCAGAAACTGGTGAAATAACCACAGGGTGGCTTTGTGGACCTATTAGATCCACTGTGATTCACACTTAGGCTAAGACTACTTTTAGTCATTTGATCACCATAAACTCCTATTGTAATTAATGAACTAGAGTGGTGTTTTGAATTTTAAGAAATAACCATTATTTCAAAGTTGGTATATAATAATCAATGAAGGATATATATTTTTCCTTTTCAACCACACTAGTAAATAGCTGAAGGTTCCTTAGAAGGTAACTTACAGTATATAATTGTAGCAATGTTGCAGGTTCCTTGCTCAAAGAAATAAGCTTTCTCATCAAGGAGAAACACATGGGTTTGTATGCTGGCATAGGTCTAGAAACTGGGAAGAGGTCGTTGAGTCTCCATTGTAATGACTGAAGTTAGATTTTGGTTACTAGATCTGGAGTCTTCCCTGTTACATACATGAAGAAATATTTTAGAAGGCTACAAATATATGTATATATTTGTATTCTTAGAGAAACTGTGACAAATTAGTTAATTCCAAAGATTCCTGTAGTAAAAACATTTTCCTTACACTACAACTCTCATTCCCTTTATTGTAAATATACCCACTTTGTCTTTGGCTTTTAAGTGCTCTTGACCTCTGCTACCCTTGGATTGAAATCAGGGTGCCCATTTTGATGGCAGCATCCCCAGTATCATATCTAAACAACAGAGAACAGATACCAGACATCTTTTCAAGGGTGCAGGTGCTTTCCTCAGTAATTATTTTTCTCAAAGTATTAGTGAAAGAGGCATTCACTGGGCCTTTTTATAGGATAGAATTGAGAAGTAGAAGTGCAGATTGCACATAATGATTCCACTCTAAAATTTTAATCTCCCGACACCCTTGAATTTCTTCATCTACATTAGGCCAGAGGAGTTCTGGCATGGGCCACTGTTGGGTCTAAAGTTTAGTTAACGAAGAGCCAAGATGGCCCACTAGATGGAACCAAGAAGAGCTCCTCTCACTGAGAGAGGTCAGACTATCAAATAGACTGGTACACTCCAAACAGATCTTTGGAAAGAAGGCATTGAGAGTGGACAGAAGGAGGACGTAGACCCCAGGCTGTAAGAAGAGGAAGCTTGGAACCCTGCACATGGTTGTCAAGTACCAGGACTCATTCCTGGTCCCAAGTGGCTCCTAGGGAAGGGGTGAATAAAATGGGCATGGAGTGGTCTGCTCTTGCCAGGAACCTCCGGGATCCTAGCTGCAGAAGACCCCATGATTCCCACAAACATTTGAGCTGGCAGGGAAATTTGTCCTGACAGTTGACAGAGACAGAACTCTAGCCTGTGCAGAGCCCAGAGGGTTTGGTGCAGGAATGGTTGCAGTGGAGTATGGCCATGGACACCCATCCCCCAAGTCTCGCTATGCTTCTTTGGGTACTTTTAGCCTTTGTTAGCTGCCAGACCCAGACAGATAGGGCTAACTGATCTGAGCACCTCCCTGTCTGTCAGCCTCTCCCAGGGTCCCTTCCTGGCTGCACCCACTTGCAGCTCAGCCTCAGCTGTTCAGCTGAAGTACTTGCTTCAGGCCTCCTCCATAGCTCTTTTACCAGCAGACCCTGCCTATCCACCAGAGTGCTTTTGCAGACAGACCCCTGCCAGTGCACACCTGCTGCAGATTTTTCCCACCAGTGCACACTCATCTAGAGCCTCACCCCTGTCACCCTGCCACCATGCACATGCATGGGGACCCCTGCCATCCCACTGGAACACTTCTGTCAGCAGCCACCAGCCAAATTGTTGTTGCCAGTGGATTGTGAACACCTAGTCCCCTCCAGTGCAGCAAATGCTTAACCTTGAGAAGCTAGAAAACAAAGCTGATGACCTAGTCCCAGCCCCCTAGGTTAAGAGCACACATCTAGGAGTGCTGAGCTGTGCTTTGGCCCCCTGAAAGCATCCAGAAATGAAGCCAATAGACTAAACCCAACTTATACCACAGTCAAACCCTCAAGGGCATCAAAGAATATAAAGGCAAAAAGCCTCATCCAAGGCAGCAGCTTCAAAGATTAAAGAACATCACACAGATGAGAAAAAATCAGCACAAGAACTCAGACAAGTCTAAAAGCCAGAGTTTATTCTTACCTCCAAATAACCACACTAGCTCCCCAGCAATAGTTCTTAACCACAATGAAATGGCTGAAAAAAGACACAGAATTATGAATCTGGATGGCAAGGAAGCTCATGAAGATACAAGAGAATGTTGAAACTCAATCCAAAGAAAACAGTAAAATGGTTCAAGAGCTGAAAGACAACATAACCATTTTAAGAAAGAGCCAAATTCACTTCTGGAAATGAAAATTTACTACAGGAATTTCACAATGAAATTGGAAGCATTAATAACAGAATAGACCAAGCTAAGGAAAGAATCTCAGAGCTCAGCCACCACTCCTTCAAACCAATGCAGGCAGACAAAAATAAACACAAAAGAATTTTAAAAATAATGAGCAAAACCTCCATAAAATATAGGATTATGTAAAGAGTCAAAACCTACAACCCATTGGCATTTCTGAAAGGGATGGAGAGAGAGCAACCAACTTGGAAATCATATTTGAGGATATTATACATGAAAATTTCCCCAGCCTCGCTAGAGAGGCTGACCTGAAAATTCAGGAAATCGTGAGATACTGTAGAAGGTGGCCATCCCCAAGGCACAGTCATCAGATTCTCTGAGGTCAACATGAAAGAGAATATTTTAAAGGCAGCTACAAAGAAGAGGTAGATCATGTACAAAGGGAACCCCACCAGGCTAACAGCAGACCTCACAGCAGAAACCTTGTAAGTCAGAAGAGATTGGGGGACTCTATTCAGCATCCTTAAAGAAAAGAAATTTCAACCAAGAATTTCTTATCCAGCCCAAAGAAGCTTTATAAACAACAGGGAAATAAAATCCTTTTAAGACAAGCAAATGCTGAGGGAATTTGTTACCATCAGACCTGCTTTACAAGAGGTCCTTAAGGAGCTGCTAAACAGGAAAACAAAAGAACATTACCTGCCACCACAAAAACCCACTGAAGTACATAGCCCACTGACCCTATAAAGCAAGTATACCATCAAGTCTACATAAAAACTGTAGCTAACAAGACAATAACAGGATCAAATCATCACATATCAATATTAACCTTGAATGTAAATGGCCTAAGCACCTCATTAAAAGGTAGGGTGGCAAGTTGGATAAAGCAAGACCTAACTGTATGGTGTCTTTAGGAGACCCATTTCACATGCAATGACACCCATTGGCTCAAAGTAAAGGGATGGAAAATGATCTATCAAGCAAATGGAAAACAAAAAAGAACAGGAGTTACTATTCTTATTTCACACAAAACAGACTTTAAGCCAGCAATGATCAAAAGGGACAAAGAAGAGCGTTACATAATGATAAAAGATTCAATTCAACCATACTTAACTATTCTGCATATATATGCACCCAACATTGGAGCACCCAGATTCATCAAACAAGTTCTTATAGACCTACAAAGAGACTCAGATAACCACACAATAATAGTGGGAGATTTTAACAACCCACTAATGGTGTTAGATCACTGAGGCAGGAAACTGCAAAGATATTCAAGACCTAAACTTGACACTTGAGCAAATGGACCCAACAGACAACTATAGAATATTTCACCCAACAGGAACAGAATATACATTCTTCTCGTCTGCACAGAGCACATGCTCTATAATTGACCACATACTCAGCCATAAAACAGTTCTCAACAAATTCAAAAAAGCCAAAATTATACCAATCACACTCTCAACCTACAGCACAAAAATATAAATCAATCCCAAGAAAATCTCTCAACATCATACAATTACATGGAAATCAAACAATCTGATCCTGAATGACCTTTGGATAAAGAATGAAATTAAGGCAGAAATCAAAAAATTATTTGAAACTAATGAAAGCAAAGCTACAATGTACCAGAATCTCTGGGACACAGCCAGAGCAATGTTATGAGGAAAGTTTATAGCACTAAATACCTATATCAAGTAGATAGGCTGAGATGATGGGTTTTTCTAAATTTATGATCATGTCATCTGCAGAGACAATTTGACTTCCTCTTTTCCTAATTGAATACCCTTTATTTCTTTCTCTTGCCTGATTGCCCTTGCCAGAACTTCCAATACTATGTTGAATAGGAGTGGTGACAGAGGGCATCCTTGTCTCATGCTGGTTTTCAAAGGGAATGCTTCCAGTTTTTGCCCATTCAGTATGATATTGGCTGTGGGTTTGTCATAAATAGCTCTTATTATTTTGAGATACGTTCCATTATTACCTAGTTTATTGAGAGTTTTTACCTAATGTAGATGATGGGTTTGTGGGTGCAGCAAACCACCATGTCACATGTATACCTATGTAACAAACCTGTGCATTCTGTACATGTACCCCAGAACTTAAAGTATAATTTAAAAAAGAAGTTAGAAATATCTCAAACTAATAACGTGACAGCACACCTAGAGGAACTGAAGAAACAAGAGCAAATCAACCTCAAAGCGAGCAGAAGAAAAGAAATAACCAACATTAGAACTGAATTGAACAAAATTGAGAAGCAAAAATGCATAGAAAATATCAATGAAACCAAAAGTTGGTTCTTTGAAAGAGTAAATAAGATTTATAGACTGCCAGCCATATTGACAAAGAGAAAAGAGATGATCCAAATAAACACAATGGGAAATGACAAAGGTGATATTTCTACCAACCCCACAGAAATAATAATAATAAACTCTCGGAGACTATTACAAACACTTCTATGCACACAAACTAGAAAATCTAAAAAGAATGAATAAATTCCTGGAAACAAAAAACCTTCCACAATTGAACCAGCAAGAAATTGAAATCCTGAATAGGCCAATAACATGTTTCAAAACTGTGTTAGTAATAAAAATTTACCAACAGGAAAAGCCCTGGACCAGACTGATTCACAGCTGAATTCTATGAGACATGTAAAGAAAAGTTAGTACTATACAGTTTCCTCCTGAAACTATTCCAAAAGATGGAGACAGAGGAACTCCTTCCCAATTCATTCTATGAGGCCAGCATCATCCTGATTCCAAAACTCAGCAGAGACATACACAGAAAAGACCCACACATATCTCTGATGAAGGTAGACACAAAAACCCTCAACAAAAGGATTGCTAATTGAATCCAGCAGCACATCAAAAAGCTAATCCACCACAATCAAGTAGGCTTTATTACTGGGATGCAAGGTTTGTTCATATACACAAATTAATAAATGCGATTCATCATGTAAACAAAAACCACATGACCATCTCAATAGGTGCAGAAAAGACTTTTAATAAACTCAATATCCCTTCATGTTAAAAACTCTCAACAAACTGGGCATCCAAGAAACACTTCAAAATAATAAGATTTGTCTATGACAAACACACAGCCAACATTATACTAAATAGACAAAAGCTGGAAGCATTTTCCTTGAGAACTGGAACAAGAGAAAGATTCCCACTCTTTCCACTCTTATTCAACATAGTACTGTAAGTCTTAGAGCAATCAGGCAAGAGAAAGAAATAAACGGCACCCCAATAGGAAGACAGGAAGTTAAACTATCTCTCTTTGCAGACGATATGATTCTACACCTAAAAAAACCCCGTAGTCTCTTCCCAGAGGCTCATAGAACTGATAAACAACCTCAGTGAAGTTTTAGGATACAAAATCAGTGTACAAAAATCAGTAACAGTTTTATACACCAATAATGTCCAAGCTCAGAATCAAATCAAGAACACAAACCCATTCACAACAGCCACAAAAAGAATAAAAGACCTAAAAATACAGTCAACCAGGAAAGTGAAAGATCTCTATAATGAGAATAACAAAACGTTGCTGAAAGAAATTAGATATGACACAAATGGGAAAACATCCCATGCTCATTGATAGGAAGAATTAATATTGTCAAAAGTGACCATACTACTCAAAGCAATTTACAGATTCAATGCTCTTCCTGTCAAACGACCAAAATAATTTTTCACAGAATTATAAAAACCTAATATAAAATTCATATGGAGCCCAGGGGTGGTGGCTCACACCTGTAATCCCAGCACTTTGGGAGGCTGAGGCAGGTGGATCACTTGAGGTCAGGAGTTCAAGACCAAGCTGGCCAACATGGTAAAACCCCATGTCTACTAAAGAAAGAGAAAGAAAAAAGAAAAAATTAGCCAGGCATGGTCGCATGTACCTGTAGCCCCAGCTACTCAGGAGGCTGAAGAAGAAAATTGCTTGAACCCAGAAGGCAGATGTTGCAGTGAGCTGAGATCACACCATTGCATTCCAGCCTTGGTGACAGAGTGAGACTGTGTCAAAAAAAAAAAAAAAAAAAAAAAGGAGTCCAGATAGCCGTAGCAATCCTAAGAAAAAAAGAACAAAGCTAAAGGTCTCACAGTATCTGGCTTCAAACTATACTACAGGCTATAGTAACCTAAACAGTATGGTTTGGTACAAAACCGGTACAAAAACAGACAAGTAGACCAATGGAACAGGTTAAAGAACCCAGAAATAAACTACTACCTACAACCATCTGATCTTCAACAACATTGACAGGACAGTAACAAGCAATGGAGAAAGGATGCCCTATTCAATAAATGGAGCTGGGATAACTGGCTAGCCATATGCAGAAGATTAAAACTGGACACCACCCTTTCATCATATACAAAAATCAACTCAAGGTAGATTAAAAGCTTAACTGTATGGCTTAAAAGTATAAAAACCCTAGAAGAAAACCTAGGAAATACCCTTCTTGACATTGGCCTTGGCAAATAATTTTTGGCTAAGTCCCCAAAAGCAATTGCAACAAAAACAAAACTTAGCAATAAGACTTAGTTAAACTAAAGAGCTTCTAACACAGCAAAAGAAACCATCAATAGAGTAAACAGACAACATATAGAATGGGAGAAAATATGTGCAAACTATGCATCTGATGAAAGTCTAATATCCAGAAACTATAAGGAGCTTAAACAAATCAAGAAGCAAAAAACAATCCCATTAAAAAATGGGTAAAGGATATGAAACAGACAGTTCTCAAAAGAAGACATACAAGCAGTCAACAAACATATGAAAAAATGTTCAACATTGTTAATAATTAGAGAAATGCAAATCAAAACCACAATGAGATTCTGTCTTACACCAGTCAGCATGGCTATTAATAAAGAGTTAAAGAATAACAGGTTTTCGTGAATTTGCAAAGAAAAGGGACCACTTTTTCACTGCTAGTGGGAATGTAAATTAGTTCAGCCACTGTGGAAAGCAGTTTTGAGATTTCTCTCAATCCAGCAATCCTGTTATTGGGTATATATCCAAAGGAATATAAATTATTATACCATAAAGACATATGCACTTGTATGTTAATTGCAGTACTATTCACAATAGCAAAGACATGGAATCAGCCTGAATTCCCATCAAACGTTGACTGGATAAAGAACATGTGGTACATATACAGCACGGAATACTATGCAGTCATGAAGAAAATAATGAAATCATGTCCTTTGCAGCAATGTGGATGCAGTGCAGGCCATTATCCTAACTAGTTTAACACAGGAACAAAACTCCAAATACTGCATTCTCTCGTTTATAAATGGAGCTAAACATTGGAACATGCATGGACACAAGAAGGAAATAATAGACACCGGGGACTACTTGAGGGTTGAGTTTTGTGGGAGGGTAATGGTGAGGGTTGAAAAACTACCTATCAGGTATTATGCTCACCACCTGGGTAACAAAATAATTTTCTGACCAAGCCCCAGCAACACACCACTTACCCATGTAACAAACCTGAACGTGTACCCCCAAACCTAAAATAAAACTTGAAAAAGAAATCTTTGAAAGTTTAGTCAACTAGACAAATAAATGGCTAGAGCCATTTCCATATGCATTAGCATATCAATGCTTCAATAAGAAAAAACAGAACAAGTAGGAATGAGATTCAAGATATGAGATTTATTATAGAAACTTGACCTTAGTGAATTGTAGAAATAAATTAGTCTACATGTGACTGTTGCTTCTGCAACTGGTGCTGGTCCTGATGTCAATAGGGAGGAAGTTGGGAAGAAAAGATAAACACTGAAGCAGAGATGAGCAAGAAAAAGTTGGAATCTCTGAGAATGAGTTGCAACCCATGTTGGTTTCTGTGGTAGATACAATAATGGCATCCCTAGACATGTTCACATCTTAACTCCTGGACCCTGTGACTATGTTACATTGCATGGCAAAAGGGAATTAACTTTGCAGGTAGGATTAAGATTGTTTATCAGATATTAAGATTTTATCAGATATTAAGATTGAGAGGTGTGATGGGAAAAAGGCAGGAGAGATGAGGCATGAGAGGGCCTAGACCCACTGTTTTTCACTTTGAAGATGGTGGAAGGAATGAGGGAAATCCCTTAGGAACTAAAGTGACTCTTACCTGGCAGCCAGCAAGGAAATAAGAACCTCAATGCTATGATAGCTAGGAGCTGAACTATGCCAACAACCTCAACGAGTAAGGAAATACATGCCATTAGAAAATAATGCAGTCCAGCCAGTGCTGTGTTAGACTTCTGACCTACAGAACTGTGAGACAATAAATTTGTGTCTTCTTAATACACTAAGTTTGTAGTAATTTGTTATGACAGAGATACAAAAGTAATACACCATCACTTCTAAGCTTCCAGCTTTGATTATGAGTATAATGACAAAACATTGGTGCCCTTTATCATGGCAACTGATCTAAAATTCAGAGAAGCTAAAGGAGAAAATAAAATAGAAGCTAGAGGAGCTGTGGTCAGGCTACCATCACACACCAACAAGGTAACCCAGCAGATCAGTGACAATGTGAGTGGACTGCAATAGCACACAGTGATCTGTACAAAACTTCCTAGCACAAAAAGAAGATGGCTGCTACTTCACCTCCACTTTAACAGTCTCACACACATGTGTCTTGTGGCCCACACTAAGTCCCAGAACTCTCCATGAAAAAGAATTCTGCTAAATGTAGTTCCAGCCTAGCAAAGCTTGCATAGTATAAATCCTCCGTAAAGAGCTAATACATTCAATCTGGAATCATTCGAAAGTAAACCCATACAATTAAATTTGGCCTAATCTGTTGGTATATTCTGTCCTGCTTGGTCTAACACCTTGAGAATTTATTCCAACACATATTTCCCATGTTTCTGCCAATATAAAATTTCTTTTGGTATATGAATTATTTCCTCCTAGGTCATCTTTTTCATTTTTCCTGGAGCACAATGAAATCTGGCCCTAGATATGAGTACAGTGGCAACCAGATAATTTAGATAGGTCTTAAGTAGACCGAGAATCCTCTTGCATGACAAGTTCCCAAAGTGAAGTCATAGGCTTTTCAAACATAGGGACAGACATGGGAAGCAAGCTATTTCCAGAGACAAAGAAGGCTCATGATTTGGGAATCCCTAATCACAGCTTCCTCTGAATCCAGCCAGATATTCTTTATTCCAAATTTCAGGTTCTTCTCCTGCCCAATCAATGCCTTAACGTTCACATAACATATTTGGAAAAGCTGTGAATTTAATTGATATTGTAATTCTGCTACCTACACCGTTAAATTTTGGGTTTAATTTTCCAACATTGGCCATGTTGCTGTAAAAAATAAGTTATTTCTGAAAAAAAATAAGAGAGCTTTGAGGGCTATTGGAGAAACTCTCTATCAAAAAGTAATAATAATAAAACCTTAATCTGAGAGCTGAAAGACCTGAGCTTTTACTTATATATATATTTTTTTATTTTTATTTATTTTTATTTTTTTTATTTTTTTTTGAGATGGAGTTTCATTCTTGTTGCCCAGGCTGAAGTGCAATGGTGCCATCTCGGCTCACTGCAAGCTGCATCTCCCAGTTCAAGTGATTCTCCTGCCTCAGCTTCCTGAGTAGCTGGGATTACAGGCATGTAAAATTACCATGCTCGGCTAATTTTGTATTTTTAGTAGAGACAGAGTTTCTCCATATTAGTCAGGCTAGTCTCAAACTCCCAATCTCAGGTGATCCACCTGAGAAACATATTGATACTATGTAATCAATAATTACATAGTAAATTTCTATTTCTTAAGAGAGTTAATGGCAAATATATAAATTGCACAAAATATTTTTGACTTTATGAAGGTGTATCGGTATTACTAATCACATAAAAGCTGGAAGAAACAAATATGCTGAAGATACCACATACACTTAAAGGTTATTGACTATTTTTAGAAACCTGTACCCAAATATATCAATTTCACAGGTACATCTGCAGAAAGTGTGTATATGTAGAGAGACCTTTGAGGGCTCTCTCTATATATACACACTTTGAGGGCTTTGAGATATATATATATATTTAGGCCTACTTCAAAGATATTATATATATATATCTTTGAAGATATATATATATATCTTCGAATACACACACACACACACACACACACACACACATATATATATATCTTTGAAGTAGGCCTTTTTATTTGGATCAAATAACTGTCCTTCTAATTTCATTCACTTTTGGATCTGTTTCTTGTGCACCCATGAATAGTGAAGTGATGGCTGTAATATGTTGTTTTTACTGGCAAGGGAAAATGTTTTAGTCTGTTTGGGTTGTTATGAAAAAAGAATGCCATAGGTTAGGTAGGTTATACACAACAGAAATTTAGTTCTCACAGCACTAAAGCTGGCAAGTCAAACATCAAGGCACTGACAGATTCAGTGTCTGGTGAGGGCCTGTTTCCTGGTTCATAGATGGTGCCTGCTGGTTGTGTTCTCACATGGTGGAAAGGGCAAGGCAGCTTACTGGGGACTCTTTTTATAAGGGCAGCACCTTATAATCTAATGCCCCCTGAAGTCCCCACCACGTAATGCCATCCAATTTGTGATTAGTTTTCAACACATGAATTTTGGGAGATACAAACATTCACACTATAGCAGAAAACATCTGTAACCAGTTAAAGAATGCCATTTTGTAGAAGTGTAATCAGGTGCTACTCATAGAAAATCAGTTATTTGTATTATTGGTTAGATTTCTTTCATCAAGCTCATGTAACAATCTGTTGAAGATGAATCTATAGTATTTTCAGTTAAAAAGTTCAACACTAATATACAAATTTTTATAGTACTAATATGAATACAAATGTGGCAGAATGCAGCATATCATGAATAATATAATGGTCTTACTAAATTAAGACAGATAGAGAAAAATATTCTTGAGATTGGCTGTGGTAACTATATCCACCAAACTGCAGTAATCTATCTGTTGAAATAGAAACTGTAGATATCAAGATTTCTAAGCATTAAAGTAACTGACTACAAAAGCATTATGATACATTTTATGTTAAATACAAGCAAACAAACCTTTTGCATGACCATATGTGCTTTTTCTCTTTCTGTTCATTTTCAGTCAGATTTTATAAATGTTTCTGCCTTATGGAGACCTACTTTGTAAGTCAACCTGCAAGTCTCCACAATGGCTCTGCACATTTTCTCAAATAACTCTGCATTTAAAAATAATTGACTGGAAATCTTTTATCAAAATCTTCAATGAATTGGAAGCCAGAAATCTTCCAAGTTTCACAATAACTACAAACAAAAGAAAATGTATCCCTACAAAAGCAGGGAGATGAACAAATTAAATGATGAGACCTCAAACAGTGAACAAGATTTAATTTTAAAATTCTGTAAATGCCTTTGAAATGACTTGTAGGAAAAAATCTTTTGATCAAACTCATTTCTTTTTTGTAATTGGATTATATTATGTACTGGAATGGAATGAAATTGAAAGACCTAGGATTTTGCAGCATCTATTTGGCAAAACATTAAAAAGAATTATAAATAGAGAATTTATGAGTTTTGCCTTTTAAAATATTTGTGGAAAAGAGAAACTCTAAATTGAGGCCAAAAAGACAGTACCTATAAAAATATATGCACATTTATACATTTCATAAAAATTAGAATTGAGACTATCCTCCAATTAATAGAATTTTCTCTGAGCTTACTAGGTACATCGGTACCCATAAATAGAATATTTTCTCAATTAAATTGTTATAGACTACAGAGAAAAGTAAACATGTGTCCATTTAAAATATAGTCATATAAAAAGTAACTTTAAGAAGATTACAGGCAATTTTTAAAAAATTAAAAAGAATAAAAGTAAAAAGAATCAGAGCATATTGAAATAATAATACATTATTGCATATAAAATCATATTACAGAAAAATATCAATGAATCAGTTTTAGAGAAAAATGTGATGTGCTATTTTAATGTCCAGATAATCTATATAATTTTTAATATTTTGCATTAATTTACAAGGAAATATATGATTTTATTTTTTAGAAAGAATTTTATTTTAAAAAATAATTTTTGCAAAAAAGCTTATTTTACAAGTCAGCCCATATAAATACTATAGGCAATTGGTTGTACAAATAAATATTTCAACAGTATAATTCTGATTAACTTTAATGTCTCCTTTCTTCCGCCCTACCCTGGCCCCCTTTCATTCTCAAAATGTCAGTGTTATGAGTCTGCTTAGGTACTCACTGTCTGAGTCTGCTTAGGTTGCCATAACAAAATACTATGGATTGAGTGGCTTAAACAACAGAAATTAATTTTCTCCCAGTTTTGGAGCTAGAAGTCTGAGTTTAGGATGCCAGCAATGATATGGTTCTGGTGAGGGCTCTCTTCCTGGCTTGCAGATGGTCTCCTTCTCACTGTGATCTCACATGGTAGGGAAAGAAAGACCAAATACTCCGGTGTTTCTTCTTACAGGAGCCCTAATCCCATCACGTAGGCTCCATCTTCATGACTTCATCTAACTCTAATTACCTTTCTAAGGGCCTGTCACCAAATACCATCACATTGGAGGTTATGGCTCCAACATATGAATTTGGCAGGCGGGATACAATTCAGTCCATACTACTTGGACTACTTGTACTACTTGGACTACTATTTTTTGTTCCATGTTTAGGAATCTTATTTTCATGGAGTAAGAGGCATCTGGTCCATTGCCATTGAGTTCCAAGATGTGCCGTCCTTGCTTATATTTGCTTGTCAACACCTAGCTCCACAGCATCCAAATCAAAATGAATGTTTCCCTTTAATCTCTGTTTTCTAAGAATAGGTCATTCTTTATTCTCCTCTCCCTATCTATGAAGGATTTCTCTTCTGGCCCTCTCTTAGCCACCTCTGTGTTCCTCTTGGGGGTGTAGTACCTCCTTTTCATCTCGCTAGGGGTTATGGGATTCTGTGCTTTTCACCTAAACAGTTCACTTCACAATTACTACTCTACTGCTTAGATGCCATGATGAATACTGGTTTACTCTGTGAGGCTTGCAGGCTCCTTGGGAAGCTGGTCAATGCTTCTTTGTGGCCTGGGATACCCCCAAAATAATTTTAGGTTTTTCATTGTACAAAGTTTTAGATACAGATGCTTTCTGAACCACATCCTGTCCAGCTCTAGGATCCCAGTCTCTTAACCTGTCCTATGAGACACCTCCGCATTTTGGCAAAACGGTGTGAATAATATCAGAACTGTAGGAAAAACAGATCTAAAACCGCAATAAAATAAGACCACTGCTATATGTATATACAAATAACAATTTAATGATCTTTTTAAGCATGAATTTATTTCTGTGGGACACTTAATGTTTCCAGCTGGTTTTGTCACCTAAAGCAGAATTTTGATATCTGAATGTTACCAATTCATTCTTGCTCTATTTGTGGTCTATAACAGCAATCTACAATAAATAATGTTCTAATCTTAATAAATGCAGGCTGCAAGAAGTAAATGAATATTGATTGTCTTATTTTCTTAATAGGAAAGTTATTAATATTTATTTCAGATTATACAGTTTTGTTTTACTGCCTCCACTATTCATTGAAACCCTCTTAAACAATAAGATCTTAAAATGAATTTAATACACACAAAATCTCGTTTAACAGCTCAAAGCAAATTCTTCCATTTTCATAAACTTTTAGTCTGTAAAACAAAAAGTAAATAAATCTGTTAAGGATATTATTACAATTTTAGGGTCTGAGCATGGTTATTTTAAAAACATATGGAAATACAAATGAGAAATAATAGAAAATTTAGTGCAAATGTAAAATAATTTACACAATTATTTTCTGTAATGCTTTATCTTTGAAATTTATAATGGTGTTTTGCTTTTTAAAAAAGCTACAATACATTGTATATAATCCAGAGAGCATGCATAGCAGCTCTGTTTAGAAAACAGGAAAGTACCATGTTAAAAAAAAAAAAAAAAAAAAAAAAAAAAGGCCTCCGTTCAGTGAGCCCACTCACCAACTAGGGGGAAAATGTTAACATTTTTAAAAAGGAGGATTGAATATGGAGTTTTTACTACTGCATCAAACAGAATTTTATGTTCTAAATAGTGCTCACTAATTGGGGTCTTAGAGTAATTATTCAATAAATTTACTCAGTAGGTTTCTAATTTGAAAATTCAATGCAACATAACTTTCCTAGTTTTTTGTTTTATTTCGTGTTTAAGGTGTGGAGTTAATTTTTCTGACATGATGGGGCAAAATAGAGAAATAGTAACAATAATCAACCTTTACTTTTGCAATCTGTTCTCTAATTTTATATATTTTTTTGCATTTGATCCTAACAACCTTCTGTGGAACAGAAGACATATGAAGAAAATTGTACCCCAAAATATAAATGACTAGAACAAGTTCACACAGCTTAATTGAGACAGAGCCTAGATAAATTATCTGAGTTTTCCCACTCTCAGATCTTTTTGTATTTTCACTTTTCTTTTAGATGACACTAGTTTTTAAAGTTTTTATTAATCACTGCTGTGAAGCTGCATGTGTTAAATAAAATTATCATAAATAGTTTACCCATTGTCTTGTGGAAATGGGGGTGCTGAGAAGATCCCTAAATCCTCTCAAGTTTCCATATCTCCCTTCCTGGTATCATGTGGGTGTCCTCAAGCTGAATGCATGTAAAAATAAACCCATTGGCTTTATTCTGGTAACCTGTTTCCTGCGTCTCACCTGGGTGAACCTCGTACCCTGAGTTTTCCCTTAGCCAACAGAGAGCTGCAAGGGAGGGCACAGTGCAGGTCCAAGGTGAAAGGTCACATGAGAGGACAAGTTATTGCCCCAGTTGTTGGAGCTTTGCCAACAACAGCAGTCTCCCTGCCTGCTGCCAACATGGATCCGGTATTCTCTCTGCTCTGTCTTACTCATGTGGCATCACACTCCTTTTCAAATTGTCCTCACAGGGTTAGTGAGAATTACAAGCCAGGCTTTAGGCAGAATGACAGTTAGGCATTGACCAGGGTGCACTGGTGCACTTCAGCACACTTCCATGCAGCTGCTAACTAACCAAGAGTCATGTAGCACACTGACCACCTGCTCCCCCATTGTTCCTATGGATAGAATCTCTATCTATAGGCTGGACCTTTTTACCCAAGAATTGCTCCAGGCGTTTTTCAGACCTGGATTCCAGTAGAGCAGCAGATGCTAACTGGCCTGAAGACCCCCGTTGAGGAACTGACTCAGCACAGGAATATGGTTTCTTCTTCATCTCCCTGTGTTATGACTTTACCCCTCACTTCTCAACCAATCAGCAATCCCCACATTTTAGCTCATCACCTGTCCAGACCCCTTAGAAGGCCCATCTGCAAACCTCTCAGGGAGGTGAATTTGAGGTTTCCTCCTGTCTCCTCATTTGGCAGCCCTACGATTATTAAACTCTTTCTCTGCTGCAACATCCAGGGTCTTGGTACGTTGACTCACTGCACATCAGGTAACAAAACTATTATGGTTATGCTTTAACTTTAAATCTCACATTCTGCATGCTTCTTTTCCCCTTCTAATCCCCTGCATGCAGGGTTCCTCCTGACCCAGCTTTTCCTGGTATCAAATGACTGTTTTCCTGGTAAAAACCGCTCCTTTAGCCTGGATCCAGGACCTCTTCCTGGCAGATCACTGCATGACTCTGGGTCCCTTTGGTTGGTTCTTGAGGGCTAGAGAGAACAAGGCTCAGTTTCTCCTTCCTCACTCTCCACATTTAATTAGTTGCCTAATGTAACTGTTTCCATCTGAGAGAATCAATGCCACCATTCTCTCCCATCACTTCACACTTCAAACCCCCATTTTCTCTTGCCCAGATGCTACTCCTGGAGCAAATATAAGTAAAAACCACCATTTTGCTTCATGACATATGGAAAGGAGTGCAGGTTTGGGTGATTACTAGAAATAATATAACCTCTTTGATAGCAAATTACGCACATACTCTGAGTTTAAGGGAAATAGGAAACATTTCCTGACTTTTCCCACTGGGTATCTTTTTGACTAGAGTCCACCTCATAAACAACAAGAATTCTCTCCCTGCTTGGTCCCTTCCTTCCTTTCTTTCCCACCCCAACACTCTGTTTCCACCTTTACCCCATGCCTTACTCTACTCAAAAAGGCCAGAAGCCAGAGTGCCATTTTTATCCTTTTGTGGCCAAAGCTGACTGAACTTCTTGCCCTGAATTTTTGCACTTTTCTGAATGATGCTCTCACACAAATTCTCTTTCGCTATTTTAATCACTAGGTATTGCATAACTTTTTAATGGATTATTATGCTAAAATAACATATATCTGCAGTCTGAAGCTTCCCCTTGAACTATACATTCATCTAGCCCACTTCTGTCTCAACATCTGCATTTGAACATTGTATCAGTCAGTTTCAATCACAGAGGCAGAACCAGTAGGAGCTATATATTAAGAGATGTACAGGCTGGCTGCGTTGGCTCACGCCTGTAATCCCAGCACTTTGGGAGGCCGAGACAGGCAGATCACAAGGTCAGGAGATCGAGACCATCCTGGACAACATGGTGAAACCCCATCTCTACTAAAACTACAAAAAAAATTTAGCTGGGTGTGGTGATGGGCACCTGTAGTCCCAGCTATTTGGGAGGCTGAGGCAAGAGGATGGCTTGAACATGGAAGGCGGAGCTTGCAGTGAGCCAAGATCACACTACTGCACTCCAGCCTGGGTGACAGAGTGAGACTCTGTCTCAAAAAAAAAAAAAAAAAAAAAAAAAAAAGAGAGAGAGATGTACTGTAAAGAATTGGCTTATGCAGTTGTAAGGGCCAAAAAGGCAAGTCGGAAATCCACAGGGCAGGTCACCAGGAAGGGCAGGCTAGAACTTTCCTATGAGGCTGAAATTGCAGGACAATGTAGAGATTATTTTCATCAGGAAAGTCTCAGCAATGCTTTTAAGGTCTTTCAACTGATTGAGTTAGGCCCAATCAGATTTTCCCTGATAATCTCCCTTATGAAAGTCAGTTGGTTATAGACTTTAATCACTTCTGCAAAATACCTTCATAACAACACTTAGATTAATGTTTAATCGTGATGGGGTGCAGCCAACACTACCCCGATATATGGCATGTTGGCATTCTAAATATTTTAAGTTGAAAGAAGTTGAGTAAACCACAGAAACAGAAAGGTCTTTCTGACCTTATCCTACCCCCTTTCTCCTGAAGCAAGCCATAGAAATTGAAATTCCCCTCTCTCCTTTTTCCCTGAAGCAGGCTGTAAAACCTAGGTAGGTCACTCTCTGACAGTCTCTCTCCCTGCCCTATTCTACCCTATACCTGGAGCAAAGGAATGTCACACAGAGAGGCCAGAAAGAATCTGCACAAACAGGTCTTGCTAAGTTCCCCCCAGTTTATTACCATTAGATCATACCCTTTTGTCTTCCAATCATACTTCTGCATGACTTTGCATAAACATGCAGTTTTTCCTCAGTCATTGGGATCTTCATTTCTGAAGGCTCTTATGTCACATAAAACTTCAGCAAATAAATTTTTATGCTTTACTCTCATTTGTCTTCTTTTGTTATAGAGATGTCAGCCAAGAACCCTTCGATGGGTAAGGAAAGAAATCATTTCCCCGCTACAGTTGAATAACTGAGGGCCTAACCAGGCCATCCCATCCCAGCTGAAGACCATCTTAGATGTGTAACATATACATCTCAAAATTAACATGTCCATGCTGAACACCTAGTCTTCCCTCCACTCAGCCCCTTCACAAACTGGCTTCACCTGCAATTGATACAGCTCTGATGAGTGGAGGAACACCAGGGCTCTTGTCTCACATCAAATTAGATAAGACAACACGAACACATGCGGAATGGTTTTAAGAAGCAGAGAGTTTAATAGGGAAGAAGGGGCAAGAAGGAAGGGGGAAGGAAGAAGTTCTCCTGTACAGAGACAGAGAGTGGGGTGCTCCAAAGCCGGGAGAGGGAACCCCACCTGTTATGGATACCAACCAGGTTTATATACAGAGTCTGGAGGATGTGGTGTCTGATTTGCATAGGGCTCAGGGGATTGGTTTGACAAGGCATGTCATTCGTGTAGCCCCTCGAAAGCTGGCCCTCCCACCCTAGCCTTTTAATATGCAAATACAGGGCACCATGATGTTCTACACACATGGGGATATGTGAGGGCGGCCATGTTGCCAGGAACACGTAGGGCAAGAGTCAGAAGGCCAGGGGAATCGCCATGTTGGGTGGACCCAGTTTCTAACAGCTGGTATTTGCATATTAAAGGTTGCCAGCCTGGCTCTAAGAGCCAGGGCTTTATAAGAAAAGTTTCTGGAGCAGTTTTTAAAATGAAAACTTTCCAAGGACCCCTTTTCCTCTCTATCTGCCTAAAATAATTTCTTAGTAACTCCTACAACAGAATGGCAAATCCATCGTTTCAGTTATTGAGGACAATAAAACATGAAATTAAGCTCTCTTCCTCTTACACTCCACGTGGTAGACTAAATAATGGCCCCCCAAATATGTCCACGCCTTAATCTCCAGAACCTTTTTATGGCAAATGAAATTTGCAAATGTGACTATAATAAGATGGGGAAATTATCTTGGAATATCTGGGTGGAGCCAGTGTAATCACAGTAATTTTTGCAGGAAGGATACAGGCAGAGATGGTCAGAGGAAAAGTCAGTGTGATGATGGAAGGAGGGACCTGGGTGATGTGCTTTGATGATGGAAGGTGGAGTCATAAACCAAGGAATACAGGTGGCTTTTAGAAGTTGAAAAAGGTGAGGAACAGATTCTCCACTCAGCCTCTAAATGAAATCAGCCCTGTTGACACATTGACTTTAGCCCAATAAATCTGATTTTAGACTTCTGACCTCCAGAATTGTAAGATAATAAGTTTATGCTGTTTTAAGCCACTACATTTGTCATGATTTGGTATAGCAGCAATAGAGAACTAATACACTCATTTCCAATCTGAGGAAATATGCTGTCATAGACACTACCTTCAATCTGTCCATGGTGGAATCACTGTTTACCATCTCTTCTACTACCACCTGTTGCTAGCCTTCATTATCTCCATTCTGAATGATTTCAATAGTCTTCTACCTGTTCTTATCCACTCTTCTCTATTCTTTTGCCTTGTCCACCTAGTCAGCTACTGCTAGGTTTGGCAGCTTTTTAAGAATCAGGAAAACGTGCCTCTTCCTCCAGACAGACATAATTCCATGACAGGGTACATGGTGGGGCAAGCAGAGTTGAGATTGAATGTCACCATATAGAATGCAACCTTCATGACTGTATGTAACATCCCTGCCCATGGTTTTTTCCAACAGCAGTCTGAATAATGCCTTTAAAATACATGTAAGTCAGATTACCTTGCTGTTCTGCTCCAAACCCTCATGTCTCCACATTTCACTCAGTCTTTACAAGGAGACTTCCAGCCCTTTGTCACCTGGCCCTTGTTACCTCTCATATCTCATCTTTACTCTTCTCCCCCTCACTCACCGCTTATTAAAATCAGCCTTCTTGCTGTTCTTCAAACATGACAGACACGTCCTCACCTCAGGGTCTTTGCTCTTGCTCTTTTCTCAGGCCATAGTGATTTGTCTGCAATATCCAAATGGGTGTCTCACCCCCTTGAAGTATTTAGTCAAATGTCCCTTTCTCAGTGACAGCTACTCTGACTATTTTGTTAATATTGGCAACCCACACCTCTACCTCCACACTTCCCAATGCCTTTATTCTGCCTCAGTTTCTCCTATAACACATAATCCTCTGGCATTCTATATATAAATTATTATATTTTTTATAAGTTCTGAGAAGGTAGGGGTTTTTGTTTGATTTATTCACTCCTGTATCATCAAATAATATATAATATTTAGTACATGCCCAACATTTGAACGAATGAATTAAAAAAAGCCCTTTTTATCTCAATTTGGGCTTTCCTAGAAGTGGACCCTAACCCAATGATCCAGGTGCAAGTAATTTATTTGGAAAATGATCCCGGTAAACATTGCCAGGGGAATGGGGAAGCAAGACATGAAGCGAAGGCAGTCTATGATGAGTGTTTTCAAACCCTCATGCTTAAGCCCACCGGAGGTCCCCGGGAACCAGTGAAGATTACAAGCCTCAGAGCTGTCGCCCCCAGAGGCTAGAGAGTCTGGATTTTTATCCACCAAGTCCTGAGAGGGACATTTATTTTCTGGCCCTGCCTTTTTGCCATGCACACAGGGCATAACAGACTCCATCCTCCAAAGTCTTCAGTGAAAGAGATCACTGCCAGCAGCAGAAGTCAAGCCGGTTCCCATGGAAACCGTGAGGCCCAAAGGCACACGCGTGGGATGTCAAAAGCATCTGCTATGCTTCCCCACAGGAATGAGAGGAGGAACCCCTATGTGCCACATAAGTAAAGTTATGAATAGGGCAACTTGATAATATTATAATGTTCGTGTTGTAACACCCATCTTATCTGTTGGGGGGTGAAGATGGAGAGTCGACAGAGGAGATGCAGGGCACTTGGTAGCTGTCCTGTGAGACTCAATAAGGGAACAGCTTTTTTCCAAGAACTGAGGAGAAGCCTGAACCAGGACCCAGTAGAAGAAATGGAGAGTATTTACTGGGAACCTCCTGAGTTGCTGTTTGGCTCTTTATAGACAGCGTCCAAATTGGTCAGTGCTGCTGACAATAGGTACTGCTAAATATTTTGAATATTAACCTTTAGAAGGGGTCTATTCACTAAAACAGACCTGGAATATCAGAGGGTCACCAAAGCACCGAGGAAGCCCTGGGGCAGACATGGGGATCTGGAATGCAATAAGAAGCATCAAAGAGCAGGGAGTAGTGGGTTGAGGGGATGAGAGGGTGGGTGGTCTGGGTAAATGCCTAAGATGAGAACTGTTCTCTTAGATGCTTTTATGTTTTTCCGTAGCATGATGTCTTGATAGATCAGATAGTTTAGGGGGCCTGGGAAAGGGTACATATGTAAGACACCTTATGGGCAGGACAGCCTTACTATGAATTCTCTTTGATCTTTTTATCCATCAGAGTCAGGTACATTCAGAATCCACAAGGATAAATCTTCCCTAGTGACTATGATGATGCAAGTTCCATCTACAACAGGTTGCCAAAGATACCTGCCTATTTCCTATTTAGGAATTGTGGGTGCCTCAGGGGTCATATTGTACTTTTGTCTGACCCCCCAAAAGCATCTCTTTGCCATGTAAAGAGAGAGTCAGAATTCTCCCCTTCCCCACCCAGTTCTGCCAGAATGTGTTTAGGCCTGATGTTATTTTTCCTCTAAGCCTATCCTCACTTTTCTTAGGTGCTTGGCTGAAAGCATGGGCTAAATTGGATGACTGATAATGATGACAGTTAAGGCTGTGGTAACTGAACATAAAGAAAAGAAGTAAAAAAGAAACAAGTGAGTAATGAGAAACAGATTATTTAAGTCCTGCAATGAGACCTCTACTAGAATGGTGGAAGTTAGAGTTGAGGAAGTCCAAGGTGGAAATAATGAAGTCCAGGATAAAGGGCTGTCACGAGGCATGCCTTATTGTTCCAGATAAGTTAAAACAGCTTCCAATGGTATAAAACATCACTTTGAATTCTCGTCAAAGCAGGGAAACCACTGTCTCAGGGTGAATGTTCCAATGGCAGCCTGACTAGCGTCACTTCACAACCATGACCACGTCTAAAACTGAAAGATGACTTTAGCAGCTGTTCCCACAAAATGGTTTCAGCACAACGAGAGTGTAATGCAGAAAACCTAGAGCTAAGAAACTGAATGTATGTTCTCTTTAGAATAAAAGGAAATGACTACAAGCTTACTAGAAAGGCAGGTTTGAAGAATAAGGAAATTCATGTTAGAGCTTAAATTGAAAACAGGTGCCAAGCCTATTTCATGGATCCATAGAATGTCAGAACTGGAGGAGACCCAGAGGTGACTCATCCAATTCCCACATTTGACATATCAGGAAACCCAGGTCACAAGAAGTGAAGTGACTTGTTCAATGCCACACACAGTGTCAAATTTGTCTCCTAATTTAAAATGTAGTCTTCTTTTCAGACATTTGAACACCTCTGTCACAAAAATAATAAGTCTCTGCTTTTTAAAATAAGATCTATTATAAATTTGAATTCTAAAAAAATAACACCTATCTGACCATTTTCTCTACTACCACATCCTCTAAAACCTTACATTTGAACCACATTTTCACCAGTGTTGACACATTTTCCCAGTGTCTTAGGTGGTTCAAAACCTTGGAGCCTTCCCTGAATGTTTTCTTCACTTGGCTCTTTCCTTCTCTCCCTATAGCCAAAGCACCAATATAAGCCTCAACAAATCTTCTTTATTGTATCAGTCGTCTTTTACCTACACTTTTTGCTTCCCACATCTTCCTTTCATTATCAACCTTAAACATTGGGAAAATTATCATGTCATTTTCTGATGCCAAAAACTCTAATATTTATTTCATACCCAGAAGGGCAAATCTAATCTCTTCTACTGACAATCTCCATTATGGAACTATCCTCTCCTTTATGCATTAACAAATAGCTGCCATTACTCACCAGTAGGAGCCTCTAGCATTTCTCCTCTTTACTTTTTCAGAAATGCACTCCATATACACCTTCTGCACCTGTACATATTCACACCTACCCCAACAGTAATCTTTTTCTATCCTTCTTTGTCTCTTTTGTGCTATTATAACAAAATACCACAGACTAGGACATTTATAATGAACAGAAACTTATCAGCTCATAGTTCTAGAGACTAGAAAGTCAAAGATCAAGGGGCTAGCCACTGGTGAGGGCCTTCTTGCTGCATCATCTCCATGTCAGAGGTGGAAGAGCAAAGAGAGAGAATGAGAAGGAGGCCAAAGTCATCCTTTCATAAAGAACTCACTCCTGAGATAACCACATTAATCTTTCATGGAGGTAGAGCCCTTATGACCTAATCACCTCTTAAAGCTCTCACCTCCCAACATCACCACATTGGGGATCAAATTTCCAGCACATGAGCTTTAGGGGACACATTCAAACTATATCACTATCCAAATACCACCTATTCTTCAAAGCCCAGGAAAAAAAAATCAAAAACAAACATTTCTGATTATCAGCTCATGAGTGTTTTCCATTTCTCTGAATCCCTCAGTATATATTATGTTGCTTTAATAGCTTCTTAACTATTCTCTATGAATGTCTTATAAAGCACCAGCTTGCACTGCCACAACTTACAACTTAATTGCAACATTTCTTTTGTGTTCTTTTCAACAGCCTCCATACAGAACGCTCAATAAAAGCCCGCCAAATGAATGAATGATGCAATGGAATGCCTGAGGAATTTGGGCTATACATAAAATATTTAAATATATTAATATTAGTCAGTATTCTACCCTTACCTCTTTTATGTAGTGCCAAGAAGGCCATCCTCTAAGAGCATACTTGCATAAAATTTCATGGAAGTTCCTCATCCAGATCCACTATTGCCACCTGTTTTGGAAACTCCCTTTTGTCTCCAAATGGAGCAAAAAGAAGCATGAGATAATCTCTAAAAACCATGTTTCTGAGCTGATGGCAATTCATTCATTAATTCATTCAGCAGTCCATCAGTCAATCAGTTGGTCAGTCAAGAAATATTATATGAGTACAGATTTTACCAGAATATCTTTAGTCTTAAATTTTTATTCCAATGGGCATTTAATCAAGACTCTGCTTTACAATGACATCCTATTTCTCTTGTAATAATAGCAATAACAATAGTAATAATGCTGACAGTAATTTAAAAACTACTATGTGTTAGACACTGTGCTAAATGCTTTATATGTATTATTTCATTCATTCCTCACAATGACCTCATGCAGTAGACATCGCTATTATCTTCATTTTGCAAATGAGGACATTTATGCCCATCATGGAGTGTCTCTTTATTATATCAGTTTTTTAAAATGCCCTTTGGTAGCATCTAGCAGCTTAAACTATTGAATACCAAATTAAATAATCTTTTTCCATTCACCACTACCACCAGGTAATCTTCTTTCTCACATATATAACTTCATATTAAAAACAGATACCTTTTTCCTAGGAAATGTTCACTATTGTCTTTCTTATATGTTTAACACAGTAGACAGGTTCACACACTTCCACTGTAGAAATTTCACTTCCATCATACCTATACTCTGGAATATTTAGAATATGTTTGACTTTGAAATTTAATGAGTGATGTAGAATTATGTTTTTATAAAATCATTTTCTAGTAATAAAATTTCATTATAAGTCCTTAAATGTATGCTACAAAAAGTATTTATTGTATTATGAACATGTTAATTACCTATACATCCTATAAAAGTGAACGATTAATCAGGGACATTCTACTCTGTACTAGAAAGCACTCAAGGACACCTCTCTTTGTCTCCAGATGGAGTCATTAGGGACTCATGACTGGGTCACTGTCATAGTGAATGAGGCTTTGAGTGTGAAGTGGAAAGGGAGTACCCCTTTAAAGTTAAACTGGAAATTAGATTCTCACTTATCTGATTTTGACCACTTTTCTTGTGTGCTTTCTTCCTTTCCCAAATGTGAAACTAAAGTAATATGTTAGGCCCTAAAGGCAAGTCTCACACATAAGCTGTGTTTCTGAATGCCAAGCAGGAGCCAGAGGAAAGACCCACATGGAAGAGCTCAGCCAGCTTCCTGGGCCTGCCTCTAACTTCGATTTTATGCTAAAGGGTCAAGGAGCTGAAGAATGGTTCTTCTCAGAATGTCACATAGGAGATGATATATCTGGCATCCTTAGTAAGAATGAATGAATGAATGAGCACCAATAATGAAGTATGCTTTTGCCTTGGAGTATGTTTTTGCAAACATCATTTAAGAAACTCAACATTGGGATAGGATTAGATAATTAGGATCCTGGCCCTGTGTTTCGATCCTACCCAGACCGACTAAGTTAGAAGTGACTGACAAATGCTGATAATTTGAATACTTTTTAAAATCAGGGTATCGAAAAGAGTGTTGATGTTACTCTGATTTTCCCTGATGCTGAGAGGTTGCACATTCAATTTGCTATAGTATTATCGTTTTGGTGAACTTCCTTTTAGATTATCGTTCAAAAATTAAAACCACATATTCTCATTCATGAATTCTAAACATTTTATAACTGGCACAACTGTCCTTCTCAATTTCTTTTCTTTAGAATCATTTAACAAGGATATGTTCTTCTTTCTCCTGCCTTTTTCACACTTAACACTGAAAGCTTAACCAACTCCATTCAGAACTAAAGAAAGGAACAATGTGGTTTTGGACTTCATAACAGCAACTGCTCTATTTATAAGGAGCAGCTTTTCTACGGACTCTTAGGAGAAACATCCATGTCCAGCCCCATCTCTTCTTACACTGGCTTTCATAAGATTCATCTCTTCATGTTTATTGCCCCACCACAAGGAAGGGAAGGGAAAGCTTGGTCCCAGTGTTTTTTTTTTTTTTTAAGAGTCCTTGTTTCTAGTGAAAGAAGTAAGTAGGAACTAAGTGGTGGTGAAATAATGTATTCAGGCACATTGCCCAGCCTCTTTCTCCATGCTTTTCATAAAAGGAACCACGTCAAGGAAAAAAGGAAACTTCTGGTCCTAGAACCTCTGAGTGCTGGTTACAAAGAGTCACAAAGGTGGTGATTTAATGCTGGTTTTCCACCCACACAGGGCACAGCCCCACAGCTCCTGTCCAAGGAGTTAGTGCCAAGCTAATTCATAGCCTTAAAAGGGCCAACTGAAGTTTTATAATTTTGTGTCAGTTGAATGAGTTATTTAGCTTCTTGATTTATCACTCACAGCCAGTCCTGAAATGGTGTTAGCCCTCCTAGGGTGTGCACCCCAGGAAACTGAGGCAATTAGGGAGATCTTTGTTCTCCAGTAGGGTCTTTCATTCCATACAAATGCAGGGGAAAAAGTTGAATCCATTGTAGCCGATTACAAAACTAAAATGTTCTGATTCATTATTTAATTAATAAGTCTCTATGTTATACAAAGCACCGGTACCTACACTCTGTGGCTCTTAATCATGCTATCTATTGATTCTGATTCACAGTTGCCCAACCACTTAAATATATGAAATTAATACGCTGTCATTACTAAGTATAATTTAGGAGGGAAAAACCTTTAATACAAGGGTTTCTTCAGAATAGACACAATAAAATGTAATGAAAATGTTGGGACTCATTATTTGGAGTTAATTATTTTCAAAAATGCTTTTTGTTTAAAACTGAGTTTACACTGTGTACTTATACGAGGATGGAGTGGTGAAACACAGAAAGATTTCACCAAGTTTATTAAATAACAAGAAACTGTGTACATACACAATGTATTTATTTACCTATTCATATAATTTATTTAAAATATACATATTTTTGGTTTGTTTTACAATTTTCAACTGATTTTACTTAATTTTTACAACTTGACAATGTAATTCTAAAATTTACATTGAAAAACAAAAGGACTAAAAAGGCCATAAACTAAATATTGTAAAAGAAGAACAAAGATGAAAGATTTACATGGATTTCAAGAACTGCTATAGCTACAGTATTCGAGACAGTGTGTTTTTTTCTTTACAAAAATATATATTGAGTCCTATATAACTTCAAATGTAACATTAAAACATTTTTTTTGAAGTCCAAATACCTTTTGTATAGTTTTTGTAGATATGCCACTGTTGAACACAATTGTCATCAATATTACACTTTCCCTACTGAAACCACTGATGTAATGACTTAACTTTGAAACACCCCAGCAGAGATAAGGCAACCCAGTGAGGAAGCATATATTATGGTGGTTCAAAGCACTAACAATGGAGTCAGGCTTGCCTTCAGAACCTGCTCTGCCACTTACCAATATTGAAGAATCCTAGGTAAAATACCTGTTTAATATATAAAAGGAGCTAACATTACTATCTCTTAGGTTGTTATAAGGATTAAATTAGATTAGAGTGCTTAGCAGAGTGGCCAGCAAATAGCAAACCCTCAATAAATCTTCACTCATTTCATTAATAATAACATACTTCTCAGTCTTCCAAATAGTGATTCAGGTTAGTAAAGAAGGAAATGCTTTTTAAGAGAAAATAGAAAGAAGCAGACAATCTCTTTTGAGGGATTCCCACAGCATATTGATGTTTTTTTAATAAAAATTGCTGCTTGCTTGTGTGGTTCCACAAAAGGTGTCATGGTGAAAAAAAGCAAAAGCAGAAGAATGGAATTATTATCCACAACCAAAAAAAAAATTTCCCTTGGGAGAACTTAATAAGATAGTAAAGAAAAGTCACAGAGAGTGAGTAAAGAGATGCAGAAGTATGAAAGTCACATCTGGGAGAGGCCTGTCACATTTAACAGTGACAAATACTAACTAAAGAGAGAGGAGTCTGAAGAAATAATAAACCTTCCGGCCATGACAGATGACAGTGTTATACCAGAAAACTTGTAAGACAACAAAGGAAGACATAACTGTAAATCACTCACATCAACACGATTCACAATAATTTTTGGAAGTATTTCACAAGCATGGCATATTCTTTTAGCAACTTAGTCCTAAGTATTTTTGAAATTCTTGATTTTCACATAACAGCAGGGAAAAGCAAAAACTATACAAGAATGCTAATATACTCCTCAAAGAACTGAGAACTATCATGTATATAACTTTGCTGCCTTCAACTTTCTGTCACCAGTTACTATGGACTAAATGAATATTGACATCTGTATTCCACTTACTGAAAAAATAGGAAAGGGTACAGAATTCAAATGTATAAAGAAATAAAAAATATCCAGTTTAGAACAATTGAATGTCAAAACAACTATTTTCCTTAATAAACTGAGGATGAGAAAGCATTCAAATTGGTTGCATGCTCACTAATTTGATAAATATGTGAGATTAACTGAATCATCCAGCTTCTCACTTGTTTTTTTTGGGGTCATAGTCTAACTATGCAATGGAAAAATGCAACCAAGTCAGAATACGAGAAGCGTAGTGGGTCCCATGTAGGTGGAACCGGACCTGTTGGATACTAAGCTGAAGTGAAGAAGTAGCTTGGAATATTGAATCCAATAATCCTGATTTCTAATGTCAGATATTACATAAACTTTTGTGTCTTTGGAAGAGTCAACTTCTCTTTCAGGGCCAACACCTTCTGATATGCAAAGTTGAGAAGTCAAAGTAGATAATTCAGGTTTCCTCCAACCCTACCATTCCGTGATTTCAACTGTTCCTTTTGTTGCCTATGTTATTCCTTTTGCTGCATCTTTCATTACTACCATAATTTCTCTGCAAACATGAGGACAGAGAGAAAGATTTGGTTGGGAAAGGGACATGGGGTGTTTTTATGGTCTGAAAGTTTCTTTTCTTTCCTAATTCATATGCTGAAACTTAATCACAAGTGTGATGGTATTTGGAGGTGGTGCCTTTGGGAAGTGATTAGACCATGAATTCATAATGCTCATAAAGGGGACTAGTAACCTTATAGAAGAGGTCCCAGAGAGCTGCCTCCCCACTTCTACCACACGAGAACACAACTAGTAGGCATCATCTTTGAACCACAAAGCAGGCCCTCACTAGACACCAAATCTGCTGGAACCTTGATCTTCAACTTAGCCTCTAGAACTGTAAGAAATAAATGTCTGATGTTTATAAGCTACTCAGTTTATGGCAGTTTGTTATATAGCACACCAAATGGACTAAGACAGATGTTATAAAAAAATAACTCTGGATAAAGGATATATGCAAAGTAAAAGCCAATTTGTTGAATAATCACTGCCTTAGAAGTTGTGGTCACTCTTTTGTCATCTTAGAGGTGTTCAGCACTTAGATAAATAACTATTAATGCAGTTGCTTGAAAATGTAATAGATCAATAAATAATCATGTATCTGATGGTTTAATGGTAGCTATAACTAAGGTGATCAAAGTTCCCTAATTTGTAAATTGAAAACATTGGACAGGCTTCATGTATCCTCCAAGATTTATTTCTGCTGAAAGTTACATGTTTCTTTTGCAAAATCTCACACCATAAATTAATTACCTTTTCCACTGTCACTAAACTTTTATCTCACCCTTACAGCCTTTTTCTTGGCTGGAGTGGTTACTGAAATAATTTTATAAATTACTTATTACTTTTTTTTCTTAAATGAAGTAGAAGATGGAGGTATTTGCAGCATGGCTCTAAGTCACAAATGAATCAGCATTCTGTTATGATTCATCTTTATTTCTACCTGCTGGCTGAAAACTGTCAC